>NC_050447.1:14807385-15481980 GCF_903995425.1 Onychomys torridus
TGAAGCACAATGGGAATTGTTCCATATACCCTTGGGTAGCTCATAAAAGCTTAAGTGAAGGACAAAGAAGGACATAGGAAATGGTGACAGTCCCTTGGGTGCCACCTTTGGAGTGCAATGAACAGTCACTAAGCTGACATTCCACACGCCCTGGGGAGAATATGGGGTCCCTAGCTCTTCTTGTCTGAAGGAGGACTGGGCTTCTCTATTGTTTCCCACACTGGGACAGCAGCCAAAGGAGCCATGTCTGCTCCTCTGGGAAGGCAGGAAACATGGGCCTCTTGGGGCTGGCTGGCCGGGATCCCTCTTGGTGCTTCTCTGATACCTGGCAGCTTCCAGCAGGAGGTTTTTTTTTTTTTTTTTTTTTTTTTTTTGTTTTTGTTTGTTTGTTTGTTTGTTTGTTTGTTTTCCTTAGCTTGGTCTGGGACTCAATCTTCTCATTTGAAAATGGGGATAATCAGCAAGTCTGCGGTGAGGTTTGCTAAAGGGCAGAGGGGCACTCTAGGAATGTCAGTGGCTAGCAGTAAGACAAAAGTCGGGTGGGTGGGGAGGGAGGGAAGGTCTCCTCCCCACTCCCTATTTTCCCTTCGCTCCCCACGTGTGGGTTTTCCCTCCCCACGTGTGGACATCTGGCCGCAAGAAGGGAGCCTCAGTCTCAGGACTTTCCTGGCTCATAGGCCCCCTGAACAGAGGAACATCAAGGCAAGCGGCCCATCAACAGCATGGGCTTTGGAGGCAGTTCATCAACCCCATCCAATCCTAATTCTGCCACAGTTTTATGATCTGGGGGAGTAACACTGAGCTGTACAGGAAGTAAGGACATAAAAGCTCCTTTCCTAGGGTTGACAGGAGGCTCCAGCATCAATGTATAAACCCATGAGCTCCTGCTTTGAGCTGCATGCTCTTCACTGGGTTTACAATGTAACAGTTAAGCCCCCTGACCTGGCCTCAGGCTCACAGGTATACTTTATGCTGGCATCCCCACAGAGATGCAGTTACTGTTAAACACTGAAGAAGGGGCTGGATGATGGCTCATCATCTAAAACAGTGGTTCTCAACCTATGGGTTGCAACCCATTTGGGGTCAAATGACCCTTTTACAAGGGTTGCCTAAAACCATGCGAAAAACACAGATATTTACAATATGATTCATAACAGTAGCAAAATCACAGTTTTGAAGTAGCAATGAAAATAATTTTATGGTTGGGGGCCACCACAAGAGGAACTGTATTAAAGGGCCACAGCATTAGGACAGTAGAGAATCATTGATCGAAGGGCTCTTGTAGTGGACCTGGGTCCACTTCCTAGCACCCACATGATGACTCACAATCACTTATAACTCCAGTTTCAGGGGATGAATATCCTCTTGTGGCGTCCTCAGGTATCTGCTGTGTATATAAACTCATGCAGGCAAATACACATACATATAAAACAGATAACATAAATGTAAAAAACAGCTGCTGAAGACACGTTTATTGTCTTCTGGAACCTTGGATCTGATGGGAACAGATCTTTAAGTTACATATCAGCTCCCCAAGGTTAGTAGGGGTAGAGTGCATTCCAGCCAGAAGAAAGCTTGTCCAAACAAACGCCAAAGCTGGGAAACATTTTCTTGAAACTCTGAAAGACCTCGGAAGGGAAGATATCCTCCCAAAGTAGGGCAGGAAGAGAGGTCAAGGTGAGGCTGGCCAGGGAGAGGGTTCTGACCTTCATTCCAAGAGTGCTGGGCCCTGTGAGAGGAAGGAGTGGAAGCAGAGGATGTTGGGATGTCTTTGCACTGAGCAGGTGCCATGTTGGCTGCTGAGAAGGGAATGGCCTGGAAGGCAGGCTTGGCAACATGCAGAAGGGGGCAGGCTGTGACAGACACAGCAGGCTGAGGGACACAGACAGGTTACTAAGGCAGTGAGCAGTGGTGAGGCTTGAGCATGAAGAAGGACCTCAGTCCTTTGGACTGAGTGAAGAACAGAGGCAGGAAGATGAGGAAGAGGTTTGGAAGGGTAGGATCTACTTTCCCCATGATTTCTGGTTGTGTTGTAGGATGGGTGTGTGGCTAATGGTCTGAGGGAGGAAAAGGAAGTAGGGCAGAGGGGCTGGAGGTCAGTGGGGGAGGGGTAGCATTTGAAGATCTTCTCAGCTATCCCATGTCTACATCAACTAGATGTTTAATAGATATTCAGGTGTGGAGGCCAGAGGGCTGAGCTGGAGGAATAGACTGAGGCCACAGCAGTGATAGGGTAGGGCTTGAAGCCCTGAGCAGAAATGAACTTGTGGGGAAACACGAGACTCATGAGGGGACTCTGGGTGGGTGTAATTCTGCAGAGACTCAGAAGGTGTGGTATCTCCGTAGCCCGTTCCTATTCCTTTCTACCAGAGCCCAGCTAGAACACCAGGATGAGGCTCAAATCAGAAGACTGGTGCCTTTCATGTCCCCCTGACCGGGTTCCCTATACTTAAAAATCAGGCTGACACCCTAACAAAAGGGGTGTGGTAGGTGTCATAGTGACAACACCGGAGGTGGTGAGCATGGGCACAGGTCTCCCAGGTCATGTCCGAGGTCCAGGATGCCCAGCTCAGGAATTAGGGGACATGAGGAAGGAGCTGGCAATTCATATTCTGGAAGACAGGCAGGTGACAAAGAGCTGGAGGGCCAGCAAACAGAGTGGAAGTGACAGTGTGGAGGGACAATTCGACTGACAGGAGTGTGATATCAGGGCAGGCTCCAGCAGGTGCAGCTGGTACAAGGGCCCTTGTGAAGCTGCCTTCATTACCGTGTGGAAGCCAGACAGGAACAGGGAGCGCTGCAGTGGGCTGTCAGTACAACTGCAGGAAGTGCCGCCTCCCTGGTATCCTGTGTGAGGGGAGCCGCTGGCTACATGGACAAGATGCCTCTCTCCTGCGAAACAGGAGCTAATTGCACATCTCAGATGATCTCTTCCGGATGACACTGTAACAGCCTTTGTGTAATCATGCTTCATTATGGGAAGGAGCCGGTCTCCTGCTTCCCCGTTGCCCTGGTAAGCACACACCTGCACAGAGCTGCTGACTCAGCCTCTGCTGCCCCACTCCCCTATCCCCCAGCCCAGGCCAAGTACCAGCAACGGGCAAGTGTCTATAAAAACAGGTCCAGACAGCAAATCACTCTAGACCGTGTGACACTGCAGAAGCCTCTCACCCAGTGCAGATCCCAGGTTCAGAATCTTCAGGGTCAGGGGCTGGCGGATGCACCTCTCAGGCTCTGTGAAGAAGCTGAAAGGAATAGATGACAAAGAGACATGATACCTGGTTTGCAAGACGGTAGCTGAGGACCACCAAGGCCTGACTCGCCTTTTAGTGGGACCATCCTTACCTTCCGAGAGAGGAACCATGCGGGGCAGTGCAAGAACAAGCTAGAACCAGATAGGCTGCTGCCCTTTCTCCAAGGGACAATGAGTCTTTGGGTTTAGTTTGAAGGTGATGCTTTCAGGATTACCTGATGGATACGCTGGTGGTTATAAGGGAGAAAGAAAGAAAAGTAGGCTGATGCAAGAGTGCCACCGGAAGAATAATGCTGCTGTTGACTGAGGCAGAAAGGCACAACACACACACACACACACACACACACACACACACACACACACACATGCACATGCACAAGCACATACACAATATGTTGAGCAAGAAATCTAATTCTGTTTAGGATCCGTGAGCTAACACCCATGAAAATGGGAACTAGAATTTCTGTGGAAGCTCAAAAGCAAAGGCCTGAACTTCACTGAATGCTGGAACCTTTGTCACATTGTGTGAGATGCTTCCAGTGCCTTCTCTCACAGCTGTTCCCACTGTGATGGTAACATACCAGCCAAAGGGGTATTTCTCTGGTGTTGCTGTGGAGCCAGCTTAATTGTGAGATGAGCACGGTGTACAGCTCTCATGATTGCTCCCCACACAGTCTTTGTCAGTGCCGCATGCCTTGGCATTGTGACGTCACCAAAGGCACGCATTGTTTCCCCAGAGGAGCACAAGCCCATGGGTGCTAATTTGTGGCTCCTTTGAACATTTGTTTCTGAAATACCAATTCTCATTCCTCAAATACAGGTTGGGGACTGAGAATTTCCAGCTCTAACAAGCCCCTGGTTAGTAGCAATGGCATCAAGCCACATAGATCTATCCTATACATATGTCATATTAGGATTGGCTGGGGGTTCTTTTCTTTCTTGAGAAGAAAACTTACTGTGGAATTATGAGACAAGAAAGAACACATGAGAGACAAAGATCGTCGTGGAACTTGATCATGGCACCTGGTTTCTGTCTTCAGAAGGCACATTCAACAAATTTCATGCCTCATAGTTCAAGAGAGCTGCAGAAGCTCCAGCCCTTCCATTGTCCTTGCTTCAAATCTATCCAAGAAATCTTGGTAAACCTCTAAAGGCCTTTCATTGACTCTAAAGAAGTGTCATGCTGGTCTCTAAATCTCACCCTGTGAAAAGACAATGACAGTGCTGCTGGGTCAGGCCAAAGTCCTATCTCTCTAGAAAAGTGAGCGAAGGGAGTCCACTTCATTTTATTATCAGAGGGTGTGTGGTGTGTGTGTGTGTGTGAAAGAGAAAGAGAGAAAGAGACAGAAAGAGACAGAGACAGAGACAGGCAGGCAGACAGACAGACAGAGATACAGCAGACAGAAACAGAGACAGAAAGAGCAGAGGATGCTAGGTGACTGCCTCACATGCCGGGATATTTTTTGAGACAGGGTCTCTCCCTGAATTTGGAGCTCACTGATTCAGTTTGAACTCAGTGCGGATCCCACTTATGACAGAGGAGAGACTCATTAAGGCTGTGGAGGAAGGCAGCTGCAAGCATCACAGCCTCACAGAACCACACAGCCACTCACAGTGGTACACCCACAGGTGGTTTGGGGCTGTTCCTGGTCTTCACATCTTGGTAGTAGAAATCTGACTGGGGCAGCATGGGTATGAAGAAAAAGACATGTACAGTGAAGCTGGGATTGGCTGGGTTGTGTTCTTTCTAATGAAGGTCATCTAGTATGCCGCCTGGAAACTCAGTGACTTCTTTCCATACAGCACAGGGAACCTTAGCTAGTCTCTGTGAAAAGTCTCTGTAGGGAGCAGTCTCAGGCTGTGAACATCCAGGAGGAGGGAGCCATGGTGCAGGCTTTCTGAGAATACATGCTGTCACCATTTGTATTGGAAGCCATTTCCCGGAGCCCCACCTGGGTGAGGCTTTGCCATTTCCATGGGTCTGGGTGTTGGGGTCCTTGGCATGGCCAAGCTCCTGTCATTAACACACACTTATTGAGAGCTACCTCTGTTCCTTACACACATTCACTCAGAGCCTCCTCCACCACCACCACCCCACCCACCCACCCACCACCTCACTCCCCCACCCCCACCCCCGCTCACAGATCTGGCTGCTGGTGAACCTCCAGAGCAGTCTCACACCTGGGAGGACTCAGAAGGCCCCAGAAGTAAGGAAAAGTACCCAACCTTTGAAAGCCACACAAATAGGCACCCTTAGCCTGGCTGCCATTGAGAAACGCCCTGTCGCTCAGTAACTTCAGAATAACCCATAACCTGGGACGGGACGCCTTCCAGAGGACAGAATGAGAGTTAGAGCATGGAGAGCGTTGCTGAGGCCTAAGGAGATCAGCATGGGTTAGTAGCATAGCAGGCTAGGAGCAACAGCATCTTTACTCCATATTTGGACCCACTTGATCATTATAAACTCATCTGAACTCTCAGCAAAGCATACAATGGGGAATTTATTTTTGAGCCTCTCAGAATACAAGGGAGAGTCTTTAATACCAGACCTGAGCAGCACACACAGCTTCCTTTCAAATGAGGAGGAAGAAATGCCCAGTTGCCTCTCTTTTGTTAGTGATTCCCCCTTTCCTCTTTGAAAGCTTGCAGTAATTTCTGACTATGGAAGAAAGAGGCCTGGGTGCTTCACCTAATGAGCAGGTTTAAGCAGGCTTCAGAACATTCCAGAGAATTCCCTGTTGGATGCTGGGGCTTAGAAAGGGAGGGGGCGGGGTGTAAATGTTACAGCTCTGATGGGAAAGGTTTCCCATATAGAAGTGTTGCAACTCTGAGAGGCAGGGTATCCTGGTAGTTGGGAGCCTTGGAACACCACAAAGTCACAGCACACAACAAACTTCACACAAGAGATTTATTGGGAAAGACACAAAAGGGTGGCTGCCTCTGTTCGGGCAAGAAGCAGCAGGGAAATGAGCAGGAGGCAGGCTATAGATAGGGTTCCTTGGGGGTGGAGCTTTCTAGGGTGGAGATTTCCAAGGTGCGGATTGGTGGGATTTCAAGTCCTGAGCTTCTGGCGAACCCAGGGATGGGTGAGATTTTGAACCCAGAGATTGGTGGTTTTAAAACCCATAAATGAGTTTGGATCTTATACTCTACAAGAGGACTTGGGGAATTCTTGATTTTTTTTTTTTTTTAGGAGACAGCTGAGCCTACTTGACCCCCAGGATCTTCACATCCCAAGGCTGTGAAGTAAATGCAGAGTCTATTCTCTGTTAATTAAGACAAATTCCTGGAAATGGTATGGCTGCCGTGAGTGGAGTTGCCATCCCCTTCGCTGGCCAAGGCTACTCTTTATACCTGGCAACCTCCTGGGTTTCACTAGCTCCTTGGCACTGTGGGGTCTCTGTATCCATCCTACCACTCCCAGTTGGTGTTTCAATTGTTTCAATACCTACACATTACTGTAAACAAATTGCTTGATTCCATTTCAGATTCCTGAAACAACCCATCAACTAGTGCTAATCCATGATTTTTTTAAGATTTTAAATTTGTAGTTATTATTAGTGTGTGTTGTAGATTATATTCCTCTTTTGGGAGTCAATCTTCTCCTGTGGGGTCCAGGAATTGAACTCAAGTCAGCACGCTCATGTGGCAAGCACATTTGCTGGTGAGCCATCTTACTGGTCCTGATTCATGGTATTTTATGCTGGAGGGAAGACAATGTTGTTCTTGTCCTTTAAGAAAAATCAATCCTGGACCCTGCCCACTATGGTGCCCACAGCATGTTGGGCATGGTTTGGGCAAGCAGCAGGGGAAGGTGAATTGCAGGTCCACTACAGACAGCCGATGCAATACAATCCCATTCTAACACAAATGTGGCTGTCCAGAGGGACAGTGGGGATTTAGGGAGGTGCCTAATGCTGAGCTTGTACTTCAGACTCTTACAATCCAGTGAGCCCCATAACCAGATTACCTATCTGTTCATCAAGAGATACTTTTCCTATGTATTACTGTGAGCCAGTATAATCTAAGAGGTCAGATAGGGAGTCAAGGGGTAGGTGCTGGATCACAGTTAGGAAAAGCTCTGTAGAGCTGAGGCAGAGTCCTAAGGTCAGGTTGGAGCCTGATCACACCAAGGAAAGTGTCTCTTGTCTCTTACCTCACACCCATCACTGTATCCTCAGAATGATGACGTACTTCGGCCCTGGAATGTGTCCACACAACTTTGCAGGCAGTGTCATCTATGCACAGAAAGCACCTTCTCAGAGACAAAACCTAACAGATCTGAGCACCATTCCACACATCTTTGCTTAGCCTCCTCATTATTGCTCCTGCTTGTTGCCATCCTAGGGTCACAACTGGGACCTCCTGGGGACAGACTCATCCTCTACTGAAATGGGGAGAGTGAGTGGAGAGGGCAGGAAGGTCTTCCCAGCTACCTGAGGCTGGGGAATAGTTCCATATCAGTGTTCCTGCTGGGAAAATAGGGGGTGCTGGATCAGGGAGGCGGGACTTCGGACTCCAAGAACTCCTCCAAAGAACATTTTCCTTGACTGTGCTCATATCCTGCAGTTGTATCGGGCACCGCTTGCATTAGATCATGACACCATCACAGGACACTGGCCCTCCACCAGGTACTGCGATATGGGCCCAGAGCCAAGGAAGGAGAAGAGGAAGATACAACTTTGGAAGGAATCACCTAGAAAAGACACACAGACACATGCCAGCAGGGAACAGTGTTCAGGGTCTAATAAAGAACACACAGACCTGCAGACAGAAATATTCATCAGCATTGAACAATGCAAATCTATAAGCAACAGGAATGAAAGAGAATATCTGGGGTGAGGGCTGGACCCCAACATGGGATCCTGTGCTGGTGGAGGACCCTCATAGGATCCAGTCCTGAACCCACAATGCCCTGTATTTGCTGTATGCTCTTTAAACTGGTTTCAGATTTCCAATCTGACCAAAGTGCAAGTTTTCCTAGATGTTCCTTTATGCCCCACCCCTGTGACAGTGCGGCACACCAGGCCAGATGTCTACTACTCTTTATTGTCACTACCATTCAGGCAGCAAAGCACCTACTATACATCAGCTGGGGATGAGCACGGAATATCTTTTACCATCGTGAAGACTCTAGTGTCTCCATTTGAAATATGAGGAACTGAGACTGAAGAGAGTTGTAGTCAGTCTATGATGACCCCTATGCAAAGAACTCAAGAGACCTTTGTAATGATCTCTGGGAAACCTGTCCCGTGTCCCCCGTCCCCCCGCAGTGTTAGTTCAAAGGCAAGAGGACGGGTGCACCTGAGTATTCCCTCTGGCCTCTCCTAGTGGTCCCTTGGCGTCACTGTTTGATGTGACTGTGATGGGCATGCACAGCCAGCGCCTGTTGAGAGGGAACTGGCTGAGTGCTGGGAAGCGATGGCTTAAACTCAGGTTGGGATAAGAAAAGTTAGATCAACTACCAGAAACTGTGGGCCACCCTTAGCAGTATGGAGCTGAGGGAAGTAAGGCTCAAAATGGTGCTGAGGGTAGTGCAAAATCACAGTCAGAGAGGGGAGGGACCTTCCCCTAGGTCCAGGGCCCCAGGATCCTAGTCTGCCTCTTCCCGGCCAGCGCCTGCCCCTCCCCTCTTCCACCGCATTAAGACGACAATTAGAGCCGGGTGAGGCTCTCTCTCCACCTGGGTAATTACGTGCTCATTAGGAGTCGATCCACAGCAGCGTGCTGCTCATGCTCAGGCGCAGTCTCCTGTGGGCTCCCCCAGTGCTGCAAGCTCCTGGCGGCTCCAGGGAACTTGGATGGGCGGCAGGACTTCTAGGCACAATGTACTCTATGAAGCTTTCCTGGGTTCCCCTCACCACAGCCTATGCTTCTTAGCTCACGTTGCCACAGAGAATAAGCTGTAACCTCTGCCCTCAGAGAGGCAGAGGTGTGAGGAGGTAGAGCTAGGTAAGACTCTACGCTCCTTAAAGGGGCGCAGAGAAGGGATGACAATTCTGCCGACCTGGGGTCAGTTCTGCCGTCCTGGGGTGTAGAAGGTGCGACCAGACACTATCCAGGCTGATGAGGAGGAAGTAAGCAAGGTGACCAGAGTGTTGAGGGAGACGTTTTTTCAGACCCAAGGTGAGGTAATATTCGGGGTGGTCCTGGAAACCCTACAGGTTGGGATCTGAAGCAACTTATTTTAAATAAAAGCAGGAGGTGCGGCCCAGATCTGCCAGGATCAGAGGCTTCAAAGCCTTAAAGGGAACCAAAGTAAGATGTAGGTTTTTAAATCGCCCCACCCTCCCACCTTCCAAGCTTCTGAATGGGACAGGAAGAAAGTCCCCAGGATAGTGCGGCTCACCGGGGGCCTTTCTTCTCCATCCATCTCCAGTCTTCCACTTGGAGTCTCTCATGACCCCATCTAGGGCCCAATTTTCATGCATAGGTTGGCTCACCTGTCTTGGATCAAAGGAATATTCAGCCTCCATCTTCACCCCAGAGAAGATGCCTAATTGTCACGTGCCAGAGCGTGGGGGGGAGGTGTCCACCACCCTGCTCAGGCAAATGTGGGTGGCTGTTCCATGTGAAACCCAAAGCAACAGGGAGACAAGCCCAGCCCCAAGTGGCTAAGGAACCACTTCCCCTGCCAGCACCACACAGGGCCCTCCCTGGAGGGCAAGGAGCAAGTGGGCAGAAAGCCTCCTCGCGAGAGCATCACCTGCTCTGTGGATTGGGGTAGCTCCCAAGAAAAGGCAGCCTTTTAGCCGAACTTAGGTGCTCTGTGGAATGGGATTTTGAAAAACAAAGGGAAGACAGAGTAGCTTCAACTTCAAGGCTGGGGTAGCATGTGTAGGTACACAGAGAGTGGCATGGGAGATGGAGAGTCAAAGGGCACAGGGAGGGACCTGGCAAGAGAAGGAGACGTGGAACCAGACGTTAAGGGGTTTCGATGCCAACCTCAGGAGCATGGACCCGATCCTACCAGGGGCCAGGTAGAGCTGGAGCAGAATCAGAGAGAGCTTTTCCTCTTCTTTCCCCGCGCCCACTGGCTCTACCTTCATCTGCTGAGACTCTGATCTGAGCCCCAGTTGGGACACACGGCTTCCTGCCCCTTCCCAGTTAATGTAGTGCCAGCCACTCACTGAGGCAATGGAACCTGTAGGTCCCTGGTTCTAAACCAGAGAATGGTTGGGTCCTCAGGGAAGGAGGGACTCTGGAGATGTTTAGACTCCTCCCTGCCTTTATGCAGAAGGGCAACCTGAGGGCAGAGAGACTTGCCCATGTTGCCCAGGTGGAACTCAGCCTGGTGGTTCCCCAGCATCAGAGCCCTGGCCATTAGAACTGGGATGGTTCTGCCCTCAGGAAGAGGAATGGACAGCATTCTGGAAGCCCCCTGAGCTCCAAGAAGTTCTGGAAGCAGCTTGCAGGTGTAGCAGGCACTTAACTCCCACAGGCTGTATGTAAGCCTGAAGCGGTGGAGCTGGCCTCTCCGCTTCCGAGGGTAGGCTCTGCACAGTTGAGTGGTTGGTCAAGGTAGTTCCCTGGCAGACTCCCATTGTCCTTGACCTGTCCTTCCCAGCATGAAGCCTGAAGACAAAGCTCTTACTAAAAAGAAAAAAAGAGAATGGCTTTTCCACTAAATTCCTGTAAGGCGCCTCTTCCTTCCGGTGGAACGGAAGCGGGGAGGAGACCGGTAGGGATGGAATAAATCGGCACTCTATTATGCCTCATTTCGGAAGGCCCTGTGGTCCCCCACAGTCCCCTGGGCCCCTGGGTCTGTGAAGGGCGCTACTGCCCGAGGCACCTTAGACTGTGTGGTTGAGAAACAGGACTGAAGTTCCCAGCCCGGTGGTGTTTGTGAAGCGATCAGTGGGAGCAGAAGGCAAAATATCAGAAATTTTGCCTGCCGTGCTGTTATTAACCCCGTTTTCCCCATCCTTCCTTCCAGAACCTCTTAAACTCGAATCTGAATCTCAGCCCAAGAAAAACCCTCAAGGAAGACCCAGAACCACGGAAGCCCACCCGGGCCGCGGATCTCGGTCCTGGGTCCCCTGCTTCCACCCGCTTCTGGCGTTGCATCACCCGCGCCCAACATAGGCTCAGCGTTCCAGACTTAAAACGAAGTCGTTTATTTCAATTTTGCTTTCACATTACGTTTCGATACAATCAAAACTTCTGGACGAACCCCTTTAAAGTCCTGCGAAGGAGCGCAATCGCAGGTCTGAGAGCCCGGGTTGTTTGGCGGGAGGACCTCGGGTTCAGAGGCGCTGGTACAAAATATAAGGTGCTTCTGGAGCTGCGAAGCGGATAGAGCTGGAGACATCCAGGAACAGTAGGCGCGAGGACAGGGCAGGCGGGTTCGGGCCCTAGAACTGGGAATAATTCCTGATGCATTTGTAATTGAGGGTGGACAACAATGCTTCCAGGCCCTCAGTCACGCCCTGCAGGATTTCGGTCTGATTTCTCACGTTCCTTCAAAGCAGGGGGCACCAGGAAGGCACAACGGGCCTGCTGCGGGAGGAAATGCAGAACTCCCCTTGTGCTCGGGCCTCTCTGGTTGCATCTTCCAAGTCTCCTGCTTCTCTGCCCGTCTTGGGCAGCCCAAGCCCTCAACCTCGCAACCCGGAAAACGCGAAGTTTAGAAAGCTGTTTCAGAAAAATAAAAGTCCCACTTTGACTTTATTGGATTAAAGCAAAATTAAATTTTCGCTATTCACACATATGTTACAGAGGGAGAGGAAGCGTCCCGAAGAACCTCCTTGGCGTTTGGTGGAGCCACAGAACACGGGGCATTGACAAGCATCAGAAAACAAACACCAAGCAGCCTTAGATTTCACGATCACTCCGAACAGGACAGAAATACGGAATACAGCCAGCGTCCACCCGTAAGAGTTCTTCGTGTACAAATGATACATATTTATGTATAGTTAAACCAGTCACCACGAAGGCGAGTCCTTCCTCCGCTAACAAGCAGCTGAGGACATGTCTCCACAGCTTAACTCGCGCGGTGTTTGAAGAGCAAAACCTGTTATATTAAAACTACCTGCCCCATTCAAAAACAGAAACAGAAAACAAACTGATCCCCTCTTCAAACTGGGGGGGGGCATACTAAGTTTCAGTAAGTGGCAGGGTTCGGGGCGGAGGGGGGGTGTCGGGAGAAACATTTCACATTACTTCGTTAATTGTTGGGGACATGGACGTGGGTAAGGAACAATGACAAACAAGGCAGTCTCTTCCTCGATTACTGCGACTGGCTTGGGGGAGGCGAGTTTATTTTTGGAAATAAGAGTGTGCAGAGCTAAGCGAAATTTACTTCTCTTAGTAAGGGAGCGGACGAAGCTGGACCGCGGGCGGCGCGCACCTTTGTACCCAGTCGTAGCTAGGAACACGTAGGAAGTTTCCGGTGGCGCCGCTTCCTCGCCCTGGTAATTTTCGGCCTCTTTCTCACTCCCCTCCTGCCTTTCTCCTGCCTCCATTCCCGTTACGAGCCAGTCAGAGGGGAAACACGAGGAATCCAGAAAAGGTTGAGTACTTCCAGCCCCCCATCAGGTTCCCCCGCTCCAGCTTGAGGTATGCTCGGTCGCCTTTCTCCATCTGGATGAGGACGCCGTTGCTGGCGGCCTCGCGGGTCACGTCTTGGTCACCGGCGAAAGCTGAAATCACCGGCCACCCGTTCAACATGAGGCTCACCTGAGAAAGAGAAAGGCCTGCATCAGAAGCGCCACTAGGCGGGTACCCAAGCGGCCGGGGAGAGAGCCAACCTGGGTGCTTGGCTAGCTGCCGCAAAGGCCTGGGGGCACTGATGGGGCGCGAGGCGTGCGGGGCGAAACGGGGTTTATCTGCTCACTGCGGAGGCTCTAACAGGGACCCACACCGTGTCTAGGTAAAGGAAGGGTCTGCCTCTCCAGAGCAGCAGTCGGGCTCCTTCCAGGTTCTCAAAGGAGCGCGCCAAGCGAATCCCGTCTGGGTGTAATGCAGTTTAGTGAACCCGCAGGTGGGTGTAGCGTCCTGAGACCTTTGGCCTCTCGCCAGCTCGCCCAGAGCAACTCTGCTTCCCGGGCGTCCTGAATTACTCAACAAACACCCGCACCCCGGGCCCCCTCCGGTGTCTGTAGCCAGGACACGGGCGCGGGGCAGGGGTGGGGGTGGGGGTGCACACAGAAGACGCAGCGCCAAGCCGGGTAGAAGCAGCCAGGAATGGCGGTCCGCAATTCCTAGACGTGCGAAACTGCACTAGAGCTCCGTCCCTAAGCCATCCGCTCCATGCTCGCCCTCAAAGCCATCCGATCCTGCTGCGCACGCCATAGCCTGGTTGTGCCCTTGCGGTGGCAGCGTCGGCCTAGGGCCAGGCTCCCTGTCCCCCAGTCGCGCCTTCTGCCTCTGCGGGAGCTCTAAGGTAACCTAGACATCTCTGGGGACCTGGCTAGCGGGTGGGTGCTGGCCTGGATACGGCCAGACCAGGAGGAGGGTAGCACTAGCCCTCCCATCCCCACCTCGACCTTTTTCTTTAGTCCACCCTTAGAGACTCAAGTTTAAAAACAAATCTGCAGAGGAAGGGTGTAGGGTTAGAGGATAAGATTCTGGTCGCAGGGCTGAAGAAAAGCGGAAAAGCCGCCAGAAAGGCTGTGGGCAGCAGCGAATTGTTGAGCCTAGAAAGCGGGCGTGGAGATCTTACAGAAGCCGTAGCTGTCTGTGGAGCTAACAACCCTTACAGGAAGTCCCCGGAGTCACGAAGGAAAACCGAGGGACCTTTACAGAAGGGCCCAGAAAGCGAAGGCCAGAAAACTGTCTCTGGAAACGTAACTGAGTCTCAGAAACCCGGGACAGCTTAAGGGGTGATGCATACCAAAGAACCAGGAGGCCCTGCTATGGGTCCCCGGAGCAGCCAGGGCGTGTGCCGCTGATTCCTGCCTCCCGCTTCCACAAAGCCTTCGACAGACCCCTACGGCCAGCAACCCCCTACTGAGAGCCTGGCCCCCAGGTGGCAGCTGACCTGGATGGTCTGTCTGTTGTAGACTTTCACCACGTGGAAGTTAAAACTGTAGATCCCTTTGCGCGGGGCGATGAAAGTGCTCCGTTCTGAGTCAAAGTTGTTCCCGATGTTCACTAGTACCTATAGGGAGACAGGAACCAAAGGGGATAGACCGGTGCCCGTCCCAGTGTGGTCCTCGCACCTCCGCAGAGCCTTTGGAGAAGATACCACATCTGATTTCCACGTCACCCCCTCACCAATCCGTTCTGGATGCTGCCAGAGAACGGGGAACTCACCTGGTCGAAGTAGATGATCATGGTGCGATTACTCATCTCGGACGGCTCATGGTTGGTGCTCCTGATGGCAGAGAAAGCCACCTTGGCGCTGCCCGAGCGCACGGAGATGCCCAGAGCAGTGCCCGTAGGGTCAGACGTGGGGTTGGAGTCACACACCACCAGACACTTGCCCTCCAGCACGATGGGCTCTGTCTCATTTTGCCCGCGGGCTGGGCCTGCCAGCCACACAGCCCCCAACAGCAGCAGCTCCACGACGCCCAGCATCGCGCCGCCGGCGCCCACCCCGCCCCCCACCCCGGGGGCTGCCAACGCCAGCCGCCCCCCTCCCCAGCCCTGCTCCGAAGCCCCCTCCTCAGCTCTGTGTACAGCTCCTCCGACGCCTCCCGGGCCGCTACGCCTCTCCCTCGGACTCCAGGACAAACGTCCCCTTGCGCGGTGCACCCGGAGCCCCGCCCGGGCCTCAGGGGTGCCGCGGCCGCCCAGCCGCACTTGGATGCATAGCCTCTGCTGCCTGGTCCCCGCTGTTGCCGCCGCCTCCTGTCCGCACTCGCCGCTGCCGCCGCCGCCGCCGCTCTGAATTATTGATGCAGCGGGCGCTGCAGCCGGAGCGGGCAGAGAGCGCGCGCCGGGCACAAAGGCGCGGACCAAGCCTGGCCCCGCCCCCGCCCCTCCCAGCCAGCCTCCCTGAGCGGCTCCGCCCCGCCTCCGTCGGGGCCCCGCCCCCCAGCCAATCGCGACGCACCGCGCTCCCCGCCGAGCCAATGGGTGCCCTGTCCGCGCGCGGCCACCTGACCCAGGGCGCCGTTGTTATTAGGCGCGGCGAGGCGGGCGGCGCGCGGCAGCGGGGCTGGGCTCCGGCCGGGAGTCGGTGGAGGGAGCGAGGGAGGGAGCGCGCGCGCGCTCCCGTTCAGTCCACCTCAGCCGCTCGCCCCGAGCCTTCTCCCTGGCCGCGTCGCCCGCAGTTGCCTCGACCTCCTCGCGCGCCCTGTTCGCGGGCTCTCAGGTAGGAGGCGGCGCGCAGCGGCGGGTCGCGAGTGCTAGATCGGTGCACCGGCCGAGAGGCGCCGCGAGGGTGCGGGGGGGGGGGGCGGGCAGGAGCGCCCCCCCGTGGGCGCGGGCGCGCGGGGCAGCGGCAGCCGCGGGCTGGTTAAGGGCACGTACGTGCGGGGCGGGGCCTGCGTGGCGGCCCGGGGGGCGCACGTGGCGCGGGCTGGACATCCGAGCGACCCGAGGTCACGCGTGGATTCGTTCGCTCGAGGGCAGGTGTGCGGACGAGACAAGGTGGGCCTCGCGCCGGGACCCCGCGTGCGAAACAAAAGCCAGTAGTTTGCTCCTCGCTTCTCGGAACGTGTTTTGCGCCCGCACCCATATAAGCTTGTGCGCCTTTCCCGCGTGCCTTGTGCGCCCGCCCCCCGCCCGGTAGACTTAAACCACACACGTATTCGAAAACCAAATGAAAATACATCTTCTCTTGGTGTGAGGAAAGGAGCTGCGGAGGGGGGGCCGGTCCCGCGCTTCGAGGCAGGAACGCAGACAGGTAGGCCGAGGCCGGAGGCCCGCGGACATTTGCGTGGAATCCAGACTGAAGCGGGCAGGGCTGGTACTTGTGCGCGGCTGGAGCGCTCCTGCGGCCACGCGCCGCGGGAACCTCGCCGAGTGCAGAGATGCAGGCTGTAGGTGCCAAGGTGGCCTCAGGGCTAGCCGGCAGCTTTTCCCGTGTTGGCCTCCGAAATTCAGAACAGCCACACCTAGCCGCTTCCCTAACCCTCCGTTTCTCGGAGATTTTTTTTTTTTTTTTTATATAGTAGCAGCTTAAAGAATTACCAGAAGAAACCCAATAGCAGACCTCCGCCTCTGTTCTGACCCCTGCCTGTAAGTGCCTTGTGAGCAAGAGGAAAGGGGTAGACGAACAAGCAGCAGTTTCACTTTAAAACAGGATAGTTTTTCCAGCTCCTGTATTTTGAGAAATCCCCAGAAGGCATTGCCAGCTGTGGGTATGCCTAATGTTCTCATGCTCTGGCATGAAATAAGAGGTGAGAGCTGGATAATGAAGCGATGGCTCTAACCCTGAAAGGTGTCCGAAAAACACCTGCCCCGCAAGAGCAGTAACCTAGCCTTGCAGTGTCCTGGCCACTAGTGACATTGTTGGCCGCTGGAATGTCTCCTAGCGCCTGCTGAGTGAGGCCCAGTCAGGTGCAACCAAGAGCAAGACATGGGGGTCAGAATTATGTTTTCGTGGAGCACATAAGCAGGGAAGATTGTCTTCAGCTAGCCTGTTCATCCTGCCCTCCGAGGAGGCTTTAGTGAGCAGTGCCCACTGCTGGACTATCATCAACCTGAAGTCAAAGATTCCTTCTATTATCATGGTCCACATCTGTGCTTCTCAAGGCATGCAGGCCTTCTTTGCATGTACATTGTTCAGACAAGTTTAATTGACCCATCCTCTGTTTTCTTCCTTGCCTTCAAAACTCAACGGGTCTTTTCCTGTCCCAGTGAACCGTGGGAGAACCTCCTACACGTGACCCCTTTCCATCCCTGTGGCCTGTTTGAGCCGTTCTCGTAAGGCTGCACTTTGATTCATGATCTCTAGCCTGGGTCACTTGCAAGAGCCTAGTGGTGTACTGTTCCCAAGTCAGTGACCCACTTCCTGCCTTAACCTCTTTATGCCTTCATTTGAGGAGTATCTGTGAAGGCCTGTGACCTCCACATCTCTCCATGTGAAATATATTTCAAATCCATCATGCCCTAGTTCCCTCATCCCTTTCCTGTGTACTGTGTGAAAAATAAATGAACGTTAATGTAATGTCTATAAGTATATGCTGTCCCGAGTTGTGTTGACCAAAGGATACCGTGTAAATGAGAAGTCATTAGAAATGTCTGACTCGGTCACTCTTTTAGGCTTCTCATGGTTTTAGAGGCAGTGGTTCCCAACAGTTCCTCATGTTGTCATGACCCCCAACCATAAAATTGTTTCATTGCTACTTCATAGCTGTAATTTATGAATCATAACGTGGATATCTGGTCCACAACCCCTGTGAAAGTGTCCCTGGATCCCTGGAGGGGTCTCAACTCACAAGTTGAGACCTGCTGTTTTAGGGGCAGGTGACAGCACCAGTCTTTTAGACTGGCTTAAAATTTTTACTTGGTCGATGGCAAATGCCATGGGTTGTCTTGCACCTTAAGGTACAGCACAATTGGATACTAGGCTCTCTTTTCAGGCTTTGGCTGCACATTCAGACAGTTTTTATATGATATAAATAAACCTTTATGAGGTACTGTCACCTCAGTCCTAGTAAGAAACAGCCCCCTTTTGTCAGTACTTGCAGCTAAAATTTCAGAACCGTTTTCACATGGGGCAGTTATTCATGATGCTTTTTGAGGTTTAACCTTGAAGCCAAAATGCAGCTCATATGGTAGAACCAAGTAAATATCAATAATTGATTGTAACTTTCAGTTTTTTCAAAACTCTGTTGGAAATAGTTTTAATCTTTTCATTTTTTAGGTTTCCAGAAGATAGATTCCTAAAATTCCTTAACATTCATCAGATTCGAACAAATGAAAAATTGAGTTGGAGTAATAAAAAGAATTGGTTGCTTCTGAAATGTTCGGCTGTGAGGTTTAACTTTCTTTGGACTTCTGGTATGAAGTATTAAAAACTGCTTCCATGAGGCTTATAAATTAACATGGTAGAAAGATTTAGTGAACTACAGGTCACCTGTGATGAATTTGACCTGCTTTAGTTATCCTTTACTCCGGCCTTGCATTGTGGTGAACTCTGAGGCAGTTTTCCTCTTGCTGTGTTCTGAGCTTTGAGAAGGAAGTCAACAGGAGCATCGTCCACAGGCATCATGCTCCTGGCAGCCCTGCTCCCCTGCTTCCCTCCCTGTTCTCACCCCAGGGAGAACAGCCTGGGGATGAGAGGGCCCATCCAAGAAAGGCAGTCTTTTTTCACGGGACTCGTTCCTTTGTTACATCAAAATGGATTCTCCACACCAAACAGGATTTCCTCTCTGGTAGTCTTGGTTCAGAGGTGCAGTCAGTGCTGATCCCTGGGATTTGGTTCATTTTTTTCTTAAAGTAAAAGGGAAGGACTGCTTGATTCTGAAGAGTGTTACATTTAGGGTATCAAAGGCCATTTCAAATCATTCCCCGGGAAACAGATATCCTACAAATTATGGGTCTGATCATAAGTTATTCCAAGTATGAAATAGTCTTTCAGCTTTTACCAAAACCTGCCTTCTCATGGTAGATATAACATTTTTGCTTTCTAGTCCTAAAGGTTTG
Source organism: Onychomys torridus (assembly GCF_903995425.1). Classification (NCBI taxonomy): domain Eukaryota; kingdom Metazoa; phylum Chordata; class Mammalia; order Rodentia; family Cricetidae; genus Onychomys; species Onychomys torridus. The sequence goes on from NC_050447.1 coordinate 14,826,179, forward strand.
CTTCAAAATTAACTTTGTAATTGAACACTTCTAATAAAACTAAGCCTTCTGTTTACTGAAGACTAGGTTTGTAACATTCTTTTTAATTTTTTTATTTAAAAAAATACATATAAATTGTTCTTGGCTCTTATACCAGGTTCTACATTTCCTTACCATGTTCAGAAAGAAAGACTATTTTCCAAATTAAATGATACAACACAGTTTTCAGAATGATGCCTTTAAGTAGCATGTGCAGGTAGGAGTTTCATGTGAAGATTTTCTTCAAATAGATGAGATTTCCTTTAAGGTCCAAGGAAAAAACATAATGTGATCCTGTAGACCTGCTCTCAAAAGAATATATATTTGTGTGTGTGTGTATGCGTATGTGTGTATATGTACGTATGTAAGTATATGCAATTTCAAACTCTAGTTGGATTTTTCCCAAGAAGTAATTTTGTGCTGTTTTCGATAGTTGATTATGGAGACAGACAAGGTTTATCCAATTCAGGAGATATTCATGGAGTGCCAACGGTGTGCGAAATCAGGCTCCGTGTTGCACAGCAGCCAGCAGTGAGTGCGACCATTTCTCACTTTTGCCTCCAGCTCTGCTAAGCAGGCTTCTTGAAAATGGTGGTTTTGACTGTTCCTTATTTATCTTTATCCTGTATTCAGAAGGTAAGATAAAACCTACACACACACACACACACACACACACACACACACACACACTGCACACATGAAGTTAGTAAATGAGAGAACTTCAAACATGATTTGAGTGTACACTGCACATTTGGTCATTGTCACTGTGGGTGGCTGGATTGCCATTTTGGAAGTTATCTCCAGTTTTAGTAGGGCCTCTGGTAAACCCCTGCACTGCATGTTCATTTACAGTTAGATGAAGTTGCCCCATAGCTCAGAGAGCTCTCGGATGAGCCTTTGAGAAGGCTGCTAACCAGAGATCTTTGAACCTGGAAAAAACTGAATAGATCTTTAATGATGGAGAATGCAGAAACATGAAAATAAGACTGTATTTTTTTAAAAACTCCTTTCAAAGAAGAGCATTTCCAAATGGTATTTTCTAGCAGACTTGCTGCAAATTGAATCAGAGGCACATGCTTGGTTCTTCCAGGTCAGGCCTCAGTGACAGATGCGTATGCCATCACTCCCCCTGTGTGTGCCTCCACTGAGCCACCCTTCCTTGCTCTACTCTTGCCATGGCAGCTGCCCTCTTCCAACTGTCAGGTGGTTCTGGCTCATGAAAGATGATTCCACAAGAGATGAGAGAAGAAGCTGGGGTACCTGCCTGCCCTCTTCCTAGTGCAGCGGGGGGTGTGGGGAAAACGATCCTGGAAGATGCTGGCCGTGATGTCTCCCTTCAGTCATCAGCCCCTACCCAGCGGCCCTGTCTCCTCTCCAGAGCACCAGTGTGCTCTGGAACACTTTCTCCCATCTTCTGCCCACGGCCAGGAGGTCTGTCGATCTGTGGGTTCTCAGCATCTGCTAATGAACTCTGACCCTGCCAACAAGTGTTAGGTGAAATCTCTCCGTTTCATGTGAGTTTAGTTCCTTTTCTCCTGTGATCCCACAGACCTGCATCAGTATAAAATCTTGTGTCTGAGAATGAATATATCTAACATACTTTATTCTTTTGTAGGACCATTAGTTGTCTAATTATAGAAAAAAAATGGCTATGAATTAAATGATGACTTACTACAAATTTAGATTAGCTGCATGACATTACTAAAACTATATACTTTGAATTAGCATATTACGCTTATACAGTTTTTTAAAATATTAAAGTGAAAATTTTTTTAAATATTTATGAAATTGGCCAATGCAGAATCCTGTAGTAAAGCTTGTGTCCTCACAGCACAGACAGGCATTAATATCTTGGGAAGTCATAAAGCTATCTTGAGTATTTGAATTATGAAGACCTTGCCAAAATATCTTCATTGTTGGAAAAGCACGACAATTCTTGCTGTTCAGTGTTTAAGCTTGTAAACTTTTATCTATGCCTAGTTTAAACAAATAAGGATTTTATTGTTATTACATAAAATAGGTGATGATTTATATTTTAAAGTAATAGATTGAAAGCAAGCCAGAATAAAATATATTTCAATATTTAGATACTTATGAGGGAATCCTTTTCATCAGCCATTTAACTTAACTGTGCATTTTATAACTATTCCTTACCTTGCTTGAGGTTTTTTCGCCAAATCCCAAAACACAAAACCATTAGAAAGTAACCTTTGACAATGAACTATCAGAACACAGCCACAAAAGCTAGAGCAAATTCAGTGGAAACACTACTCAGCTAGCGCTCACTAAAACAAGCTGTCTGAATTCCTAATATTGTCTTGTGATGACTGTAAATAAGTATGGATATATCACCATTTATCTCATTTTCATGCCACATTAAAATATTTCCTGAATGTTTTTCTAACCTACTCAATTACTATGAAGTTGGTGCCGATATGTAATGCATCAACATTATCAAGATGTTAGGGTTGTGTTGAGATAAGGTTCCTATAGCCTTTTTAGACAAAACCAAAATTTCTGAGTGCCTGACCCTTAATTCTTACTGGGTCTTCTGCCTGCATTTCCAGATGGCTCTGGGGTGCATATAAGAGTGCACGGCACAGTGACTTCTCTAGTGATTCCAGAAGCAGATTGTGAGAAAGAATGGTCTCTTTTCCTGTGCCCACTAGGCTGGCATTTCATCAGCTGTCACCTCTGCACCACGTAGCAAGTATTTACCTAAGAGGTTGACTGTGAAGATGGAATAAGAGAGTCCACACTGTTGGCTAGCCATAGCTAAGGCTGTCCCTGCCCCCGGGACCCCAAGTTCATCTCCACTATCCTGTGCTTGCACCATACCTCCTGAGGCCTGATGGGTGGAAATCGCTCTCGGCCGGCTTTTCTTCTCTGCCTTGGAAGGCAGACAGTGTCTTTCTTTAGTGTTAATAGAAAGTCTTTGACCTTCAAATTTAAAGCAAAGACTACCTGTGTACTTAGTAACAATGTACATAACTGGCAGCTTCACAAATACTCTCAATCCCCTTTTTCTGTGTTTATTCAACCAATGTGTATTGACTACCCTCCACATAACATATTATTTACTGTGGGGACTGGACATTTGTTAGTAAACAAGCCCAGAGTATTAGGAAGTGTCTGATTTTATAGCAGTCATGTTTTCTCCTTGTAAGTGTTCTCCCTGGCACAAAGAGTGACTTGTTCCGAATCCTGCACATCAGACTGACCACCTAATCTAGGCTGCTACACAATTATGACAGCTATATTATTTTTTCAGTTAAAGCATCCTTTAAGAGATACTTTACAAGCCAAGATTAGGCTGTTTTGTGGATGACATTTAAATTTTTTGCCATTTCTAACTGAGGATTTAATTGGAAAATCAGCATTATAAATTTTATGTTGTCATTTCTATTTTTAAGTTGAAGCGATTTCAAGGATTGTGGGTCTGGCTGCCTGCAAATTAAAGATGAAGGTAGTTGTGATATTGCATTTATGCATTCTGCCATTTTAGAGTGGTTTCCTGGGCTTTTGTCTATGGAAAGTATAATTTTGATAAATTTGATTAAGAAGGGAATGTGGTACCCGAGTTTAAGGTCAGGTACAGAATTATGGAGACTGCTGCTCTGGTTCAGCCTTCCCCAGTCCCTGATTACATTCAGTCAGGCAACCACACCTTGCCTGTCTGACTTCTCAGCATCCATATGAGACCTCGTGCTCATTAAGTGTGTGATCTTCCTTGTCCCATTGCCATGGCCACTTCATGGTATTGTTCTTCCTTCTTATAGACGGACTTTCTTGGCCTTGTCCCCTCCATGATGTGGAAGGGCGGCTTTGACATTATGCTTGTGTAAACATAGAGCTTGCCGTATCTCCTGTATCTTCATAAATAACTTTTTTGTATTATGCTGGGAAGAGTGGTTCTTTAAATAGAATAATCTCCCATGGAAATTGCCCACAATGCTGAGTACACTGTGTAAAAGTGAGGCTAGAATATTAGTGCGCATCCTTAGCATTGCCCGGAAGCTAAGTGCAGTCTCTGGGCATCCAAACCAAATTTATAGCAGTTAATTAGTGTAAGGGATCACGGAAACAGTGGATTGCCATCATCATGGTGGCAACAAAGAGCTCAGACAAGGCTTGCAAAATGGAGCCCTGTGGAGGGTTCGCCCATATTCTATAGAAACCCACGTGCCTGTTTTGAGCCCAGTTTTCTTTAGAGCATATGCCTTGCTGAGCAACCAAAAGGATGTTTATATCCTAGTCACTTGGCACAAAGTCTGACACTGCTTCAGGGAGATTCATTTCAGACCTAAAGGATGGAGCTAAAAAAACAGATGAGGTTTGGTAGTCCCAAGAACTGGCCCTACTGCAAATTTAGTTTTTCTCTTTTGTTGCTAGATGGAACTACACTATTTTTTTTGCTAGAAGATAAATAGGGAAGCTTAAATCAGTTTGGTTAGTCTCACTCATTCTAAATGAAAACAGGCTTGCTACTGTCCAAGGAGATGAGAACTATTTGCAACTCTTTGCCCACAGAATTGTTTCAGTTATATCAAATTGCCCTATGTTCCTGAGACAATTTCCAAATGATTGCCCATGAAGTCTACTTGATATTAATCAGGGTAACAAGATGCACTAAAGGAATTACAGTATTGCTGTCAGTGGTTCATGGAGGAACACCGGCAGGGTAGGTGTCAACACCAGGGTTAGGATTGCATCCTTTAACCTTTTGTAATCCTGTGTCTGTGCACCCCTAAGCCTCAGCAAACGGGTGTTTAACACTGTCTCCTTAGATGCCTAAGGGAGAGCCAGTCTCCTTTTAATAGTTTTAGAATTCATGTAATGTTCCCTGATAATATACAGGCATTTCCCCATCCCTTTCAGCCTACCACACCACACATGAGGGTCCTCTCGGAAGTGCCTCTCAGGCCCTAGTTGGCTTTCACCAATAAGTCATTCATAATTAGAGGTAGAAATCCTTTCTTCCCAGCACAAACGCATCTCTTTGAAAAGCAGTTCTCTTTTGTGGATGGTGTTTAACGTCTGAGAAACTAGGATAACCATTTTTATGAGCACTGCCCTAACCATTGCATTACTTTGTTGGGGTAGACTCAAGGTTACATGTTTTAAGGAAAGCATCAGGTTAATTCCATTGGGAAAGCTATCTTACTCACAAACTGTGAATGCATTGAGAAAACATTGTCAAAGCCTATAGAGGTACATATATACATGGATAGAATTAAGTAGTGTATTTGAGAGTTGGCAAAACCATTGCTTACATTTACAGAGTGCTGGCTACTGAAAACTAGCATTCCTTCCACAGACAGATGCACAGTCACTCAACATAAGGCCTTCAGGTGCTTATTAATACCAATGGCTGCGTCTGTAAGGGTGGTGAGGCTGAGATGGTACTTGCACAAGGCTTTCGGCTTGCAGAGGTGTGATTGTCTGTTTCCTCCCTCTAAAGCCTGTTCACAGTCTCTTGCAGCACTGTCCCTTGGGAAAGAGCCCTGGCTCAGGCTCAAGTCCTAGCTGGCTCTGACCTGCCCTGAAATGTGATAACCTTTTCCTTCTAAGCAATGACATTTAATTTGAAAATTCTTTTTTGTTGTTTTTTGATGGGGTCTCACTATGTAGCCCTGGCTGTCCTGGAGCTCACTCTGTAGACCAGGCTAGCCTCGAACTCACAGAGATTCGCCTGCCTCTGCCTCCTGAATGCTGGGATTAAAGGTATATGCTACTATGCCTAGCTTAATTTGAAAATTCTTAAAGGTCGTAAATCCCTGTTTTCATTTGTCCCTAAATGGTATATAATGTCCCATTATATATCACTGCCAGAGAGTGAGTATCGGCTTGCCTGTACCTTACAGTCATTTCTACGGCCATGACATGACAAGTTATATTTCTACTCTTAAAAATTGTGTGTGGGCAAAGGGGGGCTGGGGAGATAGCTCAGCTGGCAAAGTGCTCACTTTGCAAGCATGAGGAGCTGAGTTCCATTCCCAAAACACAGGTTAAAAAACAAGCAAGCAGACAAAAAACAACCAGGCTTAGGGGTACACGTTGAGGAGGTGGAGACAGTTGGGACCCTGGGACTTGCTGGCCAGCCAGCCTACAATACTTGGAAAGTTCCAGGCTAATGAGAGGCCCTGTATAGATAAATGAATAAATGAGTGGTGGGCAGCACTGTAGTGTAACTGTCCAGATCCTCTCTGGCCTACACACATACACACACACACACACACACGCACGCACGCACGCACGCACTCACGCACTCACGCAGAGTTACAGGGATGCACAGAAAAAAGAAGGCAGGGGAATAAACTGAAAGCAGTGACATGACACTTTTGCCATGTGACAGTTTGGTATCTGGGTGCTGTGTTACTAATCCTGTTCTACTTTTAATATCTCAGCTTTAATCTCGTCCTTCCTGAAGACAGAATCCAGAAGTGTTGATCTGGCCACAGTGTAATGAGGGGGGCCTTTGCTTTCGCACAGAGGAAGTCTGCTTTCTCCATACCAGGCTAAATGGTAGAGCCTAGTGGTGGATATGATCATTTACTAGTACATCCTTTTGTAAAACATGTTGGTAGCAAAATGAGAAGTAACTTGATTAAACTGAAACTTTTGTTGCCCAGCTCTATGTGCAAAGTGAGCACCTGAGTTTTAATATGTACATCACATACTTCACTCTTCCCAATTGAACAGTTAGCAGGGTTTGACGAGTTCTTAAGTTTGTGGATCATTTCTGTTTTCCTGCCATTTTAAAGATTTGGCCTCACTAATTTTTAAGTCCTCTATCTCTACTTTTGTGCCTTTTAGTATCCTCTTACAGGGACAAAGTTATGGACTTAACGATCCTTGAGATACCACCCCCCAAATAGGAGCTTTATTTTACAAATTCCAACTTCATATTCTTAAAGGCATTCTAAGTATGTGAGTTCCCCTTGTGCAGTATGCAAGGTTGGTGTTTTAAAAAGTGTACTGTGGCGGTTGTACACAGAAGTGAGTGATGCACAAGATGCTTACAAGATTGCTGTAAGTATGTTTTGATTATCTCTTGTTTTGTTTTTAAAAATGCATGTGGAGCCAGGAATGCTGACTTACTCTTTGTCCCAAAATTTGGAAGACTGAGGCAGGAGGATGGCAAGTTTGAGGCCAGTGTGTGCTACACAGACTCTATATCAAGAACATAAGGACTAGAGATGTAGCTCAGCAGTAGCCCGCTGGCCTAGCATGCAGAAGGCCTTGGATTTGGTAAGCAGCATTGCCACCAAAGCAGACAGAGGTACCTGTCCCATTTGTATGTATTAGCAGGCACCCTAGCCTGGAAAAATGTCCCAGGAAGCAACCATAGTGAGAATACTTTCCCCTCATGTGTATGTGTGTAGTGTGTATGCATATATGTATGAGTGTTTGCATGTGTGTGCACAGGTTCATGTGTGTGGAGGCCCAAGGTTGATGGTGGGAATCTTCCTTCATTGTCTGACACCTTATTCCTTGAGACAGAATCTCATTTAAAAGCAGAGCTCACCAGTATGGATGGTCTGACTAGCCAACTTGCTGTGGGGAGCCCATCTCCATCTTCCGGGAGCTGGAATTCCAGGTGAACCAGCACATCCACCTGGCACTTCCATGGGCTCTGGAGATCTGAACCCCTGTCCTCACACTTGAGGGACAGATGCTTTAAGTTCCATGAGGATACTTTCAGACTGTAGTTAGTGTCATCACTTTCTTGTCTCTGTAATTTCTGGCCATGTTCCTATTGATTTGCCTTGATCAAGTCACTTACTTAGTGAACTGATCGTATGAGGGAAAGAAAATGTCAAAGGTGCCTTTGCATTCTTAAAGCATGTGATCTGAAAATACACCTGGAGCAAGTTTTACTTTTCTCCCACTCAGTGTTTCTTTGCCATACAAAGTTGATTTTTCTGTGAATTCTGTACCAACAGACACAAAATTGTAGTGACTCTTGGTTTTAATATACCTTGAAAAATACATGTTTTCTGCAGCCAGCACACCAGTTTAGCGTCTTTATGGAATATAAAGGAAACTTTGCCAACCAACAAAATCTGGAATCTGGTGATTCAGATGCCATTAGAACCAAATAACTGAGAGCTAGAACTAAATGTTAGGCCTCATGGCAGCTCGTCATTCACTAAGCAAGTGTTCCTAATCAGATTACTCTCTGTGTGAGCATAGTAAAGTGACCATGTTTACGTTGATAAAACTGGGTTATAGCTATCCAGAAGGGCTCCAGACTCCTGCAGCCAACAGAGGTTATCTTCGGTGTGCTGAATACCTACACAATACTCTGTATTTAACTGCAGTTTTGGGTAGCTAATGCAATAAGTACCATGCTTAATTCTCTACATGCATTATTTCAATTAATCGTAGGAATAATCTTATGAATTAAGTACATTTATCTCATTTTGCAGATGAGAAAATGAAGAACAAATAGTTTGCCTTGCATCCCCTGGGATGTGTTGAGTAGACATTCCAGTGTGTTGTGACTCTGGAGGCTGTGTTCATGGCTAGTCACAACACACAAGCCCAGCTGTGCCCACATAAGCCTTCCTGCCAACTGCACAATACACATAGGTATTGGTTATATTATCTCTATTGCAAATGGCAAAACTAAGCTCTTAAGGCTTCCAGAGGCCCACCCAAAGTTGTAGGCTAGTGAGCAGTGCACTGGGACCATCTGGTTTTGACAGTCTACATGGAGAGGTCCTTCTTCCCGACCACTAACACCACTGTTTCCTTGTGACCTAGAGATGCTGTGTTAGGTAGAGTTCTATCTCTGGTTTGGAGTGAGCACTCTGTGGATCTCCTTGATCAATGTCTTCTCTCCACCATGCACCACTGTAGCAGGGATGAAGTATAATGCCTCCATGCGTGGTCTGTCTTTGTTCCCATTCCCATGTTAGCCTACAATAGTGAGGGCTGGCATGATGGGAAACAAAGGATTTGTCTTGGTCATCATTAGCTTCCCCCTTCTCTGACCTCTGTACATCAAGCACATGCTTTGCAGACCCTTTAGTTCATTAGTACCTTGTGTTCTAAAGCGCCTCCCCACCATAAAAATAGAAAATGAGCTGTGAGTCATTTACACTTTAGCTTGAATGTGCTTTCGTGACTTTCCCAAGGCTATTTGTGCTTAACTCCTTTCTTCCAGCTGCAGAGTGAAGGCCTCTGGGCTATCTTGGTTCCTTAGACAAAAAGAACGAGCTAGGAATTGTTGGCCTAAACATAGGACCACTAGACCCATTGCCTGTAAATGCTTGCACTGCGGTTGATGTATCGCTGGCATGCAGAGCATCCATGCTGGGCAGTGGACTCTCGCCTCGGCTCACTCGCTCTCCCTGTCTGCTTAAGTCAGGTGGATTCTTGCTCTTCTCTTGCCAGTTTTTCTGAGAACATTTTCTTCTTTCTAGTGATCGCATCTTGCACCTCATTTTTCCTGTGTCCTGTAGCATGATGACCTGGCTGTCCCCAGGAATAGCAGCAGGCTTAAAGTACAGCCCTTCTGCCGTCTGCAACTACCTGCTACACAGAGAACCCAGATGTGACTGTCTGGCACTCCCACTCAGACTCATGCAGTTGGTCAGTGTGTGTGTGGTCACAGACACCATGAATGTGGAATAGGAAGCACCTGTGAGATATGTATTAGTCAACTTTCTCAGTTGCTGGGACAAAATGTCTGACATAAACAACTTAAAAGGACAAAAGATTTTCTTAGCTCATAGCTTCAAAGGGTTCAGTCTGCCAGGCACGGAAAGCATGGAGAAACAATCGCATCATGATGACAAAAGGCAGACAGAGGAGGAGACAAAGATGTACCCCCAATGATCTACTTCTTGTAGGCCCTATCTCCTATTCACCAAACCAGTGACATCAGCTAGGGACTAAACATCTAACATATGTCTGTAAGTGACCTCAGATTCACTGGTAAATGCCTGAGAAATGCTTGGGAAACCTAAGACCTTCAGTTCTTCCATCAGATATCATTAACATCTAGTTTATGTTGGTCCCCAGAAACCAAAAGAGATAAGGATCCAAGTTCACAGGTTTTGGGGCGGGGGGATGATGCCACAAGACACTAGTGAACAGAGAGATGCATCATTCAGAAAGTAGCTGTCTTGGGGGCATTTGGAAGGCAGGCAGTCTTTAGGATCTCTGGGAGTTTGAGATGTAGGCTGGATGAAGAAGTTATCCACAAGCTCCCAGTAGCCGGTAGGGGTTATTTCCTCTCAATTCCAGTGTGCTTATAGTGAGTCATCCAGCTCTCTTCATAAAAGTCTTTCAGACAAGATCTAGAGACTAGAGATGGGTTGCAGGAGTCCATGGATAGCAAGGTTTGAAGGCCACAGCAAGGTTTGAAGGCCACAGATGAGCTCCCATGTGCTTCCTCTGGGGGTGGAGGTGGTAGGAACAGTGCAGAGAGCCTTCTGTGCAAGACCATCTCAGTGAGGATTTCTGCAGCAACACACTGGGAAGAATTAAGAGTCTTCATGTCTCCTGAGCAACCCATCATTACAGGCGTTGGTGTAGCTGGGAATAACTAGCACCTAAAAAGGAAGAAAACCTACCAGTAGTTCATTTGGCGAAACACAGGAGTCCTGCACTCATTGCTGTGAACTGCTTATTATTAATGCTGATCACAGTGCTGCCTAATTATGATTATGCATGCCATTAAATATGTGTCAGATTAACTGTCATAAGATTTCCAGCATCAGTAACTTTGATTCATATATGCAGCCTTCATAATTTATTGCTCATATAGCTTGGTTATGACTTCAGAACAACCTCCAAGATAGTGTTGGTTTGATGAGTATGTTGCTTATTGTAGGACAGTTTCTCTGTGAATGAGAAATGTCCAGCATACGTGGCAGTTGTCATCAACTCTGCCTCCAGTGACAAGACAGTCTCACCTGTCTAACCAGATAGCTCAGAGATTACTCCTCTTCCTCTCTTGTCATGGATCATTGACTGATCCAACTGACTTATTTGAACCAGTCATCCAGCTTGCATTGTGCCAGGTGCTCTGAATTTAGAGGTGGATTTGAACCTGATTTCTGCCCTTGCAGCTCATAGTCTAGCAGAGATTCACACTTATTTTATAAGTGATCAGTAAAGGATGAAGTGGACTTATACCAGATGTGGTAGTGCACACCTGTAATCCCAGCACCTCATTACTTCAGAGTCTAAGACAAAAGGATTGTGAACTTGAGGCCAGCCTGTGCTTATGCAGTGAGAAACTGTCTCAATCAATCAATCAAACAATCAATAAGTAGCAGAATGAAGCAAAAGTAAGGACTACATACCTTGTTTCCCGAGGTGTGGAAGAATAAAGCTGATGTTTTTTTGGTTTCCAGAAAATGTCTGTAAAGTAGCCAGTCATTTTGCTTTCAGAAATGAGTAGCATCATAGGGTATTTCCTGCATGGCCTTAGCTTGCTTTTGTGCTGAGAACTTCCTGAAGTCATTTACTGAGAAAGTCTAGGGCTTCCTTCTGCTGAGTACATAGTGATAGCACTGTTGAAATCGAGTTTTAAAATGTCATCAGATACTTCACAAAAAGCTAACCAGATCTTCACTACTACAACAGAAGCAAATGCTCTCAAGAATAAGGCTTAGCATTCTCATAGACCAAGCCAGATTTGTTCTTGAAGTTTACAAGTTCACATGAAAAGAATCCATGGGAAGCTGTGGCCTACCACATCTTTCAGAACTGAGCTTAGAGAGCTGGAGATACAACAGCCTTTAGTTCTGTGTTCATCACCATGAAGGAAGAGGAGAATGAAGCTTGGCAGAAAAAAACAAGGCCAAGAATGGGATTGAGTGAGTCAAAGACAGGTAGGCTAAGGAAAGGGAGAGTGAGACCCAGGACCAGAAACCTGAATCTGGTGGAGGCCAAGTGTGAGTAGCATAGATAAATCAAACCAAGTCATGTTGAGACCTTCCCATTAAAAGTTTAGATCACCTAAAGAGCCTAGCTACCACATTCCTAGCTGCCAACCTAGAAACATGCAAGATGACCATACAGTTTGGGGCTATGATAAACCCCAGTGTACATAAAATGACCTGTAAATGGCAAGCATGGTTTAAAGGACTTAATCTCTGATTCTGAGTGGAGCAGTGGCCATAGACAAATACCAGCTTCAACAAATGAGTATCTTAGTACTCCCCTGGCATTAGAAAGGACCTGGGTGAGCCTGAAGTCAGCCTCCTTTCCCCCCTATCCAAATTGCTCGGTATTCCTTTCCGTGTTCCTGACATTGCTATACACACACACTTTATGCCAGAACTTAGAGACCTTGAGACCCTGCCATCACCCTGCCCTCAGCAAGACACAATACTCTTCCTCCTCTAAGACCCAGGCCTCGAATCTCAGTTCTCCAGCTTCCACTGTGGCCCTTGAGGAAACCCAGCCCGTTTCTCACCTCCACTTTAAAGCCTGTTCTCTGAGCCTGGTCAGTGGCTCCCTTGCTGCCTGGGCTCTGGTGAGGTATTGGCACATTCTCCCCACCTCCCCTCAGAGCCCTCCACTTTCCTGTCCCTCCAAAGCCACCTTCATTCTTGGGATGTACCTAGCACAGTCCTCCCTGTGCCTTCCCTCTGCCCAGATCACTGCCTCTCCAGAATATTCCAAACCATTCCTACAGCACTGAGCATACCTGTGTCTGAACTCCCAATGCCAAGATCCACCAGAATGTTTACCATGTTGGTTAGAGCTGTTGACTAGTCATCTTGCGTAGCTTTGTAGCACCTAGCATAGTAACCAAAGATGCAAGGGAAACGCAAACAATGGGCCTAATTTTTAGCTGCAGTATTTGGTCTCAGCTCCTAGCTATATAACAGCTGTGGTTTATTTGAGCTGGAAAGGGCTTTGGCATCCCAGAGGAAGGAGCCAAGCAGGAAATCTCTTCAGAGGACCAACTTTACCCACAGCTGGGTCATATTCTGCCATTCACTCATGAGCCTGACACTCAAATCTGTTGCTCCTTCTGAATACTGACATGGGCTACCTTGTCAGCAAACCCCAGCCAACCTGGGCTTCTCACCTCTCCACAATCATGTCAAGATACAAGACTCAGGCTATCTGATGGCTGAGCCCAGATCATGTCAGAGCCCAAGCTGCAAGAAAAGTGGGGGCCCTAATTCAGAGCTCCTTTAACACAAAACAAGAGTATTATGTTCAAGTTAAATGGTTGACAAGGGGGAACCTAAATAAAAGTGATGTTAGCCAAAGACGTGTAGACCATGGAAGACTATAACAGACGGGCACCACTTCAGAGTGATCACTGTGGAGGCTCTGACCACCAGCCTCAAGAGACAAGGATTTCAAGAGAAATTCTGGCTCCCAGATCTGGACATGGGCTGCAGTGGTGTGCAGAAGGGACTGTGTTAAGAGGGCACAGTCCCCAAGCAGCCCCCAGAGTGCAGACAGAAGGAGTGGGTATGCTGGATCTCCTTCATTTCCTGTGAGCCTGCTGTGGGCCCAACCCCTTCTGGAGGCCCAAAGGCCAGCAAGCCTATGCTGGCTGCCCGACTGACCCAGATTGAGGTACCAAGCATGCCACCAAAGGGAACAACCACCAGGAGGCTGAAACAAAGACATACATGCTACACCAGAGGCTTGTTGGTTTCTCTTTCTTTCATTCAGTGTCTCCTTTGGGGTGTTACTTTACATTTTCAGTACCCCAGCCCATAAGATCAACACTCTTCAAGTGTTCTGATACTGCACTTAAGGACATACAGTTTAACCTCCGTTTGCTATTTAGAACATTCTATTGCATCACTCAATAACCCGCACCATTAAAGGTTAGCAAATATCAACCACAACATCTTTTTCTTTTCCCAGGATTGTGAAAAAACGGTGAGCTGTGTGGCCTGTGCAGACATGGTGTCAATCTCTCAAATCTTGGTGCAGAAATCCCCTCTCCATCCGGTCTGACCCATGTGGCCTCCTGATGTTATTCCACCCTTCCTTATAATGCCTAGCCTTTTAAAGGGGGCAGATAGAAGAACAAATAAGCCCTATGTCATTAACAAAAGTATAAAGCCCACAAAGGACCCAGTGACCCGTGCGCTGTAACTCTGAGTCCTTTTGAAGTACTTAGTTACTTGTGCTCTAGAGAGGAATGCTTGGTTCCCTTTCACCATTTCCTTCAGGGGCACAGTGTGTTCTTCACAGAGGAGTAACAACAGCTATTCTCCCATATACTAGAAATACAGTATCACATGAAAATCTACATAAATGTTGTTGGTTTTCCTATTTAAAATGGCATTAATATAATTCTTATTTTGAAATAGCATATAATAAAAAATGTGCCAAGAGCAAAAGAATGTGTCCACTCCCACCCCTACTTCACCCCTACAACATTAGTAGTGGGCAGGAAAAAGATGCTTTGATCCATGTGATCATATGCTATGATACTGTGTCCCAGTGGTCCTGAGGCGTATGCTCTCCATATTTTTTTATTTTTTAGATGGGGTCTTGATATGTATCAGAGATTGTCCTTGAACTTGTGATTCTTTTGCCTCAGATCCATGAATGCTAGCATTATAGGTGTGTGCCTCCGTGCATATCTGATGCTTGCATTTTTTGAAACATCACTATGCTGTGCAGGCTGGCCTAGAATTCACCATCTTCCTGCCTCCCACCTCAGCCTCCACTTAGCTAGGATTGCAAGCACAACTACCACACCCAGATTGAGGATGGGATCTTGAAACAGTCTGTACTCCGCTGCTCTTGCAAAGTCCAGGCCAGCTTTGGGGCCAGCCAGCTGGCAGAGCAGAAGCTACATCTCACTGAAAACAAACACTATTTATAAAGTGCAAGCCTGGGCTGTGTCCATGGCAGCTACCTCCAAGGACCTTGTACTTGAGCAGCTTCTGTCCCCTTAAGTGTTAATTATACATATAAAGCTCTCTTGCCAACAGAGGAATTTGGTTTATTATGTTAGAAAGCATTTAGATTAAAGGATCTACTGGTACTGAATACTTAAAATTCCTAGTGTGGCTTCTGTCATAGCATTTGTAGACATCAGTTGCATATATATTTAAGAAGAACTTGTCCAAGAAATAAGTGTAGTTGACACTTACCCAGGACATAAGAACCACATTTTTCCAGAATCATCCCACACATATGGAGATTCCCATGTGGGTTTACCAAACTTCAGAAGCTGCTCATATACTTCACCCTGCACTAGGACCAGCTTGGGCCATGATGGTCCTCTTCACACAATGTCACTGCCCTTCCTTGTGACAGGCCTGATCACTGGTCACAGCACAGTGGATGGGCAGACTCTGGTCTCCCAGACTCAGCAGACTCACTGCAGGCAAGCAAGGAAATTGTTCTGCGAGGAACCAGTGGCCAATGGGCTGAGTTTACTTAGAGCTCTTACAAGATCCTAACCCTCTGTGAGGACACCAGTATTCCATTAGGCTGAGTTCTTAGCACTCCTTACATGATCCTAACCCTCCTCTCCACTGTGAGAAAGCATGACCTCTTCCAACCTTCTTCACTTAGAAGAAGCTCTGTGGGCTGTTCTTGGTGCTTCCAGAGGAAGGAGATACCCTGAGGGCTTATCTGTGGCGCACTTCATCTTTCACCTCTCCCAGGACTGCCCTAGCTGGCACCAGAATAGCTATTTTGTAGCATTTGCCTATTGTCTGTCTTCCCTACCAGACTGAGATCCATGAGGGCAGCAACCAGACCCATTATACTTAGATATATTGTATTCACCATTGTGTCAACATTTTACAAATATATGATAAATTTTTAATGCAGGGATAGTTAGTTAAAAGGCTGTATGAGCTGCTTTTAAATGTATTTGAGTGTTTCCACATTTATTACCTGTATTAGTTACTTTTTTCCCTGCTGTAATGAAATACCTGACAAAGACAATCTAAGGAAGACATTTTTGGCTTAGGTTTGAAGGCAGTCTGTCATGGAGGAAGTCATGGTGGCAGGACCATGAGGCAGCTGCTCACATTCATCCCCAGGCAAGAAGCCAAGAGAGATGAACTCCAGTGCCATTGCTTTCTCCCTTTCAGTCTGGGGCTCGAGACTGTGGAATAGTGTCACCCACACTCAGGGTGACACCCACTGCTCAGTTAAACTTTTCTGGAAACATCCTCATGACACCTCCAGGGGTATTTTTATAGTATTGCTGAATTCAGTCAAGCTGATAGTGAAGATTAGCTATCACACTATGTAAGATTGTTTTTTGTTACTGTTTTGTTGTGAAATTTAGTGAATCCTACCTTTAAATGCATTTTGTACATGAATGTTCATTTCTGTCAGGTGTACCCCCTTATTCAGCCTCTCTCAAATGTCCAGCTTCCACTTGCACACCTCAGCCTGCATTTCCCAGCAGCCAGTTCAAATACACATGGCCCTTTCCTTACTGCGCACCTTGCCCCATGTGCACCTTGCCCCAGTTTATAATTTAATCTGTAAATATTCTAGTCTTTAGCTTTCTGCCCCCCCAAAAAAAACTCTTAAAAAATTAAGCCAGGCCTGGTGGCACAGGCCTATAATTCCAGCTGCCCAGGAAGATTGCAAGTTCAAGATTTACTTGGACTATAGAGCAGGTTCAAAGTTAGCCAGGGCAACTTAGCAAGACCCTGTCTCAAGAAGAAAAGTAGTCAAGGGCTGAAGTTTAGCTCAAGGTGGGGTGCTCACCCAGCAAGAGGCACTGGGCTCAACCTCAGGACCACAGAAAACAGAAACCATAATTTTGAAGTCAATTCTTAAAGCATTATCTGGGAAGGCACTGGGGGAAAGCTGAGCGTGACTCGGCATCACTGCGGTGGGCGCCACACATGACTCAGAGTCCCTGGGATGCCTCTCAGTTCAGTGTCCTCCAGATTGGCCTGTACATTAGTGACCATGTTTCCTAAGTCACTCTCCCTGTCCCCTGTCCAGTCTGGTTGTTCTCTGCCACTGGGGAATGTGTGGCATGTCCTTGGTCCCATCCTCAAGTCTCTGTTTCCTCTGAATTGACTCTTCTGGAGATTCAAGTTTTGTTGTTCCTTTGGGAAAGGGGCAGCAAGATTGTTTCTTAAAGGTTCTGTACCTCTTTCTCACAGTTCATCTGGAGCTGGGAGTGGCTGCCAGCCCAACACACAGGAGGCTGAGGCGGAAGGATGGAGAGGTTGACCAACCTGGACTACAGACAAGGCCATATCTCAATAAAGGAATAGCAAACAATAAACAAAAATAGTTGGCAATGTCTTACAGTCTCTGTTTTCATGATAATATTTCCACCTGTTTTTTTAGGAGTTGTGAAAATGGTCATACTCCCATCAGTTTTCTGCTCATTTATTAGCTCTAGTGTTCTGTAGAGAGCAGTCCCCTTTTCACCCCTTCAGCGACCTTTGGGTGAAGTTAACACTGGAGAATGTGCTTTTATTTCCTTTTACAAACTGGTTTGCCAAGCAATGAGTTCTTTCCTGGTGTCTTTTGAGAGTGACGAAGGAATGAAAGAATGTGTTCACTTTTGTTTTATTGTTACTCTTACCAAGGTTATGTATTAATAATTTTAGGTATTGGCAACACTTACTTCTGACTAAATTATGTCTCTGGCTATTGGAAGTCAAAACACATCAGCTTGAGTACTTTCTGCAGGACAGTAATTCCTGCTGAAAGCTGCCTTGCTGGAGATGGAGCTCGGTTCGTGGAGTGCTTGCTTAGCACGTGCAGACCCTGGGTCTGATCTTCGGCACCACACAAACAAGAATGATGGCACATGCCCATGTGGAGGAGCCGGGATCATCCTTAGCTACATACCAAGTTGAAGGCCATCCTGGGATACACAAGACCCTATCACATACATAAAAGATCCTTGATGTGTGGCAAGGGACATATTTTGCCTCAGACCTTACATTTTTTAAAGGTGTGTGAGTGTGTGTGTGTGTGTGTGTGTGTGTGTGTGTACATGCATTCCCTTGGAAGTCAGAAGAGGACATTGGGATGGATGCCCTGGAGCTAGAGTTTCAGGAGGCTGCAAGCTGGCTGATGTGGGTTCAGGGAATGGAACTCTCATTCTCTACAAGAACAGGAAGTGCACTTAACTACTGAACTACCTCCTCAGCCCCAGACCTCATCCTTCAGTAGGAACAGTATTTTAGTGACCACAGTCTTTGTAGTAAAGGAAGTGGTTGTTATTTACAGTAAACAAAGTTAGAAAATGTATAATAAAAGGGTTAACCAATCCTACATCTACTCAAATTCAGCATAGCGGTGTTTTTCCCTGGCTTCACAGTCCTTACCTCCCTCTCCTGGGCTGAAAACCCAGGTTCCAAGTCATGCCAGTCTTTACAGATTGGCTGTACTTTGCACTGCTCAGAGCCTCGGGGTCATCACGCACAGACTGGTCAACAGTGAGACTAGTGACATAAGTTGGCCATTTTCCTTGGTTGTCAGGTATCCCCTACAGCAGGCTGTATGTGGCCAGACCACCAACTACTTACACGTGAGGTTCAGTCCTTTCATTTTGCTTTACAATTTTAATAGTTTTTTTCAACTTTGTAGTAATTTATAAATACCAAAGTATCTGCATGATTGCAAAGTCAAATCTATAAACAAAGTACTGATAATATACTAAGGTCTAACATTCATCCCTTATCCTCTTTTCCTATAAATAATCATTTAACAATGTGATTTATTCTTTTCCTTCTTGTGCCAGGTCTGGTGATGCACACTAGGAATGTAGTCACACAGTTGTTTTTAATCCCAGCACCCAGAAGGCAGAGGCAGGAGGATCAAGAGTTCCAGGTCAGCATGGGCTACTTTTGAGGCTAGTCTGTGTTACATGAGACCCTGTCTTTTTTAAAAAAGTGACTTATTCTATGTGAGAATGTGTTTGTGTGCCTCTTTTTCCTTGATAAAGAAGCACATTCTCAAAAGACTTGTTTTTACTTAATAAAATGTGGCAGTCAGGCCTCGGTATGGCTCAGTGAGTAAACATCCATTCAGTGCAACCGTAAGGATCTGAGTTGGGATGCATAGTGCCAGCTTTAAAAGTGGGAATTACACTCAAGAGCCAATAAGATGTCAGTGCTGGTGGCAGGGGCCAGTAGAGGATCTCTGAGGGCTGCCAGGCTGCCAGTTAGCCTGGCATCAAATGGAGAACTCCAGGTTCATTGAGAGAGCCTGTCTCAAGTCATCAAGGTAGAGGAACAAAGGGGATGCCTGATGGCACCTCCAGCACCCATGCACACATACTTGCACTCACAATTTTTTTTTTAGTTGGCAATTACCTTTTGGTGGCAAGTGCACATTTGTGATATAGGCTTCTGTTTCAAGGCACCAAATAGAGCAAACAAGTTTACGGGTTTTTGCAGGTCTGGGCATGGTGGCACACACCTGTAATCTAGCACCCAAAGAGGCTGACACAAGAGGAAAGTGAATTCTAGGCTATCCTGGGCTTCATTGTGAGATTTTGTCTAAAGCAAAAAAAGCTATCTGCAGATTCTGACTTGTCTATCATATGTCACATCTGATCTGTCAAGATATAACTCTAAAACCCAAGGCCTAGTAGGCTTGGTGCATAGGCCTATAATGCCAGGATTTACTTGAGAAGCTGAGGCAGGAGGATCATCAGTTCCAGGACAGCCTGGGCTACAAGGAGGCTTGTCTCAAAAACCAACAAACAAACCAGTGTAATAAAATGAGGCCTGGTGGTTTCTCATATCTCCCTTGTGGTGTCCTCTCTCACACATGGTGTGCCCTGGGTTACTGCTGCAGTGCCTTCTAGCCCTGCCGGCCATCTGCCCTGGGTCTTCCCTGGTATGTTCTCAGCTCCGCAGCTACCACTGCCCTTCAGACTCAGTCACATTATGTCACTCCAACCCCCAAAAGGCCCCACGAGATCCCGTTTCCTGACATCAGGGCCAAGTCCTTCCCAGGGCCAGGTCTGTCCCCACTGGCTTCTGGCTCCCCCATCTCTAAGCACTCTCCTACCTTCTTCCTCTCCCACTACACTCCAGCCCATGCTGCTCGCTTCAGGGTCTCCATGCTGCCTCCTACCATGAACTTCCTTCTAGACTTCTCAGTTCCCACTCACCTCCTTCAAGTCCAGCGTGCAGGCACCTTCTCAGGGAGCATTACCTTTTCTGCTCCTCCACAGCCATCTGTTCCCATTCTTACCTCCCACCTGGTCTGGGAAACTTACTCTAGATACATTGGTGTTCTCTACTAGGGTGAGACTTCCTCAAAGGTAAGGAGCCTTACCACATTAGTTCACTGATGGGTCCCCACTGCCTGCACAGAATAGGGGCTCCTTAAGTGTGGAGTGAATGAACGGAAGCCACAGAATAGGTGCTCCTTAAGTGTGGAGTGAATGAATGAAAACTTTCTGAACTTCAACTGAAAAAGAATGAGTAAACCATGAGCCAGTGTTACATGAGCATTCAGAGCCCACAGGAGAGTAAGGCTCTCTTGCCATCCACCAGAGTATGCCGTCATTCTTTCTGTCCTATGCCCAGTGGCTCTGGAAGTAATAAGCAATGCCGAGAGCCAGGGGCCTTTGACTGCCGTCAGCCAGACAACCGAAAGGCTTGTCATGGCTTACTGCTTAGTTGTTCACTGCGTTAGTATGAGCTCTACAGGGACTCATTAAGTCATATTCATACAACAGCTCAGCAAGGGTGGCATGGTTTTCCCATTTTAGAATTAAACCAACAAAACTTAAACAGGTATTTTTAATTGCCTGTGACTAAATATTTCCTAAGTGACACAGCTGGAGCCAGAGTCCCGTGAAGTTCATTTGTAGGACCCAGGCTTTAACCCAGTGCTGTGCAGGACTTCGGGAGGTGATCAGCTTGGTACCTCTACCTCAAGTGCCTTCTGCGCACTTGACATGAGGCTAGTCACCCTCGATTCCACTTTAATTACATCTAATTACTGGAGTCTTAACTAATGATGTTTAAGCAAGGACACACGGCTGCTAAATCAGAGCTTTGCAAACATGACTGGCAGAGTGGCAAAGAGTCATTCAAGTCTGCTACATTTGTCATTTAACCCAATGGTACAACCTGCTCCCAGGTTTTTAAGAAATGCCAGGAGCCATGAGCTTAGAGTCAGTCCTCCAACAGTGTCATCCATAACTCAAGAAGTACACAGCTCTGTCTCAAACAAGGACGCACTGGAAGACTGCTACCCACTTACGTATGCTCTTTTGTGTTGGAAGAAATGAAGGCACAAAATGTTCTGACTTCAGTTTGTCCTTTTTTAAGAGCATAATTGTGTAAAATAAAAATTGTTTCATCACTAGAGCTAGAGCATGGCATTGCAGGCTCTGCTGAAAATCAGCAGTTACATTTTTGTTGATTTTTTAAACTAATTTCTTTTTATTTTAGAAATTGAAATATATAAAATTTATTTTTTTAAATAAGGGGAAAGACCAGTTAAGACAAATTCTCAACACCCAGAATTAAATACTGGAATATATATATATAACAAATGATAATGCATACATTCTTTTCCATTATACAAAGGCACATTATTAAAACAACTGTCCTCTGTATGTGCCTCCAAACACAACCTCTTCCTTTATTCCTGAAAACTAGGCAGTATTGTGAACTTGGAGTGTATGATTCTAGCATTTTCTAAATAATTCTTGCAAGTGTATATGCATTTGCTAAGAAACATACAGTGAATGGGGCTTGATGGGGCAAGCCTGTAAAACCAGCACTTGGAAGGTAGGAGAACTGGAAGTTCAAAATCATCCTTGGCTGCTTAACAATTTCAAGGCCAGCCTAGCTAAGGGAGACCCTGTCTCAAAAAAAAAAAGTAGAAGAAGTGAAATAAAAAAAGATAATGTCTTTATTATGTGTGTGAATGGCAACACTATTTTTGTTTTATGTTTCCATTCATTTCTGAGCTTACATGAATATGCCACATTTAATTATTCACTCCTTTGTAATGAATATTTAAAGAGTGTGCCCAGTTTTTTGTACTTCTAATTATGATAAGGGACCATATCCTCCAATGCATCTGTACAGATACCTATCTGAAAACATAACTTTAGGGCACAGAATGTAATCATCTTCTGTAATACTGGGTACTAACAAACATTCCCAGTTATGTGCCATTTAGAAACTCATCAATGAATATATGAAGGCTTCACCAACACCAACAGCTCCTACTGGCCAACTGTAAATATTGACCTATCTGAAATAGGTGACATGATTGCTGTTTATGTTCCTCTAATTATTAATGAGGTTCATTGTTCTTTATTGGGCAGCAAGACACCTGGATTTTCAGATTTTGTGAAATTCTTAAATATATGAACACTCCTTTGTGTACTGAGTGGTCTATGTGATGGATTTGTGGGGTTCCATATTTGTGAGGTTCAATCCGTGGGCAGCCCTTTTGTTCACCAGCTCTGTGGCAAATGTTGACTCCCTATTTGCAGCTGACTTTTAACCTTTTTGTGAGTTATTTTGTCATGGTGAAGTTTTGTATTTTAGAATTTCATGGTGGCCTCTTAAGATATCTCTCATTCTTGTTGAACTGATTACAAATCGTATGGAATCTTCTAGAAGAGATGGAACTAATGTATGACTTCCTGATTTATTGGTTGATTGCCATTTCTAAAGGAACACTTTCCTTGTGCATATTTATAGCATTTCCTTAAGGAACAAAGTTTATTTTTATGTCATATTTTGTGAGATGTGCTGTGGAGGTAATGATTTTTTGATATCAAATAATAAAATGTTGACAGTGGAGAAAGCCTTACAATAGATTTTAAAGCAGGAATTGATTTTGCTTTTCATTGCCTGCTCTTTGTGGTTGTTTGTTCATGGTTTTCCTTAGACTTTTTTTTTAAGTTATTGGGATCTGGCATTTATAATTACACTTTAAAAAGTATTCTAAATACCATCTCTCTTCAGAGTGAAATTAGAGCAGACCAGAGTCACTTCACCCACCTTGAACCCCCACTCTGCAGCCTCAGAGTGGAAAGAGGTAAGCCACTTGAACTTGTTTGTTGGTTTTCCTCTCTGTACGATGGGCAGTGACAGTGCAGCCCTCGTGGGATTGCTCCAGCAGTTGAAGGAACCGTGACTCCTCAGAGCATCCTAACAGGGCCCCAGTGCAGAGGCAGCACACCAGTGTCTGCCCAGCTGATGCCTTCAGAGCCTCTTGATAGAGAAGAAACAAAGAATGCTCTTTGGAAAGTGTGTTTTAGTTCAGGTGCAGCTACCATCACTAATTGTCCTTTTATGCCATTAGTGATTCGGGAGAACCAGCATTGCTGGGTATACCTGACTATACATGGCTGTCTTTCACAGATAGATCCCCACTGCACATTTCCAGCCACCCAAGCTCAATGCTTTCAAACACAGTAAATGGAAAATGAAGAAGAACCCTGGGGAAGGTGTGTGTGTGTGTGTGTGTGTGTGTGTGTGTGTGTGTGTGTGTGTGTGTGTGTTGTCTGTCTGTCTGTCTGTCTGTGGAGAGAGAGAGAGAGATTATCTCAGATGCATGGCCCTTCACACGGATGGTTGTATTGTATTGCTAGCTGAGTAAGATGTGTGTGTTTGGCTTCACTTCTCCCTCTGGTCTATAAGCTCTGTGGAAGCCCAGTATGCACTTAGCCTCAGATTGGTAGCCATTCTTTTCTTGTTGTTTCTTAACTGACAACTAATAGTTGTATATCTAATATATTTGTGATACTATGTAATTAGACCACAATAACAAATGTATTACCTCCTGTGCTTATTTTTTATGGTTTAAAAATATTTCAGATCCATTTTTGTCAGCTTTCAAATATACTCTGCCCTGTCATTTCAGTTCTTATTCTGTGCAGCAAGACTGAGAGCATTCCCCTTGCTGAAATTCAGTACCTTGTGCTCGGTACTTCCCTTTCTCTTCCCTCCAGCACCCTGGCCTCGGGCTCCCACCAGTTTGCTCTACTTCTGAGTTCAGTGTTCACTTGCACATGAACAAACCATACAGTACTTGCTTTTCTGTGCTTCTCCGTCCCATGTAACACAGCATCCTCTAGGTCCACCCATTGGGTCACAAATGGCAGAGTTTAGTCTGTTGTGTGTGTGCGCTCACTTGTTGATGGATACAGTTGCTTCTATGCCTTTGGTTCTTGTAAACAATGCTGCAGTGGACATGGGGGTGTGAATGAATGTCTTTTAAATATACTGGTTTCCATTCCTTAACAATGAAATGGGAGTTGCTGGATTGTTCAGTGTTATTTTCCACAATAGCTGTACTAATTCACATTCACACCCTAGTAGTGGGCAAAGGTTCCTTCTACTACAACTTCACTAACAGTTGTGACATTTCTTAGTGTTGGAACCACTTTGATAGAGAAAGGGGCCCCTCAGCTGTTACCAGGCATCTTGTCATTTGTTTTGCACAGTTCCTGGCTGGAGGAAAACCTGGAGCCTTGCATGAGGCTTCTGTTCTGCTAGTTCAGTTGGGCACAGGACAAGTGTCAGAGTCGGGAACCCTCTTCCCAACTTCCGCTTCCATTTTTTCAGCACTAAAGGAAAAGCCATCATTCAAGGCAGAGTGTAGTCAACATCTGAAGTAATACAAAAGGAGAATGGTGGTAATGGAGTCTTCCCCAGCAAGACTTTGACCATCACAACTGCATTAGAACAATGACCCACACACATACAACAAGGCCCAAACCATCATCCTTGTCTTGATCAGAATTCTAGAGCAAGTGCATCTTTCCCCAGCTCGGCTCCAGTGTACTGGTGGTTGAGCTGAAAGCATTGCTCCTGAGACAACTATTCACTGCTTCCCCACACCACAAAATCCACCTGGCCTACCACACAAGGCTTGCAGGCCTAGCGTGTAAAGGAGTCAGCAAGCAGGGTAGAGGGGGGCTGCCATTGGGGCTGGCTGCCTGTGTGGGCAGGATACAGCCCTGTTCTCTGCCTGTGTGGGCGGGATACAGCCCTTTTCTCTGCCTGTGTCAGGCTGTGCATCCTGTTCACTCACAGTCTTTGAACTAACAGGACCACAGCCGTAAGTGTGTGGGTGTGTGGGATGCTTCCCCAGAGGGACTCCCTCTGCACGGACACCTCTTTACAGTCCTGGGTAAATGAGGCCTTTCTGTTAAAAGGAAGGCCATGGCCAATTTTCCGTAAGGGCAGTAAAGTTGAGAAGACCATCCCGAAGAGAGAAAAATAACAAAGCCTGGGGGAAGGGGCTGTATTCTTTCTTACAGTATTTATTATCCCCAACCCTGGCCTGGCTGTCTTGTCATGCCCAGTCATGAAGGAACTAGTCACTTAAGCAAGTTAACAGTACTTCAGATCTCAAGAACCTCCATTTTCATTCTTATCAGTGTCTTTTTAAATGAATAATACAGTGACCTTCAGCTTTGTCCTCCATTATGGGAGGCTGATTCACAGAGACTGCTATACTTTCTTAAATTAAGGCAGCTGCTGTCTGTATTCCGTTCAGCTCTAGCATTAGTGTTGTCCCAAGTGTGACATTTATGCTCTTTCACTTCTTCCTTATAAATAAATATCAAAGGAGGAAGACCAGCGTGAACTCCACAAGGAATAATAAACTACAATAATACGCCATTGATTTTTGTGCATGATGTCTAAGTGTGTTTTTATGATTGTGTATGTTTATAGCTTTTTCACACAAGTGACATGAATTCTAGGCAATTAAAAAGGACATGAATTTCAAGGCATTTAGGAAGAAAATCTGCTCTTAACGCTGTGCATTTTAGCAAGTTGGAACTCCTGATGAAAAGTGTAGGTTTCAGACCTCCGCCTTAAGAAAGGAGAGTTACTGCTATTTTGTACTGTTTTGCAATATGATTACCCTGAGACTACATTTGGGGACTTTATTTTGGCTGCTAACATGGATGTAACAATTTAATCAGAAGCAGATAAAGAGTCATTTACCCATTGTGTATCCTCCCGGGAATTCCCTTCCAACCACCAGGCTTCAGCTTGAGTCCTGTGAGGTGGAGAGAGGGAGGCACGACCCCCTCTTTACCCCCAAAAGTGGGGAGAAGACAGGGAGAGATGCCTGTGAGCCCTGCAGAGTTGCTAAGGACTGTGCAGAGGGGAGTCCCATGCCAGCAGCCTTCCAAAGATGGCTTCAGGACAGTCATTGTTCTTAGGAATTCGGTGAGGTCATAGACAGAACCTGTGCATTGGGCACTTTCTGTCCTTCTTTCTGCCCTTCTTAGAGTGCCCGTGCTGTTCCCTTCCACTCTCTGGTGTGTGCTTTCAATTATTCAGTAAAACATAAATACCAACCCCTTGAAAAATAGCTGAAACATTACAGAGAACTTAGTCGCTTAGGCTCCTCCCCAAGACAGATTCCTAGTCCTCTTTTGTCTCCATTATCATTCACCCTTGCACTGGTCAGTGGCTGCGTCCTCAGACACCTTTCATACATTCAGGCACAGTGTGAAAATCAGTGGCAACTGGACAGAACTGTTCTTCAGAGGTTCTCGGCCCTTTATCGGAGCACTCTGTGTCTTTCTGCACCCGACTTCCTTCATTACTCCCGTGAGATTCTGCCCAGATCACTTCATTGTGATCGTTCTTAGGGTGTGCCTTCCTGGAGTGTGCTTAGCTTTTCTCCTACTCCAGGGCATTTGCTCCCCCAGTTTTCGGCTGTTAGAAACCCCTGAAGTCTGTGACTTCTTGGGCATGTGAGTGTTTCTCTAGGTGTGTACCCACCAGTGGAATTGCTGATCGTAGAATAAGCATAGCTTAGTGACAGCTCTGTTAAACTTCTCTCCAAAAGGGAGGTTTCCATCTATTTCCTGTTGCCCTGCATCCTCACCAACTCTTAATATTACTAGACGCTAAAATGTCGATTCCTTTCATAGGTGCCAGACAGCATCTCATTGCTTTAGTATACATTTCTTTTATTACTAAGGAGATTGAACCACTTTTCATGTTTATTGGCTGCTGGTGTTTCCTTCCTGTGCTGTGGCTGTTCAAACACTTTGCCCATTTTTCTATTGGGATGTTTGCCCTACTAATCTACAGAAGTTACGCATTGTGTGTGTGTGTGTGTGTGTGTGTGTGTGTGTGTGTGTGTGTGTTACAGTGTATGTGGGATGCTTGTGAGTGTGGTGTGGGGGTATTGGTATTTGTGGTGCGTGAATACTACAATGTAACCTCGTGTCTGCAGGCATGTCCTAATGTCCTAGATCATGTATTGGGTTTTAGATTCATTTATTGTATCCTTTGGCTCCGTTGTGTTTGACCTGGGTTTATTCTCCCCATTCTTATTCCTTTACCCACATTTCCTTGTGAACCCATATGGCACAGTGATCATCTCATGAGTAGCATACATGGTTGATGTTTCCAAATGGCTGTGCTCATTTGAAGCTTAGAGCTGAGGCTGTGCAGTGGCTGGGTGTTGGGAGCATCTCTCTCATGCACACATGGATGTATCTGTCACCAACACCCATTTCCTCGGCCCAGTGGCAGAACAGTCTGGGCATTGTGACAGGTGATGCTAATAGAAACAACCGGAAGGAGGAATGTTCCCTTTTCTCATTGGTTCAGAGGATTCAACCCATAGTCCTTGGCTCCTTTGGTTCTGGGCCTGTGTGAGGCAGAACATGCTGGCCCCAGGAGCATGTGGAGGAAGTCAGCCCCAGAGTGAGGAAGGCATAGAGCAGGTACCAGCACCCCAGAGTGAGGAAGGCATAGGTCAGGTGCCTGCACCCCAGAGTGAAGAAGGCATAGGTCAGGTGCCTACACCCCAGAGTGAGGAAGGCATAGGTCAGATGCCTGTACCCCAGAGTGAAGAAGGCATAGACCAGGTGCTAGCAGAGGGTCACCCCAGGGTGAGAAAGGCATAGGTCAGGTGCCTACACCCCAGAGGGAGGAAGGCATAGGTCAGGTGCCTGCACCCCAGAGTGAGGAAGGCATAGGTCAGGTGCCTGCACCCCAGAGTGAGGAAGGCATAGGTCAGGTGCCTGCACCCCAGAGTGAGGAAGGCATAGGTCAGGTGCCTGTACCCCAGAGTGAGGAAGGCATAGGTCAGGTGCCTGCACCCCAGAGTGAGGAAGGCATAGGTCAGGTGCCTGCACCCCAGAGTGAGGAAGGCATAGGTCAGGTGCCTGTATCCCAGAGTGAGGAAGGCATAGGTCAGGTGCCTGCACCCCAGAGTGAGGAAGGCATAGGTCAGGTGCCTGCACCCCAGAGTGAGGAAGGCATAGGTCAGGTGCCTGCACCCCAGCGTGAAGAAGGCATAGACCAGGTGCTGGCAGAGGGTCACCCCAGAGTGAGGAAGGCATAGGTCAGGTGCCTGCACCCCAGAGTGAGGAAGGCATAGGTCAGGTGCCGGCAGAGGGTCACCCCAGAGTGAGGAAGGCATAGGTCAGGTGCCTGCACCCCAGAGTGAGGAAGGCATAGGTCAGGTGCCGGCAGAGGGTCACCCCAGAGTGAGGAAGGCATAGGTCAGGTGCCTGCACCACAGAGTGAAGAAGGCATAGGTCAGGTGCCTGCACCCCAGAGTGAAGAAGGCATAGGTCAGGTGCCTGCACCCCAGAGTGAGGAAGGCATAGATCAGGTGCCGGCAGAGGGTCACCCCAGAGTGAGGAAGGCATAGGTCAGGTGCCTGCACCCCAGAGTGAAGAAGGCATAGGTCAGGTGCCTGCACCCCAGAGTGAAGAAGGCATAGACCAGGTGCCTGCAGAGGGTCACCTCCAGAGTGAGGAAGGCGTAGGTCAGCTGCTGGCAAAGGGCTACTCGCAGTGGCCTACTTCCTTCAGTTAGGTCCTCACCTAACATTTCCAGAATTTTCTCAGACATCACCAGCACTGGAGACCAGGTGTTCAGTCCCTAAGTCTGAAGAGGACATTTCATATTCAAGCCAAAAGAAGTGTCAAACTCCTCTCTCCAGTGTGTCTCGGGTACAGGCTGGAAGTCTGTATGTAGAAAGGGTGTATGGAAATGATGCATGCATTCATTATACACTGGAGGTGTGTGTGTATGTGTGTGTCTTTGGAAAGGAAAAACCTAGCTCAGCAATTTCCCTGCTGTCTACTTTTCAGAAATTGCTCCACACTCCCAGGGCTGCCTTCCAGGTTTTATTGTACACTTTAAATTGGGATATATCTCAGCAGTTGCATTTAATTGGGTGATTATTAAAAACCATGAGCAAGTTCAGCCTCTCACCCAGCAAAGCTCTGGTGTCCAGCTTGAGTGAGACCACACTTGCCTCACTTTCACTGTCCTGCTGGGAGCTGCATGGTGGGGGTGCACAGACAGAGCTGTGGGTGGACATATCCCCACACGACAGGGCTTGGAAACCACCTTAGCAGGGCTGCCATAATGACCCCCATCCTTGCTCGCGAGCTGCCAGGGTTTCCTCCAGTGTCCTTAAATTGCCTTTTTCTAATCATCAGTTCACTTAAAGGGTAAGTTTAGCCCTTGTCACTGCCACAACGGAAAGCACAGAAGTGCACACAATTACACAAGTGTGGGATAATCTGCCCTAACCTGAGGTCTGAGCAAGAGACCTTGTTTCAAAGGGATACTGAGTAACAAAAGGTGCCATAATGTAACAGGCCACAGAAGGGTTCAGAAGGGACTGAAAGAGCAGTCACTTGCTTCCTGATAGACTCAGCTACAACGTCTCAAGCCAGTGTGGGAATCCACTCTCCCAGATTTGGGAGCACGTGACAGGGACAGTGGATGGGATGTCTGTGGACTCAAGAATCCTTGGTTTAGGAGGGAGTGTGTGGGCATTCTAATGCCACTGACTGACTGCCAGTTCTGACATCAAGCTCTATCTTCCCTCCTCAGCTTTACGTCACTCCTGCATCGAGGAAGGAAGAATGGCTTTAGCTGGTGTTTTCAGAGGTTCCAGTCCAGGGTGAGCTGGCTGCACTGCCTTCTACCTTGTGGTGAGCTGAACATCGTAGCAGGACACATCCTACCGCCCATTGACTCATCTCATGGCATCAGGAGGGTAATGGAATCCAGACGTGTGTGGATCGTAGCTGGCCACGAGCACTAATGTGTAATTTGGGATGCCTGGACATGTGAAAAGTGCAACGTCCATTCAGTGTGCTTTGGGCTCCCATGGCAACATGTACCCATTGTATCTTTAAAGAATTTTGAAGTTTCTTTCAACAGGTAGTAAGTAGGATTTTTAGATATTGGCTTATGTCCAGGCCCATCTCCTTATTCTCTAGTCACACTCCCAAAGACAGGCAGTTTTGTTTGTTTGTTTGTTTGTTTTTTAACTCAATTCTTTATTGATTCTTAGGGAATTTCACATAATGCACCCCAATTCTGCTCACCTCCCAGCTCCCCATACAGTGGTCCTCTCCAAACAAAAATTTTTAAAAAATCAAAACAAAGCAAGCAAACAAACACAAAGCGAAAAACAAAAGAACAAAAACAAAACAACAAAAAACCTCTTTGCTCCTCCATCTTTCCCGCCTCTCCAACACCTTGTTACACATCCTGGTGGCACTGGGAGCTGCAGTGTGATGCACAGTGTACCCTTTTTTCCAATCAGCTTGGCTGGCAAATCATCAGTGAGTCACTGGTCCGGTTCAAGGCCGCTGGTCTCTGTGCACCATCATCACTGGAGCCTCACCGAAATGCCTCTCAGATATCTGTCAGCTGCCCCAGGTCATGAAGACCCCGCAGGTCTGCTTCCACAGGGCCAGTCCCTTCACGAGCTCCAGCAGGCCCTAGATGTTAGGGTGAACCAACCCCAGGCCTAGCTGTGGGCCTGGGTGGTAGTTGAGTGGGTCAGTCCAGGCCACTGTGGCTAACCCCCACTCAGATGAAGGGCAGAACCAGCTCCCCAATGCCCTTACATAAAAGCAGGCAGTTTTAACCCATTCTATGTGCAGACCTTCTAGTTTTTAGCTGTACATATCTAAATAAAATGCTTATGTTTTTATTTGGTAGTTTTCTGCCCTTAAATGACCAGCAACATTTTCCGGTGTCAGATGGGAACAAGACAGTGCCATTACCCTTCCATCCTGTCTCCATCACTGTTTTTCCTGTGGAGACACCTGATGCCATTGCAGTTCTCAGCCCTTTGTCAGTGATCCGTTTGTTCTTGGGGGACTTTGGGGACCCTCTGTGTATTTCTATGGCTCAGAAATTTCACACTGACATGTAAAATGTCATACCTAACTTTTTTAGGTGTTTCCAAAAATAACCTCTTTCAGTAAGTTCCAGCTACTTGGTATCTATTGATATACAAGAAGCAGGGGAAAGGCCCCACTGTCTTCTCTTGGTGGTTTTTCTGCCTGGAAATCTACATTTTTTTTAACCTTAAAGATTGACTCTCTCACTGCTTTTAGGCAAATTGGTGGTGGCATACCTTGATGGAATGCTTCCTGTCTGTTGTGTTTCATGAACCTGTGGTTTTATTATTTGGCCACAATTGGAGTTTGGGGCCATCATTTTCAAACCTCAAGGAGTTACTGCCCGTGCTGTGCTCTGATTTAGAAAACCTTCCTCCCTTTGTCTTTCCTTGTTAACGCTTTCTCTAACCAGCCTGCGAGTCACTGATGTTTCCTTCTGTCCTCCAGTGTGCTTTATGTTTTAATATTAGATGTTATGGTCTTCATCTCCAGTGATTCAGTTTGGGTCTTTTGAAGTGTACGCATGCCCGTGTGAGTGTGCGTGTGCATGTGCATGTGTGTTCTTAACATCTGAGCATGCAGATGTTGTTAGAGCCTTTCGAGTGCTCACTGTGGTGATTTGGGGTCCATTTGATTCCCTCCTCTTGTAAGCCCTCCCTTCTCCTTTCTCACTTTGCGAGGTAATTGTTTCATCGGGTCCTGCAGACTGTTGTCTGTGTTTAGTTTTGTTTTTTAAGACACCACTGTTTATGGGAGCACTGTTCATGCTTAGTTTGCCACTGTAGTTATTTATTGAAACTCATAGGCTCTAAGTGGACTTCTCGAGGAATAGAAACCACAACTCGCTAATTTTGAGATTGCTGGAGTGCTAAGATCAGAGCTCAGTAGATGTTTGTTGAGCGGATAAGGTAAATGTGTGATTCTTGAAACATTTACAGGGAAGGGCAGTTGACCCTTTCTTTCAGGACATCTTTTCTTTCAGGTGGCAGCTCTTTGGGAGCTGTTAACATTAGCGCCTGCCCTGCCTTTGTGGCAGGGAACACTTCACAAGAATACTCTCATGCCTTCTTCTGTTAGGATCAGTCTACAAGTCACTTGGGGGAATTTATTCTTGGTGATTTGTCCTAGTTGTTTCTAATCTGATCTCTATGTGAAGATGATTGAGGAATGATGGAAAAAATGTCTTTCCAGCCATCTATCTTTTTCTTTTATTTTTGTTCAGTTTAACTCTCTAAAGGGCCCTTAAGGTCCAATGTGTAATTATAAAGACAATAAGTACATTCTAAAGTTGTTTCCTCACTATTTTCCTTTCCTAAAGCATGTAGAATTGTAACTTATGTTGACTTAATCTTTCAAAGATTCAGAAGCTGAGAAATTAGAAAGTCAAAGTATGTCCCACCCCTGGCTTGGAAAGGCAATATCATGGTGAATTCGGATATCCTGGAGCCTGACTGCTGAGAGATCAGCCACGTTCCTGCTGGCTGTGTGGTCTTGGGCAAAAACCTCAAGCTCGCCAAGCCTAGTTGTCCCTATCCATAAAGTGCTGTCATAATCGTATCTTCTCGAATTGTTAAGATGATAAAAACTGGCTGTTGTGAAATGCTGTAACTGACCCTCTTCTTTGATGAGTGCTGTAAATGTTAATGTGAGCTCAGAATGCAGTCAGACAAAATAAAAAGAAGGTTTTACCCCATCTTTCAGCATTTTATCCAGTCTACACTTTCCATGGAGGAAAAACCCCCTTTTATAAACATATGTCACTGTATTGTTAGTGACAATGTTAGTACACTATATTTTTAGAAGCCAGTTGAGTGGGGAGGGAAATGAAAGCTTCCTGGCTGCCTTCGGGCCCTCTGCAGCACTGCCCTGACCACCATGCTGGTCTCACTGGGTCATGGCCATGGAATGTCTACCCCTGTACTGGGGTCTCACTTTTAGTCAAAGCAGACACTCTTCCATTCAACTTTAAATTCTGCCTCCAAACTGTGCTCTCCCCACCGCCCAGGGGCTGCTCGAGAGCTTGCTTTGGAACAGTCATCTTATGCTGGAGCTATTTCCTGGGACACTTGCACACTATTCCCACAGCTTGCAACCTTACCAAATTCCTTTCCAACTTAACACCCCTATTTTCTATAGTACTCCAGTGTCACATCTGCAGCATACAGAAGAGTCTCAAGTCATTCGAGACAAGCTTGATTTACCATCCTTTTCTGTTTTTAGTCTATCTGTTTGATTATTAGTGTTTGGCCATTTTTCCATTTAGCATTATCTGTCTAGGTTGTGGTCATCCTCACATCTCATAGCTCAGCTATTAAGAGGATATGCCATTGAAATAGTGTAGTCAGCAGTACATGGCTGGCTGTGTTTTGTAAATAGAAGCCTTGGCTAATGGGCTTTTGAAATTTATGTTGACTTATTTTTTAATCTAGTCATTGTGCCAGCTGGTTTTATGTCAACTTGACACAAGTTACAGTCATGTGAGAAGAGGGAACCTCAGTTGAGAAAGTATCCCCAACAAATTGATCTGTGGATAAGCCTTTGGTACATTTTATTGATTGGTGGTTGATGGGGGGGGGGGGCAGCTCACTGTGTGCCACCCCTGGGCAGGTGGTTCCCAGTTGTATAAGAAAGCAGGCTGAGCAAATCATGGTAAGCAAGCCAGTAAGCAGCATTCCTCGATGTTTTCTGCTTCGGTTCCTGCCTTGTGTTTTTGCTCTGACTTTCCTTTGTGATGGACTGCAATTGGGACATGTAAGGTCCCTTTCTTCCCCAAGTTGCTTGTGGTCATGGATTTTATCACAGAAATAGAAACCCAAAGTACGACAGTTATCTTGGGCTAGATAATGCTGTCCTTTGTCCTTGGGAGATGTTTATGCATTGTCACATCCTAATCTTATGTCTGTTTCTAGCTGGGAATTAGATTCATAGGGAGATGAGACACATGAGTATAAAATCCAAATCTCATCATTGCCTTTAGACTTACTCTCCATCTAGACCAGTCCTGGCCCACATCAGGAACCTCCCACTCGGGAGAATCAGTGCCCTGCGGGTGTCCATTGCAGTGGCTCTGTGGGTGTCTGAAGAGGTAGTTTCAGTTGTACAGGCCACACGCCACCAAACGGCAGCCTGAGTAATAAAAATGACTTGTGAGAATGAAAATTAAATAAAGGTACATTGTGACCGGTCACAATTTCTAAATGAATCTCCCAACTGATTGGGGCCTGACATTGCCAGAGTTGCTGCTATTACTGAACATGTGTACAACATGCAAATGGTGCCGCCTCCTCATCAGCGTTCCCTGGCATTTACTAAATCAAAGAATGCACATGATTGTAGATGGAAGTACTGCTTAGAAAGCACTCACTCAGTTGCTTACGTTCACATTTATTATAGTGTGACCGTGAGCCTAAAAAAGAAGTGACATTTTACTGCAAGCAAGCTTATCAGCTCAGGCTGGAGAAGCCACTCATCTCCTAACCATCTCCCCAGGAGGGACGAGAGGAGGAAGCCCAGGCCCACGGCGCTAAAAGCTTACGGCTTGCTTCTCCATGGTATTTCTATTACCACCTAAGTGTGGATGTGGCAGAGCACATATGCACAGAGATGCTCTTTGCTAAATTTAAAAGAAACATTCTTCCCCTACTTCTCACAGCTAAGGACTTGCAAGAGATAATGTCTGAAGAGCCAGAAAAACCCACCACTACACATGGGTAAAAGACCCTCTGTTTTGCTAAACACCAGAGCACTGGTGTGGCTTGAGTACAGAGCGGCTGTTAGGTGACATGGTAGGACACAGTTTCTGAGCAGCTTACGCTCACCCATCATACTCTGGAGAGAACTGGCAACTCTAAGGCAAGCATTCCAGAACCCCAGTGTGGAGTCCAGCAGGCTTACTCAGTGACCAGAGAGTCAAATAAATTCAATCTCCTGGACCCCACTGTAACTTTCCCCAGATTAAGAGTGTAGATGTCTTTAAAATGGGCATGAGATAAGAATCCCACAGCCTTGCTCTCACAGCCTGGGCATGCCTGGGGAAGTTGGTGCCTTTGCCACTTGAATAGGCTCTTGTTTTAGGATGTTTTTCCTTTGTTGTCCTGGTAGGAGTCAGGACCATATCAATTAAGACATACCCAACCAAATATCACAGGATTTATGTTTTTAAAAACATTTGATTATCAAGAAATTATCGTGGAAGAAAGATAATACAGAAATATAGCATGAACATGGAGCTGAGGAAGTCCTGAATGAATGTGTTGATAGCCGTGTCAAGGACCTGATGCCTCAGACCCCTGGGAGCAGGCAAAACCTTCCTCGGCTTAAGGCTCAGAGAAAGCCCTCCTCTGATCTGAGTTCAAATGTTGGCAGTGTGTGCAAAAACTAGCAACCACAGCTTCCTCTTCCCCAGTGACTGTAGCCTAAAGACTGGTCACCTCTGGAGACCTCAAAGACCAGCTAATCCCTCCCACTGTATTGTACATAACAGTGCAGTGAGGCTTCAAGTTACCATGTGATTGGCGTTGCTCCAGCAGAGCTCCGCCCACCCGATCCCAGCTGGTCCACGTCTGTGCATCTGTCTTTCCTTCACTTCCTCGTCGTCATCCACCACCACCCCCCGCCCCCCAGCCAGATTTCCAGGACCAAGCCATGCAAGACACCTGGGGGATTCTGGTCACCTGGGCTCAAATCCCAACTCTACTTCACAAGTGGTACTAGGCTAGTCACACACAACCTCTCCATGCCTCAGCCTCGTCTTCTGGAAACAGGAAAACCAAGACCTCCCCCACAAGCTTGTTAAGAGTCCGTACATATCAAAACAATCCATACTTAACATGAAATAAATGCCAACTTGTGGAATTTTTATATTTTAGGCATTAAGAAAATATTTTTACAACTGAAATATCAAAAGAGGTAGAGGCTCTGAGGAATTCTTTGGCTTTAAAAGATGAATTCCAATACAGAATGTATTGCCCATCTGACAATTAGATGCCATGAGATTAGGATATGGCTGTTCAGACATATGCATCTCTGCTTCGTCTGAAGAAGATGCTTAAAAGTACCAAGAGTTTTGATGTGTGTGTGTGTGTGTGTGTGTGTGTGTGTGTGTGTGTGTTTTATTATGATAAATTAAATCCTCATTCCTTTCTTCCTGTCTCTGTCAGTGAGTTGCTTTCTCTTATGCTATGGTCTGTAAATGTATTTCTCTTCCTAATTTGGCTCTGTTTTTAGATCTAGCTGTGAATTCTTTATTCTCTCACATAGACATATGACAGTGGGGGAGGAGAGCATGCATATTTCCTAAATTTTCACAGAAATCTGTCTTGCTGTCTCCAAAGAGCGGAAATTTAGCAAGGAGCATCCAGTATCCTCTGCTCGCTTCAAACTGTGTTCAGTAGCATGTTCAGTATGCCACAGGCACCAATCAGACATTTGTCACCAGCACAGTGAAGGCTTCAGAGGTGCAGGATGGGATGGACTTTTATGTGCAGAGGGATTTCACATCCCTGGGTAACTTTGGGCGCCATCTTTGTTGATACCTCACCCACACTCACTGCATTTTTGTCATGCAGGCTTCTGGAACCCTTTGTCCAGAGCATGGCTAGAAGCCACTAGGAACTAACTGCATTTCTGCAGGCAGCCCTAAACAGCCACTTCCAAGGAGGTGAGTATGAATCCAGCTCCCTTGCTGTAGGGCTACAGCATTCTGGGACATGCACTTTGACCTTGCCCAGAGTTCCCTCTGTGATCTAGCAGCAGCCTTCACTGCCTGGCTGATGTCATGAGATCCGCTTTGCTGCAGAGCCACCTCCTGTCCCCTGTCTGTCTTCTCAGTTCCCCAGCACCTTCCACATCTCAACCAACCACTCACTTCCAAGTGCTTGGTTCTAGGTCTCTTTGAGGGCTTCCAACCCAAAACAGTTTGGACGCTTTCTAAAGCACAAGTCTGAATTTAGTTTTACCAAAACCACTGTGCACCCTGAGTTGACAAGACACATTTTGGCAAACACCTGGGCAAGCATTTGGAGCTAAGCTCATGGTGAATGCCTACCTATTAGAACGTAGGTAGAATTAGAATAGCGTGAACTAGGGCCATGGCCATGCCTTCCCTCCCTCGTTCATCCTCCTGAAGTACAGGACAGCCAGTTTGTGTTAGAGGCTGGAGAGGAGAGGAGCTCAGCGAGAATGCTGAGCTCACTGTGAGTGTGCTTCTGAGCATGTTCCTACCTGCTTTGTCTCTTCGGGGGCGAGGCAGGTGGGCCGGTGGTTGGTTTGGTTTGGTTTCTTGAGATAGGGACTCACTCTGTAGTCCAGATTGGCCTGGGACTCGTTGTATAGCTCAGGCAAACCTCAAACTCACAGGCATTCTCCTTCTTTGAGCCACCTGAGTGCTGGGATTACAAGTGTGAGCCCCCATACCGAGCCACCTCTTCTGTTGACAGGCCTAGCAGACAATAGCTGTGTGGTTTTCTAGTACCAACCTTTGTAAGCCAGCCACCATTCAGGTCTAAGAAAACACTTGCCCTCTCGTGCTTCCCACTAATGGGTAAATTAAGTTTTACCTTAAATTACCTTAAGAAAATAAGGGTGCTCCTTTCAGCCTCTTCCAGCACACCAGCCTGTCCCTGAGACCCAGATGACATGTCCAGCAAGGCCTCTGTCCTTTCTGTGTCTCCTTCCTTCCTTCCTTCCTTCCTTCCTTCCTTCCTTCCTTCCTCCCTCCCTCCCTCCCTCCCTCCCTCCCTCCCTTCCTTCCTCTCTTCCTTCCTTCCTTCCTTGCTTCCTTCCTTCCTTCCCAGTATCACCTTGACTCTCTAACACACACAGCACCAGTGGGAGCTCTGTGGCTCTGTGCCGAGCAGACTAGCTTCGGGAAAAGTGCAGCCCTGGTAGAAGAGGGTGCCCTTGACTCCACGCAGGGCTGTCCTTCCACTTCACTCCTAAGCCATTCCTCAGGAGTGGCTTGCTTACGTTTCTGAAACACACAGTGTGTCTGTGGGCTACAGAGCGGTTTGTGCTCAGCAACAAGAACTCAGACAAAGGAGCCGCGGCGGTGCTCTTATTTACAGAGGTTGCCGTCTGAGAAATTAATGTCTGCTGTTGCTCAGTAATTAGGGAAATTTAGGGCCCTCGTGCTCCAACGTCTTGCATTGAAGGTTGTGTGTTATCTGTGTTTTCATGAGAATTTGTTGGATTCCTGTCATTAATAACAGGCATAAATGCAGCAAGCAGCAGGACATGCGTTACATTTAATCAATTTGCCATTTGTATTCATTATGCATGTCCTCCATTTTGAGTCATGAAAAATTGAAAGGCCGTTGCAGATAGAAAGAGCATCATGGATTACAAATGATGTAACAAGAGCAGAAGTGCTATTAATTGGTCAATTGTGCTTGTCGGCCCATTTAAAGTGATTAAGGCAGAAAGATTAGAAAGGACATGAATGTGCTTGGGAACAGGGGCCCGAGAACGCTGGGGATCCTTCCAGTCCCCAGTGCCCAGAAGAATGCAACAACACCAAGTGGTGTTTATTCCAATCTCATCCAACAAATAATGGATGAGTACCTTCCGTGTGCCCGAGACTGGTGAACACAGCAGAAAACAACATAAATGCAGCCCGTGACCACAGGATGACATCCAGTGTGTGCAGAGCAGATGGCTATACAGGGGGATCCCCAGAGTGTAAGCCACAAAACCCCAGCAGGAGGCCTGGGAGCAAAGTGGGATGCGCTTGGGAGGAGGTGTCTGGGAAGTGACATCTGAAGGGAGGTTAAGATGAAGATCCGGGATGAGAAGGTTTGGGTCCAGCACCCCCGTCGCCTTCCACCATTAAAGAAGGAAGGAGAATTTCCGTGTAGATAGTTCCTGGCATGTGGGATGGCTTTACTCAAGATTTCAGATTTCACAGTGGTGAGGAAGGGAAGCATGATGTAGAAGGTACTTCAGGTTTAATATTTTCTTGGGCTGGTGTACAGCCCCGCCCTCCCTTATGATGCTGGGCAGTAGGAGTGACCCACAGTGTGGTCAGCCACATAACCACAAGGGCACATGGATGTTCCCAGGTCTTGGATACAAGCTTTTAATAAATCCAATGAGATCCCCAACACTTTCCTAAAAGTAGGCTTTGTGTGGGGAAACTCTCCCCAGCATTGAGCTAATGAAGTTCTCTGAGCATAGTAAGATAGGAGCCAGGTTGAGTACACCAAACGCATTCTTGGGATAATCTTCACCTACTCTGTTTTATTGAGCTGTAACCCTATCATAAACCAACATACGAGTTTTTGGTTTGGTTTTGTTTATTTATGGGATTAGGTGAAACACAACCCAATGAACGGCTTCCCAAGACAGGACAACACACCCTTCCAGTTTTCTTGTGTAGACCCTTGTGGTAGCGATTTGGTTCAAGGAAACCAATGGCTGCCTTTACCACTGTCACCAAGTCCTACACTCAACCAGGGCATGCATATGAGGGCGGACTGGCTCTGGCTTCTCGTTCACACAACCCTTTCTGCAGCCTTTGGGTTGGCGCCCCATCAGGTTTGCCTTGGCCCTGCACCTGCACATCTGCTGTCTGGGGTCCTCAGAATCCCAGTCCTTCACGCCCCAGCCACTTCCTCAGGGAGCTCTTGCCACCAGGGCTCCATGCCCAGGTCCTCAGCAGATTTCGCTTTGTTCCACTTACCTGCATCTGATACAGCCTGAGTTAGATGCTATCTGCTAACCCGCTTCTCAGTGTCTTCTGCCCTGCCATCTCAGTGCCATGAACTCCAGTGTATGTTGCTCAAGTTCAGTGTTGTGTCCACACCCTACAACAGTACCTGCGCCATGGTGAGCCTTGAGAAGCTGGCATGAATGAATGAAGGACCATGCCAAAAAGAAGAAATGGACTGCTGGGTTTATGCCTTTTGTGCAGAGAGCTATTTAAATGTTTCTCTGAGACCCACATGGAATAAGTCGATGTTATTCTGACCAGTGTTCTCTGTGAACCAGGTGGCATCACAGTATAGTTTATTAACATACATTTCTAACCCCAGTGCTATGCCTTCTCAACATACTGATTTGCCCCTACTAACTAAAGTGCTGTGGCACTGTCTTTACAAGACAGACCCAGGTGAAGCATGGTGATTGAGTACCACAGCAACCCTGCTGTCTAGGATAGACAATCTAGGTCTCCTGGGCAGTTTGGCGGAAGGAGGTGGTATGGTGTGATGGTCCAGAATCCCAAGCACTTTGCAGGTGTATTCTGCGTATGACTCACAGTGGACTTGTGAGCTTGTCTTATACCTCGCTGCATGGCAGGTGCTGGAGATGCCAGATGGAAGAGGACATGCCGCTCAGCTACTGGCAAGAGCTGATCATCATTGGAAGTTGTCCCTGCACCCACCCAGACATTAGCATCATTGGAACCTCAGGACAGCTGAGTCAGGGTCTCTGGGACAGGGGTTTCACAACTCTTCAGACGTTTTGAGCTCTAAGCTCTGCTCCTAGGTAGCCAGGTTGAGACCCGCAGGTCTGTCAGGAGAATGGATGCATAAAGACAAAACCAAGAAGCAGCAGAAGGGAGGCCATAGTGGATGGCAGGTATGAGTCAGGCAATGGTGACATTTCTCCTTAGTGTGTAACTACACTCAGAAAGCAAGGTTTCTAGTGCTCCAAGACTGCTTGTGCAGAAGATCAGTGTTGCCCTTGCCCATCACCCACCCCCAAAGAACTGATTTTAAAATTGCACAAAACATTCATTAAACAATTATTTTCCCTCTATAGGCCAAATGAGTGATCATGGTTTTCCTATATGCCAAGTATTGAATGTTGAACACTTAATCAAATAAAGAATTTTCATTAAGACATAGTCTTTCCTAATTAGGGAAGCAAGTGGTCCAGTGTGGCCATCAAAGAGAAGGGATCAGCTTGCACTTGAAAGCTGTTTTGAAAGCACAGGACATCTGAATGTCAGAGTGCTCTGAAACTCTCCACTTAAGACTGTCTGCGCTTTGGGGAAGTTTAGACCTGGGGTGAGGTCCATTTTTCTGGGTAATAACTGAATTTATGTTATTCAGTTGACAATGAGTTGGTTGGCCCACCAGACAAGTACCATCAGAAGACCTTCCAGTACAGGTGGCTCCTGAGGAAGACCTGCCAGTTGGTGGCTCTTAAGGCCACACTCTTCCTACAAAGTACACAGTTCTGCATGTACAGCTGTCTGTATGCTGCAGTCTCCCATGAGCTTGATGTGCCTGTGCCTAAGATGCTTGGGCAGAAAGTGAGGTAAGGATGGCACTGAGCACAGGTATGTTTTTGGAAGAACTCTGGAGTGAGTCTCATGTGGAGCCAGGCTGGGAAGTGCTGCTATATTCAGGTGAGCGACTGAAATAGATCAGAGGGAAGTCACCCTGGTGGCACATACAGGTCTCCACACATCCCAGCATCAGCAAAGGGCAAGGACTCCAAAGGGGCTTAAGTGGAAAAGATGAACCCAGGTCCAGGCAAACACCCAGTCCCTTTGTTGACTTCTTGATTCCAGGCCCTGCAGAAAAGGCACAGAACAGGACCAAGTAGCTGGAGGGCAGGTACAGGCTTCATGCTTCTACACACACGTGGCTCTTTGGCCCCTCCTAGAGCGAGTGATGGGAGAAGCCGCTTGGAGGTGAATGCTTGAGAGTCAGAAGCTAAGCCGAAGTGGGCCTGTGCAGTTGGACATTGAGTGCACCTGGAGGGGAGCTCGAGAGCTTTAAGGCAGCACATGCTGGTGTCTGGGTTTCACTGCCAAGTTGCATGAAATCTTCTGATTGTCCCCAAACCACTTGTGTGGTGTCACACCTCCATCTTCTCCAGAGCTGTTGGAACAGCAGTGGGGACAGCTGGGCAAACACTCAGGAGCTCACCCTGACCTGGGCTAGCTACTGAGCAGGTACTGCACGCCAAGCTTGGATGGGGGTGTAGAGGGAGGTGCTTGTGTTCTATGTGGTTAGCCTCTCGCAACCCTGAGCTTTGTGCCCAGTGCCCGGGGGAGCTGTCTGTAGCAGTACCACCTCACACACTGGCTGAGCCGGAGTGCATGTTTGCTCCAACATCCATCAGCTGCCGTCTGGATTTCTGTGGACAGTCAGAGTAGGCTTCTGCCTTGCCCTTCTCCCATGAGGCCTCTGCCCTGTCTAAGCCATCCTCTTCCTTGGTGGCATTTCCTGATTTCCACTGGTTTTTATTTCTCATTGCCACCAGAGCGGAAGTCTAGAAGGTGAGGAGGAAGGTATGACTAAGGAAGTGGAGCAAGGAGGCCACTTTGTTCTTAACTGTGTGGGGGAAGATAGTGGTGGTAAGAGACAAGAGAGCCTCTAGTCTAGGAGCCTCAGAATGGGAGATGGTCTCAAGTGTGCTCAGGATGGCTGTCCCCAGCCCATGGACCTTCTTCTACCATGGAAGCGGGTGCTGCAGCAGCCCTGACATCAAATCCTTATGTAGTCATGCTGGAAAGTCACAGGGAGCAGCCAGCTTCCCCTCACACTCCTCTATATCACTGAGGGAGAAGTTTCCAAGTCCAACTTTTCCTGACTTTGCAACCAAGGAGGGGATTGGCCATGACTTGATGCCAGCCTACATAGCTGTAGGGCAAGCTGGGGAACTGGATTGTTTTAGTCTCTCTCTGCCATGCCCTGCTAAAGAAGGTCTCCTCCAGCTGGTCCTCTCTCTAGCCTGCTGCCTGCCCCAGGTCTGTGGAGGCTGCTATCACTGGGTCTTACCCTTTCCCTTGGTAGTAATTACTTTTTCTATCACTGACAAAATACCTGACCTAAACAATTTAAATGAGTAAAGTTTTCTCTTGGATCCTGGTTTGGGTGTCAGTACATCACAGTGAGGGTTCGTGGTGAAGCAGAGTGGTGGGCTGGGAACTGGAAAGAGGGCATTCGGGAAGGATTCAGGTGAGATTCAGCCCCAAGTGATTCTCCAGTGACCACTTCCTGTTTCCAGGTCCCACCTCCTACTTCCCACCACCTCCCGGTAACACCATCATGTTAGGACCCCTCCTGTTCTAATCACCTCTGGAAATTCCTCTCCTACACACAGGCTTGTCCCACTAGTGCCCTGGGCATCTCTCCATCCAGTCAGGTAGACAAGATTAACCATCACCAAGCCTGAGGAGATGGCTCAGCTAGCTGTTAAAGATCACACAAGCCTAGGAGCTTGAGTTTAATCCCCAGATCCTATGAGGAGCAGGAGGAGGAGAAGCAGGTGAAGAAGACAGGAGGAGAAGGAGGAGGAGGAAGAGGAGGGAAGCAGCAGCCTTATGTATCTGTAAACCTTGTGCTGAGGAGGAGATAGAAGGATCCCTGGGACTTCCTGCCCTGCCAGTCTTCAAAAATGAGTGAGTTTCAGGCTAGTGAGACATCCTGTCTGTAAACTGGAGAGTGATTGAGGAATAAACCTGACATGAACATACACATGACTCATACACATGTATGTGAGAGAGCCAAAGTTACATTTTAAGTTTTAATTGTTATGCCTGAGAGATCCATGAAACAGAAATATCTCTGATCTGTAAGCCTCTTGCAAAGACAGATAGTTCCTGAAATGCTGGTGGTGGCTGTTTATGGAAGATAACAAGCCACATGTTTTCACCCCCCTAAACAAGTCTGTTTGACCCATCTGGAGAGGATGTGCTCGATCACATGTGGGTGGGAGGTTCACAGGCAAGAAATATGTCAGGATGTATGCTTGCTCTTGATTGGACCTGATGGGAAATGCAATGAATTATGGGTTTTCCTTCTTAAATTACTGCAGTCCATGGCTCAGGGCCATTTCCCAGGAACTTGAGTATGGACCTGGCCAGAGCCCATCCACCTGACGAGTATTTAATGAAAGCTTGCTTTAAATTTGGCTTTAAGGTTTGGGGATTTAGCTCAGTGGAAGAGCACTCACCTAGCAAGTGCAAGGCCCTGGGTTCGATCCTCAGCTCAAAACAAAACAAAAAAAAATTGGCTTTAAACTGTGATAGTGGTGAAATTAATATATGCACACAGATAACAGATTAACCATCCTTCCTTTAGACTGTAGACTGAGTTCAGGTTCCAGAGGGAAATAAAGGGATATGGAGGATGTTCTAGTTAGTTTTCTGTGGTGATAAACACCATGACCAGAGCAACTTGGGGAGGAAAGGGTTTGTTTGAGCTTACAGTTCTCAGGTCACACTCCATCACTGAGTGAGGTCAAGGAAGGAACTTAAGCAGAAGCCATGGAGGAATGCTGTCTAATCATCATGGCTTGCTCAGCCTACTTGCTTGCTTTTAAAAAAATGATTTATCTATTTTTAATTTCTGTGTATGGATGTTTGGACAGCATGTATGCCTGTGTATCACATACATGTGCCCAAAGAGGCCAGGAGGACGAGGCATCAGATTCTACCCCTGTAATTAGTCTTACAGATGGTTGTGAGCCACCATGTGGGTTCTGGGAATTGAACCTAAGTCCTCAGAGAGAGCAGTTAATGTTCTTAACTGCTAAGGCTCTCCAGTCCCTTGGCCTGCTTTCTTATACAACCCAGGACCAACTTTCCAAAGTGGACTGGGCCTTCTCACATCAATCGGGAATCAAGAAAGTGCTCCCCAGACATGCCTTCAAGCCAGTATGATATGGGCGATTTTAAATTGAGGTCCTCTCTTCCCAGATGACCCTAGCTTATGTCAAATTGACATAAAAACCAGCAGCCCAGAGGAACCTAAAGAAGGCCACTGTCTCTCAAGGGAGAGGGGGGCACCTACAGAAG
Organism: Onychomys torridus; assembly: GCF_903995425.1. Lineage (NCBI taxonomy): Eukaryota > Metazoa > Chordata > Mammalia > Rodentia > Cricetidae > Onychomys > Onychomys torridus. Next base: position 14,871,037 of record NC_050447.1, read on the forward strand.
GCTGCTCCCTCTCTCTAAGAGAGAGGGACCTACAGCAGGCTGTCACCTCTCTAAAAGAGAGACCCACAGAAGGCCATCAGCTCTCTAAGAGAGAGAGACCCACAGAAGGCCACCAGCTCTCTCTAAGAGAGAGAGACCCACATGTCTGTTCTTCCCAAAATCATGAACCCTTTTCCAGCTTCAGATGGTAACCACCCAGATGTGCTGGTGACCCACCTTGGCCTCTGCTGTGGAACAGTGCCAGGCAACCCACTTGGACCTTGCACTTAATTTAAGCCAACATGATTGATGGCAAGGTTTTTCTTAACTGTATTACACTTGATTCCTACTCCATTCCCTGAGCCGAGAGTGAAGACTTCCCCCTACAAAGCCTGGAATGCTTGTTCCTTGCTGAGGAGAACTGGCCTATTTGCTCAGTAGAAGAGTGGGGGGGACTGACTAGTGTCCTTGAAGCCCAGCAATAGCAGCATGCCTAGCTGTCCTCAGCCACTGTGTCCCTCAGATCTGGCCACTTCTCTGCCTTCCTGTCTGAACTGTAGTAACAGTCCTCATCTGGCTGGAGGTGGCATAGTGTCCCCTGCTGGGGCTGCTGCTCCATCCAGACCCCTAAAATGTAGTTGCAGGAATTCATTCACCACATCCAGTGACACCCACGTGTGTGTGGCCTTTGCAGCTTGCCTGCATGTGGCCCCAGATGTTCTCTTTTCATGCAGTATCCCCACCCCCAAGGGCCAGCCATGTTAGCCTTGTTTTCCTCAGACAAGCCTGGCTCCCATATGCCTGCCCGGTTTTCACCTGGGATGTTCTGTACTCTTTATACACAGTTTCAGCTTGCACACTCCTAAGAATAGTTCGGAGTGCAGGTTCTGTGCCCAGAGTTAGAGCCTCACAGCTCCCTGACACCTGTTCCTTGATCACGTGCAGCCCCAGTGTCTTCACAGTTAGTGCCCAGAAAACTGTCCGGTGACTGGGTCCAGAGGAAACAAACAGTAAGACTCAGAGATCAGGGAAAACTGAAAGTCGCTAGTTAGGGTCAGGAGCTGAGGTTTTCTGCCCCAAGCTGCTGTTCCCACCGACTTTGGGTTCCTTGCACAAGGACCCCTCACCCCTGCTGTCCTCACAGGACACTGAAAGGGTGGCTAGCCCACCCTAGTCTTTTCTGCGTCTGTGCCATCCAACACAGATGCATGTGTGCATTCATTCATCACCTTCACAATCTACTTATTCATCAAGTTTTTAATGAGCATAATTGCCCCCACGGCAACCACAGTGAGTGGTACAGACAGGGTGCTGCCCTCTCGTTACACCAGAAGGAATCCAACCACGTCAAATCACAGACAGGGTATGTAGTCATAAAGGAGTGCAGGGACGAAATGGATGAGGCAGAAGGTAGACGTGCAGGGGACAGAGCTTCCATCAGCTGCAACCACCATCTCCCTTCCTAGCAGAATGCCAGTGGCATTGGGTATCGCCAGCTTGGCTACCTCTGCAACTATAAGATAGTCCACCCCTATCCCCAGGTCCCAGGTAGGCTTCACAGACACAAAAGTCCTGCCAGCCCTCCCCCAAGGTGGCCCAAGAAGGAATGTGGGACTTTCTCAGGCCAGTGAGGCAAAGGCTGGGAATTGGGGACTCATAGGAATAGTATCCCAGATTTAAAGAGAAAGTCACAAGAAAGGCTGGCCTCTTCTTCCTCAGTGTGTCTCACCCAGATGTGATGTCTAGAGTGTTGAGGTTCACAGGCAAGCCACGCCATATTCCAATGAACCGAGAAAGAGCTAGACCCACAGTGGCCCCTGTCTGAGGAGCTGGAGCAGCCAGCCCTGGAGCTCCCTAACTTCCTAGCCATGTGAGATGAGGGGTTTTTCATAGCCGTTGCAGTCAACTGGACACAGGTCAATCATATCCACTTCCATTTCCGATGCATCCCATCTCTGCCCTCTGCCCGCCATGTGGTTCGTTGTACTGTGTTTGTGGAATGAGTAGTGTGTCAGTGCCCCCAACAGCAGATCTGGTGACGAGGCTTCATGTGTCATATGGAGGGAATGTTTCAGGGGACAAAAATAAGGGATAGAAATTGGACAGAGAGGTGGGGGAGGGAGCACAGCGCTGGAACTGAGCTGCTCTCTCCTCCCTCACTCCCAGTCTCTGGCCAAAAGGTGCTCCCAGGGAACACCAGCAGCCAGGCTCTTCCTCAGAGCCGCTCAAGATCAGTGACACTGGCAGGAATGTGTGCAGAAGCAATGGCACAAATCAGCAAGGACCTGGGTGGGGCACTAGCACTGTGGGTCATGCAGTGTGTGCCCATTAATGCAACTGACTCTCTGTCTTAGTCAGGGTTTCTACTGCTGTGATGAAACACCATGACCAAAAGCAACTTGGGTAGGAAAGGGTTTATTTCACATTACAGCTTGTAAGTCCATCACTGAGGGAAACCAGGGCAGGAACCTATAGCAGAAGCCATGGCAAACGCTACCTAATGGCTTGCTTCCCATGGCATGCCTATCCTGCTTTCTTATACCACCCAGGACCACTTGCCCAGGGGTGGCACTACCGACAATGGGCTGGGTCCTCTCACATCAATCATCAGTCAAGAAAATCCCCACAGACCAGTTTTGTGGGGACATTTTCTCATCTGAGGGTCTTTCTTCCCAACTGACTAGCTATGTCAAGGTGACATAAAAACTAGCCGGCACCGCACCCAACAGACAGCAAAGCCAAACATGGTCTACTGTCATCTCCACCTTATCCTTCTTGGGACTAGAGGGGAGGCTGCCTGCTCAGGATGGCCAAAAGCAGCCTTATTGAGATGCAAAAAGACACTTTGCTTTTGGAAAAGCATTATTGTGCTTCACTATGCATCTCCAGATTCTTGTTGCAAAGCACTGAAGTCTAGCTCATAATTTGATGATAAAATATTGATTATTTATCTACAGCTGCATGCAAAGGTCCATAACATGTAGATGGGATGTCCACCCTGCATTACCTTGTATTTTAAGTCAATATGAAGACGGATATTCTACCCCTGAGACGAATTTTGATAAAACACTGTGTCAATAAAAAGACACTAATGTCAGAGTGCATCCGTTCCTGCAACTGGTCTAGGTTCTGCTTCTCCACACACCAGCTGCCTCCAAGAGAGGCTTGCAAACTCCAGCAGCTCCTGGTCAGTCTGCATTTTTCTTCATTTAAGTCGTGTGAGTGGGAAATGTCAGGGGAATGATGGGTTGGCAGGGAGCTGCCCACCCACTCCCACACTCCAGTTGAGAGGGAATGAAAATAAAAGCAAAGGCAACTTGCAAACAAATCTGGGAGAAGCTTCACTGCCATCCTTAGCAATGTGCTTGTCTTCTGCTTCCAAGAAGGAAGAGCGATGTGGACCATCTCTAGACTGTGAGCCTCTGCTCTGCTTCCCTGTTTAGCAGGTATCGCCACCTGAAGCTCATGTGGTAGCACTTTAAAAAAAAATTGTTGACTGTTCTAAATTGTTGGTTGGGTATGAATTTTTACCAACATTACCTGTATTCATGGTAACAGTGGAGCTGGAGAGAACTGCACCTTCTCCAGGTTGCAGGTGAGAGCCATCGATAATATGGTGGAACTTTCTGCCATTTCCAAGGCCAGGGCTCTTGTGATCAGCACATGTCAGCCTGCACATCTCTCTGTGGACTGGTCTGGTGGACCACTGCGTGTCAGGTTTTCCTCTGCTAGCTTTATGGAATGGAGCACTTCCTTCCCTCCCAGCAAATGAAACACAGACACTCAGAGGTCTTTCACTGCATATGTCCAGGGTCTGAATGCAGGGTTAATTTACCTGTCTGCTCCAGTCATCCCTGTGACTGTGCAATAGGACTCTGGGCTTCACCGGTGAACCACACAGGTATCCAAGTGGGTTTTGAAGAAATAGCAGTAATGAATAAGTACTGGCTAGAGTGAGTCAGTAACTTCACTGGAAGTGAGTGAGACAAGAAAACTGAACATTGCAGTTTTAAACAGAGGAGATAACTGTGGGCTAAACCCTGTGACAGGTGGGAGGGAAGCAACAGCTGTAGGGAGAGAGGAGGTGTTTCCAGGCACTCGCAGGAGCCAATGCCAGCATCCTAAGGCAGGATGGGCCTGGCTTATTTGAGGGAGAATGAGTGGCTGGGATGAAGTGAGTTGGATGTTCATGATTAACTCAGAAGAATGAGTCTAAGCTCAAGGGCCCCCTTACCCCACCCCCATCACATGGAGGTTCTCTAGGAAGAATGGACTAAGAAAAGGTTCCACCCTGGAACCCTGGATGCAGCTGGCAGGAAGCAACTCAAGCCTAGCATTTTTCAGGTAACAAAGTCACTTGTAACTGGCAATGTCCTGATTAAATGCAAACTCCAAGCATTGGACACTGGGGGGGTTGGTACATGGTGGGGTCAGAAAGAACCTCCACTGGCTAATTCTGGGGCCTTGGGAAATCTAGCCCTGGGGGAAAGTCTGGAATCCAGCTAGGCAATGGTGGCCTGCAGAGCTGGCAGGTGAGAAGGAACCTTTCAAATTTGCAATTTTCAAGTGTCAGAATGATGTTGTGTGCTCCTCTGATTCCTGGCATGGGGAGCGGATCCTCCTGGTTTCCATCAACACGTCTGCTGTGTGAGTGTGACCTTTGCACTCTCACCATCCAGACCCTGAGACTGAGATGCCAGCCCCAGTGCTGGCTTCCACAGCACCCCACCCCATCCACCCAAAGACGAGACCAGATCTGCACAGTGCTTCTAGAAGATTCTATTCAAATCAGAGGCCCTCTCAGCATCTCTCTTCAAGGTGCTAGAGAGACAGAAATGCACAGGCTGTCCTCTGAAAGGCAAGCAATCTAGCAGACAGACATCTCTGTAATTCACCTATATATGGAACACTCCATGCTAAGGCAGGACACTAGGTGCAGGGTCTAGACTCCTCACTCAGGAAAAATGAACATTTGCCTTTGTGCATCTATGTGCAGCCCATGAAATAGGACCTTCATGTTTGTAGCATTTTGGATGCAAGAACAGCCAAGATGAGCAGACTCTAGCTTATGGAGAGATTTGTCCAGGACGGCAAAGGTCATACAATGGAACAAACTTTTCAAAGGATGACTTCTGAAATTGCTAAGTACCACTATGAAATAGTCAGGTATTACAACAGAGAGGCACCAATGAGTGTGGGCAAGATAGAGGACCCAAGACTAGGAAGGAGCCATCTGTGAAGCCACACCGGCAGAGGGATTGGGGGTGTATAGGCCTGAGGAGGCAACAGCTGGGCATGGCTGAGGACCAGAATACAGGCTCAGTGTGGGGCACAGTGAGCAATGGGGAGGGTGGTGAAGAGTGGGGACCAGGTCATTCCATGCTTTGTCTGCCATGGCCAGGAGTTGTCATTCTGTCCTGAAGCCGTTCACACTGCCAGTGTCTCCCTCAAGGTTTGGTAACATTTCCACCATGGCAGGCCATGAATAGAGACAAATACACCTCCTGCAGCGATAAAGTTGCACAGCAGAGGAGCATTGGCACCTCATTTAGTTTTGATTGGTTAATTGACTGAGAGACAGGGTCTTACTATGTAGCTGAGGCTGGCCTCCAATTCCTAATCCTACCTCAGCCTTCTGAGCTCTGGGATTGCAGGTGTATGTCAACATGCCCCCTCCGTGATTTTCTTTAGAAAGCCTGGGAGTGAATGTATCCCTGGCATGAAAGCAAAAGGCCACAGTAAGGGAGGCCTGGAAAACACCATGAACAGGCATGAGGGGGAGCATTGGACTCTGGGTGGAGACACTTTGGAGTGAGTGAGCATGGTGGAGCTACTTGGGGCTGTGGGACCAGGAGAAGACTCTAGACTGGAAATGGTGAGGAAGCCGGCGTGTCAAGAGCAGATTTAAACTTACCAGCCAATCTGGACCCATGTGGTTTCTGTAGTTTGGTTCTAGGATGCTTGTGCCGAAGGCATAATCCTGAAGATGATGATACTGGGAGGTATTGAACCTCTAAAAGGTGAGGCCTCATGGGAGGTCCATTCCTGAAGTGGGGACTGTGCAATCCTAGTCTCCCCATCTGTCTTTGTTCTTTACCTTGAGGTGGACAGTTTTGCTCCACCCATTACACAGCCACAGACCCAGAGCCACAGGTCCACTCCATTGGGAGCTCCAGAATCCTGAACCAAAACAAACTGCTTCCCTTTGTGCTTTGCTGAACAGCCTGAACATGTCCTTCTAGTGGCTGGCTGTCCATGCATTCACTCTGCTCTAGAGAGATGTTGGAGCCATGGCCGCCAGCTGGAAGGGAAGGCTGAGGCCCCAGGTTTAGCACAAACTGTCATTCTTGGTCCAGCCTCTGCCGTATGTGCACAAAGGAAGCATACTTCTTGATGGCATAGATAAGGACAAGGGTACGGAAGTAACTGGGAAATTCAGGTGTGCCCTTCGCTCACTCAGCTCACAAATCAGGGAGAAGCAGGGCCCTCAAACCTCCTCAAGATAAGAGCAGGTCCTCTACACCTGGCTGGCAGATGTGGAACAGGGCAAGGCACACACAAGACAGGGTCTCTTCAGCCAGCTCCTGGGCTCTTTGGCTTGGTTTCCTGAACAGATAGGGCAGGAGGAGTTACATGCCTGGAGATGCAGTCAGGAGAATGGGTCCTGGACTCTTGAAGACATCGGTTCAAATCCAGCTCTAATTTGCTGCTACTCACATAACTGCGTACTCGTCAGCAATGGGGAGCTGGTGGCAACCTCAGCCAGTGCCTGGATTCCATGTACACTAGTTCCTACTGACTCATTTTAACTAAAATGGCTGCCGCTACTGTGCCCCTCCCTGGGTGATCCTCCATGGACCTCCTTCCCACATGGAGTAGAACTGACCCTGGGTACTCATGGCAGGGGGTAACTTCCAAGGCTTGGTCATAAAGACCCTGTGACTTCTTTATGTTGTAGAATATTATTTTAAGATGTATTACATTTGTTTATGTTGTGGAACATTTGTTTAATGATGCAAAGATGTATTGCATTCTTTTATGTTGCATTTGTTTAACTCTGTGAAGCTGTGTTACTGTGACTGTCTAAAACACCTACTTGGTCTAATAAAGAGCTGAACAGCCAATAGTGAGGCAGGAGAAAGGATAGGCAGGGCTAGCAGGCAGAGAGAATAAATAGGAGAAATCTGGGAGGGGAATAAAAAAGAGCAAGAGAACAAGGAGAGGAGGATGCTAGGGGCCAGCCACACAGACACACGGCCACACAGCCAGCCACGGAGTAAGAGTGAAAAAGCAAGCTATACAGAAGTGAGAAAAGGGAAAAGCCCAGAGGCAAAAGGTAGATAGGATAATTTAAAATTAAGAAAACCTGGCTAGCAACAAGCCAAGCTAAGGCCAGACATTTATAATTAATAATAAGCCTCTGTGTGTGATTTATTTGGGAGCTGGGTGATGGGCCTTCCAAGAGAGTAGAAACCAGCAACAACATCTTTACTGTCTGGATGACTCACTGGGGGTAGCAACTCGCATGGCATAAGGACATGGCAGCCACCCTGGGACATATCCCACATGCTGACAGCCTCAGGCCTCCTGCTCATCGTCAGCCAGCATTGATGAGCATGAGGAGGAGGATCTTCTTGCCCCACTCACTGAATGACAGCAGCCCAAGTCATGTGGGATCTGCAGACTCTCAAAGCAGCCCAACTCAGAGCCACCCCTGCTATAAACCTAAACTTGCCCCAGGCAAAGGCTGGGGTGCCCACTGTGCTGTCTTTGTCAGCTTACCTGTTAAATAGAAGTAGATAGTTATTCCAAGCATGTCTCCCTTTGAAGTGGCCACTTCTCAGGTAACATACATGAGGCCTCCTCCCCTACCACACATGGGCTGCTCTGCAAAGCCCCACAGGGACCAGTTGTTCTGTCGAAACCTTGTCTTCAAATATGCATGTGGTTCATATGTGGTATCCCAGGTATCCCAGATCCTGGGAAGCTGAGACAGGAGAATTGCTATGAATTCTAGGCCAGCCTGAGCTACGTCGTGAGCTCCACATCAGCCTGGGATATAGAATGAAACCTCTCTTAAAACACAACAAATGGCATCTGCAGAGGTCTCCTTCCTGGACCCTTGGAGTGTTGCCCCCTTCAGGAAAGACCTGGTTAGGGATTCTTCCTCCACATGGCCACAGAAATACTCTCCACTGACCCTTGGAGTGCAGGGAGAGCCAGTCATGTTTCCACCTGAGCCTTGGCTACTGGGAGGCTCCGTTCCACTTCAGATGACTACCAGGGATTTGCAGCAGGAAGACTTCAACACTAACCTAATCCTCACTCTCTGTGAGGTTAGCCAGTGATAGTCTGACCTCATTTTAGCTCCCTGATCTTCCTTATCTACCTGTTTTATCGATTTGTGTCTCTTTTAAGTTGCAACAAGTCCTTGGTGAAATGAGACAACATTAGGCACGTCATCCCTGGCAGCCTGGGGCAGAGTCTGTGTGTTGAGAGAGACCTCTTCTGCTGCCCATGGACAGCACATTCTTTCATCTCTTGACCCTTAATCTCCTACCTCACCTCCCCATGGTCCCATTCTGTTGGCAGGTGGGATGTGTGGAGCAAAGTGTCAAGTGTCTTGGACCTTCATCATACCATCACAGTCATCTTTAACTGTCTGTGGCCATCATCCAGATCCATGGGCTTTTCTGGAAGGAGCCCAGCAACCTGTGGAAGAAGCCTGCCCTGCTCCCCCAAGGCCATGCTAGCTGGCCAATCTAATGCGCAGCCACACCAAAGTTACAGACTCATCTGCCACTAAACCCCAGACAGGAAAGAAGCACATTGACTCAGGATCCCAGGAAAGATAAGCGCTAGCTAAAAGCAGCAATCTGGGTCAGAAGCAGGTTCCAAAACCCTGGGAGGTTACATCCTAGCAGATATTATGGTAAGAAGTCAGTGTCATCAAGACTAGCCCATTGACTTCCTACCTCTAGCTTTCTGTCCAGCAAACACTTTTTCATTTCAACTAGCTTCCCACATCATGGTGGCAGTACGGGTGAGCATACAAATAGAGAGGATACCAATGGACTATTTCCCTTGGCACTTTTTTCATTAAAAAGCCCAACTTCCAGTTTCACATGCATGTACACACACAGAGAGAGAGACAGAAAAGACAGAGATAGGATTTATAACACACACACACAGAGGTGGGGGCTCTTATTCCAGGCCCCCATCGTGGTGAAGGGAATGCAGGTTATGAGTTCCAGTTCCTGGGTATGGATTGAGCAAACCCTAGGTAAGGTCTCAGGTTTAATTCCACCCCTTTCAGCACATCAAGTCCCTAGAGCCTAGTCACAGCAGGTAAGCTCCTAAGATCTATTCAAAGAAATGACTCCTAAGCTGGTGGCACACATCTTGGAAGGGTAAATGGAGAGTAGTAAACTTAAGGCCAGCCTAAACAACATAGCAATCTTTCCCCTCAAAAAAGAAGGAAGAGAGCTAGAAGAAAGGAAGGAAGGAAGGAAGGAAGGAAGGAAGGAAGGAAGGAAGGAAGGAAGGAAGAAAGAAAAAGAAAAAGAAAGAAAGAAAGAAAGAAAGAAAGAAAGAAAGAAAGAAAAGAAAGAAAGAAAGAAAGAAAGAAGAAAGAAAGAAAGGAAATAAACTCCTATCCCAGGATTCACAGGAAAACATCAGAGTCTGTAAATTTTTGGCAAAAGAAAGTTTAGAACCCTAAGGGAACCCACACGTTAGTCAGCAGTGGGGCCACACAGACTAACGAAAGCACAGGCTTAAGGGGAAGCTCGACACTGCTTTTATTGCATAATCACTTCTAAATGTGTTCATTAATTAAACTGGAGGATCTGATTTCGCTACTCCTTAATAAGTACAATGTGTCTAGTTAACAGAATGTCTTCGGAGAGCAGCAGTGGGTGGCAAGAAGCCAGTCCCTTCATCCTCCAGAGCTGGGGACCACCAAGCCACCACCCCTGTGTAGGAGAGACAAGGCACGAAGTCACACTTCTCAAGCCACAAGTTGCTCTGAAACTTTCTTGGAATGTTCTGTAGCCTCCTATTGCCTGCCATAGCTAGAATTATAAGGACAATCTCTCTTAGAGTCTGTTTTTTTTTTTCTTAATTCACTCAAACTACCATGAATGAGGGTCTGTCCTGTAAAGTCAGTATCATGCCTGAGTATGAAGTTGATGGCTCTTTCATCTGCTAAATGGGAGGTGAAGAGGAGAGAGACGACAAGGTTCCCATGAAAACAGAGGAGAGGATTTACAAAACACACCAACCCTTTCAGTGCTTCCTCTTTACTTGATTGTCACAACAGTCCAGTAATAAAAGTACTTTTCTCCTTTTACAACAAAATTATTGTCTGGAGTGGTTAAAAGGTTCACAAAGAGAACACTTAGACATAAAGCCAGGGCTACAGGTTTGTTCAGTACCGTGGACAGAGCCAGTGGCTGGGGTCTTCTGTGCAAGCCGATAAGCAAAGAGAATGGGCGTGAATGTTGTGTCTCTGGGAAGAGAAGGAGACTGGATTGAGGATGGACACATTGTCATAACTCGCTCTGCCTGCATCTTCCTGGCTATTTAGAATATCTTTTGTCCTCTCATCCAGCGGGCATGCAATGCCATCCCCAGACTGCCGCCCAGAGTTCGTAGAAAATCCATCAAACCTCACTCTTGGAAACAACAGTGATGGGCAAAGAGGCAAAGCCCTGGAGTTCAGTGCTTGGCAGATGGATGCTTGTTTTTCATGTGCACAGCCTCAAGCAGGACTTCTAAGAATGGTGGTGCTTCCTTTCTCCTTGCGGCTGGCCACCTTCTGACTGGACTTCTATATTTGTTGCATCAATCCAGAGGTGCAAACTCATGAACAAGCCCTCAGAGAGATTTTCCTGAGCTGAGCCTGGAGAGGCACACATTACCTCTGCTCAGATGCTACTGTTCAGAATACAGTCCTCAGCATACACAGACACAGACATAGAGCAGATAATAGATAGATACATAGATGATGCATGCATACATACATACATACATACATACATACATACATACATACATAGATGATACATACATGGATGGATGGATGGATGGACGGACGGACGGACGGACGGACAGATACATACATACATACATACATACATACATACATACATACATACATACACATACATACATACATACATGAATGGATGGATGGTAGGTAGGTAGGTAGTTATGCAGGCCAATCTTCACATTGCAGAGGGTTCTAATTCAGCCATCTGGCCCAGGCCTGATAATTTTTTTTAATTATTTTTATTTTATGTGTATGGTTTCTCACCTGCATGTATGTCTGTGGACCATGTGCATGCCTGGTGCCTGATGCTCCAGAGGTCAGAAGAGGGTGTTGGGTCTCCTGGAACTGCAGTTACAGATGGTTGTGAGCCACCCCATGAGTGTTGGGAATCACACCCAGGTCCTCTGGAAGAGCAGCCAGTGCTCTTGACCACTGAACTATCTTTGGCCAGCTCCCTGAGAATTTTTTGACATGGAAATTAGGGTTCTTTCCATTGTAAGGGACAGAAAGGGCTCACCAATCTTAAGATAGGAAGGCACTGGTCCATGTGTGTAAGGCTGGATCACAGCATGACCCAGACTTCAAGAGCTTTCCAGAGATAATTGGGTTGCACGTCCCTCATGTCCCCCATGGAAGATCTCAGATGAGCTCCCCCACAACTCAATATGGCTGCAAACAGCTCCTAGCATCTGTTTTCATCCATGATCCTGAGAAATATTTCCTCTTCATAGAAGTTCCATGGTATATCCTTTTGGCACTAAGTCCTGGTTAGGTCCCATATTCCTGAGTCAATCTGTAACCAAAAAGATGGTGCCCTCTGGTAGTCCAGGCCTGGGCCATGGCAACCCTGGATATGAGAGAGGCCTGTTCCATGTAATACATACAAGCTAAAGCAGATGTGGGCATCTCCTAGAGAGCCAACATACTGTTGTCTCCTGATGGGAAAGACTGGTGCCAAGCCACCCTTGACTGACACCTTTACATCGATATTCCTCGTGCTGCCTATGGTCAGGCTGCAGTGATGTGAGGCCTGGAGCTATGTGCAGGGCTGTGGAAGCAGAGGGGTCTCTCCTCACCTAGCCTCATGGTGCTCTCCAGCTCCACTTCATCCATTCACTGATCATGTGACAGCACAACTCTTCAGGTTCCCATTAGAAGTCAAGGAGTGTGTTTGGCCCCTTCACATGGACGCCATCAGCAGCCTTTCCTCCAATATCTTTTCACCATCCTGCAAGGCTAGAGCATGCCTCAAACCACCTAAAGGACCTTAGCGGATGACAACTTAAAGCCTGCCAGACCTCAAGAACCCATGGATCAGGAAATCAATTAAACATTTTGTGTGCATGACCATCATATATGAGTGTGAAGGCCTTCATGGAATTACCCAAGGAGGCTAATCCTACATAGGGCTAGCAGCACCAGGTGCACCTTCTCCAGCATCCAGATAACTGCTTCTGGTACTTCATGATAGAATTCCATGCATTCTGGAGAAGCAGGAAGCTTTGGGCCAACCTGAGATGATAGCTTTGTCAATATTTCTCAAAATGGACTCCTTGTTACACAAAGTGCAACAATCAGTTTTCATTCCTTCAAGGAGATACCCAAGGCAGGCAATGTTGTAAAGAAAAGAGATTCAGTTCACAGTTTCAGAGACTCAAAGACCCATCAGCAAAGTGCCAGCTCTGGCAAAGACCCCTGGCTTTTTCACATATACAGATGGCATCATGGCACAAGCATGTTGTGAGGATAGCATGCACAGAGCAAGGCCGGAAGTCAGGCTGGGAATGACTAAACTCATTTTTAAAATAGCTTCCTTTCACAAGAACTCAACCCTGCCAGAACCACCTAGTCCCTCTGAGACAAGTGATCCAAGGACCTCCTCCTAGATTGCACCTCTTACAGGACACATCACCTCTTAAGATTATCATACTGGGGACTAGTTTTCTAATACATGAACACTTAAGGGGATACACCACATCAAACCATAATTCAGACTGTTTTAATCATTATATCCTGAGAGAAACTAAAGCATTTGATGTCCATGTGAGTTGGGGAGATGTTGGGCTAACTATTTAGGATTTTTTTTTTCTGCATGATTTCTCAAAGCCTTTAGTATTGTGATGTGTTTTGTAACTCCAGAACAGTGCTTCCCAACCTTCCTAATGCTGAAAAAAAAAAAAAAGCCCTTTTGTTACTACTCTCTCATGCAATACATCCCTATTGCAGTTTGCCTTCCCTCTGCTCCTCCCAGCCCCCCTGTCCCCTCTCCCCCAGATCCACTTCTCTGTTTCACTTATGCAGCAATACTTTATTTAATACAGTTTCTCATGTGTGCTGACCCCCAACCATAAAATTATTTTCCTTGCTACTTCATAACTGTAATTTTGCTACTGCTAAAAATCATAATGTAAATATCTTTGTTTTCCAATGGTCTAAAGTGACTCCTGTGAATGGGTCATTAGACCCCCCCCAAAGGGGTTGCAACCCATAAGCTGAGAAATGCTGTTCTAGAAAGAATCAAACAAGAGTCAGCAGGACCCCTCAGCTTTACTTAACAAAGCCCTGTTTGTCTGTAGCATCCTATGAAGCATTTCCCAAGACATGGATTTGTGAATTGTCCTCCTGGGAACTGTGTCCTTGGAGAATATATGCAAACGGAGGCGACTGGGTTCATGCTGCTCTGAAGAGGTCGGGTGGCAAGAATCTTAAGAGTCCCAGAGGAGGTGATATTTAGGATTTTAGCAGAAAGCATTCTCTTTGCCTGAATTAGAACAAATGAGGTGTCAGTGTTTTTTGCAAAGCTGGTGGCATCTCAAGGTGTCTGGGAACTGAGAAGTGCTAGACAGAGGGGCACTGGAGCCTGCATGCCTTGGGCTGAGCCTCTGCTTGGCCATTCAGAAGCTATGCAGCCTTGAGCAGCTCACTTGCTCCTTCGGTGCTTTCTCCTGCCTGAGAGAATGAACCAAGACCAGGTAGGGAACGGGCAATGTCTGGGAAGTGGAAGTGCCCACCCAGTGGCTGAGACAAATGTTGCTCTTGGCTTCTCCTTCTACCTCACAGCCACCTACCTATCCCACGGGGCTTTGCTGGTGGTCTGGAAACCTCGGGAAGATGCTGCCTCCCTCTCTCCTGTCCTCTTGTGGCAGCTGAGATGGTGGCATGGGACCATGATTCCTTCCCATCTACACCAGCATCTTCCTGCATATTCTTGAGGACACTGTCACTCTCAGCCCCTTGGCCAACAAGCAATGTGGAAACAGATGCAGAGGCCCCACTGTTCGCTCACACTCCCAGACTGTCCTTCAGGTCGCCCTCTGTGATATGTCACCGAGGGGGAGCCAGTCCACGAGTGCCTGCTCTATCCGAGTCAGCTCCTGCCTGCGTCTGTCACTGCTGATTGCATTTGAATGGCTTCGTCTCTTTTTTAAATAAAAGATTTATGCCTTAGCTGTCAGAGCTTGCCTTTATTTGAAAATTTAATCTTGTTTCTAGGAGTCTAGATTAACTTATTAGATTTAGGCATCCCTCTCATGGTTCTGGGAGAGAGGCAGAGAGTCTGCTCTCTGCACAGGCCTCTGCAAGCCTCCCTGTCAGCCAGCCAAGGTGGAATAGGCGACATCTCAGTGCACCTGGGACAGAGGGTTTGGCAGGGTTTCCTGGGTCCCCTGGGCCAGCTTCCAGACCTCTGCTCTGGAACCTGTGTTTCCTGAAAGGGCTGTGCATCAGACTCACCCTTCCTCCAGCTTTATGAAGGGACACCACTGGTCAGATGAGGGCTATGTCAGGGAGTCCTGCCCTCCCCCATCTATGTCTCCTCTCTCGGGAGAATTCTGCACTGCCGTTATGCCACAGGGAAGGGTATCGAATTTGCTTCCTGCTGTGTAGGTTTATGCGGGTCTCAAATCTCCAAATCTGAGTGAAGGTGGCGTGGTTAATCCCATCTCAGAGTTTAGCAAGAGTCTGCTTCCCGCTACTACACAGAGCAGACTGCAGGATGGATCAAAAGTTCCTTCAGCTCGCAGTGCTGGAGATAGAAGTCCCAAAGTTTGACACGGACATTTAGAAAGGACTCAGAGCAGCAGCACCTGTAACAGGAGAGGGAAGAGGCCCCTATGGCCCACAATGCATCCGGGAGTTAAAGAACTTAAGACCTAATCACATGTCACCCATAATCAACACTGTCACAAGGGAGTGAAACTCCTGGCTGAGGCTTTGGGAAAGGAAGGTAGAGCCACGGTTTACGGGGAGGGGTGTACCCTGAGCGCTGCTCTGGACATTTTGGTCACTGGGCCAACCGAGTGGTGGAGGGTGGAGTGTGACCCTCTTCGGAATGAGGAAATAGCAACAAGAGGAGCAGTGAGTCCCAAGGTCACAATAGTCTGGACAAGCTCTGGAAGTCCAGCACCAGAGCTGGGCTGTCCCCATCCAGCTCCCCGCTCTCCTGCACCTGGATTATGGCTGAGCTGTGCCCGCCTTTCTTAGATGCAAGCCCCAGCTCTTGAGAAGAGTGTACACTTGGACAGGGAAGTCAGAAAGGTTAAGGAGGTTGTAGAAGCCGGACTTGACCTTGTCCCAGGAAAGGCGGGAAGCCGAGAGAGCACTGGCCCTGGATAACCGCCTCAGAGCGGTTGTGAAGAGCTGCCTACCGTGTGAGCCACCCTGCCCACCGGCTCAACACCTTTGTAGCCACTGTAGCCCAGGGTTCACTCCCAGTCTGAGTCTCTTTCTTTTCCTCCCCAGAGCACAGCGCCTGCAGTCTTGACTTTCCCGCTGCACTCTCGCCATCTGCTGGTCAATGGCGGAATAGCATCAAGTAAGCACTTGGAACAGTCGCCTCCTCTAGGCCAGCCCAAGCAGGGACCGCGCCTTCAGCGAACGCGGGCGCGTCACACACACACTCACACACGCGCGCGCACCAGTGTGCACCAACAGACCCTCATGCGCTTGTGCATGCACACGCAGGTGTACACACAAAACATGACACACAGGCATACTCGCACATGTGCACACATAGGCACAAACACGCAATCACGCTGCCAAGGATATGGGCTGAGTTGAATCTCGCCTTGCTGTTTTCGACTTCCTCCAGCCACTCACACAAAGGACCCTGAGTTTCTGACCTGAATAGTCTCCTCGGGCCACAACCGATGGGTCTCATCTGTCCTTCTGTTCCCCCTGCCCTGCCCGCCCTCCTGCTCACAGTGGAAGCTGAACTATGTTTTGTTGCTTGGGTGGGAGGCCACGCTTGCCTTCTAGTCTGCTTCAGCGGGTTGATGAGCCGACAGGCGGCGATCAAGAGCAGCCTCTGGTCTCAGAACAACCTTGGAGCTGCCCTGTGGGGCTCTGCTGCACACTGCGCATGGACGAGCCCTTCTTGTTTGTCGCTTAGCAAAATAACTCCAAGGGAAGGAAGATACATAACTGTCTCCATAATTCATCTGCCTCGGCCTCGAGAGGAGTTGAGAGAATCCCAAGCCAACAGTCAGGCTGGGGTTGGGGTAACAGCTTGAAAGGGATGGGGATGCTGGAGTGAGCGTGCTGGCACTTACAAGGCCCACAGTGTCCTTACTGACCCCATCTTGTTTTGAACGTGGAGTTTGGACTTACTTGCACTATTTCCTATTTTTAAAAGACTGCATTAATGAAAGCAGGAGCTAAACGGATCATTTAAACACCCAAGCTCATAGCACCACTAGTCACAGCAGCAGAAAGCGGAAGAAACTGCCCACCAGGGGATGAGTGGGAAAAGGAAGTGTAGTATAGCATATAAGGGCACATTTGTTCGGGCCTGGAAAGAAAATTCTAACACGTTGCAGCAAGATGAACCTTGACACCGTGCTAAGTGAAATAAGCCAGTCACAAAAGACAAAAACCAGGTCAGACTCCACCTGCTGTAGTCTGGATCTGGAGTGTCCCTTGAAGGTTCATTTATTAAAGGGATAGTGGCCAGCCTGTGTTGCTATTGAAGGTGGTGAGCACTATGGTCTGGGTGATAATGGAGTTCAGTTAGGAAAGATGAAGTCTGGGGGTTGGATGGTGATGCTGACTGTACAAGAGTGTGGATATACCTGAAATGTCTCCTACCGTGGTACAATAGCATGCTCTTATAGTTTGAATCTAAACATCCTTCCCCACAAGCTCACATTTTGAACACGTGTCCCCAGCCAGTGGTGCCTGTTGGAAGGCTATGGAGCCTTTAGGAGGTAGACCCTGGCTGAAGGAAATACTTGCCCAGGATCTGACTGTCAGTCCCCAGCTTTCTGCATCTAAGGAACACACAGGGAGTAAGAGCTACAACCATGGCTCACCTGGATGACCTTAAAAGAAGTAGCCCCCAGCTTTGCCACTGCCCTTGACAGTGCATCCTTCCTGAGCTCCTAGCCACTGTGTGTCTGTCTCCTCACAACGGCCCTGTAAACTCTAAAATGTACAGGTCTAACGAAACTGAAACTGAGGTAGAGAAGTTAAAAACTGTGTCAACGGTCACATAGGTTACTTGAAGCAGAGGCGTGACGCACCCCACACCTAATTTGTCTCCCACTGCCAGGAACTGAAGAGAGCCATGTCCTTTCTCCCACCTCCAAGCTCACCCCAGGTTTCTGCCTGTCCCCAGGGACAGCTCTTTCTACTTTTCCTGCCAGGGCCCACTACAAATGTTAGAGGACCACCTCCTGCGTCTCCAGCCTTGCCCACTGGATGCCTTGAAAAACTGGGCATACCCCCTCCTACCTGGGTCCTCACCCTGTAAAATTTGCAGAGAGAGAGCTGGGATTATGCTGGCAACTTGTTTGAGGCGGCCACAGTGGGGGTTCCTGGGCCTCCTGCCGCCCTGGGTGGCCCCAGGCAGACACGTGCAACATCTCCTCTGACTCCAGCAGAGAAGTCGCCCATTGTCACTGACTGCCATCATGCTGTGATTAGTTAATCACTAAATGTGTGGGGCTTTTAATTAACCGCCAGCCTTGCGCGGGCAGCTGTTCCACAAACCACATCTGATCTTGGTCCCAGTCCCAGCTGACATGGTGCTTCCATTACACAATGACGCTTGCATATAGTGCTGCTGCAGAGATGGCTGCTGCCACGGCTACAGCCCTAAATAGAAGCCACCAGCTGCAGGAGGGAGAAAAGACAGCCATCCTGGAGTGGGGCCACCAGGTGTGGGAGGATAAGAAATCTGGTGAAGTCTACACACTACGAGTGTGGCTTGTGCTGTTCTTCCATGTATTAGAATCAGCTCAACTCAGACATGTGCACGAGGAAAGGACCCAGTTCTGGCCAGATAGAGCAAGGCTTCAGGCATGGCTGGATCCAGGAGGAAAAGGAAAACTACCGGAACTCCCAGAAGAGCTGCATTTGTCTCTGCACCGTGAGGCCACTGCTTCCTTCTAGAATGCCTATGTCTGCTCACCTCTGCACTTTGGAATAGGTCTAGCCTTACTTCCCCTGACACTTATCATATTTAATCTGATCCATCTGGGCATGTGTTCCTGTTATCTGATAGGACGGGATAGTTCAGTTCAGTACAACTGACAGCAGCTTAGGCTTAATTCTTTCTACTGGGCTGTCCTGTGCATGAATTAGGAGATATTTAGCAACTTCCTTACCCCTGGACACTAAGCATTCCCACCAGACAGATCATGACCACAAAAACCACCTCCAAATACAGCTAAATATCCCTTGGGCCAACAACACTGCCACTGCAATAGACTTAAGGCCCAGGATGTCCCATGGGAAAGGTTTGCCTCCAATGGGATGTCAGGGACGACCTGAGAATAAAGGCCAGAAGGCAGGCAGAAACAGGTGGAGCCTTCAGCAGCACACCAGGTACCAGAATGGAGGGCCATGCTGCACCTTCACTCAAACTTGCCTGAGACAGTCACTTAGCAGGACAGATGGTCTGTTCAGCTCACAGTTTAGAAGGCTCCAGGTCTAAGACCAGGCAGCCTCATTTATTACCACTAGTAAGGGTCAATGTCAATGACCATTGTCATGATAGACAATGTTATCTATGTTCAGCAATGTTCTGACAGCTGGAACCCGAGGGTGGAAACAGACCCAGTATCACATTTCCACCACAAGACATGGCAAGTCACCTAAGGACTACTTCTCAGTGCCCCATAGTCCATCCCAACACTGTGGACTTTTAGGGATCACTCAGCCTCTAAGTCATACCAGACACAGACACTCTTTCAGTAGCCCCCATGGTAGGCTTGGGATGGGGGCTGAATGTGTGGCAAGAAGCTGAGCACAGGTAGAGAAGCTTGGATCACAGTGAAGAGTGATTGCCCTGCCACCCACATAGCTGCTTTCTACAGTCATGGTCCCTAATAGTGTGAGGCGCCTGCTGCACATCACACTGAGGCTGAGTTAAGACCTTGTCCCAGGAGTCAATGCTAAGTGTAGTGACCGGGAGTGCTGTGCTATCATTGTTTGCTTGGTGCCATGGAGCAGAGTCAGGACCTAGTCCTAGTGCGCTGGTCTCTGAATCCACACATTTGCACCTCACCAGCCCCTGCCAGAGAGCAGAGAAGAGCCCGGCACTGACAGCAGCCTCAGCAGGGTTACATAGAATGCTCCTGGGAACAAGAAGTGGCCAAATACCTATGAAGCTTCCTTTTAAAAATCAGTCTTGAAATGTGGAGTTTGCACAGCCCCCTGCTGTGCAGCGGCCACTAAGATGTCCCCTCCTCTTAGACCTGGTACCTGCCGCTCCAGTACTGCAGCCCAGACCTCAGTAACTGCTGCCCCACACACTTCCCCAAGCACACACAAGGCATCTGCATGCTAGTGTAGTGAGTGAACTACTGCCGGTTCTCTGTGAGGATTTGACTAGCTAGATCCAACGCCTGAAGCTCATTAAAATTTTTTCTCTTAGTTTTCTAGATTTTATTCCTAATGGATATAATTATACATATTTATGGGTCTGGTGTGTTGTTTTGACACATGCATACATTGTATAATAATATTTCTGGTAATTAACATATGCATGTCTTGTACTTATCTCCGGGGTGAGAAATTCAGAATCCTCCATCCTAGCTAGTTTGAGATCTTCACTATAATGCTGCTGACCACAGTTGCCAGGGGAACACCCTAGAGTGTGCCCCTCCTACCTACTTTAATTTGGCAGGGCTGACCTCCCTTTCCCCTCCCAGCCTCAGATCCCCAATTCCACACAGCGGCAGAGCCTCTGGTACTTGTTCTCTGTGCTTAAATCCTTTTTGTTAATTAAATATTTTAAAAATATTATTTACTTTATTTTATGTGTATGGGCATTCTACCTGAATGTGTGTCTGTGTACCACATCCATGTAGTTCCCACAGAGGCCAGAATAGAGTGTTGGACCCCCTAGCTACAGACGGTTGTGAGCCACCATACGGGTGCTTGCTTTGCTTGACCAGTGAGCCATCTCTGCATCTCCCTGTTGTTTAAATTCTTGAGTCTCTGACAGCTTCCTGTGGGGCCTCCCTTGCCCAGCTGTTTCCTCGTCTATAAAAGTGAAGAACAATGCACGCTTACCTGGGGGGCAGGTGTCCTGGGCTCCACTGCTGGCAAGGCAGGATTTCTACAGCTAACCAAAGCTCTTCAGTCCTCAATTTCTCCAGCTGTAACGAGAGTCAATAACATCCCCTTTGCTGGTTGGAGATGAGTTCAGCATCTGGTGCAGAAGGTGGGCAGAGCTCAGGAAACATCAAAGATTCTCAGGCCACAACCAAGCTGTTCTCCTCACTGGATCTCACTCTAGCCTCCTCTCTCCCACATCCTAGCATCAGGTCCCTGACAGAGAGCTGCAACATCTGTGGATGTGTGTCACCCATCTTCCCTGCTCACCTGGTGTGAAAGCTCCACACCAGAGCTCTCCTCAAGATAAGACTCCAAGCTAAGTCCTGACAGGCTGGGCCGCAGTCAGGAAGTGGCTGGTGCACAGTGCACATCCCACCATGCAGCATGTTGTGGCCCCTGTGGCCCCCGAACTTCTTCTATTGAAATTATAGTCACAATAAATAGAATAGGATTTCCTGAGCAACCTGCCCCATTCAGAGCAACACCTAAATACCAAGAAGACCAGAACCTGTGAATGGCCTCCTCTGTTGACCTCCAGGAGTTGTGAATGCATGGCGGACAAAGCTGCTCCTAGTGGTCCTCCCAGCTCCTGCTCAGATATTGAGAACCGACTGGAACAGAAAGTTGGGGAGGCAGATGCTTGAACTTGCCTGCTATTGTTTCTGAATGGCCACCACACTGGGCTCTACTGTCTCCTGCCCAGGCATTGTTCTGAACCTTCTACCCAGTCCAGTCCACCACTCCCATTGTCAGCTACCCCAGGTCCCGCTATCTGTCAGCTGCCACAGGACCCAGTTGTCTATGTCAAATTCACACTGGCCGCTTATGAAGCATCTGCTGCGTACCTGGCCCAGTTCTAAACACATTATCCAGCTATCTCATGGAGTGCTCACAATTAGAACTACTGTGCATTTTATCTTACAGAAGCAGCCCCAAGATGTTAAGAAACCTACACAGAGGCTGCAAGCTGACATCCAGATCTCCCCTCCAGAACCAGCATTCCAACTTTGCATACAATCTTGGAGCCTGGGCTTCTGCAACTTTGTAAGCCCTCCAAACAACACTACAAATCATAAGACACGAGTGTCGTGAGTGTCATTTTCCAGACCAGGCCTCGCTGTATTCATGGATCAGGAAAACAGAAAAGAGAATGGACAGCCATTGTGAGCTTGATACATGTCTCTCCAGCCTCTCCATTGGCCCGTGCCATACAAAGGCCTCCCCCTCCGTTTAGCCTGGGAACATGAGACCCTTCCTCACTCCTCCCAGAGGGAAAGCAAGGGGTGTTGGGCTTTAGTGGCAAAGAGGGGGAAAAGCCACCAATGTAGTGAGTCCAGGGATGTTCTGGGGGTCAACCCATTCTTGATGCAAGAATGGAAGGAGGGCTGGCTGAGAGCCAGGCAGACAGGAGCCCAGCTTCACCACCCAGAATGCAGTTAGGAGACAGAAGCATTCAAGAAGACTCAAGCTGAAAAGAAGATGGAATGGAAGAACCGGGTAATTCAGCAGGAGAAGTCATGGGAAAGCCTTACATGAAGAATAGACCAAGCAGACGGTAAAATATCAGAACTCAAAGAGAAAACCGAGAATCTAGACCAGATAAGCAAGGGATGGGAAGTGTTTTCAAAACACAGGAAAAAGAACATACAGAAAATGTGGGACACCATGAAAACCCCAAACTTCTGAATTATAGGTGAAGATGAGGGAGAAGAATCCCAGGTCAAGGGTTTAGAGCAGGTCTTCAATAAGATCATAGAAGAAACTGCACTGCCACCCATGACCAGGTTGTCAACTGGCCCAAGCTGCAGCCAGGGGTCATGCCTGGGTCTGTGGCCCTACTGCAGCCAGGGTCTGTGCTGGAATTCATGGCTCCTGGCACCATTGAAGGCTTTGCAGATGCATGAGGTCTGGGCCACCCCCTGAAACCATGTTTTTGTCTGAGGGCCACCTTTAGAGGGGAATGCTGATCTGAGAAGCTTGAGCAGTTCACCCAAGGCCATGGTAACATCATGATCCGAGAGGCTCCTGAGGACCATGTCTGGGTCCATGGTCCTACTACAGCTGGGTCTATGTTGATGTCCATGGCCCACATTCCCATCAAAGGCCACAAAGATAACCAGCCTCTAGGTTACCACCTGTGACCATGCAGTTTCTGGGGCCATGCCAACCTGAATGGTCTTCGCTGCCACCTGTGATCATGGAATCATCTGGGCCCAGGTTTCTGCCAAAGGTCAATGTCTGTGGCTGAGGTTATCATAAAAGCTAGTTTGAATGCCCAATGTCTCTACCACAACCTGGGACCATTTTGGAGTTTGGGGACCACACTGCTGCTGGACCCATGCCGATCTAACCTGCCAGCCATGGCCATGGTGACATCCAGACCCAAGCTGCTGCTGCTGGTCATGTCTGGGTCCCTGGTCCTGCCACAGTTTGGGTTTGTGTTGATGTCCATTGCCATGTTAACCACAGGGGCCCATGTGAACTGTGTGTTGAACCGTGAGTTGAAGTACAAGGGCCTCCTTGAGCTGGTCCCACCCATCCTTGACCCAGAGAGAGCTGTCCCGCCCCCCCCCCCATACCTAGGAAAGCTGGCTCTGCCCCTAATAGGAGAGCTGGCCCCTCACATTTGGGAAACATGGCCCTGCCCCTCACCTGAGAGGAGTGGTCCCAGTAGCCCAGACTTGAAGGAGACCAGCACCCTCTTTTTCCCCCAGGGTACTCTTCAGGAGGGAGAAGTGAGAAATGTGTAGATAGAAATATAGAGAAGAGAGACAGTTAGAAACACAGGATAGCCTCAGGAGGGCCTGGGTCAAAACCTGCTGGCCCCTTCTGTCTCTACTAAAAGGCTTTTAAAGGAATGCCAAGAGATGGAACAAAAGACCTCCCTCCAGCACAGCCAAGTGCAGATCATCCCAAATACCTGGTAACCATGCACGTGGTCAAGCCATCCTCTAATGCAGTCCTGCTGTGTAAAGCAAGTTCAGATCTCACTAGAAAGCTTTTGTGGGCTCCCACATGGACTGACCAACTTAGCAGCCACCCAGGTACACATACAGGGCTTTGGGTTGGCACACACCAACATTTACCCCATCTATGACCCACTGAAGTGCGTGAAGGGACTGGTCCCATGACCCCATGGTCTACATGACTTGGGTCAACAGTGGAATGGATGTCTGGGGAGTTTCTCTGGGGGTCTAGTGTTGAGGGTATGCTAGAGGACAAATGCCTTGAACCATGTAGGGTAAAAGGACCAGCCAAAGAAATAGACTCTGACCCTGGAACCAGAGCCAAAAGATTAAAAAGAGCCAGTGAAACAAATACATTTTGGCTCTGAAACCAGAGCCAAAGAAACACTCTGCCCCTGCCCAGCTGAGCACAAAACCAACCAATCCCTGAGCATAAAATCCAGCCAACCTCTGAGCCTGTCCAAACCCAGGGATTGAAATCCAACCAATTCCCACCCTGGAAATCTCCCTAGAAAAACTCCACCTTTAAGAAGACTTATATAAGCCCTGTGCCTGTTCAGTTGGGAGCTGCCTTTTCCCACCCTGGCAGAGGCAGGATTCCTGGATTCTCCCTCCCAATAAATCTCTTGAATGAGTTTTGGTCAAAGACCTTCTTTTTCCAGAGTGGAGCACAGCAGAGAAGCAATAGACATCTCTGGTGGGAAACTCTCTTAGAAGAGTGAAGCAGAGTTGAGCTTTAATACCTCTCTGAGAGAGGAGCAGGATTGCCACATCCCATGGGGGAGACCATCCCCCACCAGAACACAGCTACAGGTGTAGCCTGACTTCCCCTACAGTCAGGATTCCCTTCTCTTCAGAGCTGTAGGTATTGTCTGACTCCCAACAGTCAGAATACCTTTCCCTCCAGATTGATAACACTTGCAATCCTGACCAACAACACATTATACAATGTGTGGTGGAAATGTGTTCCCCAAAATATTGTGTATCCTAATAAATTTATCTGGGGTCAGAGAACAGAACAGCCACTAGGTATACATAGAGGCCAGAAAATGGTGGCACACATGCCTTTAATCCTATCACTTGGAAGGCAGAGATCCATTTGGATCTCTGTGAGTTTAAAGTTACACTGGAAATAGCTAAGCATTGTGTCTCACGACTTTAATCCCAGAAAGTGATGGCAGAAAGCAGAAAGGTATATAAGGTGTGAAGACCAGAAACTAGAAGCATTTGGCTGGTTAAGCTTTTAGGTTTTGGAGCAGCAGTTCAACTGAGATTCATTGGAGGCTTCCAGTCTGAGGACACAGGATCAGCTGAGGAACTGGCAAGATGAGGTAGCTGTGGCTTGTTCTGCTTCTCTGATCTTCCAGCATTCACCCCAATACCTGGCTCTGGGTTTGTTTTTATTAATAAGAACTTTTAAGATTCCTGCTACAGCAATGATCATTTGCAAGAAAAGTTGTGTGGACAAAAGGGTCTGCTGTATGACACACTGCAGCTCCCAATGCCACTAAGACGAATGAGGAGGCAATGGAGAGGCAAAGACAGAGGAGTGACATATTTCATTTTGTTTTGTTTATTTCATTGATTGGTTGGTTTTTTTAAAATAGAAATTGATATTATTTGTATTTTAATTTTTAGTATTTTTCTTGATTTTTAAATTTTAATCTTATTTTTATTATTTGTCTTTTAGTTTTCCTACCAAGATGAGGGGCTGATGCAGAGGGACTGGGAGATGGGTGAAATTGGAGTGCGTGATGTGAAATTCCCAAAAAAAAAAACAATTAAAAAATTATATTTTAAAAATAAATAAATAAGTTTAAAGAAACAAATCATAGAAGAAAACTTCACCCAAGCTAAGGAAAGACACAAGGATACATATACAAGAAGTACACAGAGCACCACATAGACAAGACCAGAAAAGAAAATCTTCATGACATATCATCTTAAAAAAAAAAAAAAAAAATGCCAGGCGGTGGTGGTGCATGCCTTTAATCCCAGCACTTGGGAGGTAGAGGCAGATGGATCTTTGTGAGTTCAAGGCCAGCCTGGTCTACAGAGTGAGATCCAGGAAAGGCGCAAAGCTACACAGAGAAACCCTGTCTCAAAAAACCAATAAATAAATAAATAGGTGGATGGGTGGGTAGGTGGATGGATGGATGGATGGATGGATGGATGGATGGATAGAAGATAGATGATAGATAGATAGATAGATAGATAGATAGATAGATAGAAATTAAAACACACTAATGTGGTGATATTGTGTTCCCCAAAATATTGTGCACCCTAATAAACTTATCTGGGGTCAGAGAACAGAACAGCCACGAGATACAGAGGCCAGAAAATGGTGGCATACACACACACCTTTAATCCTAGCATTCCGAAGGTAGAGATCCATCCAGATCTTTGTGAGTTCAAAGCCACACTGGAAACAGCTAAGCATGGTGACTCACGCCTTTAATCCCAGGACATGATGGCAGGAAGCAGAAAAGTATATAAGGCATGAGGACCAGGAACTAGAGCCCAGTTAAGCTTTTAGGCTTTTGAGCAGCAGTTCACCTGAGATCCATTTGAATGAGGACACAGAGGCTTCCAATCTGAGGAAACAGGATCATTATTGAATGATGAGTGGGTCAAAGAAGAAACCAAGAAAAAAAATTTTATAAATTCCTGGAACTAAATGAAAATGAAAACACAACACACCAAAACCTCTGGGACACATTGAAAGCAGCCCTACAAGGGAAATTAATAGGTTTAAACTTAAGTGTCTATTGTTAAAAAAAAAAATCAGGAAGAGCACAAATAAATGACTTCATGGTGCAACTCAAGAACCTAGAAAAACAAGAATAAACCAAATACAAATTGTCAATAGCAAGAAATAATAAAAATCAGAGCAGACATCAATGAAATAGAAACAAAGAAAATGATACAAAGTTCACTGAGTCTACGAGCTGGTTCTTTGATAAGATAAACAAGATGGACAGACCCGTGGCCCATCTAATCAAAAGATGAAGTAGAGGACGCAAATAAACAGAAGCAGAAATGAACAGAAGAATGCGACAGAAAGCAAAGAAATTCAGAATGTCATTGGGGAATGTTTTACAAACCTCTCTTCCATTAAGTTGAAAAACTTAAAAGAAATGGATGAATTTCTGGATTCAGCCAAACCACCAAAATTAAACCAAGAAGAAGTCAACAACCCAAACAGCCCTATAACAAGTGAGGAGACTGGAGTGGCAATAAAAGCCTTCCAGCAGCATTTGCTGAGAGGCTTTCTTCCTCCAGCCGATGTTTCTGGCATCTTTGTCAAACATTAAGTGTCTGAAGTTACAAGTTCTGATGTTTGGGTCTTCGATATTGTTCCATTGGTCCACAATGTCTGTTTTGGGACCAGCACCATATTGTTTTTATTACTATGACTCTGTAATGTATCTTAAGATCTAGAATTGCAATCCCTCCAGCATTTTTTTCCGGGATTGTTTTGGCTATCTGAGGTCTTTTGTGGTTCCATGTGAATTTTAGGATTTTTTTCTGTTTCTGTAAAGAATGAGGCAGGGATTTTGATTGGGACTGCACTAAATCTGTGAACAACTTTTGGTAAAATGGTCACTTTCACTGTATCAATTTTACCAGTCCATGAGCATGAGATGTCTTTCTACAGGCTAATGTCTTCATCTTCTTCTTCAGAGTTTAAAGTTTTCACTGTAGAGGTCCTCCACTTCCTTGGTTAGGTTTATTCCTAGGTACTGTATTCTCTTTGAGTATGATATTGTGAATGGGAGTGTGTCCATGATCACTTCTCTGTGTGTTTATTGTTATTCTCTGAGAGAAGCTATTGATTTGTACAAGTTGATTCTGTACCCTGCCACATTGCTGTATTTGTTCATCATTTCTAGAGGTTTTCTGATAGAATTGTTGGGACCTATAGTGTATAATTTTATGTCATCTGTAAATAGGGATAGTTGGACTTCTTTCCTATTTGTAGCCTTTAATTTCCTTGTCTTATTGCTCCAGCTAGTGCTTTGAGCACAGTGTTGAAAAGGAGTGGGGACAATGGGGGTTGGGGGGACTGCCTTGTTCCCGACTTCAGTGGGATTGCTTCAAGCTCTTCTCCATTTAGGATGATGTTGGCTGTGGGTTTCTCATCTATGTCTTTCATTATGTTGAGGTGTGTTCCCTCTATCCCTACATTCTCTGGGACTTCTATCATGAAGGCATGTTGGATTTTGTCAAAGGCCTTTTTTCTGACTCTATTGAGATAAGTATGTGATTTTTGTCTTTAAATCCATTTACATGGTTATTGCATCTTGTTGGTTGTCTTTTCACTCTTTGGTCTTTGCTCTTTGAGGGGAGGAGCCACCACTCAGCTCCCAAATAAATCACATAGAGGCTTATTCTTTCTTATGAATGCCTGGCCTTAGCTGGGCTTGTTTCTAGCCAGCTTTTCTTAAATTATCTCATCTACCTTTTGTCTCCGGGCTTTTACCCTTTCTCTATTTATGTATATCTTTTCTCTACTTTTTACTCTGTGGTTTGCTGTGTAGCTAGGTGGCTGACCCCTGGAGTCCTCCTCTCCTTCTCCTTTTTCTCCCTGATCTTCTTTTTCCAGATTTCTCCTCCTATTTATTCTCTCTGCCTGCCAGCTCCACCTATCCTTTCTCCTGCCTTGCTGTTTAGCTCTTTACTAGACCAATCAGGTATTTTAGACAGGCAAAGTAACTCAGCTTCACAGAGTTAAACAAATTCAACATAAAAGAATGCAACACATATTTGCATCATTAAACAAATGTTCCATGACATAAACAAATGTAACACATCTTAAATTAATATTCCACAATAGTTACATATTGTTTTGTTGTTGTTGTTGTTGTTCTGACTTTCATATGTTGAGCCATTTGTACATTTCAGGGATAAAGCCAGCTTGGTCTTGGTGGACACTCTTTTTGATGTACATCTGTATTCTGGTTGCAGATGTTTCATTGTGCAATTTTGAATCTATGTTCAACAGGGATATTGGCTGTCATTTTCTTTTTGTTGCGTCTTTCCCTGGTTTGGGTATTGCAGAGACACTGGCTTTCTAGAAGGGGTTTCGAGTGCCGAAAAATGAAATTAGACCCATAGCTATCAACTTGCACAACAACTAGTTCCAAATGGATAAAAGGTCTAAACATGAAACCTGGAACACTGAAACTGCTTAAAGAACACAGAAGCTGTTCCCTCATGATATAGGTGTAGGTAAGGGCTTTCTGAATAGGACTCTATCTGCCCAAGCATGACCCCTGGGACTTCATATAACTAAAAGGCTTCTGCACAACTGAAGAAGCAATCAGCCAGGTAAAGAGGAAGTCCACAGAATGGAAGAGGATTCTTGCCAGCTCTACATCTAACAGAGGATTAATATCCATACAATGTAAAGAACTCAAAAGGCAAAGAACCAAAAAACAAATGACCCATTCCAAAAATAGACTTGGTATCTGAAAAAAGAGTTCTCAAAAGAAGAAAAAAAAGTATCTAAGAAATGTCTTTTAAAAATATTCATCATCCCTAGCAGTCAGGGAAATGCATATCAAAGCATCTTTGAGATTTTATCTTACCCCAGTCAGAATGACAAAGACCAACAAACAACTAATAGCAAATGATGGAGGCAGTGTGAGGAACGCCCTCATTCATTGTCTGTGGGATTGCAAACTGGTACAGCCCCTACAGACATCAGTGTGGACAATTCTCAAAAAGCTAAAAATACATCTACCATGTGACTCAGCTCTACCACTCCTCAGCACATGCCCAAAGCACTTGACATCCTACTTCACAGGTACCTGCTCAGCCGTGTTCATTGCTGCTCTAGTCACACTAGCTAGGAAATGGAAACAACCTAAAACAAATTTGCAAATTTGTTTTGTTATCCAACAAATGAATGATAAAAAATTGATACATGCACTATACTATGGGAAACCATTCAGCTATAAAGAAAACTGATATTTGTAGATAAATGGACAGACCTAGAAAAGATCATAGTGAACCGGGATACTCAGACACAGAAAGACAAATGTCTCATGCTCTTTCTCATTGGAGACTCCTAGCTCCAAATCTTCAGATAAAGTATAATTCTTTCCAGGTGGTGGTGGTGCATGCCTTTAATCCCAGCACTCGGGAGGCAGAGGCAGGCAGATCTCTGTGAGTTCCAGGCCCGCCTGGTCTGCAAAGTGAGTTCCAGGAAAGGTGCAAAGCTACACAGAGAAACCCTGTCTCAAAAAAAAAAAAAAAAAAAAAAAAAAAAGAAAAAGAAAAAAATTCTCAGCCCTCATCAAGGAAACTTATCTTTGCAACAGATGGAGACCATTAAAGAAAACCACAGCCAATCAAAATGCAGAGCTGTGAGCCCAGTCCCAGTGGATACATCTATTAAACACCTCCCATACCTAAAAGGACACGCAAATTTGCTGTGAGACTGTCTCCTAAGAATGTCAGAAGTTTAAAAAAAAAAAGAAAGAAAGAAAGAAAAGAAAAGGCCGGGCAGTAGTGGCACATGCCTTCAATCCCAGCACTAGGCAGAGCCAGGCAGATCTCTATGAGTTCGAGGCCAGCTACAGAGCAAGATCCAGGACAGGCACCAAAACTACACAGAGAAACCTTCTCTCAAAAAAAAAAGGATGTCAGAAGTTGCACTCATAATGCCTCACCAACATAAGTGCCTAAACGTGAGGTGAACAAGGTCAACGATAGACATACCAATGTGGATAAGGGGAAGACCAGGAGACCTCACCCCTACACAAAGGACTATAGGCAACTCAGGAATGCTCAGAGTGGGATCGATAGTCTTCTGAGAGGGTACACCAGTTGGCTGTCTGATAGCAAACGGTCAGCCCTGAAATCATGCACACAAGTAACATTCTAAGACTGAGCAGCTTATATTTAGGAATATATATGTATAAACATATATGCATGTAACAACAATTATTGAAAAAACAGGCCATAAATTTGAAAGAGAGCAAGAAAGGGTATATAGGAAGGCTTGAAAGGAGAAAAGGAGGGAGATGATGTAATTATATTTTAGTCTCAAAATTTTTAAAAATTTAATTTTTTTTAAAAAAGAAAGACACTGTGCCATATCTCTCTCCTGTTAGATTAGTGAGACAGTGGTCCCCAGGGAGCTGGAACTGAGACAGTGTTGAGTCTGGGTGGATAGACTGCTTAGTTACACATACCTATTGTTTTCTGTTTAAACCTAAAACTATGTCAGTACCCCAAAGACTAGACTTGGGGGCCACAGGACCCCTTTTATCAACTTTGTTTCTCAGACTTATCTTTCCTGGGAACCACAAAGCTGGGGCAGGGTGAGGCCCAGGCTCCAGAGGGTTTTTGCAGCCTCCTCTCCCTGCTTCAGATTCTTGCAGTCTGGACTGGCATGCCTCCTAGCTGGGAGTATAGCTGAAGGAGGCTGAGCAGAGACAGCCACAGGAGTTACCATCAGCATTTCTTTTTAAATCTGACTTCAACCAGGTTTATATAAAAATCATGATTTCCGACACCATTTGAAAAACTGAAAATGGAAACTTTCCCACTGTTCCACAAAGCCATGACCATCCAAGCCAGGTGACAGCTGTCCTGTGAAGAAACCACTGTTGTCCTCACCCAGCAAGTGCCCCTCTAGAGGTTACTCATCTCGCCCTTGAATTTGAGACTCTGATCTAGTGCACTAGACCAGATAGGAAATGCCTTTGGGGAACATGTCCAGGGATGGCCCTTCTAGGTTTCATGTGTCTCCTGGACAAGCCTAGGAGCTCCTCAGCCCTTGGTTTCCTCCCATCTGTGGAATGGGAGCAAGTCCTGGTATTCTCTAAGGGCATGTGCAGCTCTGACATTGTGAGCTCCAAGACCTGTCCTGTGACCTTGGCTTTGCAGGGGTCTAGCTCAGCCTCTGCCTGGAGTGTCTGCAGAGCAAGGAAGCAAGCAGAGGGAAGACCCAGGGTTCCTTTATATGGAAGCTTCCAAAGATGCTTCTTCTTTTCACTGACCTATCCCCTCTCCTCAAACTGAGGAAAGAGTGAGGCTGGAGCCTGGCCAGCTAGGAACAGGAGCCCATATTGGTCTAACGATAAATCAAAGCCTTAACAAACAGCCTATTGTTGCACTGCCTTGCAAATACTGTTTCCTTGAGGACCAGTCAGTGCTGGAGGTGGGGATGCTCATTCTTTCCACTCTGTTCTCGCTCCCGTAACTTCCACTTCTGCCCTCACTACAGCCCCGGGTTCCAGCCCAGACTTGGACTTCAGTTCTCTGTGGCAGCATTGCTGGACTTGACGTTCCGAGTCTGTGTGAGTGTCCTAACTTGGTCTCCACTCTCGACTCCACCCACACTCAGTTCTGCTCATATCCTTAGAGGTTCCTGGCCCATAAAGAGTCCAAGAACTTCTCCTTGGATGAATGAATGAACCTGGGATGGTCTGAATGTTCCCTCCCAAACTCACAGGAGACTGACCTGCCTCTGTAATAATAGTTTTAGGGCCAGGCATTTGAGAGGTAGTCAGGTCTGAGAGCTCTGTTCTCAAGAGCAGTCAATGCATCACTGGGTCACTGGGTCAGGTGTCATGAGTAGGTCTGTTATACATTCAGCCACCACTTGCCTCTCTCTGGCTCACACCCACTTACCTTTCTGCCACAATGCTGTGCAACACGAGGGCCATACCTGGTGCTGCTCCTCTGTCTTACACTTCCCAAACCGTAAAGCTAAATGAACTCCTTCCTAAGCCTCATCATTTTGCTGGCTTGGGGTATTCAGTTATAACCATAGCAAACAGACCAAGACAGCTTTCAAAAGCAGCCAGGCATTCACCCACCTTCAGCCTCTGGATCCCACTAGGGTCACTTTCTGTCTCAGCCCCCCCCCCCTCTGAGTGACAGCCTATTAGCTCCATACTGCCCCCTTCAGGCACTGGCAGTCCTCCCTGTCATGACGCCAGCATTCCTCAAGATCTAGTTCATGGGGTCTCTCTGATGCGGACTTCCCATAGCATGCTTTGCATGTTGTCACACTTTCTGTAGTTACACACTCGGTGAGCTATACCATCCTACCTGTGGTCGCTATGGCCACCCCATCTGTGTTTGTCATAACCACCCCTGCCTCCATTGCTGCAGTGGCGCACCCCTCCTTAACCTGTGGTTATGATGATCATTCCGCCTACTGTTGCCATGACCACCCTCCCTGTGACCACACCCCAGTGGCTGCAATAACCATCCACTCTGTATATTTGATGACCCTCCTCACTTTGGTTGCCATTGCCACCCTCCCTGTGGTTGGAATGACCACTCCTCCATGACAGGGATGTCCACACCGCCCCCTCGGTTGCCATGACCAACCTGTAGTTGCAATATTCACTCCATTTGTGGTTGCAATGACCACACCCCTGTGATTGTGATGCCCACTCCACTTGTGGTTACACAACCACAACCCCTGTGGTTGCCATGACCACCCAAACTATAGTTGCAATGATCACCCCACAGGGATTGTAATGGTCACCTACCTGTGGCAGCTTTCTGCATCATGCAGCAATCTTCAATTGCAAGTGGAACACCCAATTCCATTTGTCACCAAGCACCAACTCTGCCACCAGCTTCTCTTTCAGCAAGCCCTCGGCTCTCCCTCCTAACTGAATGGGGGTTCATCCTCAGGGAAATTCACTCCCTCATCAAGGTGAAGCCCACCTGAACAAAGGAGAGCCCTTCCCAACCCCAAGTGAAAGTTCTCAGCTCTTGCTGGCTGGCCTTCTGTCTAAAGCCCTCGAGCCATGGTTTAAAGCAGCTCTTACTTGGCTTAGAGGGAGCTGGTCTCGGTGAGAAGCAAATCTCCCCCAGATGAGAACAGTGTTTATACCACCTCGGGATGCAACCAGAGTGCTGTGGAGACCTTGGGAAGAGGCCACAAGATCCCTAGGCTTTGTGTTTTCCCCCAAAAGAAACCTAGAGCTCACGGAGGGCAGGGCTGGCTCCACTTCCTCTCTGGTCCCCTTCCTTTCCTGTGCCAGGCATGCAGCTCACTCCCGAAACTTTCCTTTCTTTGAATTCCTCTCTTCTTTTCCATCCAGATCACAGCTGTCACCCACTGTTTATAAGAACATCTCTGGTGCCCCCAGCTTCCACCCATCCTGAGACAGCCTTCAGGTGCTACCTGGTATGGGCAGACCTCCAGGAAGAGAACACTGCTGGCCTTTCCCGACCCAGGTTTGGTAAAGAGATATCTTGGAGGAAGATGCCTGAGATTGGCCTGGGGCATGCACACTCACTTCTTGGCCTTTGGACCTCCTCATCACAGCCTCCCACAGGGCTCTGGCAGCGTGGGAGCAGGCCATGTGCCTGCCTACCCCTGTCCACTCATCACAATGACATTGGAATGACAGCTGCCCCAAGCAACACCAGACTTCACCCAGTGGGAGTGGAATAGGAGTCTGATTCTGCTTTACTGTTACTGT
Source organism: Onychomys torridus (assembly GCF_903995425.1). Classification (NCBI taxonomy): domain Eukaryota; kingdom Metazoa; phylum Chordata; class Mammalia; order Rodentia; family Cricetidae; genus Onychomys; species Onychomys torridus. Next base: position 14,905,059 of record NC_050447.1, read on the forward strand.
TTGGTTGGTTGGTTGATTGGTTTTCGGTTTTTTGTTGTAAATTTGAATGGGAAAAATGTAAGTCTTGGAGACTGTCATATGAGAAAGGTGTGCAGGAAGGGGGCACTGAGAAACAGCCAGAATCAAAGGACAGAAGGCAGGCAAGGGACAGACTGAGAGGGGCCCAGAGCCCCCTCCTTGGCCCTGTTGATTTCTGACTCCAACCCAGAGACTCAGTCCTGAGGCATCCTCGGGACCTGTCCAGTGCTGGTTCTTGGCATGGCTTCCTGGCCCAGTCCACTTAGCATATTTATTTGCAGTTAGAGAAGTTCCTCTTCCTAACCCACCAGGAGCAGCCTAACCTCCCCAGGAAGTCTCACTTAAACCAGTGAGAGTCAGCCTCTGAGCTCTCCGATTCAGGATGCTTTGATCGGCACATGTCTTGAAACAGTGACCCAGCCCAGCCTGCTCACAGACTCCCCTAACTTCTTTTGCTCACTTGAATAATTCAGTCACTCATTTCTTCCTAGATGTCTTGCTAACTTACTGTTATTTCAAATTATGGTTGTCAGGCTTTAGCTATGGTCCATACAGGCCCAATGCTTGACATGGTAAAGATGTGAAGAGAAGCCAGGTAGAGTTTGAATTTTGAAAATGGGAAATAAATAAATATTAAGCAAAGGCTAGATGGTGTTGCAAATCTTGGGAAAGAGCGTGTGTGGGATGGAGAGCACATTGACTAAAGGGATGTCAGAGGGATGTCTCAGCCTTTGGAGAAGCAGCTGACTGTGGATTAACTTCAAGCATTTGAAGCACACCCTCAGCCCAGGAATGCCCCCCTAGCCACCTTCCCAGCCCTGATCCAGGTCCCTAGACATCTCCACCTCTCTTCCCACTGGGCTATCCAACTGGATTTCAGTGCTGTTCATAATAGGCATCCCCAGTTTGTTCCACTTCACCTCCGGGGTAATGTCCTCTGAGGAAGCGAGCATACTTCTGCTTCTAAGGTGATGTGCTTGCACAAATATTCAGAGGAAAAGTGAACCATCTGTCCTCAGGGGCTGAGTGAGGAAGGAAGAGATTCAAACCTTTGGCTGAATGGCAAGACATTTTTATCACAGCTGACTGTTGGTAGAGGAAGAGAGTGAGAAACAGGAAGCATTTCCTCCCTTTTTGGAGACAGTGATTTCTGCGGCTTTTACCACATGACACAGTGTGAGAAGAATCTTCTATTTTCTTAAGATTTTTTTGTTATTATTTTGATATGGGCTACTTTTTTAATGTAGGCTAATCAGATACAGGGTCTGATATTGGCTGAGTAATGGCCTTGATCTCACTATGTAGAGAAGATGGGCCTTGACTGTCTATTCCTATTTCCACTTCCTGAGTGCTAGAATTAAAAGCATGCATAGAGTAAGTGCATGGATCATAAGCATGTCATGCCTAGCCCAAGAACTTTCTAAACATAATTTAGCCTGAACAACTTCAGGAGTAACCAGAGGAAATTGTGTGCATGTCCTTGTTTTGCTGTCTTGTTTTGTGGGATTATACCATTTCTTGAGGGGCACTTGGTAAACCTAGGGCATCGGCTTCTGTTTTAATTGTGAGTGGTTTAGGTCATTAAACCATGGGAAAACCTGTCACTGAGGTAGCTTCGCCCCAACAGGTAGACCCTCAGTGGAGGGACAGCGGCTTTGGCCTCAAGCATATGGTCATGTTATGCCAGTCAGCCATGCAGAGACAGAGACAGTGGGGATTACTGTGCCTCCATGTGAGACTTGAGAATATAAATGTCAAATCAGAAACTTTAGCAGGTTCACTTTAAGACAGAGAATTCATAGCCTCTCTCCAGACAGGACTGCATGATTCCCAGAGCCCAGGTAATTTCTTCAGCAAAGAAGCAAATGACTAAACAGCCACAAGTGGACATGGGCAGGAACCAGACTCCATCAAGACTTAAGCTGAAGAAGTTTCCAGCACTTACAGTGGGTAGTAAGGGCTTGCCGTGTGTATACATTACCTGGGGGTTATGAGGCATGCCTGTAACCCCTGCACTTGGGGAGTTGAGAGAGAAGGATCCCAAATTTGAGGCCAGCTTGGCCTACATAGTGATACCTTTCCTCCCTAAATAAATTAACAAATAATTATTTATGATATACAAAAAAAATCATGAGCATGGAACACTATTCAGGGGGATATTGCCCTCGAATGTCCCCTAATATGTTTAGCAAGGACTACAGCTAGACACGTGCTATACACTATCTTTCTTAAAGGTCAGAGATTAAAAACATGATTCAAGGAAAATCAGGAGCCTTAGAAAAGCAGTGAGGAGGCATCAAGCAGCCAAGGCATGACAGGAGTCCCAGACACAAGAAATTCGAAGAAGAAAAAAAAAAAAGGTACAGAAAAATGCTGGATAATAACAATGCTCCAAAACTCCTGAGATCTGATGATGATAACATTAAATACTGCAGTGGATTAAATGGGAATGTTCCTCCCAGGCTCCCTGAGATCTAGCACTCTGTCTCCAGTGGTTGGCACCATTCTGAGAGATGGTAAAATTACATGAGGTGGACACAGGGGAGAAGCAGCAGGTCATTGGGGTGGGGCTCCAGTCCCTTCTCTAAGTGGCCCCCACTTCCACCAGTTCATAACCCACCCAGAATCATGGAGCCAAGGACCATGGATTGGAAGTCTGAAGCCTAAAACCAAAGTAAATATATCCTTTTAAAGCTGTCTTAAGCAGTTGACCTCAGTGATGCAGTACCAAAAAGTCCCCAAATAATAAAGAAAAAGTGGTAAACAACACACACCAACACCCCAAACATGAAAACAAAGACAGAGAGCAGCAAGGAAGGAGGTAGTCCTAAGCACAGACAGGGTCGACATCAAGGAGAAATTCAAAATCACCCGACCCAAGAGTTCCACTGCCCAGCAATGCTTTCTTTAAAAATTAGGGGAATATAAAGACATTGCTACATAGTGACAAAACCTCATTGCCAATATATGAAAAATGAACAATTTCAGATGCAAAAACAAACAAAACCCACTCTGCCTATGAGCCCATTTATCCAAAACAGGCAAACCTGGTAACTGGGGCTAAGGTGCCCTGATGGCAGTGAGTGGTATGCTGGGGGAGGTGCCATGGTGCTAGTCCCATGAATGCTTTTGGTTGTGATTTGGGCATACTGAGTTCAGAGTTTACTCAAAGAGCTGATCATAACAGCCCTCCCCTATTGGGATGCCTCATTATTTCCTCTTTGTTTTCCTGGCATTCCCATCTGAGCAGAACCTCTGACCTCCAAGGTGTTGTCTTTGTTCTTTTGGGGGACCCACCACCAAGCTCACAAATAAATCTCTCATGGAGGCTAATTCTTAATTATAAATGTCCAACCTTAGCTTGGCTCATTTCTAGCCAGCTTTTCTTAACTTTAAATTATCCTATATACCTTTTCCCTCTGGGCTTTTCCTTTTCTATTCCTGTATATCTTTCTTTGTTTCTTACTCCGTGGCTTGCTGTGTAGCTGAGTGACTGACCCCTGGGGTTCTCCTCCTCCTCCTCTGGCTCTTTCTCTTTTCTTTAGCTCTCCTCTCCCAGATTTCCACTTGTATATATTTTCTTTTCCCAATGACCCCTGAGCCTTGGGGGGAGGGGATGTGATGTGGATCCCCATTTATGGCTGAGCATTCGGCAGTTTTATTCCATGTTGGCCCATTGTGGCTCTCTGCCTTGATCATCATTTACTACAGAAAGCAGCTTCTCCAAAAAGGGCTGTGAGATGCAGTCATTGACGGGTATAGCAGTAAGTCATTAGCAGCCAGTTTCATTCTGTCTATCTGCAAAAATGATGGTAGGTTCTTCCTTACAATTGCCTCTTTAAATCATGCTTTATTCAGAGCTGGCAACCTGAGGTTGCCATGGTACTAGCTAACAGGGGCTCTGTTCCCCGTCAATTAAAGAATTCAAAGACAGAAAAACGCGTGGCGCAAAGTGAGAGTTTACTAGCAAGCATTACAGATATGTTCAGTAGAGAAGCCCCTACCCTCCAGAGCTGCGGAGAAACCAACTCTGAGGGAATTTCGGTTTTTATTTGAGTTTAGGGTGTCCCACCCAGCGATCCCCCCTCTCTTTTTCCACTGGTCTAAAGGTGTCTCTATGTCCTTATGTAGCAAGGATTGGGCCTATGTCTCTGTCCTGGAGCACAGAAGTCACTCATTTCTTTGGGTAGGGGTGACACACCCACCCTCCTCTGTTGAGAGCCCCATATTGGTATGCCAAATGTAGCTGAAGTTTTCCTGTATCCCACCCAGTCTGCAGCTGCTCAGACACAAATAAACACACAGAGGCTTATATTAATTATGAACTGTGTGGCCATTAGCTCAGACTTATTACTGACTAGCTCTTACACTTAAATTAACCCATAATTTTTATCTATGGTTAGCCACATGGCTTGGTACCTTTTCTCAGTTCTGCCTTGTCATCTTGTGTGGTGTGTGTGCATGCATGCATGCATGCATGCATGTGTGTGTATGTGTGTGTGGTACCAGAAAACTCACAGGAGTGAAGTGGGAGTGCCCTAGGATGAGGATGCTGTTCAACTGATAGAAGAAATAAAATCTTTTCATAACATACTAGACCTTGGTAACATGCTTTTTTTTCTTAATTCTCTTAACTGCTGAATTGCAAGACCAATTCCAGTTCCCTTGGAATCATCAACAATGGACCTTCCGTGTATTCAACCAGGTTACTTTCCTATTCCTCTTAGTCATCGTGACATGGTAATCCAGGACCTTGCTTTGTTATCCTGCCCACCCTTTGTAATAAGGTTTCATTGCAGAGATGACAGAATACTGACCTCCGTTTTACAAATTTAGAAAGGCTTCTAAAGGCATAGAGGTGCACCTGAAGGAATGGGGATGGGAGCTGAGTCTACAAAGTGTGTGAAGGCCAGGCGCTGCAGCAAAGTTAGGAGTATTACAGCCCGGTATGGTGCACATAATACCAGAAAAGTGTGTTGGAAAAAACTCCCAACAGCCTGTACCTGTGAATAGAAAAGAAATGCAGCCTTTCTTAGGACTCCTGGGAGAATGGTGGACCTCCACACCCACCTCATCCAAGCTGCCCATCCTTCCTGCACAATTTGGTAAAGAAGGGTGCCAAAAGGCATGGGGGCAGAAATACTCCAGAGGCTTTGGAATAAGCCAGGCTAATCAGCTGTGTGCCCCCATTATCCCAACATCCATTTCTATTGGAAATCACTAGAAGCTAAGAAAGCTATCACTGGGGGCTGTGGCCAAACAACCCATGCTCATAGTTCCAATAGGGTCTGGCATCAGCTGTGGAAAAGATCAGAAGCTCCATGTCCAGTGCAAAATCAGCAACTGCTGGCTGTGGATAAAGCATTGTAACTGTGGCGTGCACAGGCCCCACCTCAGCTTATCTGACTAAGAGTTGGGATGGAGGACATTTGGTGAAGCCTCTTCCTGAGGTAGCACAGAATCAACCCCTCCAAAGGTGGCATGAATATGTACAGAAATGGGGTGCAGGCTGCCCTAGGGCCCTGTCCTTTTAAGCTACTCAGCTCCCTCTAGTAACTGAACCAAAAGCTAAACCAGATCAAGTATTAAAAGAAATATCACCTGTAGCTGGAAAGTTTCTCTCTAGGTGCCACCAAGGCCCCACAGTCCCACAACCCACTTATAAAATAATCACTCAGAAGCTTACATTAATTAAAATGGAATGGCCTAATGTCTCAGGGTTCTTGCTAGCTAGATCTTACATCTTAAATTGACCCATCTTTATAAATCTATACCTTGCCACGTAGCTTGTGGCTTACCGGTATCTTTACATCTTGCTTCTCATGGCAGCGGTAGCTGGCAGCGTCTCCTGACTCAGCCTTCCTCTTCCCAGAATTCTCCTCTCTTATCCCACCTACACTATACTTCCTGCCTGGCTACTGGCCAATCAGCGCTTTATTTATCAGACAAATCAGAGCACGCATTCACAGCATACAGAGCAATATCCACAGCAACCACCCATATGCCTGCTGCATACAGTAGAAACACCAAGTAGGTAGCTGTAGAAACACAAGCGAACACAGATACCATGTGGCTGGAGGAGGGAAAAGAAAATGCTGCCTGTAAGCTGAATAAAAGTAGTACAGATAATAGTGACACATGACACATAGCCATGATAACCTGTGACCTCTCTCCAGAGGTCTCTCTTTATTGGAGGAAAAGGAAGGCCTGCAGGCACTAGGTTGGCCAGGATAGCAACAACAGATATGGAAGCAAATTCATAAGGGAGTTAGTTCATCAGGAATCAGAACCCCTGACAGTTTTCCATATGACAGCCTACAGCCCATTGAGTCTCCTGGATACTTTTTATTCTAACCAAAATATAAGCCATTTGCCCTCAGATGCCACTAAATGGGTCATTCAAAGTCTAGTCACAGGGAAGCCAACACAGCGTTCATGTAAAATAATTTGATGTCTCACATGCTGTTCAATTGTGCAAGGTCTATTTCTGATTGTGGCCTTGGTAGAATCCCATCTATGTCAACTTGCCTGTAAAGGATTAATAAATAGACTATGCAGGACCTATGCCTCTCAGTGATGGATGCAAGTATGTCCTCTCCTGTGTGATCACTGCCACAAGTCTCTTATAAGCACTTCAGTGCAAATGAACAACTCCTGAAATCACCATTGAGTGCCTCATCAACTCAGTGTTATGTATGGGTGTCATGAAAAACTGACAGTTACAAGGGTAGTCATGTCACAAACAGTGATGGGTAGAACTGAGCTGAAGACAGCTGCATTGATGTTTTCACCTGCTTTACAATGCACAGATAGAAAAGGGCACCCCCAGAGGCCATAAGGTTGCTAAATGAAAATCACAGTGCCAGGAATGTGCTACTGAGGCCCTATAAACCACAAAGGCTATTGATACTGTTGTTAGTTGTTGAGAGATATTTGATTACACTGTGTAAAGATATGTCACTGTGACTGGTTTAATAAGAAGCTAAATGCCCAATAGCTAGGCAGGAGGTATAGCAGGAACTTCTGGACAGAGAGAGCTCTGGGAAGAAGGAGAGCAGAGTCACCAGCCAGAAGGAGAGCAAACAGGAGGTGCAAGGTGAAAGAGAGGTAATGCCACATGATAAAATGTAGATTAATATAGATGGGTTAATTTAAGTTACAAGAGTTAGTTAGGAACAGGCCTAAGCTATAGGCTAAGCTTTTCTAATTAATAAGAAGTCTCCATGTCGTTATTTGTGAGCTGGTGGTCCAAAGAAAAGTCTGGCAACAAAAGTTGTACAATGTGAGTGCTCAAATATCCAAACATAAGGCCTGAAAAAGCAAAAAAAAAAAAAAAAAAAAAAACCATTCTGGACAAAGAGCTTCATAGTCATACAATCTTTCAGGCAGGCTGGTGCTAGAAGACATACAGGGGTGCCGGTACCAGCTGCTGCCTGCAGGCGGGAGCCATCCACCAGTGCCATGGACCAACACCATCCACTAAGCTGAGCTGTGCCTGCAGCTGACATAGCAATTTAAGATTTATCTCATATGATTAGAGAACTTTGGAGATGCTTAATAAAGACAGATCCAGACAGGAAAAAAAAAAGAAGAAAGCTCTAAATAGGTTGTGGTGTGTTTTTAAAACACACCCAGAATTCTCCTTTCTCTTATCCCACCTACACTATACTTCCTGCCTGGCTACTGGCCAGTCAGCACTTTATTTATCAGACAAATCAGAGCACGCATTCACAGCATACAGAGCAATATCCACAGCAACCACCCATATGCCTACTGCATACAGTAGAAACACCAAACTGAAGTAGGTAGCTGTAGAAACGCCCTCCTCCAGCCACATGGTATCTATGTTCGCTTAAATATTATGTAGACTTAAAAAAGAAAAGAAAATGGGTATTAACAGCCATAGGAAAGAATAGTTTATAAATAATAAGATAAAGGATAAAGTCTTTAAAGAGAAAAATAAAATAATATAAAAAGGATAAGCCACATAGAGATGGGAAAAATACAGTGAGTCTGGATCCTATATGGTCTTGTATTGACTTTGGATTGTATGTTTTGATTGCTGATAAGCAAACAATACCTGCTGAGAGACACTGGATTATAAAAACTACTAAATTAAACCAATCTATATATTTTAGAAATGTCTTAACTTCAAAATGGAAGTAAAAAAAAAAATTGTGTTGGGGAAGTGGTTATGTTTTTGTTTCCACAGAAAAAGAAAGTCTGTGGATTCATTCAAGGTTGATAGAGATCAGATTTGATTGGGAGACCCTTGAACCAGACATAAAGAAAAAAAAACTAGAAAAACTACAAGAAAGGTGATGTATATTTTACCTGTTCAAACATAAAACAAAAAAATCATCTTTGGCTGGCTTGTGTATAATGCATAGTTCATACTTGTGTTAACACAGATATGTATATTACCTTTAAAAATTTGTATGTGGGCTGGAAAGATACCTTAAAGGTCAAGGACACTGGCTGTTCTTCGAGAGGTCCTGAGTTCAATTCCCAGCAACAACATGGTGGCTCACAACCATCCGTAATGAGATCTGGTGCCCTCTTCTGGTGTTCAGGCAGAACACTGTATACATAATAAATAAATAATTTTTTTTTTAAAGTTTGCGTATTTTCAGAGAAAGGGAACCAGACACCAATGAAAATGAGTGGCCCTGGTGATCCAGCCTCTCAGAGTGCCTCTGTTGCAGTTTCCTCAGAGTTCTGCACCCAGAACAGCTTCAAGGCTGCTGGCTAAGATGGTCCAGCCTCACAAACTACTCCAGCCAGGGCTTCAGATAAGCCTGATACAGCCAGCTTTCCTGGGACTTGCTTATCCAATTTGAACAGTATACTGTCTGGATTGACAATGTTTCCCAAAGCCATAGACCATCTAACAAAAACGCCAACACCAGTCATGAGAAGTCCTCTTTAATTTATTATTCAGCATTATTCAAGAGAGTCCCAAAACATGACAGGTTATTGATGTTGCCCTTGTTTGCCCTCCTCCCAGAAGTGGAAGGTAAGTCCCTATTGCTGAAGACACCATGTGTGGTGGTTGGAAAGAAAATGGCCCCATGAGGACTGGCACTATTAGGAGATGTGGCCTTGTTGGAGTAGGTGTGGCCTTATTCAAGGAAGTGTGTCACTATGGGGGTAAGCTTTGAGGTCTCCTATCCTCAAGCTATGCTCAGTGTGACACACAGTTGTTTCTGCTGCCAGCAGATCAAGATGTAGAACTTCCAGCTCCTTCTCCAGTACCATGTCTGCCTGCATGCTGCCGTGTCATGATGCATAATGGACTAAACTTCTGAGCTGTAAGCTAGGCCCAATTAAAATGTTTTCCTTTATAAGAGTCATCGTGGTCATGGTGTCTCTTCACAGCAATAGAAACCCTAACAAAGACACATGTACTTCAGATCTAGGGCCCAAGCTAGATCTGACCTGAAAGCCTCCTCCCTAAGGAAGGACTAGCTTTCATGGTGCCAGAAGGCACCATACAAGCTTCCAAAGGAGGGAAACCACCACTTGTCCTATGTAGCTATGGTGTCTATAAACCATAACAGCATCTAGCATGGCTCAGTAACCCCAAAGGTGCAGTAGTGGGAATGCATACCTTGGCAGTAACAGACAGTTCCCTAACTGGGCTTACAACCCACTCAATAAGAGGGAAACCATGTCTGCAGCTAGATACCTAGCCAGTTACCCAGGGTTAGTGAAGTCATGGGTCTTAGAAGAGAGCCCGCAACTGCCACTTTACTAAACCAACATAATTCCTAACTACATTCTAAACACTTGTCCTTATACCATCAGATAGGTAAGTGTAGTCTTCACCTTCATCAAGGATACTTCTCTTTATAATAGATGGAGACCATCACAGAAAACAACCACAGCCAGTCAAAGTGCTGAGTGGTAGAGCCCAGTCTCAAATGATACATCTACAAAACAACTCTTGTATCTAAGCATCAGAGATCATTGTAGAAGAGGGGACAGAAAGAGTGTAAGAGCTGGGGGAACAGGGAGTTTGCTGTGAGCTTGTGTGACAGGCAAGACAGTGCTGAGGTTCCTCCAACTTGAGTTTTTGTAGAAGCCATTTCAGGTCTTGCTAGAATTTTATCTCCTTGATGAAGAGTCCCATGGAAAATTACCCAACTCTACTCTAGGATCTAAAGGTCAGGATGTCCTAGTTAAGTTAGCTTCTGTTAATTTGCCTGTTTGTGCTGAACCCCCTCCAGCTAACTGCTTATCTTAGCTTCTGTTAAACTGCTTGCTTCTACAAAGCTTCCCAACAGCTACAGAACAAGATGCTGAGATATGATTTTATTCTTTGAGGTTTTTTGGGGGGTACCTTAAAAAACCCTGTATTCTAGATGCTTGGGGATATACCTAGGTCTCCAAATATTTGGGTTTAGTCCCAGATGGTTGGAATAAAGACTTTCAAATTGGCTGTAAACTGTGTCTGAGTGGTCATCTCTGATAATCTACTCATAACAATTATGTCCCCTAGAAATGTCAGAATCTACACCCACGAGGTCTCCCCAACATGGCTGCCCTAACATGAGCTAAACAAAGACAAGGACAACATCAATAGGCATGCTAACATGAACAGAGAAACCCCTACACAAAGAACTACAGGTAACCAAGGAATACAGAAAGCAGGAGACATCTTCCCAAGGAAGAGCACAGCTATTGGTTATGTCAGCCTGAAAACACACATACACATAATGTTATATAGACTAAACTGGTATTTTTGTATTTAAGAATATATATACATATATGTATATAATATGAATACATAATACAAAATATATATAACAGGAATGTACATTATGTATATAATCATAACAATTAAAGAAAAAGAGGCCATGAATTTGAAAGAGAGCAATGGGGGAGTATGTGGGAGGGTCTTGGGGGAGGAAAGAGAAAGGGTAAATGAGTAACTACATTATCTCAAAAAAAATTAAATCTTGAAAATAAAACGATTGTTGGGGAGCAAAAGAGGAGCCAGAGCTGCTTGGAAGAGGCTCACCGGCCTGTCAACCTGCCTGAAGCTGAGTGGAGAGCTCCCGGGATGCCAAATGTGAGAGCTGTCACTCAAGGTGAGCTTTTGGTGAAACAGCAGCCTGTGAGTCATCTCCACTCCTATAAGTAATCCCTCACATAACTTGAACAGAGAGACTGTAAAGGAGAACATGGCAGAATCCAGGGAAGACAGTAATCAAGGTGGGGGTGTGAATTCATGAGAAAGAGTGGGAGGTAGCTTACATCCTACCTCCACCCCCAACTCTGACGTAGAGGATGGTTGCTAAGTCATCAGTGACCTCACAATCACTCTCCAGGCCTTCTATCCCCCAGGCCAACATCCATCTGCTTCCAACTCTGCCCTTTATCATTACATCCAGAGGACACATCCTACCTCTGAGTCACCACACTAGCAGACCCAGGGATCACGACAAAAAAAAAAAAAAGTGCCAGTCTCTCCTGTGGGCACAGCTAAGACATCAGCATGTCACAAGACTTAGGAGATTTCAAGAATCTGATGCCCACTGAAAGGAAGTCTGTCTGGAGGACAGCTGAGGAGAGGCGGATGTCTGACCTCACCCGGGTGCTGGAGTGGCTGGAAAGGAGGCAGGGCAAGAAGAAGCGTGCCCTCCAGGTGTGTACGTTGGAAGAAATTGCTGGAAGACTTTATGCAAGATTATTTACAGGAGAGAGAATTGAAATTCAACACCCCCTAGCAAAGGGGGATCATTTTTTAAACACTGGGGTAAGCTAGTGGGTAAGTTCTGAGGTGAGACCACTCACCCTGGTTGGGCTGTCTGTATCTCCTAATGGCAATTGTCATGGTTGGGCTTCTCTCCCACCAAAGACAGGTTTACAATCTTTCCTGGTGGCCATATTTTAAGGGATGGCTTCAGGTCCTTGAGAAAGATGCTTCACTATAGAAAATGTAGGGTGTGGCTAACAGATTTCTCTTTCAGAGGGGAAGAGAAAGAGATTGTTCAAATACAAATGTTCTGAAGTAGACATTCTAGAAAGCACTTGAGTCAGGGTCTGTGGTGAGGAAGAAGTCTGCCTAACATTAGGTCAAACTGTGGGCATTGCTAATACCTGTCAGTGTTAGAAATAGTCATGAGCACTAGCTTATGGGGTCTCCATGTGGGCATATTAGGAGCACTCCCACTGTTCCTAGCCTCCTCCCTCCTCTGCAGCATAGATCATTCATTCCTACTGCCACCCCCACTGAGACTCCTCCCACCATATACCTGACTCCTCCCCCACGTAAAGGGCTGCTCTCACCAGCCCATTCCTCCTTCATTGGGAGTCCTAAGTACCAAATTTGCCTTTCCCCCCAGAGTTTAGGTCCCCTGGGTCCATTATTTGTGAAAATCAAGTTAGGCCTATGGAAAGTGGTACCCTCTTCGGAAGATACTGAGATCCCATATCCCCCAGCTGCAGAGGATGCTTCCTGTGGCCTCTGGTCCCAGAGCAAATGGGTGAAGAGAGTATGACTAAGGACGGACTCATCCTGTAGCTAATCCTTACTGTCATTCCCTGCTCCTAGCCAGGCACACACACACACACACACACACACACACACACACACACACACATACACACACACACACACACACACACACACACACACACACACACACACACACACACACACACACACACACACACACACACGCACACACATACACACACACGTCATTCTGGAATGTTGACAAAGGTACCAGGGATAGATGCTAGGGTAGTCCAGAGACTAAGAGACAGTGAAGAAACAAGAGGCTCCAGAGTGTAGGTATTAAGAGGTGGTTTGCCACTTGCCAGGACTGTTCTCCTATTTAGGGACAGTGGATGGAAGGAACCCTTACAGGGTGGATGCACAGCCCTTTCTCCTGCTTTTTCAGAAAAAGATCGAAGAGGCGAACCGTGCAGAAGAGAAGGCAGGGAAGAAAGGCCCAGGGGCTAAGAAGAAGCTGGACAAAGATGGCCGCAAGGTGACCTTCAACAAGGTAATCACCCCTCCAGCTTTCTCCACAGCTGCTGCTCTGCTATGGTGTCTAGCCACACGGTTTGTGAGGGCCCCGAGATCCTCTGTGTCCCATAATGACAGCTCAATAAATAAGTCTTCTGTATGCACCCCACCCCCCACCTCGTGCTGCTTGACCAACAATCCCTACTCTCCTGAGGTCCCATTTCAGGACAAGTGTCTCACCTTCCTCCTCCCACATCCCTCCACACTCAAGGATGCCAGGGCATAGAGAGCAGTGGGTATACCTGTAGCTAGAGGGTATCCCAGACCTGCCTGCAGGCATGGGCTGTATGTACCCCTAGAAGGTAAGGCGAAATAAAAATGAAGTCTCAATAAGCCAACACAGAGGGCACCACTGCCCATTCAAACTCTTCCTGGGCCCAGGCCCTTGAGCAAACTGGAAATTTCTCTGTTGGGGTTTCGAGGATGCTCAGCATAATTTCTCTCCTGGCTCCAAGAATCAAGATCCGAATGCCATCAAGAAGCTCCCCGTCGGTTACCAGAGGGGGTACATAACAGATGTAAAGGGCAAGCGTCTGAACATGATGTCCACCGCCTTCAGCAGGGATGGCCTTAAGAAGTCTGGTAAGGAGACAACCTGGGTCCTGGGGTACCAGAACTGGCCCTCCCTGATCCAATTTCTCAGAGGCAGCAGAAGAGCTGCCCATCCATGTCAATTGAAACCTGTGTACATAAGAGTTAGGACTCAGCATGCAGGGTCCTTGGGGAATCACTCCTGGGGTGGCATTTCACAATCTGGGAACGCCCTGGATAGGAGGGAGTGGTTGTTGAGCTCCATTTATCCCCAAGTATTCTCAGGAATCCAGCACAGTGTGCTGCTCGATCCTTAAGTATTTTGGTGACATTGCGTTCATGAGTACCAAATTTCCTAAGTTAAATACTATGACAATGTCTACTGCAGAGGGTACTATCCTAGTGACCTGACATCTACCAAGCAGTGTCCACCCCTAGCAAGGGCAAGGGCTGGGTTCCAGATGGCTGTCCTGCTCCACCAGCTGTATCCTGCTCGACGTGCCCTTGGCTCTGGTCTAGGTTTGTCACATATAAAATGGTATAGTGACCCTCCTTTCTCTGTATGGCTGCAGTGATCTAGGGCCTGTGAATCAGCCTGGCACAGAAGTGCTCGGTAAGGTGGTGCCAGAGGATTGGAAAACAGAAACACTAAGTTTGGTTCTGCTTGGTCTCTTGGGACATGAGCTTACGGTGAAAGTGGAATCCGGAAGGCATTCCTGCGTGCCTGTGTGGAAAGTGGGCAGGAGCTTGGTGCACTTTTGTGTCTCAAAACAAACACTTTCCCCAACTTTTCATTTAGTACACCAAAGCCCCATGGTCTGCAAACTGAAAGCCCCTGGTCTGTCACAGTTTGGTATGACAGAGGACCTGTGGTGCTAAGAGCATGGGGGACTCTAAGTTGATCCCACAGCATCACACTACTGGGACATTCATCCAAACCAAAGAAGCCCTGCAAGCTGTCAGGTGTAGGCCCCTTGCTTTTGATAAAGGCTCTGTGGTTGTGTGAGACGTGGGCATTCAAGACAACTGAGTGGAGGGTATTAGAAGCCCTCTTCATTTTCTTTGAAGCTATTCTAATTGTTCTTACTATATAAAGTTACGTAAATTCTTAATTATTCTAAAATTTTTATTAAAGAGTTACCGGAGAAATAAAATCAAGATGAGAAGCTCCTGACTTCAGCCATGCTGTCTGTGACCCCCACTGTCACTGTTGCCACTGTGGGGGCCCCATTGGCTTCGTGAGCTTCCTTAGATCTTGATTCCAGCAGAACCCCCTTCCCCCTGCCTCCTGAAGCTGAGGCGCACAGTAGTCTTGCTACTGTGGTTTCTTCCCAGACTCCTCACGGGAAGCCTTTGTGTGTGAGCAGAGTTCGCTGAAACTTTGGGGGTCAGAGAGGCTAAGAATCACATCACAGAGGAAGAGTACGCACCAATCAGGGGCTGGTCAGGAGACCCCACTTTCATTCCTCGGAGTCCTTTGTCTCCTGACCCCCCAAAGATTTCCTTAGCTGCGCTTGCCAATAAGGAAAGCTTCCTGGGGTTTTCTGAAAGTTCCAGGCCGAGTTTCATGGGAGGCGACCAGAAGCACTAGTGTTCATCCCTGAGAGAGCAGAAGTCTGCTTAAGGATCCTCTATCGTAGTTCCAGTCCTCAAAGGCTCTTCCCTCTCTCTCTTTCCTCCACCCGCGCCTCCACCTCTGCAGTCCCTACCCGACTCAGTGCCACTGGCTTTTCGTTTACTCTGATCTTGGTTTCTTCTGTCTCATTCATAAAGTATGCTATGAAGACATTTTCCTAAACAAAATTAGTCCCTTCCCTAAAGAAACCTCCTGACCATGGGTAATTTCACCTCGCTGTACAGGATGTAGACATGAAGGTTGACTGGCAGGCAGTCTGATCCTCTGTTGTCCTCCTCTTCTCTTCCTCACCATCAGAGGCAAATTTATCGCATCTGAGAATAGCAGTCTTGCTTCTGATGTGTAACAACCCATAGCCACTAGAGGGCAGTGAATGGGTCCAGGCCGCTAAGAAGCATCTGCACCTGGCCTCATTTGGCATCCAGGACTGGGCCAGGCTGAGCTTAGCCACAGTACAGATCTTCCCACGCAGTCTTGCAGGCTACCTCAGACAAGCAGGCAGGATCCGGACCGGGAAACACGACGGTGATGAGGCAGCCTCAGAGCGGGCAAGGCACCAGCTACACACCCCACTCCCATTACGACTTTGAACTATACAGGCTCAACAAGCTTCGTGTCCTTCACCTTAGAGCAGGACAATGTAATCGGCCAAGCAGAAAGAGCTCTGGCTGAAGACCTCCTCCTCCAACCTCCACGTCTTGTGGCTTCTACTTATGCCTCCATCTGTGTCTCCGCCACTGTTGTCTTAATTTGTACGTGGTCCTCCACTGAACGGTCCTCTTGCAGCTGTGACTCCCACGGCTGCCACATTTACCTTCCTAATTGATTTGTGTGTTTATGTTTAATGTGATTTTCTTCATAACATTGCCATAGAAAAGTAATCAACCTCAAATGAGGGACGACTTACCACAAAGAAATGAAGATCGGTGAACTGATTGAAAAACAACTCAGAACAGTTTTTCCTAAAGCTTAATGAACTCTAAGGCAATGATCATCTAAGAAGCTTCCAGCTTCAGTAGATGGGAGCTAATGCAGAGACCCACAACTGAGTAATATACAGAGAGTGCCTTGGAACACTCAGTCCTAAATGGTAAATCCCTGCCCTTAGGGCTCAGGGAGCCCAGTGGAAGAGGAATCAGCAAGAGTGTGAGAGCCAGTGAGGATGGAGGACACCAGGGAAACAGGACCTTCCAAATGCAGTAGGACCAACACATGTGTGAACTCTCAGAGACAGAGGCAGCATGCCCAAGGCCTGCGTAGCTTCAAGCCAGATGGGGTCCCAGCACTGCTCGGAGGAGAAAGTGGACACAGGCTCCCATCTCTAACCAAGAAGCTATCTCCAACTGACAGTTACCTGCAAAGGAAAAATAAGTTTTCTCCAATGAAGTCTCACTGGGTGTGTAAACCACACTTAAGTGCAGTCCCCAGCTATAGATGGCCAACACAAAATGAACTCAGTGGTACTGTTGAAGTTTTTGTCTCATATTTATTGCTTTGTCTGGGAATTTTTTATCTTACTGGTCTTCTGCTTGATATTATTATTTTTAATTTTGTGTTTTTACAGGTTCTATTTGGGTGGTGGTGGTGGTGGTAGTGGTGGTGGTGGTGGTGGTGTGTGTGCGTCCCATGCTTTTTCTTTGTTTTTAAATTGGGGTTGTTTGTTTCTTTTGTTTTGTCCTTTTTATTTCTATAAAGAGAAAGAAAAAGAAAGAAGGAAGGAAAGAGGAAGGAGTTGAAGGAAGGAAGAAAGGAGGAAGGAAGGAAGGAAGGAAGGAAGGAAGGAAGGAAGGAAGGAAGGAAGGGGAGAATCTGGGATGTGTCTGAGATGAGGGAGAAGAAACTGATCAGAATACATTGTATAAAAAATCTTCAGTTAAAACAAACAGGACACTAAGGAACTAGAGGCAACAAAATGAAATTAGAGAAAGCATATTTGAATGAAATGAGAAGTGTGGCAAAGAAACAACCACTTTAAAAGACAAAAACAGAGATCTGAGGGACTGAGGAACACACAGTGTCCTGCAATGAAGCGTTTTAACTGCACAACAGAGGACATACAGATTCTTCAATCCAGAGACATTTTTTAAATAATCTAGTGAGAGAGACAAGTAGAAAATTCAAGAAAATCAAATAATACATGCAGCGTGGCTGTCTGAGAAAGAGACAAAAGACCAGAGAAGGTCATCTAAGAAATAAATAAGGAAGCATGGTGGTGAGCACCTCTTATCCCAGCACTCAGGAGACAGAGGCAAGAGGATCTCTTTGAGTCGAAGGCCAGCCTTGTCTACATAGCAAGTTTCAGGCTAGCCAAGGCTACAGAAAGACACCATGTCTCCAAACAAACAAGAAAAAAATGAATGAAAACTTTCAAAATTCAGGGAGAGAAAAATCTTTGATTCATGAGACCCCAAAACATCTACACCAAGACAAGACACATTAAATCCCAAGTCCATGCAAAGATTTTGAAAGCAACAGAAAAGTAACTTTTCATACACAGGGATCTTCCATAAGACTATGAATTTCTAAATAGAAATTCTGTAGAGCAGGACATATGTAGAGGATGTATATTCAAAATATTGAAAGAAGAGATACCTGACATCCCAAAATACTATACCTATGAAAGCTGTGCTTTAGAAAAGAAGAGACGCCGCGTGGTGGTGATGACACACGCCTTTAATCCCAGCACTTGTGAGGCAAAGGCAGGTGGATCTCTAAGTTTGAGCCCAGCCTGGTCTACAGAGTGAGTTCCAGGTCAGCCAAGGTTACACAGAGAAGCCCTGTCTCAAAGAAAAAAGTAAAAAAAAAAAAAAAAGAAGGGAGGAAGGAAGGAAGGAAGGAAGGAAGGAAGGAAAAAAGGGGAAGGGAAGAAAAGAAAAGAAAAAGAAGAGATAAAAAAAAGAGAGAAATGGAAGAGACAACCAGACATGGTAGTAGTACATGCCGGTAATCCCAGCACTTAGGGGCTGAACTCTGAGAGTCATAAACTAAGACCAACCTGGGCTACATGAGACCCTGTCTCAGGAAAAGGGGATGAGGGAAGTAGGTATTTTCTGAAATGGGCAAAATTTGAGAGTTCATTCATATTACAACCAGAGGGTTGTTTCTCAACAGAAATAAGATGCTATGTATTAACAACATACCTACTAATGAATGTAAAAATCTCCTGGCAAACAGTAACTATATAGTCAAACTCAGAATTCTGTAGCATTGTAATGGTTGTTTGTAAATCATGTCCAAGACTGGAATGAAAGTTCAAAGGTAAACATCTTTTTTAGATTTAACTATGTGTACTTTTGTGGTGTGTAGTCCATAGGTGGGCATGTGCACATGCGTGCAGGTGCCTAAAGAGGCAATAGGCGTCAGATCTCCTTGAGCTGGCATTATAGCAGTTGTGAGCCACCTGATTTGGAGTTCCAGGAACCGAACTCAGATCCTCTGCAAGAGCAGTATGTGCTCTTAACTATGAGGCTTCTCTGCAGCCCAAAATCCAACATCTTAAAAGCTATAACTATGAGATATAATATCTAATAAGGGCAACATTTTAAATATTTTTGTCTTGTATAATTGACTTCATAATATTAGTACATATTTACACTAACTATAGAACATATCAAATTCTTATGCTTCTTTCACTGTGTGGGAGTTCATTGTCAGTCATATATTCATTATCTTGTGTGTCCACTAACAAAGTTTATGAGGTACTTATAAAGTGGAGTTACTTCCCCAAGAAAAGTTAATAAATTTCAATACATTTAGAAAAAGAGTAACTATAATTACAATGCTTTGCTAGTAAATACACAAGATTAAAAATATAAAATTTTGGGCTTGGGGGATAGCTAAGTGGTAAAGCCCTTGCCTAGCACAGGAAGCTGGGGTTCCATGACCAGCACCCCAGGAAGAAGCTGCTAAGGCTAAATGTTAGGAGCTTAAAATGGGATGTTGTAACTGTCGAATGGTTGGAGTAACCACAGAAGAAAACCCTGTAGTAGATATGCAAGATGTGAGGAGAAAGGGTCAAAACACAGCACAGCAAGGTGTCATCAACACACAAGGAAGACAGGAACAAGGAACAGAGGACATGCAAGCTGTCAAAGACAAATCGTGAGCCCTTGTCCTTGAACACAGAAGCAATGTCACCCCAGTCCATCTTGTGTCGCTATAACAGCACCACAAACACAGGTGAAGAAAGGGTTGTCTGCCTCACTTGGGAGAATGCAAGGCCCAAGAATGTGCCTGCAGCAGCACCTGCTGGGGGCTTTTGAGCTACATCATCGTGGAGCTGAGGGTGAAGGGCAGCTGGCATGTGCAGGAGAGGAAGTGTGGAGGATGGCCTCGCTACACGACAGAATGCTCTCCTGACAATATTAGTCGGGCATTTCCCAGCACAACCCACTTCCCACTCGATTGAGGACCAAGTTTCCAACATGTGAATTTGGGGAGCACATGTAAACTATAGCATTTGCTAATCAAACAGAGTTACTGGGTAGCTCAAAAATCTAGTTATGACTCATTTGAACTTTTAAGAACATACAGAGGCTGAAAGTCAAGGGCTGGAAGAGAGATACTCTGTGTAAATGAAAAGGCGGGAGGTAGCTGCACTAGCATCCGATAAAAATAGACCACGAAGGTTATTATATAACAATGAAGAGGTCAATTCGTCAGAAGACCTAACAGTTGTAAATATCTCTGCGTCCAGTGTCGGACTGCCTGAATAGATAAAACAAATGTTAACAGCGCTGAAAGTAGAAATAAATAGCAAGACAATAATAGTGGGGGACTTAATAACCTAAAGAGGGGGAAATGATACATCATCTCGGCAGAAAATCAATCGGGAAACAGCAGATTGGAAAACACAAGACCAATGGACCTAATAGACGCATACAGAGCATCCCGTCTGTCTGCCACCAGCCGCTGCGCATGCTCCTCAACACGATGGAGACTCTCCAGGATAGAGCAATAGGCCTCAGATTCATGGAAGTGTCTTCTCTGCATTCAACCAGAATCAGAGGAAAGTGGTAAACTAAACAGCACTCTTCTAAACAACCAGAATATCACAGAAGTCCACAAGCACATGGTACAAATCCAGAGATGCATGAGAATGGAGGTACAGCATACCAAAGCTGGGGAGGCAGGAGGGGCTGAAACTGCACTCACTATAGGTACATGCTACAGAAAGAGAAAGCTGCAGGTAAAAGCGGGGGAAGCAAGCCCAAGTTAATAGAACAAAGTAAATAATAAAGATAATTACTATATAGATTCTCAGGCAGTAAAATGATCAATGAAACTAACAGTTGATTTTTCAGAGATGAACAATTGATAAATCCCTAGCTAGACTCAAAAAAAAAGGAGAATCTGCAAATAAAAAGTCTACCGTTTACATTGCAGATGCCACAGAAGAGCAAAGGATATAAGGAAAGATGACAAATGGCTAAGTAGCAATAGGCTACTGCCTGAAAGAAAGACATTTCTAGAAACATGAAACCTGTCAAAATTGAATCATGAAGAATCAGAACAACACCAAGGAGACTGGATCAATAAACAAAACCCGTCGAAGAAAGGCCCAGGGCCTGATGGTTCACAGGGAGCCTATCAAGAGTTTAAATGGGAATCAATGCAGATCCTTCTCAAGCTTTTCTAAGACACTGAAGAGCAGAGAGTATCCCAAGCCCATTTTACAGGGGCTTCATCTCCTGATACCAAGTCCATATTTTTTGAAAAGGCAACAAGAGAAGAAAACCTCACAGGCTAATGTCCATTATACAAGCTGGGATTAACACTACACAAGAACAAACCTCACACAACAGCCAAGCACAAGCTACCCCCAATGTGGAAGGATGGTCAATACATGAAAATCCATACACAGTGTGCTGCACTAGCAGAATGAAGAACAGAAATCAGGTCAAGTGTGCTTTTGTCAGAATTCAACATCATTTTATGCTACAAGCTCAATAAAGCATAGGACATTCACCCCACCAGAGTAAAGACCACACATGACAAGCCTACAGCCAAAATCACACTCTGTGAAAAGCTGAAAGATTTTCCTGGAGACCAGGAACAAGGCAAGGGTGCCCACTCACCATTGTTGCTCACCATGATACAGAACACCCTGGACAGAGCAATTAAGCAAGAAAAAGAAATACAAGAGACCAAAATCAGAAAAAAAGGAATAAAATCACCTCTTTTTAGATGTCACAGTCATAAAACTTTAAAAAGACTTCGAAAACAAACAAAAACAACAGAATTAATGAAAAAGTTAAAATAAACAAATTCAAATTGATTTTACTTCTGTTATTGATATGTATTCATCACGCACAGCAATGGGTGATGAATACACACATTGTCAACTATATCATATATTTTGACCACATGTGCCCTCTGTACCCTTTCCTTGCTAGTCCTTCTTTTCCCAGAAAACCCCCATCTACTTTCATTCATTCATAATGAATTTATGAATGAATACACACATACATATATACATATACACATAAAACTTAGTAGCCACATGAGAGAAAACATTATTGTTTTTGTCAGTCTGGCTTATTTTGCTTAATATAATATTGTATTTCTTGACAAATGCTGAAAAGGAAATTTTTATGATGATTTTGTTTTCATTTATACGTACATATGTGCATGTGTGCCTTGTGTGTATTACCCAGGGAGGCCAGAAGAGGGCATCAGACCCCTAGAGCTGATGACACAGGCAGTTGTGAGCCTCTTGGTATAGGCTTTGAGAACCAAACTGTAAGAGCAGGAAGAACTCTTAGCCACTGAGCCGTCTCCCCAGCCCCTGACACAAAGGCATTGGTGGGCAGTATTGGAAAACAGGAGGTGGAGTCTAGAGGATGTAGGCCACTTGGGCATGTGCTGGAAAGGTGACTCTGCTCCCCAAGGACTCCCCAGCCCTGCTGCATGACTACTATAAGATGAACGGCTCATTCAACCATTCCCTCTGCCATGATGCCCTGCTTCACCACAGCTCAGAAACAGTGGAGACAGCTGACAGAAGACTGTCTGAAGCCATCCATGTACCAAAAATAAATAAATCCTTTCTCCCTCAAGTTAATTTTCTCAGGTATTTACATAGTGACAGAAAAACTGAATAACACAACATCCAAGCATGCAGTGAACTCATGGACAGCAGCAAAAGCTGAACTGTTTTTAAACATGGCTGAATAACTGGCAAACAGTGTTTTCCAAAGATCAAAGATCACACACACACACACACACACACACACACACACACACACACACACACACCAAGCTTGGGAGAGCAGGCTCTAGAACCATTAGTCACCAGGAAAGTCAAATCCGTATTACACACAGGAGCTGTGACGGCTGTTCTAGGTTGTCAACTTGACTACATCTGGAATTAGCTAAAACCCAAATGCCTGGGAACACCTGTGAGGGAATTGTTTTTAATTAAGTCACTTGACTTGGGAAGACCCACTTCTAATCTAGATCTTTTAAGGTAGAAATATCTACTTTTAAATCCAGATCTTTTGAGATGAGAAGACCTACCTTTAATCCAGATTTTTTGAGGTGGGAAGATCCATCTTTAGTCTGGGACACACCTTCTGCTCGCAGCCTACATAAAGGACATGGAAGAAGGAGTCTTTTGCCCTTTGCCTGTTTACTCTTGCTCTGGCTAGCAAGTCCATTCATTCACTGGCAGTAGAGCCTACTTTTTCAGGATTCTGAAGTATATTGAAGACAAGCTAAGATATCCAGCCTCATGGACTGAACAACTACTGGATTTTTGGACTTTCTGTTGGTAGACAGCCAGTTTTGGACTAGCTAGACCACAGCCTGTAAGCCATTCTAATAAATCCCCTTTATACGTATAATATATATGTCTCTCTATATAATATATAGTCTGTATTATATATGTCTATATATTCTAATATTATATATCATATGTGTACTATGTACTATATGTTAATGTGATGGTATTGTATTCCCCAAAATATTGTGCACCCTAATAAACTTATCTGGGGTCAGAGACAGAACAGCCACAATATTAAACATAGAGGATAGGCAGTGGTAGCGCACGCCTTTAATCCTAGCATTCCAGAGGCAGAAATCCATCTGTTCAAGGATACAGCCAAGCATGGTGACTCACGCCTTTAATCCCAGGGAGTGATGGTAGAAAGCAGAAAGGTATATAAGGTAAGGCATGAGAACCAGAAACTAGAAGTATTTGGCTGGTTAAGCTTTTAGGCTTTTGAGCAGCACAGCTCAGCTGAGATCCATTCAGATATGACGACTCAGAGGCTTCCAGTCTGAGGAAATAGGGTCAGCTGAGGAACTGGCAAGGTGAGCAAGCTGTGGCTTGTTCTACTTCTCTGATCTTCCAGCGTTCACCCCAATACCCAGCCCGGATTTGTTTGTATTAATAAGACTCTTTAAGATTCCTGCTATAATAATATATGTCTACATATCATATGTAAACATGTATATTATTAGAATAATTAATTTTATTTATAAAATATGTATTAGAGAGAGATATAATATCTAATAAATATATATCTATAGAGAGATGTTGATATATAGATTCATTCTGTAAGTTCTGTTCCTCTAGAAAACCCTAAGTAATAGAATAGCCAGAGCCACAGAGGATAGCATTTTATACTTCGCAGGACAGCCAGCATCAAAAAACAAGTAAAGCAAGTGTCAGTAAGGGTGTGGGGAGAAGAGAGCCTAATGCTGCTGGTGAGATTGTAAGTTAGCAGAGCATTTTGGAAAACATGAAACTTCCTTTCAAAAATTAAAAAACTCATTGCCCTCTGATCCACCTATCCTACACGTGATACACAGCCAGGCGAAAAGAGAGTGGGATCTCGGGTACACTGATGGACTCATGCCTTCAAGAAAGCACCACAAAAGTGGGGGCCACCTAAGTGTGCACTGATGGATGTGTGGATAGGAAAATCAGCTGTAGCAGCTGGAGAGATGGCTCAGTGGTTAACAGCACTGGCTCCTCTTGCAGAGGACCAAGGTTCAGTTCCCAGCACCCACATGGTGGCTCACAACCACCTGTAACTCCAGTTCCAGGGGATCCAATGCTGTCTTCTGACCTCCACAGATACCAGGAACACACATGGCAAACAGATATAGATGCAGGCAAAACATTCATACACACAAAATAAATAAATAAATAAAATACCAAAAGGGGCGGAATTAGATGTGTACATGCAATGGAATGCTAGTCAGGCATGAAAAAGAAGTAACCTCTGTCATTAGCGACATGAATGACTTGAGAGGGTTTGGGCTAAGTGAAAGGTTAAAGAAAGCTTGTGTCTATATGAGGCTAAGTGCCTGAACTTCTAGAAGTAGGAGCATGGTGGTTGCCAACGACCTGGAGGGGCAAAATGTGGACATTCATGTCAAAGGTATAGATGTTCGATACAAGATAAAGATTTTGGGTGTCCAGGTCTCTGAGACCTTCATGGATGGCAGAATGACAAGCCACAGAAGGCAAGAAGGCAGTTTGATTCAACACAACTCAGTAGCCAGTGTTGGTTCAAACCTCAGGAGTCTGACCCTGAGGGTTTGTTTTTGGTATATATAAGCACAGCACAATTTGGTGAAAACTATTCTGCTGATAATGAACTCAATCCCATGTGCACAACAAAGCATACATATGTCTTCTTGAGGAACAAAGTAAGCTATATGCAGATCAGACATGATTACATGGAAACTCTCTGTAAAGTCTGTAAAGATAGGTTCTATAGACTGACTGAACATTAGGATAAGGGTCTGGGGGAGGATCCAGTGCCAGAAACGTCTCCAGCCACAGAGACAGCACAAAGGTCACCAGGCTAGAAAGGAGCCCATTGCAGCCTTCTGGGTGGATAACAGGTTTTGCATTCCTTCCCGTGAACAAATAGTCTTCAGTGCTTAACATCCCAGATTCCCCTAATGCTTGTGTGAACACAAAGACCTCCATGCCCCTACCCTTGGGATCTAATACAGTGTGTTCATGATGAGTGTAATTAGCAGCCCTGCATTACACACTTGAAGTTACTACACTATAGTAAAGAATACAATATTATACACTTCAAAATTGCTAAGAGAGCTGAGCTTCACTGCCTACACAAATGATGGAGCCATGGTTTGGGTGCGTTAACATGGTTGCTGTTGTCATATCTTGATCCACATGTACATAAAACCAACATATGCACTTTAAATATAAGCACACTTATTTGTCAATTATACCTCAACAAAGCGATAAACATCAAGTCATATTAAATGAACACACTAGCACTGCTGATGTAGCTGGGTTCGCTGCTCCCTTTTCGCCTGCCCCTGTGGGTGATTTTGCTCCTGTCCCATCTTTCTTGGTTTGTCACCTCTAATCTTGCACTGTTGTAGTGACAGAGTCTTGCCTAAACATGCACCATGCTCGCCTCCTGCCAGCATCAGAAGACCTACCAGGACAGAGCTCCATTTGTGGCCCTCACTGCCTCCATGTTGTGCGGCCAGCACCATAGTTCTCCATGTTACAGACCCACAATGCATCATTGCGGTCTGGGGGTTTGTGGTTTGTTTTGTTTTAACACATTTAAACAAGACATGTATTTGCCTACATCCTGAGTGTCCTTCCTTCCTTTGCATAGATCCAGAATTCTGACTGGAGTCATTCTCTTCGCCTTGAGGCTTTCAGGGGATCTGAATAAGAACATAAATTCTTGCAGCCTTGGCACATCTGCAGAGATCTTTATTTCACCCTTTGCCCCCCTCCCCCGGCTGTGGGTCTGTCTTCTCCCAGGTCTCCATCAGCCCCTCCCCCTGCTGGACTCCTGGTTGCCAGCAGGGACTGGAAGCTGGCTGCCCTCTGAAGCTGGGTGAACGTCATTCTAGGCGTTCTTTAAAGATTTTCCTCTGAGTAGTTCCCCATTGCTAAGCCTCAGAGTCCTTGGCTTCATAATTCTTACACTTGTGTTCAAGGTTTGCAAGGAATTCTTGGTTTCTAGTTTATATCGAATTTGCAACATTTTTGCCAATATTTCTTTAATTTTTTAGTTCCCCTCTGTCTTTCAGACACCCCAATCACACATGAAGTTCCTCAGGTTTGTCTTCCAACCTTCTCTCTTCATGAGTTATTTTGTATAGTCCCTGTGGCCACGCCCCTGAGGCTCTAGTCCTTTCTTCTGCAATGCTCAGTGTGTTGTCAATCTCATATGTTTTTCATTTCAAACATTGATATTTTCATCTCTACAAGTTCAATTTGGGCTGCATCTCCCCTAGCATGCGCATGCCTTGATGAGTATGATGGTACATTTAAATAGACATTTCTAGACTGGGGATGTGGTTCAACCAGTAGAGTGCTTGCCTAACATGCACAGAGTCTTAAGTTCAGTCCCCAGCACCATCACACAGAGCCAAGCATGACATTACACACCTGTGATCCTAGCACTTGGGAGGTGGAAGCAGGAAGATCAGAAATTCAAGGT
Organism: Onychomys torridus; assembly: GCF_903995425.1. Taxonomy (NCBI): domain Eukaryota; kingdom Metazoa; phylum Chordata; class Mammalia; order Rodentia; family Cricetidae; genus Onychomys; species Onychomys torridus. The sequence goes on from NC_050447.1 coordinate 14,931,736, forward strand.
CATCCTCTTGTGTATAACATCAAGACCAGCCATGAGACTCCCTCTAATCTACTATTTCTTGTTGTTGTTTTGTTGTTGTTGTTGTTGTTGTTGTTGTTGTTCAAGACAGGATTTCTCTGGCTTCCTAGAACTACCTCTGTAGACCAGATGGCCTTGAACTCACAGAGATCCACCTGCCTCTGCCCAGAAAGTGCTGGGATTAAAGGCATGCGCCACCATCACCCAGCTCTGATCTATTTCTGTCACTGTGCCCCCTCCTTCCCCACAGTGACTGAGCTGAGAGGGGCTTTCCAACACTCTGCTGTGATCTGTAGGAGCCTCTCCTGTTGCTGTCTGGTCTTCCCTATGTGGTCCACCATTATCCTGGAAAGATGTACCTGCTGCAGCCTCGGGCAGCCACGGGCTGAACCCTTATTTCTTCTCACTGCCTCGTGTTGCTTGTTGTCCAATGTCTTAATGCCCCAGACTCTTACAATGCCCAGGTTTCTAACTGAGTTGGAAGGCAAACACTCACTTTCTGTTATCTAATCTTGACTGAGAGCAAAAGTCTCTGACTTTTCCAGAATATAAGACTGCTTGAAGTACAATCCTTGTTCCCTGTGCATTGGGTGACCTAGCTGGGGCAGTGCTGGAGAATTGACCCTGGTAGTGAGGATGCAGGAGAGCTGGTGGGCTGACCAACTCAGCTACCACCTAGGTCCAGATTCAGGGTTATGAGTTGGCCCACCCTAACATCCACCTCACCTTTGAACTTCTGGAGCATGTGAAGGGGCCAGTCCTGTATATCCAAAACTGCAGGATCTCCTTGACACAGGGCAGCAACAGGATATCCAAGAGGAGTCCCAGTGAGGATCCAGTATTGATAGGGTAGCAGAAGCCAGAGGCCTCAAACAAGACCAATGACGCATTTGCAAATAAAGATGTATGGACTAAAAGAAAAGGATACAATGCAAGCCCCTGGAGTGATTTAAGAAGGGAACTACTGAGTTGGATTTGAATTTCAGAATGGTCACCCTGGATAAAGGCCAGTGAAAGATCCCAGGAAAACATCGAACATATTCCATGACAAAGATCCTGGTGAAGTCTGGAAACTAGCAAAAAGAGCTTTTGGTGGCCAATCGCTGGGTGCCTGTGTGTGTTCTGTGGCTTTAGGCCAAGGGAACATTTCTAACGGGAAAGGTGGAGAGTGATGGTTGCAGACATGCACACTTTGTCTACGTGGATACAGAGTCATCTCTGGAGTCCCAGATGTGGCCCATGAAACATCTAACTTATCTTTTCTCTTATATGCCAGAAGTGGGGATCATTTTATTCTAAAAGAGAGGTCAGTACAGGCTTCCTGGAAAAGGCACCAACATCCTGGGTTCGTCATGCATTAGATGTGGGGGTCTTGGGTACATGACCTTTAGCTTACTCACTGGTTAAATGTATGTGATATGGTTGTGAAAGTAGAGTGACCCCAGAGAGCCCTGAACTGCCACAACCTTTAATGTTGTTGCTGTTCTTACCGCTGTAGGCTCACCTGGATCCAGAAGAGGATCAGAGAACACAGGAAAGTATATGCTGTTACTCTAAGACCCCTGATTTTCAAAGAGGACACTGAGACCATGCTCCCCAGAGGAGAGCACCAACCCCATCAGCACAGGCAGACACTGCTGAGACCTCCCAACCCAGTCACCCTGTCAGGGACCAGCCACAGGCCAGAACACCATATGGGGCATGAAGTGTTCTGAGGCTAGTATGTACCCATCTGAGACCTTAGGCAAGTCCATTGACCCTCACAGGGAGTCTGGACCCATTCCCCATAGGCATATCATGGTAAATTCCTGAACTTTGTTAGTGAAAACATGAATGCTTACAGAGAAGTTTGCTTATAAGGGGGGCGGGAAATCAACCTGGCATGCTGCTGGAAGCCACAGTGCCTTTAGATTACAGAGGAAAGTCCAAAGCTCATAAGCCTGCCCCAAACACACCAGCATCACATCATGGTGACTGGATGGCCTCTGCAAGTTTGGAGATATTTAAGATGCACAGTCATGGACATCTCTGTCTGTGGGAAATGCCACAGAAGAAAGCAAGCCTATCAAATTAGACATCAGTAGATTTAAAAGTCAAAATTCAGATGCATCCTTGAAACCAAGTGACTTTAAACATTGAAAACAAAGGCTAAGGTGGCAATAACAAGGCAATAACAAGGAAATGCAAAGGTACAACAGGGTAGAAAGAGACCCAGGAAAGGAGCCAAAGAGATTCTTAAATGTTAAAGAATTCGTAGGAACCTCAAACAGCCACAGGCACCAGACATGGCAACTAAACAGGGAAAGCAGAGATGAAGAAATCCAAGAGAACACTTTAAAATGGATGATGGGGCTGGGGTGATGGCTCAGTGGTTAAGAACACTGGCCATTCTTGTAGAGGAGTGCGGTTTGGGTCCCAGCCCCCATACGGTAGCTCAGAACTATAACTCCAGTTCCAGAGGTCTGGCGCCCTCTTCTGGTATCCTTGGGAACCAGGCACACACAGTGTACATTCCATTCATACATACAGACAGACAGACAGACAAAACACTCATACACATAAAATAAAAATATTTTTTCTAAAATATGATTACTTAGGAAATTTTAAGTATTCCTCTTCCAAAAGAAAAGGCTGTAACAGGAAGTGCATTAAAGAATGCAGTCATTCAGTTACAGGTGATATAGACTCACATTTAAACAGCATAAATCTCATATTGCCAATATTTGTCAACATCATCTATAAACTTCACAACAAAAAGTTTTTATAAGGCATAAGATTGTATTTATTTTAAATATTTATTTTTATTTTTCAAATTATGCACATGCACCTATATCTGAGTATGGTTTTGCATATGTGTGTGCAATGTCGAGGCCAGAAGGTGTAGATCCGTGGAGCTGGAGTTACAGGTGGTTGTGAGACACCCGACATGGGTACTGGCAACTGAACTTGGATCCTCTGAAAGAGCAATATGGGGCTTTGGACACTGAGCCACCTCCTCAGCTTTTTAAAACATAAGATTTTAGAGACATATATTTTATCCTAAAACAATCATAAGAAATAAAGTTAAAAGATACTCTTCAACTTAAAAAAAATTGGAGACGAATGAATAACAAAGCCAGGCATGGTGGCGCACACCTCTAATCCCAGCATACAAGAGGTAGAAGCAGGCAGATCTCTATGAGTTCGAGGCCAACCTGGTCTACAGAGTGAGTTCTAGGACTGCCAGGGCTACATAGAGAAACTCTGTTTCAAAAAACATAAAACAAAAGGCAAAAAATATAAAATATAACTGGCCAATCTCATTCAAAGTGACGAGATGCTAAAGACATTTTAACTAAAGTTGAGACCAAAATGTGATATCCTTCAGTTTTAGACAGTTTTAGACTGTCAAATGCAGTGTGCCAAAAAGAATATGTAGTTTTTATAAACAGTGGGAGGAAGATATTTTGATTTTTCCAAAATATTTGCAAAACTCAGGACATTCTAATTGGCAGTGTATTTTTGAAGCAATAGGCTTTTCTCTGCACTAATCATGCCAATTAGAAGTGGAATGAACAGTGTGCCTTCCGGTAGTTCTATAAAACAAGGACAAATGGTGTCTGGCTTGAGCTCCATGTTCGGGTCATGTCAGACATTCCCAGTTTCCCATATCTGTGCAGTTGTAATCTGTGCCTCTGCCTGATGTGCATGCCAACGTGTCTCCATGCCATAAACTACCGCCCTTTTAAGTCCAGCTCAACACTTACCTCTTCTGATTTCTTTTCCTTCGGAGTTAATTCCCATTAGATAAACTTCCTCTGAAAAGGGAGAACAGGAAAGATTGAAAGCAAGGAGCAAGGGGGAAACTGGGCAAGGAAGGCAGCTGGGAAGGCTAGGAAAGTGAAGGATGGGAGAAGGGTAAGTGCAGCCCTGCGGGAGCTCTTGCCAAAACCTCAGAGCAGCTGTGAGGAGCCCATTCATTCCTCTAGCTCCCTCTTTCCCACTCCCACTACCCCACCCTCTCAACTCTCACCTGTCCCAGAATCTAACTCCCTGGCGGTATCTTCTGATTTCAGACTTAGACATCAAGGATGTCATAGCCCTAGAAAACAACACTCGGATAAGCCCATACCGCAGACAAAGCTCTGTTGACCCTGTACTTCAGGAAACTATGTTTGGCACACGGAGGGTAGGTTTGCTGAGAGACTGGTCAAACAAGGCTCCTGACAACACCTATGACCGCAAGCTGAAGAGCCTCATGGAGAAGGGCACAGAGCCCAAGATAGAGTCAGCCAAGATGCTGAAGCCAGAGGAGGTGCTGAGCTGCCGGTGAGCACCACTGGGGTGTGTGGGCAGGCCTAGGACAGCAGTGTGTGAATGCATGCATGCCTGATCATGGAAAGGACAGGCCTAGGACATCGGGCCATAGACCCATACTTAGACATGGATGGGGCAGGCCTAGGACATTAGATCATAGACCCACACTTGAACATGGATGGGGCAGGCCTAGGACATTAGATGATAGACCCACACTTGGACATGGAGGGGGCCAGCTCAGCCCTACCTGGCCCTAGCTGGCAAAGGATTGCTTGCTACAAGGCTAAAACCCTGGGTTTCCCAGCAGTCTTTACTGCCAGAGGCTACAAGCAATATATTTACTCCTATTAAAATTCCGCTGATGGACAGCCAGGTAGGGGCTGCCATTTTGAGCTCTGCCACTGGAAATCCAAATTTTCCATTTGCCTCACAACAGAAGCCATAGGGATTCATGAAAAGGAAAATGTAGGTTAGCTGCGGCTTTTTTCTCATAAAGAAACTGCCCTGAGTCCTTCCACTCTGGTGAATTTGAGCGACAGCATCTGTACTGGTTGCTCTTCCGTACTCTGGTAAATACCACTACCAAGGCAACTTATATTTGAAGGGGGTTATTTGGGGTTTACAGTTCCAGAGGGATGAGACTCTGTCATGGCAGGAGGCCCATCAGCACACCTGGTAGCCGCAGGCCTGGTGGCAGGAACAAGGAGCTGAGAGTTCATATCTCCAAACACAAGCAAGAAGCAGGGTACAAACTAGAAATGGGGTGAGACTTTAAGTTCTCAGAGCCTGCCCTCAATGACACATTTCCTCCACTGAGGCCACTCCCTCCTAAACCTCCCCAAACAATGCCATCCACTGGAGGACCAAGTATTTAAACACCAGAGCCCACAAGGGACATGTCTCATAGTGTCACGGTCCCCAGTGACCTTCTGCTATGTTTGGGGTTAGATTCCCAAGACAACCATGAACTGTTTGGTTTCTCTCTTCCCCTCTTCCTTTTCCACTCCTGGAACAGAACCCCGGTCCTTGCGGGAGCTAGGCAATGCTCCACCACTGAGCCACAAACCCACCTATCTCTGGCTCACTCTCCCCTCTGAAAACACCCAAGGATGGTGTCATCCTTAATGAGGAGTAACAGTCAAAGTTAAAAACCTTTAACAGAGTCACCCTTGACAAGCTGGCAGCAATGTAGCCATCTTGGATGACAGACCAGCCACAGTGCCCAGGTGTGTGCTGTCCTGGAGACTAAGAGATGAAGCCAAGGAGAGACCACACCTGACCACTGCCCTCCTCACAGGGACAAGCCATGACGTAGCTCTAATTGGCTCCACAATGGGGGCTTCTTTCCCAGAAGAGAGAGCAGGAACTCTGGGGCAGGTGGCATCTGTAAAGTCATTGGGGAGGCACCTAAGACAGGGATGAGATGGTGGAGTGGGCTCTTAAGGAAACCACAGGTGAAAGTGCCAACCCACCCACACCTCCCAGGTAGGCTGACCTGGGGTCGAGGGAACTGGGGCCACCAGCAAAGGCACTGCATGGGCAGAACCCAAGCACAGGCAAGGCTGGATGACGACAATACAGCTCCTTCCTGTCCCCCAGAACCAGCCTCTGCTAAAGCTGGGACCAAGAAGTCAGCAGATTAGCAAACACTGTCATCCCAGCACTCCGGAGTTGAGACATGAGGATTGTCTCAGCTGCCTGAGCTACATAGTGAGATCCTGTCTTGGCATAGATAGATAGATAGATAGATAGATAGATAGATAGATAGATAGATAGGGATGGATGGATGGATGGGTGGGCAGATGGACGGACAGACAGAAAGATGAAGTGATTGAGTATAAAGCTGGCCTTAAGGTCAAGGTTGACAGTGGAACCAGGAACTCTGTCTGGATCCCACACACAGCACAGATAGGATTAAATTCACTCCTCAGCAGAAGCTGGGATTATAAGGCTTTAGAAACCAGTTTAAATCAATGGCCTTGTTGTTTAATACACACATACAGTTCATTAAAGGAAGGCACGCATGCCTGTTCATGCAGCTCTGTGTATGCACACTCAAGTCCTCCAGCCTTGGCTCAGATCCACTGCCTCCAGCAGTGCCTAGCATACCACATTCCACCAAAATTAACTCGTACCCACAGCCCACATTCTCCATGTCCTCTTTCTTCCTGACACCATTTTAATCGTCTTCCAAATGGGGTGGCCCATTCTTTACCAGATTGCCATTTTGTTGACAGACTTCCTCATTCCTCAAATGAGCGTCTGTCTTCCCATAACATAGCTTCTCTCTACTTCCATGGACCTCATGCTTGTGTCAATGAAAACTGGTCTGTTTTCTCTGCAGATAACCAGGGTGATGCCTAACAGGTTGATTTCCAAGAATCACAGTACCATGAGCTCCTACCACCTTCTATCAGAGACACACAGGGAGTCAGGCCAAGGTCTCTTGCCAGCCTCCTACTGCCTAAAGCCAACCCGTATCCCCACCTTTTTTTGAGACAGGGTCTCACTGTGTAGCCATGGCTGTCCCAGAACTCACTATGTAGACCAGGCTAGCCTCAAACTCACAAAGATTGACTTGCCTCTGCCTCTCGAGTGCTGGGATTAAGGGTGTGCGCCACTACACCAAGCCCATAGCCAACCCTTTTTTAGTGACAGCCAGGTCCCACAGCTCCTTGTCACCTCTCCCTACCTTCTCTTGAAGGTACCTGCGTTTGTCCAAGAACAACATCAAGACCTTGATCAAGCTGTGCAAGGATGCAGGGATGGATGTGGAAATCCACCCACACATGGTAGAAGCCGAGATAGACGCCAAGAAGATATTCGATCATCGTAACAGCACAGCACTGTAGTAGCACTGCCCACTGGAGGCTCCTCCCATGTGGCCTGAGCACCCTGACCATTAGCTTCCCTAAACCGCACTGGTTGAACAAGTCAAACGCATCACCACTAGCTGGTGTCAGCTTTGTCCTTGGCTCCGCCTTGCATCAACCCAGGAGTGACTGGAAAGAGAGCCCCCTAGAGAAAGCTTGCTGGGTGACATGGCACTGGGGTAATCAGCACAGGTGGAGACAGGGGGACCAAGAGTTCAAAGTTCAAGGCCAGCTCGGGGCTGCATGAGGCCCTGTCTAAAACACCAAAATGGGAGAGAGGGAAGTGCACAGCTTTTACAAACTGCTTCTTAGGAGGAAACGCTTCTTGCGCAAGAAAATGGGGCTCTGAGTCTCTACAGGAACTTCAGAGAGGAGAAAAAGTTGAACACCTATCTGGAGACACATGTCACTGCTGTATAAAAGACACAGCTGTGTGGAGAACTGGCCCATGTGTAGGCCTGGGGCTGGTGGGTGATGTCCTCTCTTGTAAGGACTGACTTCATGGTAACACCGGTTTTATCTATTATCCATTCTTTTCCCACCAGGTGTGTTACACGGCTTGCTAAATTCCTCTTGTGCTCCATTGGGAGCCCAGGTCCCCCCCACAGAACCAGGTCTGCTTGTCCAGAAGCTCTGTCCCACATGTCTGGACTGTGTGCAACACAAAGTTCCCAAGAGGAAAGCTAGTACAGGGAAGTGTACAGGGCAGGTAATTGAGCTGGTGGTCAGCCTGTGCACAATATGGACTCAAATCTCTGGAGAGGAGATCTTAGTGTACTAGAGAGGAAAGGCTTCCTGGAGGAGGATGCTACTTCTGTGACTTGTTTTTGTTTTGTTTTTTTGTTTGTTTGTTGTTGTTGTTGTTGTTGTTGTTGTTGTTGTTTTTCAAGACAGAGTTTCTTTGTGCAACAGCCCTGGCTGTCTTGGAACTCACTTTGTAGACCAGGCCATCCTCGAACTCACAGAGATCCACCTGCCTCTGCCTCCCAAGTGCTGGGATTAAAGGTGTGTGCCACCACTGCCAGACTGGAAGCTACTTTCACTGAGAAACAAGAATGCCCAGATGTGTATGAGAGAAGGAAGGCAGGCAGAGAACAGAGCATGCAAGAGCTCAGAGGCCAGGAGAATACAGAGGTCAGGAACCTGCAGTTAAGTCTGGATGGGGGGCCACTGATAGCAAGTGCAGGGAGAGGAGATACCAGCCTTGTTTTGTGACTCTCCTGTGTGTACCAGCAGTCCTGTTCAGGATAGCTGTTATCTGCCTCATCAGACAAGCCTGGGCTTGTGTTAATGGAGTTACCTATGTTCTAAGATGTGGCAAGGCATTGAGGATGTGGGTCAGGACCAGGACACAAGTACATTGTGTTCTAGCTCATGCTGCCGAGCCGAGGTTAGTTCAGATTCAAAGGTGAGACTAGCCTGGATCCATGGAAGGGAAGAATCATAAAGTAACCTTGCAAAGGGTTGGGCTGGGTCAGCAGGTGTAAGAAACCAGCTAGTACTGTGATTACCCAGAAAAATTAAACCAAGGTAATAGTGTTGGGGGAAAATGAGGCAAAGCCGGAACAATCTGTCACTCGACTGGGCATGAGCAGAAGGTCTCGGGGCCACACTTGAATCCCCCTGGGCTGTATATTAGCAGAAGGAGAAAGAAGAGAAGGCCAGTGCAACTGATTCTCTGGGGTTGGATGGATGGGAGTCACCCTCAGCCCCAACAGTGTGGTTCCCCGTGGTCAGCAAGGAACCAGACAGGAAAGTTTGGCCAGGGCAGGGCACAGCAGACAGGGGTACTAACCAGCCCTGCTCATAGGGCATCCTGTTGCAGAGCTCTGAGGGCTGGGGGTCCAGAATCAAAACCCCAATGTGGCTGTAGTCCTCCAAACTCTGTGGAAGATATTCCTGGTCTCACCTCTTAAGCCACAGTGTCCCTGGTAACAGGCCTCAAGCCCTGCCTCTATCCATCACATGGCTTACTTCTCTGTGTTTCTATCTCACAGGTCAATTAGGGCTCACTTGAATGATCCCGTCTCAACCTGCCAATCTTAGGAAGGCCCTGTTTTCAAATAAGGTGGTGTTTCAGGGTTTCAGCAGATATTCCGGTGAGACATAATCCAACCCATAGCACAGGAAGAGATGTGGGGAGCTAGAGGCAGAGCTCCCTCGAGATCAGCCCGAACCCATGGCAAAGCTCTCACTGGAAGCCACACCCCACCATCCTCTCTGACCTGACCCTCTCAGAAACACTGTGTCTCTCCAGCAGGCTGGTGGACACATGTGGCATAACCACCCCACCATTCCTCACTAGACACCCAGAACCAGGTCTCAGGAGGTTCTCCAGGCCCTCAGGTCCCTGTTCTTGGACTTAAAAAATCTGTATGAACCGATTTTTACTAATTTGAACTATGTTTCACAGTGGGAGGTTAAGCCCAGTTCCTGCTGAGCTGAGCACATCCCTGGTGGATTCTTGGATTCTCTGTGCCTCTGGACCCTCTTGAGGGCAGTGGGGAGCCATCTTCCAGACCCACACATACCTACAAAGCAAAGCCGCTGCTTCCCTGGGGCTCATCCTAGGCTGGAGGGAGGCAGGTTGTGTTCCACCTGCAACTGGGAAGCCTCCACGGATGGATGCCCTGTGAGGCCCGAGGCTTGCCAGGAAGCAGTCTACAGCACAACTGCAGCTTGCTGATAACCTGGCATAAAGCCCACAGTGAGTCCAAGCCCACGGTACAGACAGCACAGAAAATGGGATATGCCCCAGCCAGCCCCACGCTGGGCTCAGACAACATCACCCACGGTGCACCAGGGTTTCTGAGGCCTCACAAACTCTGGAATTTCCTGTAAACGGTATAGTCACACCACTCTCCCCAGAACCAGACACACATATCAGAAGAGATTCGTTCTGTGAGGATAGAGGTGACACTGTGCACCAGAGGCCAAACTGTTCTTCCCAGCAGACCAGACAGGCCGCTTCAATATCCATATGGAAAATGCATTGACCCTCGGCCTCTTCATAAGCAAAATTCAATTCCAGGTGGAGGCAAGTGGCGGATGCTTTGAGAACAAACTTACCAAACACTCTCCATGACCTTGGAGAAGGAAAAAAAAAAAAACCTCTGAACACAATATGAAGTATTAAAATGAAAAACTTTACTCAATAAAGGACATCAACGCAACTGCTCCAAGGGGATACTGAGTGTCCGACACACTGACAGTCTCCAGATGATCCAACTCCATGTATACATCAAGAATGGGATCCCCAAACCGGAAACAGTCTTACCTAGCTAGCATGTAGGCATTTCACAAGAGAGGGTAGTTAAGTGCCTAATAACGCCCCCCAAGATTCTCTCTGTCCTCAGGATAAATGAATGATAGAGCACAAATATACATTATATACAAACGAAAAGCCACTCCACACCTCACAGGATGGCGACAGGGACAATTGCCAGCGAGCTGCATGGAGCAAGCAGAACCCCCATGCACAGCCCTGAATGTTGTAAGCTGGCCAACTACCAGAAAAGTTTGCATGTGACGGCCTCGTGGTCCAGCATTTCCTATTGGTGCACATCTGCATGTACTCACGTGGGCACTAGAGACACGCTAGCTATTCATAGCAGCCCTGTTTGGTGTATCCAAAGGCTAGAATCAGGTCTGGACCCATCAGCACAAGACCTGGGGTCTGTTCACACAGCTGACTACCATAGACAAACCAGGTAGAAACTGACCAGGTCAAAACGTACAAACAGTACCACTCAAAAGTAGCAAAACTCAAGGGATTGTACCTTGATTCCCATGTAACAGCCTTCAGCCAAGGAACTTCCAGTGTTAGAAGCCTGAGTGGGGTAGCCCTGTGGAATGCAGGATTGGGGAGACTGTGAACACACAATGAGCTGGTCCTTGGGAGTGTCTGCCTTTTGTGTGTGCTGAGCTTTAAAGTACACATGGGTAGGAGGGATGGTCAGTGAGTAAGGTGCTTGCCACGTACACATGAGGACCTGAGTTCAAATCCCCAGCGCCTATGTGAAAACTAGATGCAGTGGCACATCTGTAATTCCAAGATTCCTGACCTGGAAACCCTCAGGTCAGCTAGCCTGGTGTGCCCAGCAAAAGCTATCCTGTCCAAACAACATGGACGGTGAAAACCCAGATTCTCCCCTGACTTCTATCCACACTCACACTGGGTCATACCCCACCATGCTGACATGGACGTGCACACACCACACAGTTAAGCCAGGGCTGGAGATGTATGTCTGTCATCCAGCAGTCAGGTGACTATAGCAGAAGAATTGTGAGTTGAAGGATAACGTGGGTAGACTATGTCTCAAAAACACAAGATAAAAGTGTGTGCAAAACATTTATATCTAGTCTTTTGATAACAAAGTTCTGGTTTCATGTTTGAAAAAAAAAAAAGCCTCTGAGGAGGACCCCAGCTTAGACTCCTAGCAACGGAATCTAACAGTCTAATAGTAGATAAGTAGCTTGAATTGGCTGTCTCCTGTGACCAGATTGGTGCCCAGCCCAATTGTCATCAGAGAGGCATCATCCAGCAACTGATGGAGGCAGATGCAGACCCACAGCCTAACATCAGGCAGAGTTGGGAGGAGGAGGAGAAAGGAGTGCATGGGCCAGAGGGGTCGAGGACACCACAGGAAGGCTCACACAGTCAACTAACCTGTGCTCATAGGGGCTCTCAGAGTCTGAATCAACAACCAGGGAACCTGCATGGGACTGACCTAGGCGCTCTGCATATATGTGACAGTTATGTAGCTTGGTCTTCTTGTGGACTCCTAACAGCTGGAACAGGGGCTGTCTTTGACTCTTTCACTGGCTTTTAGGACCCTACTCCTCATCCTGGGTCCTTACCCAGCCTTAATACATGGGGAGGTGCCTAGCCGTACTGCAACTTGATATGCCATGTTTTATTGATACTCAAAGACCTGTCCTTTCCTGGATGGAGATGTAAGAGGAGGGTATTAGGGGGTGGGGATTAAGGAGTGGGGGACAGGGACTGAGGGGTGAGGATGGGGGTAGGTTGCATCTGGGATGTAAAATAAAAAGATGAATAAATAAAAAATTGGAGGGGGGCAAGAAAAGAAAAGAAAGCTTCCGTCTTGAAGACAGCATCCCCACTGGCCTTCCTTCCCAAGTGTTTTCCCTCTAGAGTCCACCAGGTGGCGCTCGATCCCAGCACAAGATGCTCTGCTGGAGGGCACCCACAGGCGTCCACTCAGCTGCAGGCAGAGCCACAGGCCCATGCAAGGAGACTGGACATTCCAGCCTGAGCTCGGATGGCACCCACACAGCCATTCACAAGCCAGCGGAGAGCCCCTGGGCATGTCACTTTCCTGAGGCTGTGATCCTTTTCCCAAATAGGATCAAAAAATGTATTTAAAACAGAGTGGTATCCATGTATGTCAGCTAGACAGACTTGAGACTTAACGAGAATGTGAGAGGACGTTAGAGTTACCGTCACCAAAGGAGGGACCCTCTGTGCCTTGTGGCAGCAGAGCACACATTCCGAGATAAAGCCCACCCTCTGGGCAAGCAGATGACCCTGGCCTGGTATAAAACCCAAAGGTCTGTACAGATTTACTCATAGACACTCACCCCAGGACACATAGGCTCTGCAGGGTCCCAGAGGCCACCCGTGTCTGACATCATACAGATGGCAAAATGTGGTGGATGACAGAAGATGTGAAATATGACAAGGAGCATGCTAGCTCCCCTACACACACACACACACACACACACACACACACACACTGCTTACAGTAAGTCACAGGCATGGACACCTTAGGATGACCAGGATGAAGAAGGATGGAGGAAAGGAAGGAGGACAGGTGGGCAGGCTCCAGTCCAAGGCTGCTGTGAGAAGTCTGAGGAGCTCCTCTCGGGGGGCAGTGGTCACCCAGGAAATGATTACATTTCTGCTGTGCAGTGAGACACTGGCAATTTTTAGATGTCTGCCGTGTTCCAGGCAGGGCTCATATACTGCACTTCAGTGTAATGGACACAACAGACCAAAGCCAAACTGCACCAGCCTGGAGCTGATGTGCCAGCAGCTTTGAGCATTCTACACTCGAGGGCGAGGAAAATGACACCCTGGCCTAAGTCAGGGATGGTGCGTCTGATTTCACACTCAGTCTCATGGGACCAGGATATACTCCTCACATCCCTGAGGCCAAGGCTGGACCATGGCACCATCTGGCACCAATCTCAAGGGACTACCAAATCCTACCAGTCACTATCCAGAACTGCCTCTAGGGTTGCTCCAGGATTCACCACCACGGCTGTGACATTGCCTCCTGGGGGCCATACAGCCCTCTCTCCCAGCAACAAAGCACAGCACCTCCCTGCCTCCCTGCTAGAGTGTGTCTCCACGATTCTGCCTGCCTCTCAGCCGGAGTGGGCCTCCAGGAGCCTGGCTTCCGGACTCTGGGCCCTTTGTGTGGATGTGCCTCTGCTCTCTGCCTGGGACAGTTGAGCCAGCAGGAAACTGCTGTCCTGGGGGAGGTGGGAGAGAGATTCAGAGAACCGAGCACCACGAATTCGCAGCTTTTAAATTCTTTTCCAAGGCTGTGAACAAAACACAAATTGAAATGGCAACAGCTGTCCTCAGGTCAGTCTTACTTCTCGACGCGGGTTAATTTATCCAGCATACTGGTGCCACTGAATAGTGGATGTTCCCCGCACCAGCAGCTTCGACAGGTGTTGTGACTGCAAAGGAGCTGAAGAAAACGTCAGCCGTGGCCATACCTGCCATTGGCAAAAGAGGAGCGTCCGGGGCTCTGAAGAAGGTTCAGGAGGTGAGAGCCCTTGCTGGGCGAGCATGTGCACCTGAGTTTGAATCCCCAGCACCCATGCTGAAAAGCCAGGCATGGAGTGCGTGTAGCCCCAGTGATGAGGGTGGAGGCAGATGGGTCCTGTGAGCTTGCTGGCTACTCAGCATACCTGACATGGAAAGCTTTGGGTTCAGCAAGAGTCCCTTCCTCAAGAGAATAAAGCAGAGAGCAACAGAGAAAGGCATTCCACATCTTCCTCTGAAATGAGCACACACATGCATGTGTACACAGATTCAGGGTGTGTGTATGTGAATATGTAAATGTGTGTATATGTGTGTGTTTGTGTGCATGTGTATGTATATGTTTGTATATGTGTACATGCATATGTGTGTTTGTGTGTGTATATATGTATGCATGTATGTATGTGTGTTTGTGTGCATATATGTGTGTATTTGTGTGTGAGTATATGTGTGCTTGTGTATGTGTATAATATGTGTGTATGTATGTATATGTGTATTTGTGTGTGTGTATATGTATGTGTGTGTGTGTGCATGTGTGTGTGATGTCAAGTAGTTTCCAGTATTAGTATTTCTGCTCCAGGTGCACATTCCAGGGAGAGTTCATGATGTCCTCTGAAGGAACAACCCCTACCTATTGGCTCAAGAAGGGCCACACGCTGGAAGAAGGGAGGAAAGGAAGCTTCCCACAGAGCACTGAGCAGCTCCATGGTTGTCTAAGGTTTGGTGACACAGCCCTTGAGCGATGAGAAACCCTCAGCCTCCCACAGTGTGCCTGAGTGTTGGAGCAGGACACAGAGGCAGTTAGATGGGAGCTCCAATACTGTCCCAGAGTGGTCAGTGTCTGGACCACGTCCAGGTCTCAAGGCTGACTGGGAGTGGTTGGTGACAACCCTCCACATGGTCTCCACTAAGCAGGTAAAAACTCAAAGCCCCGAAGCCTACCTCAGAAGTCACCACCACCATCATGTCTGTATTGTCCCATCTGTCACACAATTCAGGTCCAGTCAACAAGGAAGAAAATAATACAACACTGGTATACAGATCCAGAGGTGCAGGCACTTACCAGGAGCCGCCAGTGGGGACGAGCTTGTCTGAATGACATTACAGAAGGAGGGATAAAGAGGTGAGGAGCTTTGTAGCAGAAGTTGTGACCACAGCCTTGAACTCCTGGGCTGCACCAAGATGCTGGTAATCAGTGAGGGAGAAAATCCAGAGGTGAGCAGCCTCCCTGAGGATCCCTGAGGCGTCTGAAGGTAGTGGTACCTGACTTAGAACTCTGGGTAGAGATACCGGCCGCACTGCAGAGGGCAGAGCTGGTGCTGGGCTCTTCTGAGACGTTTGATAAGGCTGAATAATGGGCATTAACAGCCTTTGAAATGTCCCGGACCTTCTGAACCTGAGGGGTGATGCTCCCTGTTCTGCCCCCACCCCTTTCTTTCCCGATGTTTAGAACTCAAGGTCTCTGGTTGCCAAGGTGAGTGGACTTGGCTTCTGGGCTTGGAGCTCCTGCTTGCCCAGCTCACTAACTCCCAAGAGGGCACGTCTACACAGCTAAGAGTGAAAGATGGGGAAGTGAGTCTTACGTTTGTCTGACATTAGGCCCTTTCTGGGACTGGCAACAGCCAGCCAGCCTACGTGCACAGAACACCCAGGGCTTGGGCTGTTGGGCCCTTCGCGCTCAGGGTAGGCTGAGCTACCTTGCCTGAGACATCTGCCT
Source organism: Onychomys torridus (assembly GCF_903995425.1). Taxonomy (NCBI): domain Eukaryota; kingdom Metazoa; phylum Chordata; class Mammalia; order Rodentia; family Cricetidae; genus Onychomys; species Onychomys torridus. Next base: position 14,947,439 of record NC_050447.1, read on the forward strand.
CCCCCAGGATGCCTTAGGCAGACTCCACAGCTCAGGTTGCACTAGCCCCACACAGAAACAGCTCTGGGGCTCCATCCCAGTGGGGAGGACATAGGAACTGGTTGGAGAAACAACAAGGGACCCACAAGGCCTTCCTCCTTCCTCACAGTGGAAAGGAGGAAGGTTTGAGGGGGAGGGAGGGGGGAGGCATGGTAGGGACGTTGGGGAGATAAAACTGAGATGCAGCGGGATGCTTCAGGGCTCCATAACTCCTGAATGTCCCACTGGCATCGAGGAGAACTGGGGTCCATTCTCTATGGGGTCCTTGGAATCCAGGCTGCTTCTCTGGACCCAAGTAAGAGAGGAGAGGCCACACTGGCCACCAAGGGGTAGGTTCACATCTTAGAAGTAGACTTCCCTAAAGCCATGCCACTGAGAGACAGCTTTATTTCAGATCCTCAGAAACTTCCAGAAGAAAAACCTCTGCTCAGCCAGCTCATGGCCTCTGTAGAGAGACAGGACATGACACAGCTCTGCTGGGGTCCACCCCTCAATGTACCTTCATCCCCCTTGACACGGTGCTCTGTGTCTACTGTGACTCTGAGAAGGAAGTGATTCCAGCCTCATTTTGTTGATAGGGAAACTGAGGCCCAGAGAAAAGGAAAGACTTGTCAAGTGTGCAGAATTAGGAAATTGAAGAACCGGGGGCAGATTTGCAACTTTCACAGGAACCCCAGATTCTCTCCTTATCTGCCATTTTCTCCCCCTGCAACAACCAGCTGAGCCTTTCCTGAATGACAGATGCTCAGCAACCCCTGCACCCCAGCCCCAGACTCTGAAAGGCAAATTCATACATTGTTGCACCTCAAGGAGGTTTGCAGGTTAGCTGGGAACAGGTCCTAAATAAGTGGGTGATTGTTAAGTGTGAAGGAAACACCAGGAGGGGACTACTTCAGAAAGTCAGGGAGAGCCGCCTGAGAGGTGCTTTTCACCCATGTCCAGGAAAAGCAGAAATGAGCTTTGGGATCAATTAATAATGTCTGCTGTGGCCACTTGATTTGGAAGTGGGTGGGTCCTCCAAATATGTGTTTGCATCTTTTGCTTTTATGCCTTCTCTTAGAACGCTTGCTTTGCAAAGAGTTAGACATACGCTATTTCTCAGTCCATCATGATACAGAGAAGAACACTCAAGTAGAGCCATGAGCCAAGGCTGCTCACTAACCTCATTAGTGGAAAAATCAAGGAAAAGAAGTGGAAGCATTGTGGGAGAAACTACTTCCCACCAGGAAGATGTTAGCCAAGCCTTGGAGAGCCCCAGCAGGGAATCTTGGAGGCATATTGAAAAGATGGCTGTGCTTACTTACACATGGCCTACAGCCTTGGTGGGAAGGGCAGCTGAGCCTTACACATCTGTCTAGTCATACATTTCTGCCTGCTTTCAGAGTGCCAGCCCCACCTCAGGCTGCCAAGCAGAAATGAGATCCTCCCATCAGCTTTGCACAGCTCATCACCCCATCAGGTGCTCCACCAGTGTGGCCCCTGGCTTCCTTGTGTGTTGCTACACACAGGTGGCCTGCTCAAAGTCCCCTGGATGTGACCAGCTGCCTTGAGAAACAAGGGCTAGAGCAATCTGTCCTTACCTTTCCCACCCCTGTCACAATTATGGTCATTTCTCTCCAGACTTTTGATTGTCCTCACCCCAAGGACTATGTCTCACATATTTGCCACCAAATACTCAGTACCCACAGAGAGTGTACTGGTTTTTAGTTTTTGTTGAATGATAGAAAACTGAGTGGTTTAAGACTGGAAGTTTGGACCTTGTCTCACACACTATTGGCTCCGGGTTTTAGGGTGGCTGGCACAGGGTGAGCGCAGCATGAAAACCAATCCTCTTCAGGCCTACTCCTAAGCCTTGGGGCCAGGGGAGCTCCAGAGGAGGTGAGCCCACACTCTTCCACATCTGCTATGGTCACATCATGTTGTTTGAAGAGGCCCATACTTCTTATTGAGATGCTCTGTTGGTCCTGTGCTATGTACTAGCATCCACAGGCAGGATCTATGTTCCCAGAGAGTTGGTGGATAGGATGGACAGTCAAGGAGATGGATCAGATGCTCACAAGTCAACATCAAAATTTACAGACAGGTTCAGTGAAGACGGTGAAGCTCGAGGACTCAGGACAGTGGAGAAGGTACTCTTAGAGAAAGGAGCCTTGCCTAGAAGAAAAGGAATAAATTGGGATCAGTCTGATAGCAGTAGGAGTCTTAGGGAGCAGGGGTCCCGTGGAGGGAGCTAGAAAGAAGATAAAGTAGAGCCAGCTCATGGTGGACTTTGGTTCTTAGATTGAATGGTTTCAAGTTGGGCACATGGGTGTTAGGAGACTATCGTGGACCTCCTAGAGACAAGATCCCTGGGGGATTGGCAGATGACACACCCATGCCCCCAAGAGGCCAGATTTTGGAGAAAGGGGAAGACACCCCAGAGCACGGTGATGGATGACTCTGTAGACCTCGATTTTCAGAATGTGTCTCTTCAGAGAAGCCAGCCACCTTGTTAGTTCTCACAACAGTGCATCTTCCCTGGATCAAGATGCCTGTGCAAACACAATGACACAAAGTGGGTTTTGTGTCTTGGCTTTTCTGGGCCTCCCTCCACCGCCGCCCATATCTATTCTCCATTATTGGCCAGACAAAGCCCATCCCAAGATCCTGCGTCTCCGTTTGTCACTAACATCTGTCCTTTCTCACCTGTGCGTCTACCCGTGCACGTCGCCACCGAATCTTTCATCCCATTGACATTGTAAGGGTTCAAAGTAAGGAGGTTCACGTCGTCAAAGAAGCCTTGATCTGAACGCCTTCCCCCACTTTTGCCTTAAATGAGTTGTTAACAGGAACCCAAGTGTCTGTTGAACCTAAAATACTTTAAAAAAATAAAATAAAATAACATTTCAAGGTAACTTGAGACACACACTTTAAGAAGCGAAGACTCAGCGTGTCCCCGGCTGCTTCCTCCTTGAAGCTCCGGTCTTCGGGGCTGTGGGAGGTATCCAATCAGACAGCCGCCGCTGAGGGCCAGGGAGGAGGGCTGCTGGGGGTTTTATTTTAGATTGAGCTAAGACCATGAAATGGAAGGCAGGAGGAAAAGTGAGTGAGCGAGCAAGTGTACATCTGTGTGAGGACGACCAGAATAATGAGTCGCACTAATTCACAGGATTCCATTTGACCATCACACACGGCCCCCTTTTCTCTTGAAGGCCACTTTGAAAAATCCCATTTTTAAAAGTCATTTACTTCCCCTAGGAGGGCAGGCCTTCTAAAAATATTCCCCATTTCTTATACCTTGGAAGCAAATTATTTATGTTAAAGCAGCTTCGTTATCCCGGCCCCACTGGGCCAGCTAGGAAATGGAGGTGACTTCCAGAAGGCACCATTGTCAATGGCAAAGTCCTAGGAGCTGCCTGCTCCCAACTAAACAAAGCAAGGCTTGCTGCCAGACCTAAGGGGCCCAAAGAGCTTGTTCATGTCCATAAGGGGGCCTTCCTTATAGTCTCCCACAGTGGCTGTGAACCACCATGGAGAGCATGAGGCACTGGGAAGCCACAATGACACCCCAGTCTGCACCTTGGAGTTCACATTTCAACATGAGCTGACTGATGTTTAATACAATCACAAATGGGGAGGGGCGCCCAAATAGGTACAGTCAAAGCTGGATGGTGAATGATGGACAGTGGTAACCCCTGGGTAGCCCACAGTCAGCCCTGCATATCCACTGGTCTCATATCTACATATTCAACCAAACATGTATAGACAAAGTGTATTTTTTTTTAAGACTGGGCCTACACTGGACATACACAGTTTCTCTGGTCATGGTCCCCTAAACAATGCAAAATAACAATGACTTACATTGGGTTTACACAGCATTAGGGATTACAAATCATCTGGAGGTGGTTTAAAGTCTGAAGAACAGGTTGTTTGCAAACACAATGCCATTTTACAAAAGACGTTCAAGCATTGTGGTCCCAGAAGCCGTCCTCTGTAGACATGTGAACTATACTTGGACATGTCACAGGACTTGGGGTCAGGATCACCCTGAGGCAGTGTCCAAATAAGAAAAGAATTGTGTGGGGAAATCTAGTTATAACTTCGTGGGGGAGGGGGCATGGTAGGAGTTCCCAGAGCAAAGGTCTGGGAGTGGAAGAAGCTGGCCTGCCTAGGGCAGAGAGCCAGGAGGTACACAGAGGGCAGGGAACTCAGAGGGAAGATTCCCCTTCACTGACCTGGTCACAAACTGAACGCTGGAGCTGAACGTTAGAGTCCCATAGAAGCTTGCCCCAGTAACAGGAGGATGCTGGGAGACATCCCTGACCCACCCCTCTCATCTCCACTTTCTCTCCACCTGGGAAAACGCAATTAAAAATCACCTCTGAAAAGTCGGGAGGAGGAGGAGGGGAGCCGGGAAGGGATAGGCATTCAATGTAGGTGGAACTGTCACAGGCCCCCTAGAGGGGGGTTTGTCTTCCCCCTTTAATCAGCCGCAAGTCTTGTCATTATCCGGTGGGGGAGAGAGGCAGAGCGAGGCGAGCACTGGCTCCCTGGAGAAGCCGCTCCATTCTTCCGATGTCCATAAGGCAATTAAGTCTTCACGTTGCGAACCTGAAGGTTTTCCAGGCTGTGCCAATTGGTATAGCTATAGAGGAGGGGCACCCTGCACTAGACAACCCCTGGTAGCCACCACCTCGCGGCAGCACAGAGGCCCTGGTCAGAGATGCCATGGAGGACAAAGCTAAGCCTCAAAACAGACTGGCCTCAGCACCAAGATGCTGCCCTGGGTTGGGTGGGGGCTGCGGGACTGAGACCCTAGGGGAAGTAGAGACTAAGCATGATCAGGAGCACTCTGAGAAGTATGCCAGGAACGTGAGGCCCTTCTGTGAACAGCCTCATTACCAGTGAGCCTGGGACAGAGCCACTACCACAAGCCTCTCATTAGAGAGCTAAATATTCAGCTGCCAGCCTGTGAATGGATGAGTCAGAATGGTTCCTTCAGGTTCCAGGGAGACGCTGGATCAGGGGTGTCCCAGCTTTCCTGACATGCATGGGAGGACCTGGGTGTGAGCCAGCAGGGCCTGAGAGAGGAATGTGCTGAAGCCCTTGCTGCTGGCTGGCCAGACAAGGAAGAAACTTTTGGATCCAGAGTAGTGAGGGTAGGGTACACTACCTAGCACTAAGATCCAGAGGTGCAAAGGCCAGGGACAGAGGCCCCACAGGAAGTTTGGAGGTGCTGTGATGCAGACACATGAGGGAACCTTCAGTCAGCAAGCTTTGAGGGGCAGGGGCTGTGGTTTGAAAACAGAAGATGGTGTAGGGATTGAGGGGTTGGCCCTGGGTAAAGTATTTGCTTCACAAGAGCATGAAGACTTGAGTTCAGACCCCGAACACCCACATAGAAGCCGAGTGTGATGAAAATGCCTGTGAGCCTGTCCCTGGGAGACAGAGATGAGTGGACCCCTAGAACTCACTGGCTAGAAAAATGGGCACACTCCAGGATCAGTGAGAAACTCCGTCTCAAAAAAAGAAGGTGGAGAGCAAGCCATTGACTCTCAACTCTGACCTCCAGCCTCCTCCGTGTGCACGCTCACAAATATGCCGTACACACAACAGAAGGGAGATACGGCTCCACAAAGCTGCCGTGCTGTGCTGACGGAAATGGGGCAGGACCTGAGGCCAGGAAGGAAAGAAAAGGGAGACCAGAGCACTGAGTGAGGGCTGTTAACACCAGAGACGAAAATCAATCCAGATTCTGTCTGTCACTGCCCCTGCCTCCCCACCCCACCCCCACCCCCGCCCAGCTGTGGGCGGTGCTACAACCAGGATTGACTCTGAATGTCTCCCACAGGCTCTTAGGCTGAACTCTCAGCCTGTGCTGCCAGTTGAGGAAATTTTTCACAGAGGGGCCTGGCTGGAAGAAATGGAGACTGTGAGCCAGCTTGCTCTCACCGCCTCGGGGAAGCATGAGCAGACTGCCCCGGAGTGAGGGTCAGCACTAGCCCCTCCTCCATTCTGTAAGATCCTCTCAGGTGGGTTTTCAAGCTTCCAGATATTCCTATACATTGTGCCCCTTAGAGTGCCTTCAGTGGCAAGTGACAAAAACCACACTCACGTGATTAAGAAACCAGGGTCAGATGGTTAAGCGAAAGGATCCTGCTTAATAAGCTCTTACGGTCTGACAAGTCCGTGGCCAGTCTGTCAGCAAAAACGAGCGTGGTCCCGGAGCACAAAAGTGTTATTATGCCCAGTGGTTCTCTCTGTATTTTGCAGGCTTTCTTCTCAGACAGCTTCTTCCAGACAGTAAGATGGCTGAGCTGCCCAGAGTTGCTCTCCTATGGCTTCCAGCCCAGCAGGAAGATCCCAGAACACCTCTTCCTGGTCACTCAAGCAACCTCTCACTGCCCCTGACTGGCTGGGTCAGCTCATCTGATGTTTCATCCCAGACCTGTTTAATAGTGCAACCAGGGCTACCTGGTCTCCAAAGGGCAACACTTCCCAAGGGTCAGGCGCATTGTTTTAAACAGTCTTTCCAGCTTCCAATGTCAGTGCCCAGTGTGCGGAGCTGATGATGTCCTGGAAAGCCAAGTCTCTGCTGTGGCTTAGGCAGAGGACAGGGAGCCAGCAGCTCAAGACAGACTACAGCCAGGCTGATATTTCCCTCCAACAGCCTCAGCCACCCCACTTCCAAAATGGGATCATACAAGCCACAGCTTATGAGATTGTCAGAATTACAGTCACGTTTGTAAAGTGTTAACCTGGGGTCACCATGGATTAGGCACTCAAAAAGTTGTGCTATGGCAGAACAGTTAGGAACCAGTGAGGCTTTGACACTGTTGAAAAGCCCATGCACAGGAGAGACCTGAGTCAGGGGTGTGTGGGTCTCCACCCCACACCCTGATCTCTCCCTCTCTTCTTGCTAGTGAACTCCATGTGAGCAGAGAAAGCCTGAGCTGAAGAGGCCCCATCCTCTGGCAGTGCCCAGCACTCTCCCTGGGGCCATCCCTTGCCTGTGCCCCTTTGCAAGCTCCTTCACCTGCGGAGTCAGGGTCTGGCACTCTGTGCTTCCAGACACAGTGTCACTTGTAAATCAGGGTGACCAGGCTGCTGAACAGGCTGGCCTTCTGTGCTGTTCCCAAAGCCTGCTCGCCCCGCCTTAGGCTCAGCCAGCACCAGTGACAAGGCCAGCCGGGACCTTCTGGAACTGTGCAGGGTCAGCCTTTCAGTTCATTGTGTATCCCTCTGCCTTCCCTGGCCTAAGGGGGTGTTGGCCACCTGAGCACATCCAGAATGCCAAGGACCTGGACACCCTGCTCTGAGCTCCCAGGAGTGGGGTTCCTTCCATGCTTCCTTTCTGCAGTGGTGGTGAATGTTCAGTCAGCAATGGAGTCTGCACCAGACCTAGACCCCTCACCAGTGACTCACCACATACCTCTAACCCATGGTTACAGAAAGGCTCAAGGCCGTGAAGGAACATCCTGAACGACCTGGATGTCCTCATTTCTGAGCTCAACAGTGACCAACATCTGGCCAGTCTTGTGTTATTTCCTCCTACCCCAACCTGGTATTTCCCTTAAACTTGAATATTTAAAGAAAATTCCAGAGAGGCAAGGACCGGGGTGCAATTCAAAGCCAGGTGTAGGGAAGAAATTAAAGGTTGTGGCAGGTGGCTCAGCCAGAGCCTGAGGAAATGACACTGAACCCCAGACTAATTGGAAAGAAGGGGTAGGTGGGAGCCCCTGGCAGAGCAAGCAGCGGGCACAAGACCTTGTACAGCAAGGAGCTTGGGAGTCAGCCCCAGTGGAACGAAGGAAGACGAGCTTATATCATGAAGGACTCTCGCGAGTCTCATTACCACAGGAACCCCAGGGCAGATTGGACAAAGTAGGGACGTGCCTGGTACAGACACACAGATAGTGTCTCAAAAGTTCAAATGGATGCTGGGCCACGGTGGTACATGCCCTTAATCCCAGCACTCAGGAGGCAGAGCCAGGCAGACCTCTGTGAGTTCCAGGCCAGCCTGGTCTACAGAGCGAGATCCAGGACAGGCACCAAAACTACATGGAGAAACCCTGTCTCAAAAAACCAAAAAAGTTCAAATGGGGAGCCAGCCAGCTATGGTGGATTCCTAGGGCCCCTGTACTGAAAGAAGCTGAGGCAGGAGGATTGAGTGCTCTAGGCTAGCTTGAGCTGCATTGCAAGATCCTGTCTCAAAAACAAAAGCAAGACAAGAATTACAGGTGGGGTAGGTTTGGGGTTTGATGCCTTGGGACACAGGGGGTTGAGCTATCATTCTCCATCTGAGCCTTATGACAGATCTGAGTTCTCCCAGATGAAGAGACACAGGCTCTGAGTGATTAGCAAATACACGGTGGGGCTGGGCCTTCACTTGACTGCCTCCTGCTAGTCCAGTAGGGAGAAAAGAGAGTACAGACATCCAAAAGCTGCAAGAACAGAGATAGAGTGGGCTAGATTCCTTCCTGGGGCCCTTTGCCACTACCGTCAGGAATGGCTGTAGTCGCCTGCTGAGTGTGTCTATGCTGAACATCTGTGCTGTATGTCTACACTGAATGTGTCTACACTCACAGGCTCCCACAAGTCAGAAACCACCTCCATTTTCTGGAAGGCTAAGCCTGGTCACAGCATAGATTCACAGCTGGGCTTTTGCCTGTCTGTCCTTTACCTCCCCAAAGCTGCTCCTCTCCTTCAATGGGCTCCCCGAGGGCCCAAAGCATGTCACAGGGCCGGGAGCCTCTTGAGAAGCAGTTGACTGCAGGCTGGATGCTGACAGCAATGTCTGTCTGGGGACAGGCAGTGAGGACGGCAGGGGATCAAATGGAACCAGGGGCCCCAGAGACTTGATCTGGGAGAGCTGGGACAGGAGAGGAGCAAAGGAGGGCAGAGCTCCAACTTGGAGCCTGCACTTCCGGGGGTTGGGGAAGCTTGTGTCAGTCTCTGGGATGAGCTGGCTTTTGATCCCTACCCCACAAGTCCACAACACGACACTCAGGTTCAGATGAAGAAACTGAGGCTTGCTGCTAGGCAGTCTATAAACATGAACGAGAAAAAGCCCTCTTCCTTTTCACTAACCTCTAAGGGAGGCCTGCCCGTTCTTCACGTGCCAAATGCAGGCAACAAACACAAAGGTCACAGAGTCCTCAAGACAGCACCATGTGCATCACAGCTTCCAAGTGGCAGTAGTCTCCAGACCTGACACGGGTGTGCAAAGTGTCCACAAGGAAGCACGTTACTAAATCAAACTTAAAAAGAAATACTTAGGCAGCTCTGCATCCCACGCAATGCTCTTTCCTTTATTTCTCTATTTAAAAGTACTGTTCTACAGCTGCTAAAGGGTCCATTATTGGTGAAATTATTAAGGCCACTCCACGTAGTTAAAAGGGAGGTTTATTTTGTAGGGTAACTTACAAATGAAGGGGTAGGTTGCAGGGTCTGGCAAAGGTATAGCACAGTCCGGCGGTGTTCTCTGGAGAACTCTGCTCGGTCTACCTCCAGCGTCCGGCGTCCCGGAACCAAGAGAGCCACCACCTCCTCCTCCTCCTCGGTCTTCCGCTCCCTCCTCTGCCCTGCCTTGTGGGCGTGATCATTACTGAAGCCTCAATGGAGGTTGGAACTTCCAGGCCAATGCTGGGATGGCTACCCACTACAGTCCATGGCATCATAAAGGTCAAGACCTCCTTCCCCAGTGCAGCATTGGGGACCTGGGCTGCTCCCTTCTATCTGTCATCCGATGGCAGATACTCAGGACAAACTTGACATGTCTGCCACCTCACGCTAACTCACTACCCCAACTCCCACCCCCAGAAGGTCCAACAGGAGCTCCTGGGGTCTGCAGGTCTGCCAGGCCTCTGCTCGTGCTCAGTGTGTCCATAAGCCCCCGCTTCCCTGCCAACCTCACCTTACCCTGATCCCCTCCTTTTCTTTTTCCTCAAATGTTCCCTGGTCCTAGCCCCTCCCAACCAGAGACCTCTACAGGGACCGGGAGCACGTGTCCCTTCTCACCTCACGTCCCTTGTTCTTGTTGCTGTTACCACACTGGCTCCCTCTGACACATGCCGTCAAGCATCAAGGACCCGCCTTTCAAAAACTTGCCACAGCTTTTATTGAAACGTATTTGTAAGCTATGACTCTGGTCCCAGTGAACAGCGGTCAGTATTCCGCTAAGCTGCGCTAAGATAACAAACAGCCCAAATCACATTGATTTACAAACACTGATTTCTTGCTCTGCTTTGCTGTACAATGAATGTGCAGGTGGAATGATGGAAGGGATGGGAGAAGAGCAGTGGATGGATTTCTACTCAACTCAAGACACTTGCCCAGTCCAGGCAGACTGGAAAGAAATCATATGGAGGCTGTGCAGACTGTTGGCCACTGCAGAGTCGCCCTAAAAACATGAAAAAATGGGTTTCCAAGAGGAATTGGAAGGAAGGGAGGGTGCTGGGGTGGGTGGGCCAAGGTGTGGAACTTGGCAGTGAGGAAACGCTACAGCTGTCTCGCAGCAGCCCGTCCTTCTCCTAGGTCCTTCCCGCTGACGACGTGCACACCTTCTCCCCACTGCAATAGGTTTTCCCTTCTATTTCTGCTCTGTTAAAATTATCCAAAACTTCCTGTGCAATTCACTGACCCATATTCTTTAAGGAAATGGATGGAATCATTTTTTTTTTTTTTTTTGAGCCAAACATACAACAGAGAGAAAGGCATTACTAACCCGATTTTACTCAGAAAGGAACTGGCAGCCAGAACCTCACAAGTGTCTTGACAGGCGTGTCATATCAGTGGAGACCCAGGCTCGGTGCTCCTGCCCTGGGGCAGGTGTCCTGGCCCCAGGTGCACCGTGTGTGTCCCCTGGACACCAGGCATCAGTCAGACTCACATTGCCCCAAGCGCCTCCCAGGCATTTGGGAATAGAAAAAAAAAAAAAAAATGGCCACTGTCATCTCCCCTTCTCCCACCACCTGCTCCCAGCTACCTCCTGTCACCACTGACTGCCCTCCACAGACCTGACAGGGTCTGTGGGGCCATTGTGCATGCTCAGTCCTAAAAGTTAGGGAGAGGATCTGACGTTGCATCCTCGACAATTCCGTGAGCCGTCATACTATGGCGCATTTGACAGGGACGGTGATGAGGACAGAGTGGTCAATTTAAAGGTGACATGCTGGACTAGATGAGGCAGAATATGAAGCCCTGAAATATAACCATTCAGGGTTGCTCATGAACCTCCACTAGCAGGGCCCCCAAAGCATTGACAATTCCATCTCTCTGAGCTCACATCGGGGGAATCTTCCATATTACCAAGATAATACTATATTAAGCGAGGTTTTGTATTTGGTGTATTTAATGAGCAAGCAACTCCCCAAAGGCCTTTCAATAAAGCCAGTAAATTTAACAGGAGAAACGCATCAATTGGCTTTGCTGCTCTGGCTAAGAGGGCTGCCGCTTTCCGCTTTTACACATCCTGCCGTGTATTATGCTAAGAAAGCCGTGGAATCAATCTCTGAGAAGAGGTCTAAAAGGTGGGTGCAATTAAGCAGCTAGTACTCAGCCCTCAGCTGCCCCAGCAAAACTGATTATTTTAATGTAAAAGCAATGAAGTTGACGAGAAGTCACCAACCCACTCGCCATCAGAATGTCCCAGCCCTGAAGGGTCTCTGAGAGGCCGCTGTTCATAAGGCAGGCCAGAGACCAAATCAAAGACTAAGTGTATAAAGGCATGCTGAACCCCGAACAGTATGCTCGGGTGAAATTGATTTATGGAAAGCAATATTACAGGTTTTGACAAGAAGGGAGAGGAGATAAAATATTCATATCCTTCATCTCTTCATGGTGACTGCAGGACACCCTGGTGCCCTTGCAGAGGATTGATAGAGGGGACCTACAGTTTGAGATGTTGGAGTAAGTTTGTGGGACAGGAGAGGGGGTCTGACTGGCCTTATCTTCAACCCATCCAGCTCACAAAACTCAGCTGTGCTCTCCAGGTATGTTTCCTGGCTTTAGAACACAATTCAGAGCAGAGCTAAAGGACATTAAAAGTGATCCCCTGCCCTGGGTGCACAGCTCAAGGAAGGGGTCCCATACCACACACAAGCTCTCCTGCCACTGTATGGAAGGGGCTTTTCAGGCTCTGAGTGTGGACACACTAAGGGGAGCATCTGTGGCCATCTACCTACTAGGATCTGAATATAGCTGTTCCCAAACTCCTGAAGAAATGAAAGTCTCACTCTTTTTAATAGAGTGGCTCGCCTTAAATATTTCATGTTAGTCACAAAAAGCTGGCTACTATACTGCCGTCGTATATGTGTGTCTGGCCAAGAGCAGATGCGGAAGCCGGACTGTCATCAAACTTCTTTTGAGAGCTGCTCTTCCCCCAGGCCACACCCCTACTTGCCCCTCCTTCTTCCTTCTCAACAGAGCAGTCTGAACTTGCAGTCTGTTCTCTGCACTTGCTTGCCTCTTCTGCGGAGTCATTACTAGGCACATAGTAGGTCTCTGTGGTGGGTATTGTGTTCCCTGAAATATTGTGTGTTCCCCGAAATAAATGTATCTGGGGCCAGAGAACAGACAGCCACTAGAACAAAGCCAAAAATGGTGGCTAGAAAATGGGAAGAGTAAGCCATAGCAGAAGTTGGGCGGTGGTGGTACACGCCTTTAATCCCAGCATTTGGGAGGCAGAGCTAGCCAGATCTCTGAGTTCAAGGCCACTTTAGAAACAGCTAAGCATGGTGACCCACGCCTTTAATCCCAGAAACCCAACCTTTAATCCCAGGGAGTGGGGGCAGAAAGAGAAAGATATATAAGGCATGAAGACCAGAAACCAGAGCAATTAGAGAAAAGCATGTAGTTAGTTAAGCATTCGGCTGGTTAAGCATTCAGGCTTTGGAGCAACACAGTTCAGCTGAGATTCATGTGGAGGAGGACTCAGAAGCTTCCAGCCTGAGGAAACAGGATCACCTGAGGAACTAGCAAGGTGAGATAGCTTGTTCTGTGGCTTGTTCTGCTTCTCTGATCTTCCAGCAATCACCCCAATAACTGGCCTCGGGTTTGAGTATTATTAATAAGACTCTTTAAGATTCCTACTAAAGGTCTCTCTCCTTCTAGACTCTCTGCTTTCAGTGGTCAGTTGTATCAATGCTAAGGACACTGGCTTGGACTGGGACTCCATTTCCCTGTCTTGTTACTCTCAGGCTTGGAAGCCCTGCTACCACACAGCAACCAAGGGGCAGACACTGATGCACACCTGAGTGGTGTGAGCTCAGGCAGATTAAGTATTCTACACATTGTTGGCTTGCTCAGTTGGTGAACCCCGAGCTCCAGCTTAGCATTCTCCTCCTTCTAGGCTTCAGATCATAGTTCCCAAGGTGGGTAAGTGGCCCCAGAGTGTCCCACAGTCACTCGATCAGAACGCTTCCAAGCATTCATGCATCAGGAGTACACAGGTCCCTGTGAACACACATGTGCACACAGGGCCCTCCCAGGAGGTCTCTGTCCCTCTCTTATGTGTTCTTTGTGTCCTGAAGCTGTATCTCCTTCCACATGGGTCAATGCAGATTGCTAGCCTTGGGCACCACAGTGGTTTTTCTCCCTTAATCCTGCCAACAATATAGCAGGTAGGCTCCTGGTATCGCCCCTCACACTGAGGGCACAGAAGGTGGCATCCCGCTGGGGTTTGCTCTCCACCTCTTCCCATATGACATATGTGGTCCCACAGTGTAGACAGCTGAAGAGTGGTGTTTCCGGGAGATGGAGTGGGGATGGTTAACTACTTCATTCCGTCCTGTTAGCTTATGACCTGGCTGAATCGTTCTGAAAGTTGGGTGCCCAACTTTTAGCCTGGCTTGTAAAGGAAGGAGCTGGCTCCAAGTTCAGGAACCGGTCACACCCTCTGTTGACTAACCTGACCCCAGGCTCCTGACCTATGAGGAGCGCTGATGTCACAGATATAACAGAGAAAATTCCCCGGAGGGGTCAGGGCACCCCACACCCAGTGCTACCTCGCTAGGGTTCTCCTGGGAACCCCCCACTTTCCATTTCCAAAAGCACTCACCATGCTTGGGCTGCCTAGAAGACAGCAGCTGTTCTCAGTTCAGCTTATCCGATCCACAAAGGCCAAAGTGGCTGGTCCCTGTGGCTGGTCCCTGTGGCCTCTTGACAGCAGTCTGGACTGGACCCCAAAGTGCTTAACCAGTGCTGTCAGACCAGGTGTGAGCCAGCCTGTGTCCCTCTCCCCCAGACTAGGCCAGGAACAGTCAGAGTGGTTGATCTGAGCGGGTGACCAGGTGCGACCCAACTGCTCCATCTGGATCGGCAATTCCATGATGGAAGTTTTGCTCCTCCATACACGATGTTTTATGAACCCCACTCTGTGCCACACACTCAAAATTTATTGTCAGAGAAAACCATATTCTTTCCCCAGAAACTCAGCACTCAGTAGGACTCAGGCGAAGAGGAACTTGATGTGTAAGGGACAGAAAGGCGGAAGCCAGCCTCCACTCCTCACGGCTGGAATATCCCCACAAGGACACACCCTCCCTGGTTTTGCTCCCCTCCCTGCAGATACCCCCGATTCCCTTCTCTTCTTTAGACTCCTTCCCTGACCCCTGCCACTCCTGCTTCTGAACTCTTGGCCCATGGTGCACTTGGTTTGAAATCTTTTGGAAGAGTGTATACTGCCCTGTGTACCACAAGACAGGCTGTGTTCAAACAAAGCCTTCCTCAGAGAGCTAGCAACACACGTACACTTTATAACATGCAGAGACGCTAAACTCAACCCCGACCACCCGCCCTGAGGCCATCTTAAAGGCCCTGCTCCCAGCCCTCTGCTCTGCAGGCACACGGGCCTCCTGGGGTTTGGGTTTTTGTTGTTTTATCTTGTTTGCTTTCCTTTGCTTTATGCTTTTATTTGTTTTGTTTGTTTATTGATATTGGAAGTTGTATAGTTTTGTTTTGTTTTGTTTTGTTTTGTTGTTGTTTTTTAATTTGCTAGATGGTAAGAATCGAATTCTCTATCTTTGTACCCCCAGAGGAAATCTGCCCAAGATGCTTCCCACATCACCCCACAACACTTCCAATGATAGGAACTTGGGAGAGTGAGGGCTGCTCACGCTCAGCCCACTTCCTGTCAGGCCTCATCTTAGGAAGGAGCTTCTTTGGGTGGGTGTCCCTGGTCCCCCCAGGATTGCAGCTGGCTGCTGAGGATCAGCGTCTTGAAAAGAGAATCTAACCCGTTAGCCTATCAGTGGCACCCCAGCCCAAGCCTCAGCTTTGTGCCTAACCCCAGCTACGTCTCAGGTTGTTATTTAAGGTAAATGACGGAAGACCATACTCTACTTTCTTCTGAGGAACTTACTCATCCCTGATGACGATGCACACGAAGGGACCACGTGGACCATTATCTCAACTGTCACAGAGCCCAGCCCAGCCCCACCTCCACTTGCCTAGAGATAGAACTGCCCACAGTGGACTCCTCCCACATCAATCATCCATCAAGCAAATGCCTCCCAAAGACTTGCCTACAGACTGGTCCTGTTAAGGCATTTTCTCAATTAAGATAGTTTCCTTTTTCTCATTTTTATTAGTTCTTTGATAATTTCACACAATGTGTTTCAATCATATTTACCACCACCCCAGGCGCTCCCTTTTCAATGACATTATGTTTGGACATGGCAGAGCCTTAGCTACCCCATAGCATGGAGATCTTGGTAATGCCTTCCATCTCCCTCTCTCATCCATGTATCATTTTTTTAAGATTCATTTACTTTCTATGTATGAGTGTTTTGCCTGCATATATGTGTGTGTACCATGTGAGCGCCTGATGCCCTCAAGGGTCAGAAAAGGAGGTTGGATTCTCTGGAACTGGAGTTACAGAGAGTAGTGAGCCTCCAGGTGAGTGCTGGGAACTAAACCCAGAGCCTTTGCAAGAACAAGTGCTCTTAACCACTGAGCATCTCTCCAGCCCAATTGTCCTGATTGTTGGTTGATGTGGGAGGCTCCAGCTCACTGTGGAAGGTGCCATCCCTGGACAGGTGGTCCTGAGCTGTCCAAGGAAGGTAGCTGAGGAAGAGACAGGAGAAGCAAGCCAGTAAGCAGTGTTCCGTGGTTGCCACTTCAGTCCTGCCCCAGGTTCCCGCCTCAAGAGCGCACGCTCTTGCCCTGGCTTCCCATGATGGCGACTGTAAAGTCCAAGCTGAAACAAACCCTCCAAGTTGCTTTTGCTTGTGGTGTTTCCCACAGCAACAGAAAGGAAACCAGGGCAGCAGGATGAGGGCAGGGTGCAGGTAAGAGCTGAGGGGTACAGCCTCCTACCGTGAGACAGCAGCAGCCACGGGGACCAGCCGGGTGTAACCGGAGGAGGAGAGAGGGGCTGTCCCAGAAAGACTCGTTAAACAATGTAGACACATCCCTTACCCTATTGGAGCCTGCAGCCAATGAGAAGAGGCCGTGGACCAGCGTTTTGTCTCTACAGCGAGATGCCTGAGACTTTAGGATGAAGGTTTGTTCAGCTGTTTTGAAGGTTTGTAGGTGAGTCTCCTCTATCCACTTAGCACCAACAGAACCTTCACATCTGGTCAAGCTGTGGTGGGTCACAACGGTAGGAATGCATACAGTAGCCAGAGATCCACATCTGGAAAGCAAAATCCCAAGGACAGGATCCCCACCAGACCCCACTGCTCATACCCTGACAAAAGCTCCAGTTTCAGTGGACCTGGGGTGGCCCAGCCATAGTCAAACCACAGAAAAAAGGAAGTAAGGTTCATTTCAGTCCTGACACAGAAGCCACCTCAGCACCACCACAGAGGCCCCAGTAGGTGTGAGCATCAAGAGATGTTTAGAAGCTTGTGGGAAAAACAGAAAAAATAATTTGGGAGCCAGGTGGTCACGAGTCAAGGTCCTCCCAAGGGATTAGACACAGAAATTCCTTGAAGACCAGGATTTTTCCTCCACTCAGGGGGAAGGGGGATCCTTTCTAGGCCTCAATCCCCTTATTCTCCAAACCACGAACAGCTCTTTCTTTCCGTTAACGGTTTGTGGGTGCAGATACAATAATGATCACAAACACATCTTGACTGTGTGTGTGTGTGTGTGTGTGTGTGTGTGTGTGTGTGTGTGTGTGTGTACAAGTTGGGGATGAAACCAGGGTGTGACACAGGCCAGGTCTCTGCCATCCCCAGCATAGCAGAGCCATGGAAACTACAAAGGTGCCGAGGTTGTGCGGCTGTCCTGCGGGTGCTCCCGAGGATGGAATCTCTCACAGACACAACTCTGTGACACATTTATGAGGAGCCCAGACTTGGCACTCTGAGCAAGGTCTCCTGGGCAATAGCTTGTGAGCCTGCTTGCTGCGTTGTAGAGTGGGCCAGGAAGGGCACCTGTGTCACGGTGCCATCACAGCCAAGTCTGAGGACAGCAGTGCTTCTGCCAAGCTGTGAGAACACACGGGCATGGGGGGGGGGGTGTCACTGTTGTCCCCTTCCCCTGAGTCAGCACAGCATCTGACACCCAGGGCCACAGCCAGGTTCAGAAACCAGGACTCTGGCGGTCATGCCAGAGAGGGAAACCTGCCTTGGAAGGAAGGGACAGAGCTGCATCCAGAACCTCAGCGTTCAGAGAGTGCTGTCTGGTCTCTCTGCCTACCCAGGCTCTGGGATGCCCAGGGACCACACCGCGAACCAAATCTGCCACAACCATTCCAAGGGAGAAAAATCCTCAGTGGTAGTGGGAACATCCCATGGATGGCCACCAAGGACAAAGCTGTACACCGGAGGGCAGGGGGCAGCAAAGGCCACCGAATAATCCAGGCCCCAGAGGAAGACCACGCCTCCAGACTCAAAGCAAACTTTCCAAATGCAGAAGGGATGGACCAAAAAGGATGTGATGCCCGAGAGAAGAGGTGCCAGGTTCCAGAGGAAAGAGGGGTACATGAGCCTCCTCCTCGGGACATGGTAAGTATGTGTGTATGTGAGAGAGAATATGTGTGAGAACATATATGTGTGTGTGAATGTGTGTGAATACATGTGAGTGACTATATGTGAATGTGTGTGAGTAGGAGTATATTTGTAAATATGTGTAAGGGTATATGTGAGTGTGTGAACATATGTATGTGTGAAAGTGGATGAGTATGCATGAGATGACATGTGTGACATTATATATGTGTATGAATGTGTGTACATACATATGGTTGACTGTGTGGGTGAGTGAACATATGTGAAATTGTATATATGTGTGTGAGTGCATGCATGTGGGAATATGTATGAATATGTGAATGTGAGTGTGTATGTGTGCATGTGTCAATGTATAAGTGTGAGTGTGAATGGGTGTGAGCTGTGAATGAATGTGTGTGTTGATGTGAGAGTGGATTGGATGTGAGTTGCAAATGAATGTATGTGCATGTGAGTGAATGTGTGTATGTGTCAATGTGTATTGTGAATATGTGTTACGTGTCTTTTAGTGTATATGTGCATAACTGTGTGTGTGTGCAAATGCATGTGAGTGTGTGAGCAAAAGCATGACTATGTGAGTTGAGTGAATGTGTGTGTGTGTGTGAGAGACTGTGTAAGTGAGTGTTTGTGAATGTGTGTATTATCAATATGAGAGTGAAGTGGGGTATGAGTTGTGAACCTGTGTGACAGTAGGTGTGTATGTGTGAATGTGTGTGTGTCAGTGTATTGAGTTGTGAGCTAGTGTTTGGATGTGTGAGAGTGTATGTGTGTGTGCATGCACACTCCCATGTCCATGCAAGTGCTGGCTTGGGTGCCCAATGTGGCAGTGGAAGGGGAACTTTTTCCAAGAACCATTTTGGGTGCACAGTGTGAGGAAAGGAGGGTTGGCTGGGCTGTCCCAGCCTGGCCTTGGGTCCGTCGTCGTCTGTGCCTGTCTTTAGTTTCCACCTCCCCACAGCCGTCTTTCTGTGTCTGGGGCGTCTTTTGTGTGTTTCTGTCTTTCCATGTGTCCATCCTGCTCATCCTTCTCGCTCCTCCCGCTCTGTCTGTCCTCTTCCCTCTCCCTTCCCACCTCTCTCTCTCAGCTCCATCCCTCTCTGCCCCTCCCCCTGTGATCCCAGTGCCCCCCTTTGCCACAGGAAGCCTCTCCCTCAGCCTCAAGTCTGCCTGTTCTTTTGTGCTGGGTGAGGTGCATCTTCCAACGGAGCTGAGCTGACTCCTCTGGGACACAGCTTCCAGGTCTGAATGCTTAATTCTGCACTCAGCAAGGGCAAGGACTCAAGCCCCATTGTATTCTGCTTATCTTGCACACTACCAGGCTGGCTAAAATGCTCTCTTCCCTCCCTTGCGGGCTGGTGTCCCCGGAGGAGGGGGTGCATCTAGAGCTCCTCCCAATGCTTTTACTTCCCTGGTTATAAAAGGCTAGGGCACCCCAAACAGGGTCTTCACATGGCCACAGGCAGGGAGCCCTGGACATGGCCGCACGTAGGGACAGCTCCATCTTCCAAGCTGCATATCGGAACTCTGTATTGTTTTTTGTTCTGTTCCAAGACCTAGTGCATACTGTTTGCAGTTGTGTTTAGATCTGGTTACTTCAATGTGTGAATAATAATAAAAACACTTCACCAGCATGAGTTGCTGATGTCCCACATTTCCTCTTGGACAGACAAGGACACTGAGGCACAGAAAAGTCATACAACTTGTCAAGGTCACACAACCACCTGAGGTGAACTTGAACCTAGCCATCTACCCTGAGTTCTGGACCTCCGGAGTCACACTTGAGTCTTTTTTCTGCCTGGCACTTCGGCCCCCTTTTAGCCACAGGACACTGCACAGAGCCTACCCCAGGTTGGTGCCTAGAACATCCAGTTTGAGGGCTCAATTCCTAAATCCCAGCTTTTCCACAGAACTTCCTCTCTCAGTTCTGGTCTCAAACATCGTCTTAGGGCCTCTTTCCCTAAGCACCCCACACCGCTATGTCCCTCAAGGTTCACACAATAGAAGGCTTCTTGAGATTCTTCATCTGTATTCTGGATTACTCCCTTTCCCCTGTGATGGAAACCCGCTCAGCTTCCTAGCTGTGACCTCAACATCCAAAGTAGCCTGAGATCCACAATGCATGTGGAAATAAGTGGACACGAGGAGGGTGGTGTGGCCTTGACCAGAGAAAACATGAGAGGTAATGAGTTGTTTCTGAGAAGGACCATGAAATGGAGTCATGGTGATCCACCCACACTGTGTGGGCTGAAGCAGGAAGCCAGTCACACTGTGCTATGCATGGCAGGGCTTAAGAAGGCAAGAAGGACCAGGGTGTGAACAGTCACCAGACTGAGGGACCTGGATTTCACCAACAGGAATAGACAGTGAATGAGGAGCCTTGGGGAGAGGCCAGGGTGGCCAAGGCCCAGGCAGTGTGGATGCAGAGAATATACCAGCTGTGAACAGGCAGGCACAGAACCTGATGAGAGGGAGGAAGCCTCCTATGGTCTGCAACCGCCCGGATGCATTTTCTAGAAATAAGAGCAGGTCGGGACCTTTGTTTTCTGTTTTCCCCTGCCCGCTGAGGGCAATGAGGAGCCAAGCGTGTTTCCAAACACATCACAAGAATCTGCAGTGGAAGATAGAAGAATAACCCCAGGCTTCTTGGTCTAATTCTCAAGGTCAAGTGATATCATTAGAATAACATGAACTCAATTTGAGTTACAGCAGGGAAATCATGTTAGGAAATATGGGTCACTCTCCACCACCGCGTGATGAAGCTGCCACCATCGGAAGCACTCACTCAAAAGCCTGCCAACACCCCTTGCACCACTCTGGGGCTGGCACCCGATAGCAAATCACCCAGAACCCCAGAGCCCCCTGGAGAAGCGGAAGTGTGACTGAGCAGGGACTGCAGAGTCAGCTAGAAGGGTAGGGTGTCCCAGAACAAAAGGCAGGCTGGTTCCCACTAGTTTTCATTGAGAAGTCTGCCCTGTGCTTTGCTTCAAAGTCCTCTGTGGGAAAGCAGGCAGAGGGAAGGGCTGGGGTCAGAACACACCAAGCCCAGTGCTGGTAGAGGAGACACCAATGCTTGGAGGGGAAACACCAGGTTCCAGTGGGAGCTGCCCTGAGATAACAGCAAAGGTGAGACACTGAGAGTCACAGGGACATCCTGTATAAAAAAGACCACCCCTCCACAGCAAACACTAGCCCCAAGTGATGAGACTCCCTGATGTTCAGTGAAAACTAGAATTCGAGACTTGATGTGCCATCTCCTTATTTTAGAATGTTGTAGCATGGTAAAATGATGTGTCTCCTGCTGCAGGAGACAATTTCTATTGGGACTTAAAAGGTTAAAACCAGCCGGGTGGTGGTAGCGCACACCTTTAATCTCAGCACTCGGGAGGCAGAGCCAGGTGGATCTCTGTGAGTTCGAGGCCAGCCTAGGCTACCAAGTGAGTCCCAGGAAAGGCGCAAAGCTACACAGAGAAACCCTGTCTCGAAAAACCAAAAAAATAAAAAATAAAAAAAAGGTTAAAACTGATAAGGTGGGTATGTGTGTGTGTGTGTGTGGGGGGGTGCTGGCCTCAGGCTAGGAGGCCTGCTTTGTTAGGAGGGAGGGCATTTGCAAACCCACATGCTCCCTGGCAAAATCCAGTGGCTCTGCTTTGGAATAAATGGCAGAGATTTGCCCTCCACTGAAACACACTTCACACATTACCAACCCCTCCAGGATATAGCCCACAGCTAGTGGGTGATGCCAGGGGGCCACTCAAAAGGCTTGGGTTCCTCATCTAAACGTGGACCACCTCCAAAGGACCATGGGACATCAAGGCTCCAGCGATCAGCTGAGGGCATGGTACCAAGGGGACCTCCACCTTGGCCTATCTTGGTTTCTTGCCCCCTGTGGGCCCGAGCCACACCTCCCAGAAGGCTTTCCTGGCCCCTAGCACTCACCTGTCACAGATTGCCCCCTGCGTCATATCCTTTACAAGAAGTGTGATGTGATCCCTTAGGCAGATGCGGCTTGCTTAGAGCTCTGTCTGCACTGGCCTGGGGGACCCTTTGCTGGGTGTCTTGTGTGTGTTGGTCTAAGAACAGAGACAACCGCACAAAATTGTGGCTGGAATGACTGGCCATGTGAAATTCAAACTTCTAAATCATAGCCTCATCCCAACTTGGGGATCTGTGGGGTGCAGGAGTTCCCCACAGATGGAGGATATCTAGCAAGCTCTGTTCAACTGATGCCAAGAACCCATTCCTGTGGAGGACAGCAAACAGGATTTCTAGACACCTCCCAATGTCCCCTGAAGACAATCTGCCTGTCATTGAGAATCTGTACCCTGTATTTGCTCTCCCCATGACCTATACCATTCAAAGGAGGCGGTGCTTCCTGCCATTGTATGTGACCTCTTATTTAGTCTGAGAAGGATCACATGCCCCTTCTCCCTGCTTCTGCCTGCAAGGTGGATTTGCTCCTGGTCAGACTAGGGGATGACTTCTGCTGTCTACTCCATTCTGTAATCATGAGTGTATTTCCTCAATTTACATCTTAAATTCTGTTACCCATTTAATAGACTCGCGTGGATTGATCGTGATAGCTCCCTGACTCACTAAAGTTCCATGGCACACAGAAGAAGCCACAGATCAGGGGACAAAAGCTGACCAGGGCCCTTTCAGGCCTTCACAGAGAGATGGACTCTCAAGGCTGACCAACCAGTGGTGTGAGGTAGGAGAGGAGCCAGCCCAAAAGGTTGGGGACACTACTCCCAGCCTCAGAGACTCGTCCTGCAGCCTGGACAGAGCTGGGTCTCTCCTCCCAGCTCCACAGCCTCAGGTGAGAAATAGAGACACCAGTTTCCATCCTACCGACACCCCACCCCTCAGAGGATCTGCAGAGCAGTGGTGTGGTGCACAGGGGAGCACTGGCATGATTAGAGTACTGTGCACATGAGCAATGGACATGTACATTCAACACTCCCAGAATCAGCTAAGGGAGTTCAGCCTGAGGGAGACTGAAAAATGAGCAGACAGACAGACGGGCAGACTTTGTCTTTATTTGCCACTCTGGCCTTCCCCAGTCCCCAGTTGCCCTGGGA
This sequence comes from Onychomys torridus, assembly GCF_903995425.1. Taxonomy (NCBI): domain Eukaryota; kingdom Metazoa; phylum Chordata; class Mammalia; order Rodentia; family Cricetidae; genus Onychomys; species Onychomys torridus. The sequence continues at coordinate 14,970,486 of NC_050447.1, forward strand.
AAGGGAAACTGCAGATAAAATGCCCAAAGAACAAACTATAGTAAATTCTCAGAACCTACTAAATCCTAAAGAAGCCAGGAACTTCATTTTCGCTTCAGAAAATGTGGCTTTATACGGTGGCACACCCCGACCTTAAGTAGAATGCAGTAAGTGATAGAATCTGCTTCCTGTCTTAATTCCAAGAAGAAAGTGAATTAAAAGCCTGTCAATGGTGGATACCACCTTGACAGCCACATTCCACCAGCAGTGGGCAGCAGAAACAGGAGGAAGAATTTGCCTTGAAAAGACCTGGTGGAAGCCGAGACTTTGTGCCCATCTTCCTGCCCACCTCCTTCCCACCCTCGTCAAGCCAGAGGGAAGCAGTGTGGTCCTGAAACAGCTTCACTGCCAACAGTGACAGGAAGCTGCAGCCCGCCCCCTCCCCGCCGCCAGACAGCAATCCTGTGACTAACACGGGGAGTCCTCACTGTCCTGTCACCTCCTTCTAGGGACTCTTGGCCGCCCACATTCCCGTAATGGGAAGAAGCCAGCCGACTTCTGGGAGGCAGGATGGCAGTGGGTAGAAGGGGCTCCAGAAGTTTGCTCCTCTGTGATTCTTCCATCGTAATCATGGGGAGTCAGTTTACCCCATGTGCCCCCCAACCGTTAAACAATTTGAAATCATTTTTTTAAGGAATAGTGAGTCTAAAATATGGAAAGAAAACTGTAAAATCAAAACTGTTAGTCATTTCAAGAGTAAAACTCTATTTCTCTTTCACATTTTAATGCAGAATAATATTATTGAACTATTGCACCCAGTATGAGCTGGGTCCTATAATACATGATATAATATGGGAAAGGGCTTCCCTGTCTTTGGTCGGCCCAGAACATACATGTGCTTCCCTTCACCTCCAAGTGTGTCTACGGGGATAGTGAGTGTCCTCACCAGATCTGCAGAATGGACCCAGAGACTCTAGGAAGACCCTGAGCACCAACCTATGTCCCTTAGGTAAATTTGGGAGCTGGTTCTAGACATGTGACATAAGCGTTTAACACCACCTCTTACCATCAAGGCTTTGTAGCCATCAGACTGAACCTCTGCAAATTTGAGAGATTCTGGGAGCCTGAGTCTGAGCCTAAACCTTGTGTTCTGATTTTATTTTTTGTTAAATGATGGGAATCCAGTACTTTCTGCACCCGCGTCTTGGCCCAAACTAGAGTTAGACAAGATACACCCAGAGGACCACGTGAAAAAGAACCCATTCCTTTGTGGGAAAGAAAGCCATTCCCACAGGCTTCAGAGGCAAATAAAGTAGGCTTGTGAGCATCTCACTTGCCTGACCTCCCTAAGCAAGGTCCTCCAAGCCCGCCCCCTGCTCCCTGGCTCCTCTGTGAAATTGCATGTGTTGGACAGAGGGCAAATGCCAGAAGGCATGATGGTCTGCCCAGTGCCTGCTGGTCCCCAGCTGGCAGACATCTCTTTCCACAGTCAGTGAGCAGGGTTGTGTTTATTTTGTAATTAACAAAAAACAAAGGAAATGGCAGGGGGCTTGTGGGCGGTGCTTGTGGCTTGTTTTTGGGGGGCTGGAATTCCTGCCTCACCCCTTGTTCCCTTGGCTCTGCGTAGGTAGAAGGGGAGGAGGGGGCGTCAGCCCTTTCTGTCATTTCCAGGAGTCTGTGTCTTTTGTGGCCAGGTCACCTGCTTTGACAAACGGGCCCGCTATTTCAAAAGACGTGAGGGCAGAACTCTGCCCTGACGGGCCTGTGGGTGGATCGAGTCTGGTTGGTGACAGAAGGCAGCCATAGTTGCTATGGAAGGGACTGTGGAGGGATCAATGAACCTGGGTACTCCAAGTCCACATCTCAGACAAGAGTCCCTAGTAAACCTTTGTCGTGATATCTTCAAAATGGGCCCATGTTCCTGTACCCGATGGAGGGATGGAACAGACCCCTACCAACAAAAATGGGGAGGTTTGGGGATTTGGGAGGAACCTGTTAAGCAGATAGGATTCCAAGATACCCATGCTAAACAAAGCAAATTCCATTTACTTCCACAGGAGCCTGAGATTTTGACAGCAAAGAGAGACTTATGGTAGAGTTGTCGCTGCATTTATATTTAATAAATTTAAGAGAGAGATGAAATAGACTTTAGCAAGGCTAGTGAAATATTTATAAAAGCACACCGAAGCTGTGTAAGGGAGAGGGGGAAATAAAACAGCTCACATGTGGGATCAAGTCGAGCAAGCCAGCTTTTAACCTGACAGCTCCCTCGCACTGCAGGCGTGAGAGCTGCCAACAGGCCGCAGATGCACCACACCTGAGCTAGCCGGGAAGGTGGGGAGGTAGGGGCGGGAGGCGAGATGGGGACGGGTGGGCACAGCCAGCTCCATGCAGTCTGGGCAGCTGTCGCACCTGCCCAGCTGCTCAGGTGCTCCTGGCACCTTGCAATGCTCTCCCAATCCTTCCCACCTCTGGCCTGTGTCCAGTAAAGCCCATGGCCCAATAGGAACACGCAGGGCTCCTGAGGAGCCTCCCATAGCTGAGGGCTGAACACCCTTATATCTCTTTAAGAGACCCCCCATCTGTCTTCAAGCTTCTGTCCAAGCAAAGGCTCATTTTCCCATTAAAAGGAAACGTGGTTAGATTTGTTTGCATTTTTTAAACACACAGTTACTACACATCCATGTGGAAAGCTCCAAACACACAAAACAAACATCTACACCAACAAGCATGTAAACTCCATCAGCCACCATGTACTTACCCCGTCCAGGGTGATTTTAATGTCAGGAAGGTCATTTCAGAGCAAGTAATGCTGGCAGCTGAATGTCGTGTGACACAGTGTGTGCTGGACATTCCTCCTCCGTTTTTTGTTTGTGAGTTTTTTGTTTTGTTTTGCTGTTTGTTTGTTTTTGGGACAGTGTTTCTCTGTGTCCCCCTGGCTGTCCTAGAACTCACTCTGTAACCCAGGCCTTGAACTCACAGAGATCCTCCTGCCTCTGCCTCCTGAGTGCTGGGATTAAAGGCGTGCGCCACCATCACCCGCTTTCTTCTCCAATCTTAATCTAAATCTAAATTCACCTTCAAGCCTATGTTATCCTGTCTCCCCAAGACACATTCACAAAGAAACATTTCTAATCCCACCCTCTCGGACAGCCCAGTGTGGTTCTTCTCCTTCTCCACCTTGAGGGGCTCAGGCCCAGGCAGGCTCTGGACCACACCCTTCACCACCCATCACTCCCTACAAAAGTATCTTCCAGCTTCAATATTGGGCTGTGAGCAACATCTCCTCTCTCTCTCTCTCTCTCTCTCTCTCTCTCTCTCTCTCTCTCTCTCTCTTTCGGAAAACCACACCAACACTTGTCCACTTTCCCAGAAGTGGAAAATTGCTTTGCAGTTTGCAGACTGAGCTGCAGAAATGGGTTCACCAAAAGCCAATTTGCAGAAGTCCAGTTCAGCAGATGACAGGCTGACCCAGCCTCTCTTGGGCTTGCTTTTGGAAGTTTGTGTTCCCTGAACCCCTCTAGCCATTCTTACTCCAAATAAAGAAATTCTACCTCCCTCTCCATCCCCAGCCTTTGGACTTTGCTTTTTGTTTTGGTGTGTGTGTGTGTGTGTGTGTGTGTGTGTGTGTGTGTGTGTGTGTGCTCATAGGCCTGTGCATTTGCAGGCCAGAATTTGACATCACATTCCTTCCTCAATTACTTTCCACCTTACATTTTAAGACAGGGTTTTGACTGAACCTGGAGCTCATGAATGAATTCAGTAAAGCTGACTGGCTGTGGAACTCCAGGGATTTGCCCGGTTTTTGCCTTCCCAGCACTGGGATTACAGCTTTTTTATTCCTGAGACAGGGTTTCTCTGTGTAGTCCTGGCTGTTCTAGATCTTGCTCTGTAGACCAGACTGGCCTCAAACTCACAGAGATCTGCCTGCCTCTGTCTCCCAAGAACTGGGATTAAAGACGTGCGCCGCTACCACCACTGCCCAGCTGGGATTACAGCTTTTTATATAGGTGCCCAGCTTTTTGCATAGGTATTAGAGCTCTGAACTCAAGTCCCCATGCTTGTGTGGCATGCACTTTGCCCACTAAGCCACCTCCCCAGTCGCATGGACTTTGGACTTTGAATGGTGGCAGAGAGCCCTGCTGGCGAGTCTAAGAAGTGTATCTGATGGCTCATTCAAAAAAAACCGTGTCTGCAAACAACTTCCCACACACTGGCTTTTGCAACTGAACACATATCTTCCTCTGAGCTACAAGAAGGTTTGGGCCCATTACCCTGAGCCCTGAAGGTACCTTCTCTTTCCTTCAGGCCCTGCCTCAGTATCCAAAGTCTCAAACTCCTACCGTGGGGGCTCATTTGAGTATCTGGAGGGGAAGGCTGAGTGTTACAGGATCATAGAGGCGGCCACGCTAGGCACTGTCAGGAGTCTCAGAGACACTAGGCACAGAATGTACCGAAAGCAGAGACAACAATACCTGAGTCTCCCCTCTCCACTTCACGTCCCTCTTCTCCCACCAGGCCTACCTGACGGAACCCCAATGACTGGCCTCTGCCCAAGTTGGTCCCTCTATTTAGGACACTCTTCCTTACCCACTCTGCCTTCTTCCTTTTGCTTCTGTTAAGGTATGGTTTGTTCGCAATAAATGGCACACACGTGACATGCACAATGAGCTAAGTGTTGACACACAAACATACCTATGAAACCACTGTCAGGGCATTGCTCCTGTCCTCACCCCCCAGGTCCCTCCTGATATCCTGTTATCCCTCCCATCCGTTGTCTCAAATACTCACGACCACTGACAGGATTTCTGACCCTGTAGTTTATTCACAGTCTTTATAGCTGTGCATGCTTTGAATCATGTGGTGTGATGCTCATGTGTCTGACTTTTTGCATGAAGCATCGTCTCTGAGATTCACGAAAGCAACTGAATAGATCAGTAATTCACTCCTTTTTTGCTAAGTGACATTCCATTTCATGGGCCTACCACAATTTATTCATTTACCTCTGGGTGGCTCATTGGCAGATTAAAAATAAAGCTGCTGGGGCTGGAGAGATGGCTCAGCGGTTGGGAGCACTAGCTGCTCTTCCAGATGACCCAGGTTCAATTTCCAGCACCCACATGACAGCTCATAATAGTCTATAACTCCAGTTTCAGAGGATCCAACACTTTCACAGACATACATGCCTGAAAAACAAAAATGCACATAAAATGAAAATAAATTATTTAAAAGACTATTAAAAAAGTAAAAATAAAGCTGCTGTGAACATTCAAGTACTAAGTTTTAGATGGAAATTCCTTTTCATCCCTCTTGAATAAATACTAGGTTTAGAATGTCTGGCTTGTGTAATAGGTGTGTGTTTAAAATCTTCAGAACCTAACAAACTGTTTTTTGGCTCAGCAGTGTAAGGGAGTTCTTTTTTGTCCACATCCTCACCAACACTTGGTAAGTCACACAGGCTTTAATTACGGCACTAACTAGAAGATCCCAGGTAGCCAGTTGTGATACAAGTCTGCATTACTGATGATTGTTGCTCTTCAGCTTTTCATCTACTCACTGAACATCTTTTTTCTTCAAGACAGGGTTTCTCTGTGTAGCCCTGGCTGTCCTAGAACTCATTCTGCAGAGCAGGCTGGCCTCGAACTCACAGAGATCTGCCTCCCTCTGCCTCCTGAGTGCTGGGATTAAAGGTGTGCTCCACCACCACCACCCAACAACTAAATATTTTCTTGATGAAAACAATTCACATTTTCTGTCATGGGTGCATGTGTCCCTATAAGTGTGTGTGTATGTGTGTGACATGTGTGCATATATGTGCATCTATGTGTAGAGATCAGAGGTCACTATTGGGGGGGATCTCCCTCAATCACTCTCAGCTAAGTTTTTGAGGCAGGGTCTCTCACTGACCCTGGAGTTCACCAATTCAGCGATCCCCAGGGGGGCTCCTGCCTCTACCTCCCCAGGGCTAAGACTTCAAGATGCATACCACCACACACATCCTTCCACATCTGTGCTGGGACTCTGCTTCAGGTCCTCATGGCAGGCACTTCGCTGAGAAGACCACCTCCCCTTGTTTGTCAAGTTCTTTTGGTTTATTTTGAAAGTTTTAGAAATACATTTCTAAGATAATAATCCAATTGCAAATGCCTCTGTATTTTGTTTCTCTTTCCTTTCATTGCATCTTTCAAAGAGGGTGCATTTCATTTTTATAAAATCGAATTAACTGTTTTTTCTTTTAGGGACCATCATTTTGGTACTACGTCTAAGGAAGTTTGCTCACCTCAAGGTCACAAAGATTTTTCTCCTGATTTATTCAGGGATTTTTGATAGCTTTTGCATTTTGCATCTGGGCCTGTGGCCCGTGTTCAGGGCTGTATGTAACAAGTAATAAATCAAGGTTGATTTAATTTGGGCATGGCTCTCCAACTGCTCCAACACAACTTCTAGAAGCGATTCTTCTAGAATCATTTTCCAAACTTCAAGAAAACATGGCTTTCCCACATGTGGGAAACTTTCTTCTGGACTCTATTCTGTTGTCTGTCTCTCCATGGACAGCCGCACCATGCTGCGAATCGCTTGCCTTGACTGTAGTCTAGAAACCAGGTCATGTTAGTCCTCAGCTTGCAGGGACTTTAGGATTGTTTTGAATTGAAACTCATGGGCAAGGCAGGTCTGTGTATTCAGGGATTCCTTAATCTCTCAGCATCATGCTAGCTTTTCAGAAGACAGCTCTTACACACCTTTCTCTCAGACCAAGCTCCTAGCACTCCAGATCATACACTATTATCAGTATAAGTGGTGATTTCAGTGGTAGTTCTTGACTCTTCCTTACTAGTCTGTAAACACATTGGATTCTGTCTATCACCGTGTGTCCCTCAACCCAGTTCAACATTGTTTTTAGTGGTAGTGATTATTTTACTGATTTATCATTTTCCTACATAGACAAACACATAAACTGAAAATAAAAATATTCTAACTGCTTTATTTCCTTTCTATCCCATGCACATTTGGGAGCTGCAATCTTCCAGATGATGCTGAATAAGAACAGAGAGAGAAGACATCCAGGCCTTGCTGGTTACCTGGCAGGCATCCTGTTTCATTAAAACACACTGTTACCAGTGGGTCTTTGTGGTCAAGGACACTTTGGGTCTGTTGAGATAAATGGATTTTCTTCCCTATTTTTTAGGACTTACTTTATTTTTAAATTTTGTGTATATATGTTTGTCTGTTGGAGAGTATATGCACATGTGTACAGACACCTGCAGAAGCCAGCAGAGGGTGCTGGGTCCCTGGAACTGAAGTTGTAGGCAGTTGTGAGCTTCAGAACGTGGGTCAGGGGAGCTGCACGCAGTTGTGTGTGTGAGCAGTTTGTACCTTCGCCTGCTGAGCTGCCTCTCCAGCCTCTCTCCTGGGATTTGAATGGGATGAGTTACCCAGCTTGATGCCGTGTTAGTGACTTCTCTGTTGCTGTGATAAGACACCATGAGCAGCTTTTGAAAGAAAGTTTATTTGGATTACTGTTCCAGAGAGATAAGAGTCCAACATGGTGGGGAGGCATGCCAGCATGGTGGCAGGATGGCTGGAGCAGGAAGCTGAGAGATCACATCTTTAACTGCAGGCAGGAAGCAAGGGACAAACCGGAAGTGGGGTGAGGCCTTAAACTCTTGAAGTCTGGCTGCAGGGACATACTTCCTCCATCCAGGCTGCACCCCTTAACCTTCCAAGACGTAGCCACTAACCGGGAACCAAGTGTTCGAATGCCTGAATCTGTGGGGGGCATTTTTCTCACTCAAACCACCACAGATGCTAACCCACAGACTCATCCTATGTGTGCAGTATGGGACTCAGCTTCAAAGCATCTTTTGTAAAGGTTTTCCCAATCTTCATTCATGAAGAGTGTGGGCCTACGGCTTTCTTTTCTTGCATTGCCTTTGTTTAGTTTTGATATCACCATCACGGCGACATAAGCCACATTCATTAAGGCAGAAATATTCTTTCTTCAAATTTCTGAAAGGGGCTGGGTGGTGGTGGTGGTGGTGGTGGTGGTGGTGGTGGTGGTGGTGGTGGAGGCGGCAGCGGCGGCAGCGCACGCCTTTAATCCCAGCACTCAGGAGGCAGAGCCAGCCTCGTGTACAGAGTGAGATCCAGGACAGCCACCAAAACAACACAGAGAAACCATGTCTCGAAAACAACAACAACAACATTCTCAAAGGGTATGTATGGAACTCTCGTCATTTCTTTGCACAGACGCCTTCATGGACTCTAACTTCTGGAACCATAAGTCCAATGAAACACTTCCTTGTACAAGTTGTCTTTGGTCATAGCGATTGATTAGAGCAATAGAAAAGTAATTAAGACACACTTAAGATGAATATGTAAGGAAATCAATAAATACTATTCTTAAATAATTGTGGATTAATTCTGGGTGAGAACTCTGAGTATTTGAAAGATGCTGTCTAGTGCTTTCGTGCGCTTGCCCTTCACAGTGCTCCTTGGGTGGTGGTTTCATAATTCTCATGAAGTTGGGGTGAGTTCTTGTCACTGTTTCTTCCACTATGCTTCCTGGCCCTCCCTGCAGAAGTCAATGGGCTCTCGCTGCCATGCTTTTCATGCCATTTGTGCTGGCTTCCATCTTCAAGTTCACCAGCCTCTCTTTCTGCTAGAACTTCCTGTTAGCGCCATCTCACGCACGTTTCAACTTCAAACCTGCAGTCTTCGTTTGCAATTTGCTTTTGGTTTGGTTTTTCGAGACAGGGTTTCTCTGTGTAGCCTTGGCTGTCCTAGGACTAGCTGTGTAACCCAGGCTGGCCTCGAACTCATAGGGATCCACCTGCCTCTGCCTCCCAAGTGCTGGGATTAAAGGTGGTGTGCACCACCACCCAGTTCATTTGCAATATATTGATCTGTGCCTTTGTGTGCCTGGAGTTAACTGTTTAAACATGGAGTATCGTGTCGTCAGAACTATTTAATGTCTTTGTTGCTAACTCTAATATCTGGATCCATTCTATGTCAGTTTTGATTGAATAATTGTCCTCTTTCTCATGGGCCACATTTTCCTGCCTCTTTGCACACCTGGTAATTTGTAAATGGACACTAAATTGAATTTTAACCTCCTGGGTACCGGATATTTTTGTGTATGTACACATTCTTAAGCTTTGTTTTAGATGCAGCTAAAGTAGTTAGGACCAGTTCAATTCTTTTGGGGTCTTATTGTCAGGACTTGTTGGTGACGCAAGAGTGCTCAGCCTAAGGCTCAGGACTGCCTCCTTTTAAGAGGAGACCTCTGTGTTGATCAGTTTCAAATTACCACATCAAATAAAAGACAGTCAACTTATAAAGTGGAAAGGTTCATTTGTCTCAGTTTGGGAGGCTTCACCTCCTGGTGGGTGGGTGGGTCCCATCCCTTGGGTCTATGGTGAACAATGTGGTGTATAGCACATAGTAGAATGCCTCATTAGGAACCAAGCCTTTACCACATGGGCATCTGGAGGAACCTAAAAACTCAAACCATAGCAGCCTTGCTGAGTGCTCTGCCCAGCGCCCTGTGAATCACTAGATCTTCTCACCTAGCTGCTCAGAACAGGCAGCACCCCAGCTCTGTGCCTCCAGATCCTCTTCTCTCGGGGTGTTCAGTGTTCACTCCTGGGCCTCAGCTAGTTCTCTCCCATGCACAGGCTCATTAATACTGTGTGGAGCACATGCAGGAATACTGCACTCTCTCTGAGCTCAATGCAGGTCTCTTAACTCCAGTCTAACCTGCTCAGGGCCTGATCATCCACTGCTCCTCACCTTCCCCTGTGCCCAGGGCTCTGACAGCCCATGTCCTCACTCCACCACTGCTCAGCACTCTGACAGTCCAGCTCCTTCACTGACTCTTATCTCACAGGGAATATAGCCTTTCATTTTTATGTCAATGTTTAACAAACCACTGTTTTTTTTAACTATTCTATTATTTTACATGTATGGGTGTTTCACCTGCATGCATGTCTGTGTACCACAAGCCTGCCTGGTGTCTTGGGAGGCCAGAAGAGAGCATGGGGTCCCCTTGAACTGGAGTTACAGATGGTTGTGAGCCATCATATGAAGTGTTAAGAATCAAGCCCAGTCCTCTGGAAGAGCAGCCGGTGCTCTGAACTGCTGAGCCATCTCTCCACTCTCCAACTCACGGTCTCATACATCTCAGTCAGCATTTTTGTCTCAGTCTGGCTCACATCATCCCATCTCGGCTGGAAGTGGAAGCTCCCTTCCTCGCAGAAGTTATGTGTGCACACCTCAGTTCTTCCTCTGACATAGTTCTTACCCGTCTGTATTGCTCTTGCCTGATTATAATCAAACGGACCATAATGAAGCGGAGGGGTGGATCCAGGTCTTCCTCACTGGCACACAGTAAGTCTGGCACACAGTAGGTGCCTAATTCATGTTGAACACTTTGAACACGTTTAGCTCCCAGTGGTTGAAATAGCGATAATAACACTCTTCTCCTTGTGTTGGGTAAGACACTGGGGACATGAAACATATTAATGTGAGGTGTACCTATGTACCCAGAAACAGGATGCTAACTTACCAGGTTGTGTCTTCAAGACTCCAGAAGTCACAGTTGGCAGCTGGTCAAGCAACACTCAATTTGGACACAAAGGTGGCATGCAGAACCAAGGATGATGGGATGTCTGGGCTTCCTGGGCAAACAGGTCGCATAGTCCCACAGTGAAAAGTCCATAGATGTCCAGCCTGTCTTCCTCCTGAACTCCAGGCTCCCCACCCCCCAGGGTCATAGAAAAGGTCCTAGCCCAGGCAGTTTGAGAACAAAAGTCTACAAAATGACCTGATTTCAAATATTTTGGTCTGTATTTGATGGGGGCTGGGGGCCCCCTCCCTTCCCTTCCCTTCAGTAAAGCATTTCCATAAGAGAAACTGCTTGATGGACCTGCTCCCTTTAAATTATTTCCTAACGATCCAGACCTGGGCCTCTCCTTGGTTCGCCTTTCCTTTCAATTACTTTCATTCTTCAGCGGAACAATGGCGGCGACTCGCCCCTCCTGCCTGGGACTCTGCAATGTGTGCCCCTACAGCCAGGTGCCCAGGCTGGGCCCTAGCTTTGTTCCCCTGGCCAGACAGCCGGTGTTTCATCTTCCCGTCTCCCATTCTGCACCATTTAAACTTTAACCTGGTAGTAACTTTGCCCACCTTGGCTCCCAATTCAAAGGCTGCAAGATGAAAGCCCTCCCCTTGGATGTGGCTGGAAACTTCATCCTCAGTCTCTCTCTGTCTTTGAACTGCCTTGGAACCTTTTTGCCTAGACCCTTTTATTCTCCCTGGGGCTCTAGCTTTCAGGCTTGGGGGCTTAGGAAAGACAGCAATGGGGGCTTCCCCAGTGGGGCCTGACAAGACCCCCAGTGCTCCTGAGGACAACTCACCTGCTCTCATACATGTACCATCCCACCCCAGGCTCAGGAACCTGTCTCTCGGGCCACCATCTCTGGCCTTCAAGGCCAGTCCCTTGCCTTCATCCAGCCCTCCCCCATCCGAGCTTCCCTTCACAAGCCCCAGACCCACAGCAACTTCAAGGCTGAGAGCCCCAGGTGGGTCTTGCAGAAACTTTTTCCTTTTCAATGCCAGGCAGGCCACTCGCTGCTTTCAGATGTCAGGCAAGGCACAATGAGAGAATTCTGAAATCACACACACACAAAAATTCCAGGTAGTCAAGACAAAATGGGAGAGTAAGAAAACGAACCTGAGAGAGCGAACTCAAAATCAGACCCAACTTTTCTTGGTCTTCCATGAAGGTTCCCCACTGCCAGGGTGCACGGCACCACCCTTCGAAGCCACTGAGGTCCCCTCCCCAATTATACTCAAGGATTTTATTGTTGACAATGGAGAATAGTCTGTCACCCGTGTCTCTGATGCTGACAGACTTAAAAAACACTAGCTAGCCTGAGATGCATGGCAGACCTCAGAAAGACATGTCCTGTCTCTAACTCCTGGGATCTGTGGCAATTGCCTGGCTTGGAAAATAGGTCACTGCAGATTAAGTTTAGGTCTGACAAGAGGAAGTCACTGTGGATTACTCAGTAGGGGTGCTTAATCCAGTGACAAGTGTCTTCTCAGACCAGAATTCGATAACCCACTCTGTGACCCTGTCTTTCTCCTGTTCGGATACCACATGTGCCTGTTTTCTTCAGAAAACAATGAGGTGAATCAGATGGGAGGTGTGGCCACAAGCCAGGGCATCTTGCAATCATCAGAAGCTAGACTGTCCCCTAGAGCCTTGGTGGGGAAGCCCTACTCATACCTTGACTTTTGATTTATGCCTTGCAGAATGGTGACAGAATCAAGTTCTGTTCCCTAAGTCACCAAGTGTGTGGCAGGTTAGCTTCAGGAAATGAATGGAAGCATGCAAGCGGAGAGGAACCGCATGGGCCAGCACACTTCTTCCTCCCTGAGCCTGGATTGTCCCACGACATCACCAGAGGTGGTTCAAAGAGGAAAGGTATGCTGGGGCAATGGTCCCTCTCCTTTCCCAGGGCCATAGGAGGATAACCAAAGGATAAAGAGAGGGATAGGGTCTGCTGGAGCAGAGGAAGAACAGACAAAGAGGCCAGTTCATCGCCACCACAAACTGTCCACCAGGCTAGAACAAGAGATGGTACTTCCCAGAGGAGAAATCTGCATTCTGGAGTCTCAGACTGGAGACACAGCATGACCTAATCCTGCCTCCTAAAGAAAACGGGGCACAGGGATGAAGAGATGGTTCAGTGGCTAAGAGCACTGGTTACTCCTCCTCCAGAGGTCACAAGTTCAATTCCCAGCAACCACAGGGCGGTTCACAACCATCTATAGTGGGATCTGATGCCCTCTTCTGGCATAAGGTGTACATGAAGATAGAGCAAATAAACTTTTTTTAAAAGAAAGAAAGAAATCACGGCACATGTGAGGAGCAGGAGGGTAAGACACACATGGTCCACCAGCATGCTGGTCAGAGAAGCCCCCCGGAGCAGAATGTCTTCTGAAGATAGAAGGCAGCTGACCACAAGGCTTAGCATGGGGCAGGGTAAGCAAGTATTCAAGTGCCATCCTGAATCTTGACTCATCTCCTGGCGGCACCTCTCACTTCATGCCTCACCTTGGGGGTCAGAGAGCTGTCCACAAATTTGAAAGTAAGGCCAAGACACTGAGAGCAGAGAGGAGAGGACAAGCAGGAAGGACCCAAACTATGAGGTGCTTTCAGCAACTCCAGAGTGTCAACTGCCTGTGGTAGGGGCATGGCACTCAGACAGTACAGGACCAGCAGAATGCCACCCCTGGGTGGGCAGCTGACAGGGCGGTACCTGAGCAGCTGTGGGGCCTAGTGGAGGTTCTGGGATCCTACAACAGGCCTCTAGAGATGGCAGCAGAGTCTCCAGCGACTCTTCAGACAGTGGAGATGTACGAAGCACTAATGTAAGTGGAAAAGTTTCCATTGCCACTTGATAGCTGAGAGCTATGTTTGTAAAGTTGTGTTAGACAAGCTTCGTGGGTCCCCCAAACAATTGAGGGACATTGTAAGAGGGATTCTAGGGATTCCAGAAGTGCAGTAGTAAGTGAATGCAAGAGCGGGGTGTGTGTGTATGTGTGTGTGTGTGTGTGTGTGTGTGTGTGTGTGTGTGTGTGTGATGTATGTACGTATGTAGAATGTATATTGGTTTGTTTTTTGTTTTTTGAGCTGTTGGCAGGTGCCACCTCTAGTGAAGCCAGTACTTCTAGGCAGGTACCAGCTTCTGGGGACCAATGCCGCCCTGAAGGTCCCAGTGCATACAGACAGGCAGAGCTCCACTCCATCTGTCTACCTTGACAGGAGGCAGAGAGCCTCTCCTTCTGCCCCTGTTACCACCATGGCCCATGACCTGCTCCTGGCCAAGACTTCTGCAGGCCTAGCTCCTCAGGGAGCCTTGCCAGGAGGTAAGAGTCACTGGTCACCCAGCAGCTTGCCTATGTACAGCTCACAATCTGCTAATGGCCACACGGTCAATAGGCAAAGGATGTACTTGCATGCAGAACCATCTAAACCCCACTGAACTAATCATATAAATTTTCTAACAGATGTAAATGCTCTGGAAAGATGGGCTGGGCATAAGCACCCTGCTGCTGACCCACTGTGAGTAGCCTAGGTTTCCATTTCAAGGCAGATGGCCTTCCAGAGAGAACTAGGCCTATAACAGCCATCTATGGGCTATGGCGGGGGTAGCATAAAAGGCATAGAAGGCAGGTACCTCGGTTCTGCCCCCAGGAGCCCTCCACATCCAAAATCCCTGAGTGCCCTTGTTACCCTGCCTCCCCACACTATTAAGCAGTAGAGAAGGCCCCTGGTCCCCAGGTAACATTAATGGTGTTGACCAACTGTCTGGAAGAAGAATCCACCCTCTGGGTGTGAGAGCCCCTTAGCAGTATGCCAAGTACATGCTTCTCACAGACTCTGCCTCTGCCTGTAGCTAAAATAGGAGCCCTTTGTGAGCTCCAGGATGCTTTTCTGTTGATGACGGCTTTTTCCATAGAACAGTGGGTCAGCTGACCCAAAGAGAACCATCACTTCGGTGGCCCAAAGTCAGGTGAGTGTACAGCTGTGATTAGGTAAGCCACATCTCTGGGCACCCAGCCAGGCTACTTCAAACATCTCCATGTTGCCCTACCCCCTAAGTTGGAACACATTTCCCTGGAGCTGAAGACCCTCCCACCACCAGGAAGGACAACTGGCATTTGTCCCCTTCTTGTATATAGCCCAGAGCTTTGCGTAGTGGTCCCTGGCAGGAAGGGGCCACAGGAGGGTGAACTTTGAGCAGTGAACTTGTTTGCCCTTTGACTAGGTGGCTGGGAGTGGAGGACGTTGTTCCTGAGGCAGCTGGGACCTACTCCTAGAAGCTCATCTGTAGAATCACGGGAGTATATGGGGTACGCTTAAGAGCTGCCCCCATCCCATGCTGCCCTGCCAGAGCAGGGTGAGAAGTGGCTGCCAACCCAGGCAAAGGCCTCGTATAGCGCTTATCCTCAAAGAACTACACATTAGTCAGATTTCTAATTCTGTGACAAAGGCCTCAAGTAAACCATCTTATAAAGAAGGGACAGTTAATTTTGGAGCACAGGTTCAGACATCTTAGACTACAGTCACTCAGCCTTGTTGCTTTGGGCCTGTGGCAGACAGTACACGAAGCCCGTTCACTTAATTACAGACAAATAAGAAAACAAAGAGGCACAGGAAGGGGTCAGTGTCCCAGTGATTTCTTCAAGGGCATGCCCCTGATGACCTAACTTCCTTCCACTAAGCTCTGCTTCCTTAAGGTCTCATTACCTTCCAATAACACTGTGGGCTGGAAACCAAGCCTTCAACAAACAGGGCTTGGGGCAAAGTCAAGACGAAAACTCCAGTAAGCTTCTTCCACCCGCCAGACTGGGTAAGATGGCCTCAACCTTTACTGCAAGCGCCCCGAGCCTGGACACCCCAGACCTACCAGGTCCTGTGCAGACCGAAGCTATGCCTCTGCTACATCCTCCACACTGCGCACATAATTAATGCATCCGCTGCCTTTGCATAGTCCGGACCAAAATGCCGGACACAAGTGATTTTTCAGAGGATTTATTTCGGCAGTTTCAGAGTTGTCAGTCCATGGGCGTGGGCAGAGCACCAGAATGAGACTGTAGAGCTTCTTTACCCCATGGGGACCAGGAAGGGGGGGAGCGGCAGGGACAAGATACTGCCAACGACCTTCCCCTGGTGATGTGTTTCCTACAGCTAGTTCCCATCTCCTAAAATTTCCAGCATCTCCAAAATTAGTGCCACCAGTGTGTCCAACAGCACAGGAACCTGTGGGGGGACATTTCATATTCAAATCATAACAATAATAATTTGTAACTGCCCAGCACTCAGGAGGCAGAAGCAGGCGAATCTCTGTGAGTTCGAGGCCAGCCTGGTCTATAGAGCACATTCCAGGACAGCCAGGGCTACACAGAAAAACCCTGCTCAAAAACAAAAACAAACAAAACAACAAAAAATTGTAATTGTAGCTCAAACACGAACAGATGACACACCTGAAACCCAATTAATGTGCAGACAGGTCTCATCATCCACTGTGCCCCTGCCTGGAGGTTTTTCTACAGCAAACATCTCCTCTGAGTCCCAGCCTGCTTCTGGGCCTTGCCACCCTCACTTTCAGTGAGCTCAAGGATTACAAACTAATCTTAATATATTTGCCTGAGCAAAACCTAATTAGAAAGACAAATCTGCAAAAACTGAGAAAAACCAACTGAACTGTAGAAGGTGCCCCCAAAGCCTGGAGATGGAGGGGAGGTCTGGGCTTCCTCGCTCTGAGCTATCTCTGTCTCAGCTCAAATGAGGGAGATGGATCTCCTCTCTGGAACAGACAAAGCCAGAGGAAAGGCAGCCGTGGGAAGATGGCAGTTTGGAATTCCACCATGAAAGGGATCTGGCTGCACCTTACCTGCTGCCTTGCTTCAAGGACCATGAATTCCAAGTCCATCAGAGAATCGGCAAATGGTGACATGTTTCCATTGAAGGCCATAAAAATCCCAGTTCCAAGAAGCTTCAAAAAAAAAGTGTGTGTGTGTGTGTGTGTGTGTGTGTGTGTGTGTGTGTGTGTGTGACAGAGACAGGGAGAATGTGTATGAAGGAAGAACTTGTGAATCATGTCACTAAAACCTCAGTGACAGAAAGGACTGGTACAGTACAGCAACTTGCACAGAGAACTCTCTTACTCCTCACCCCTCAGCATCATAGACACCATGGCTTCCCATGATTTGCTGCCAGCAACTTGCTTCTACCCTCCCCTCTCCATGATCAGTGAATGGTGGTTGGATCTGATCGGCCTCTTGTTAGCCACATGTGCATCCATGTGCTAATCTCTTGGTCAGAGAGATGTAATCCTCTGACTGATTATCCCTGGGTCATTTGTTCCACCTCTACATATTGTTTATCTCACCTAATACCAAGGTAGCTTCAAGGGGGAGATGGCAAAGTTGGGGGGCAGCCTAACCTAAGACAACTCTCCATGGATGGCTCTGGAGGCCGTAGTGCCTGGGGCATTTAATGGCTTCAAGCATATGCAGCCCCATTCTGTGTCCTACAGGATGAATGGACAAGAAACTCCATATGGCCTGGGAACCCCAGGCCCCATTCTGCACTGCCATGTTGCAAGATATCCTCAAATCTGCCTATAGATCTAGTTGATGGCAGACCTTGGCCAGGAGAGATGGCTCCTGTTTCCTCCGAGGCCTCCTCAGCCAGGTTCTGCATACAGCAGTCATTCAGTGTTTACATCTGTTGACAAGTAGTCAGCGAGCCTCCCAACAGTGAAGAGTACGCTCTAAAGAGGAGCAATACGTAAAGACCAAAAAGTGAGAAAGTCCAAATAGTCCATGGGGAGTTATTTACTGAGCACCCAGGGGTTCTCGGGTCACAAATGGAGCAAGCATGAGGGACTATGGGAGATAAAGAAAAGTACTCCAGTGTAGATGGTCATGAGCTGAGCCTAGATGGATGGAGAAGTCATTCAGTAGGAGGATGAGGGCATGCATGGGATCAGCAAGCACAGAAAAATATAAATGTATGTGTAAGAGCTGTGCAATCTGTCACCACAATAATCCCCAGGGTTGGTTTGGCTGATCTAGCTTGGCTAGGTGGGTGTTCTCCCCTCCTTCTCCACTCCACGTGCATTTCTCCAGAAAGCTGTGTGTGATGTTGAAGATGACCTTCCCTAAACGGAAGAGGACTGGTTTTCCTTCCATCAAGAGGACATGGGTAGCTGTGCTCTCCTGCTAGAACCTCCAAACAAGCTATCACAAAGGCAAAGGTGGTGCGGGAGTTGCCCACCGGGTAGGCTCTATGGCCAGCAGATGACAAAACTGCCTGTAGAGGCAGATATTGTCAGCTCCTAGGACTGAGACCTGGGTACTTTTTATTAAGTTTTTACATGGTGCTGGGCACTTTGCTAAGTGCTTTCTGCTACCACTTGTAGTATTACTGATTAAGTACTCATTCAGTGCTTATGACTATTACATTATTACAATATCAGTAGATAGTCATTAAGTGCTTGGTACTATTTTCATATAGTGCTATCTATCACATTAAGTGCTTGTTACTGCTGTCTCATAGGAATAGCACTATCCCCATTTAACAGATGGAATAACTGAGACTTACTGAGTCATTTGGTTTGAGGTTGGAATGCAAGAGACAGGCTTCCCACCCCAAGATAGCACCCTGTCCAGTGGAGAGTGGGGAATTCACCCTGCATCCTATCTGAGGGGGCTGAAGAGGAGGCCATTGTTGTACGTGCTCCCGGGCCCCTAGCCTTTCCAAGCAAACATGCAAGGCAGGGAGTAGATGGAAGCTGCCCACCCAGGGACTGGCTCCAAGCCTTCCAGAACCCGGCAAACATGAAACAATCACAGATGAGACAAGGCTTGAAAGCCACCGTGCTTAAAATAAAAGGAAGTCGCATTGTAAAAGATGACACAAAAAACTTGTTAAGATCAAAAATGCAGCAAACCCTCAAAAAAGAGCCTTGAGATAAAGGATGTGGGGATTTACCTGAGGGTTTCCACAGGGGCTTCTAACGTGGGCAAGGGCGGGGCCATCCCCAGCAGGGCCTGGGCACACTGGCTCTTTTGTCCTTGGTGGGCACCTTTCATGTCCTCCCCTGCCAGGGATATGGGGCTGGAGGACGTCGCACAGACGTCGGACACCCATTAAGTTTTCCAACTTAAAACTCATTTCTTTCCTTTTAAACTCGGAAACTTGGAATCCTTTCAAGGCCTGAGGATGGCAGGCGTTCTCACAGTACCCATCCTCCTGCTTCTGCATGCAGAGACAGAGGGGCTTTCTGTCCCTGCCCCACAACTGACAAAGGGCCGGGTCTTCCGTGTTTTGAGTTCTCTGAGGAACAGAGGACCCAACAGGCTCCCAGTGCAGTTCTTTCTTGAACAAGTGTACTTGTGGGATTTACCAGATAACACTCCTCAAAAGCGATGTTATCTGCCGCCCAACCACAGCGGGGTGTTTGGGGCAGAAGGTGGGAGGGATCAGGCCCTGATTCCAAGCACCCAGTGCCTAAAGGTGTCTCTCAGAACAGGCACAGCCTCACAGGGCTGGGGGGTACACAGGTTCTGTGCACCCAACCTTTGAGGACGACCTGCTCACTAGGCCTTGCCTCACCTCAGTGTAGAGGAATTCCACAGCTGCAGCACCTCCCTGGCCAGACACCAGAGAGCTGGCCCAGGGGCGCAGGCAGGGTAGAAGTTGGGGCCAATGACTTAGGGGTGTGTCAGGCTTCCCCAGTGCCAAGTGAACTGGGCTCAGGCTCACTGATGCAGAAGCCATCCTAATGTGGCCTGGGTTCTCGCTGGGTTTCACCTATAGTGTGCACAATCCTGACACCTCCCCACAGCTGTCCTGATGAGAGGATGGGCAGACTTTGGTCTGGTCATAACTGTCATATGGGAGGGACCATGTGAGGGTCTCACAGACTAGGTAGGTCTACCATAGGACTCTGGACTTGCTGGGTCTGGAAAGGTAATGTGGGTGATACTGGGTCTGAGAGCTGGAGCCAGGGTGGCCATGGAGTCGAGAATGAGAAACAAGACAGGAATAGAGAGAGGAAGAAGAAAGGAATGAAAGACGCAGCAGGCCTCTCCTCACTAACCCTACAAACTCAGGGAGTCTTGGGAGGGGTTTGCCTGCGCAATGACCACCCTCCCAACCTTCCCAACCCTTGTGATCCAGCAAAGCACGCTCCCTTCAGGACCAGGAGCCCTGCCTTGGGAGCCTTGGGCTGGCCAGTTTGTCTACACAGGCCCTGGGGTCCATCACCCGGGTGGGCCACAGGCTGAGTGTCCTTCAGCAAGATCTATGAGTGGAGTTTTCTCTTGTGAAACTGTGACTTGAATTCAGCCCAGATCTCTGGGTCTCCAAGAATTTCCATGACCTCTGGTGCAAATCGCCCAGCTCTGTGCAAGCCTCGGGATCTGGATTCTGCCTCGATGGCCTCTAGCCTCCTGCTTTACCCTTCTTCAGCCAAACCCCCGCCAACCCTGGCACTCTCCTTGCCCAGCAAAGGAGGCAGTTATTCTGCTACAATGGCACCTGCCAACTCCCAACAGTGGCCAACAGCCTCTAAGCCTATGCCTCCTCCTGTAGAATTGGGTCCCCAAAACAGACATCTACCAAGCCCACAACCCCATCAATACTGTTAGCTCCAAAGGTCTAGAAAACTAATGTCCCTGTATCAAATTTCTCTATAAGATAAAGCATCTGGATGGAGGTAGATGTGAAAGGTTGAGTAGGTGAGAGAAGAAAGAGAAAAAGAGGAAGGAGGTGGGGGAAATGAGAAGGTAGAAGACAGAAGGAAGTGGGGAGGGGAAAGCAGGGCGGTGGAGGATGGGGAAGGAGGAAGCAGAAATGGAGAAGGAAGGTGGACAGTGAAGAAATATGTGAGCTTTCTGAACCTGGAGTGGAAGGCTCCTCCTGGACCCTAGGGCTGAGTGAAGGACCAAGAGGTCAGCATGACTTAGAAGTACAAGACTGAAAAAGTCAAATTAGGGCTGAGTTAGGACCTCAGGGACACAGTGGCTTAAATGCAGCCTCCACAGAGTCTTTGTCGACCACTGTCTTTGCAGGGTTCGTGGTTCCCTTTTCCTCTGGACTTCACAGTTTGCTGAAGGGAGACCCGGAGTCGGTTTGCCAGCGTGGACACCCTGTGATTCTTTGTAACATGAAGGTAGGTTATTGTCAGCTGACAGGGAAGCTGGACTGTGGAAATCCAGAGCCCCTCAGGAAAGGGAAAAGGATTTCAAAGTCTGGGGAATAGGCAAGAAGTATTGGTCTTGAGGAATGGACATCAGGCTCTTGGCCCTCTGGCCCTGTCTGTGTAGCCTGGCAGCCTCCTTGCTACATAAGTCTTTATTGAGCTCCTCAGTAGAAGATGGTCATGGCATGCATGTAGGTGAAGGTGTCTAGGGACTAGACAGAATGCAACAGGGATTATTTAATCGAAAATCAGTCATGTGCAGCCACATGAAACCTTCTTCCTTGTGGATCAGAAACAGTCAAATGCTGTATACTTCATATAGCTCCAACTAAAAATGAACTATCATAACAGGATCCTCAGAGATTTTGATGCCAGGTGACGCATGGGACAGGGCCGATGAGCACATCCTCTTAGTCCTATTCTATGATGCTGTGTCACTGTCCCCTTCTGATATGGGCACAGGTGCCCACTCCCCTGTCTGGCCCATAGGGCAAGTTCCAGGAACCCAAAGCAGATGTGCTTGAAGATGGCGGAGCTGTGAGAGGCTAGATGTAGCACCTGCTTCACAGACACAAGTCTGGGGGTGGGGGGCAAGGCTGAAAAAGGTCTACAGTGGGAAGGTACTGAGAAAGAACTGTGGGGCAGGGGGACAGATCGGAACACACAGAGGTCCACAGGTGACAGGAACACATACTTGGAGACAGGCAGAAGTACTTGTGGGTTCTCTCCAGAGCTGTCTTGTATTCTATAGAGGAAAATCATAGGAAATGCTTCTAGAGACCCAGTAGGTGGCGCTGTAGTAAAGAACAGATCCAGCCACCCAGCGAGGTTCCTGGTCTCAGAGCCTAGCCCATAAGGAGCCTAGGAGATGGCAAGCACCACAGAGAAACTGGACAGAGGCTTTGTGGACACACAGAATGACTGAGGCTCAGGCTCTAGGGACCCTGGTCTGGCCTTCCCGTGTTGTCCTAGGGTTTCAGCTGGATTCCAAAGACCCTGAGTACTAAGGAGCTGGAGCTGGACACGGAGCGGTGACTGGTCACCTAATGACGGGTGGTCACCCACAAAGCACCTCACCTTCGCCTTTTCACAAGAAAAAGAATTCAGGATGTGAAAGTCCCTCTGGGCCTCAATGAACTATTCAGAACGTGTGGAAATAGATGGGGATAGCTGGGATCTACTGATGAAGAGGAGAGACTGTAACTTTAGGACAAGAGGCCCACTTTGTGCCACCTGCCTGTGCAGACTCTGCTCAGAATCCCTTCTCCAGGGATCCCCAACGGGATCTGCCCTGCGATGGAGCAGAGCAGAGCTGGGTGTTGTTGGCAGCAGGTGGGGGTGGGGAGCAGGGAAAGGAGATGGAGCCCCAGCAGATTCTGTTAAGCTACTTCCCACATCACTGACAAAAACCAGCTCAAGGGAGGCAAGGCTTTGCTCACTGGCTCAGAGGGTTCAGTCAGTGGTTGCCTGGCTCCGCATGCATGGAAAAGAAGCAGAGAAAAAGGAACACAGGGAAAAGATAGGGCGGGACACAAGCCTATATGAGTACCCAGGTCCTACCTGCCTTTCCACCTCCAATAACACCATTGGGATGGACCTCTGACCACGTGTCTGATTTCTCATCTAGAAGGCAGGAGAAGCGAAGCCACAGAGACAGTTAGTGAAGATGGATTGGTAGGAGAGGGGACACACAGCACTTTTACCAGCCACATGACATGCACGTTCAGGTTTAAGCACCCCTGTAGACAGTCTTGGGTTCATTCTGACCCTTCTTGATCACCAAGTGACCTTGTCTTATATGGGAGATTCTCTGGAAAGGATTATCAACAGAATGCTATGGGCTGAGAGTGAAGGGCCAAGCCAGTCTACGCCATTAAGGACTGGTTCTCTTCTCAGTTCTTCTGAGGACACGTGGCAAAGCAGAGGCACAATTCTAGCTGTGCTAGAGCCTTAGTGTTGGTAAGTGTTGCTTAAGTTGCTGACGCCACAGAGCCCCAAAGGAAAGTGAAGTCTGTGTGCACAGAAATATGAACAACATACACTGGCAAGGCTTTGAGAATGCACGTGAGTTGCAAGGGGAGAAATGATTTAAAGTGAGTTAGGGGGCAGACTGAGTTAGTCCAGTATGATGTCTGGGCAAATGTTTCCCTGTGCCAAAATAACAGCCACCCACTGTCACCTTGGGACCCTGTAGTCAGTAGACCATATGATCTGCCACAGAAAGGGGGATCTGAAGGACAGGTAGGGACCCAGAAAGGAAGTCACTCTTTGGGGATCTTCACAGTGGGTGTATGTATCTTAAAGAAGAAGCCAGGGGTCAGTGCATGGGGCATGACTATGACCTCCTGGATAGGCTAACTCCTAGAGATTTTATTGAGTCCCCTGTCACAGGACATGCGGCCTCTTCTCTGGCATAGGCAGGCATGCAGGCCTGATTGATTTTGAAATCTTGTCTCTTACACAGGAAAAGGTCATGTTTGCAGGTGGGCAGCCTGAGGCCTCTTTCCAGCAGGGAGCCCTGTCCATGCCACAGGACTTCCATTAGTACAAATGGGGGCTCTCGGAAGAGGGCTTGAGGGGGGTGAGCTGAGTGTGTCAACATGAAAATCGTTCCTAATAAAGCTGCTAAGAGTCAGAGACGAGGAACTCCTGAGCCTGCCAGAGCAAGCGGGGCTACTGTGGGGGACAGGGATCACTGAGGTCCCAGTCAGCATGAGTGTTCCTAAGAAAGCTAGAACAGAAGGGTGGCCATCCTCCTGCTCACAGGCAGGACTGTAGCCTGCTTCCACTGGCCTATGGTGGAGAGAGCAGGCAAGGCAGAGACCTAGGCTGGGAGCCGGGGCAGCGTGGGACCATATGCTTGAGGCCTGAGAGTGGCCTACAGGTGCTGTTTCCACACTGTCAGCCTCAGTTCTGACCAGACAGGCACAGGGGCCGGGGGGAGGGATGTCTTGGAGGCAGGTATTTGCACTAGCTTTCCAGGACCCCAGAACCAAGAGCTCTTCAACTCCTGCCAGACCCCACCTTGAGGCAGCAAGGACCATCTAGCTATTACTGGGAATAGCACTCATCCATCAGTCAAGATCTGGGCCAGCAGGGACCTCACAGAAAGCTGGCTCCAACGTCGCCCGACTTGGCTTACAGCTGGATTTGATCTGTGGTTGACTTTGTGTTCCCAAAGTAGAGCTGCAGAAAGCCTTTAAAAACACCCTCCAACTTGCTGGGAAACCATTTTACATTTTAAAACATAGACCTGGAAGAGCACACATTTTAAAATATAAAGATTTGAGTGTGCAGTCCAGGCCTGCTTTCTGAGGCCTGGGACAGGAGGGTCAGCTTCCTGCAGCAGATCTGCCTGGCCTCCCAGTCACCTTCCCCACTGGGACTGAAAGGATGCCACTTTTCTTAACACACTGTACCTCGTTCTCTCTCATTGCTGGAGCCATGAGAATTAATAACCTTGGTTTGTCATTGCAGAAAGGCAATCCTTTCCCACCTCTGGGCCTTTACACCTGCTGTAGTCTTCACTTAGGAGACTTCTGGATGGCCACACAGTCTATCCTGAATCTCACTCTTGTCTCTGCCCAAAAGTTACCATCATCTCTCCATTCACCTTGCCTTCCTTTGATAACCAAAGCCCTTACTTCCTCCTAGCATAGAATACATTCATCTGGTCCCTGGCCTTTGTCTCCAGCTCATTCCATCAACAGGCTATCCATTCAAGACAGTCTTTGTGTATTTTAGCTACTGCCTCATTGTTGACCCATGGGTGGAGCATGGAACATAGCAGACAACTCAATAAATTAAAAGGAAGGACGCAAGCAGTGGGCCTTGAATGCTGGTCTGGGGCATAGGGCTAGCAGCCTCCAGGAGCTCTAAGCACCAGAGTAATAGGTCAGCTTGTCAGTCTCAGCCTTCTCTGGGAACTGCCTCTGGCATGTTTATGAGAACCTTGAGGGAGCCTCCTTTCCACACTGACTATATGATATATTGACAAGCAGCCACAATGTGGCCAGCATCTTGGGAAAGAAAGGCCACCAGAGCCTCGCCTTCAGAGGTCTCCAGAACAACTGGGAGATGATGGAGCATCAGAGGAGGGGGAGGGGATCCTTGAGCCTGCAGACTCATAGATCATTGTACAGAATGGACAGAACTCAATATGCCCAACCCCCACTGAACACTAGCTGGTTAGGGTTTTGAGCAGAATCTTGGAGGGCCTGAATCTTACCCTTCCTTTTTAATTTCTTTTTTTTTTTTCAGTATGAATACAGTGGCCTGTGTGTTCATACTGAAATGATGAAGAAATGTAGGGTTCTCTTGCAGACCGTCTCAGAAAGGTATAAAGTCCTTGAGAGCCATGGGGACACTGCTCAAAGACAGAGAAGGTGGCATGCTAAGGTTGCTGGGATTGCTTTCTTGGTATGTGATGTGGTGCCTGGTGCTGAGCTCTGGCCCTGGGCTGGACTCTCCCCCAGAATAGGCACTTCTCCTTTTTCAGGAATGTGCTCTGACTGACCACCACTCTGCCTGCCATTTTTACACTCTCCACGGGCCCAGGATGCTGTAAACACCCATACGCGACTCTCCTGCAGGGTCTCAGGTTGCCAGCAATCACAGCCATCTGGTCACATGGCATGGAGCCCAAGCCCAGTGTCCAGGGAGCTGTGCCAGGCAGCGATTGGTTCTGAGACATGCCCCTCAAACTGGGCAGGGGGCCCCCTCTTCTGAGGAGCCCCTGGGGTGCAAGGGAACAAAAGACAGATTTCTTTTTCCAAAACTGTAAAAGATCTATTTCACTTAAGACTCAGCACAAAATGAGGAGCGGGGAAAGACGCAGGAGAGAAGAGTGTCTACAGGGTCTTGAATATTCACAAGCTGGCTTTGCATAGCTCTGGGTCCTGGGGGATCAAGAGGCAGGGAGGGCACGCTCCATGTTTAAAACATCCTCCAAAAGTCAGAGTTTCGTTTCCGAGTTGCCTGTCCACAGCTGTCCCCACAGCTCAGGCTCTCTACTCACCTCTCCAGAAGCTGCTGGTTACAGGGTTGCGATGGGATGAGAGATGATGGCATGTCTTTGGGCAGTACCGTGCTCAGCATGTCTCTTGTATTGGGTACACATGCGAATCACTCACTAGTCCAGGACACATGGCTTAGTGTCATGAGGCCAGTGTACCTGGCCTCCATTGCACAAGTGTGCTTGACTTGAATTGGCAAGCGTGACTCCAGAACCAACATCGATTGTGTCAACTCTTGCTGACATCTGCACTCATGGAGCTGTGAGTGTACCAGGTGGGTATGCATACAAAGCAAACCTGCCCCTGGCCTGGGCTCTCCCTTCTCCAGAGCCAGCCATCTGCTGAGTATTTGGAATAAGTTGTCCCAACAACTCTCCCTTAGGCAGGCAGGTAGAAGCAGGTAGAAGCCAGGCTACCTCCCAGGAGGCTTCTCTTAGGATAACTACCTCCAGTTGGCATTTGGGGGCTGGTGCTCACTTTAAAACGCATAGCAAAATAAATCTGACCACTGGGAAGTGGCCCTGGACCTGTCAGGGGACCTGCATACCCCTGGGTACCTATGACAGACAGCTGTAAGCTATATTTGATGTTCCCTGAAGCAAGCTGAGGGTAAGGAGGGCTGAAACAGAGGCCGCACAGCTGCTGTACACAGCACCTGAGTCTGTCAGACACTGTGCCCCTGTGGTCACCCAGCTCACTTTTGCCACCATGGCAAGACAGATTGACTTCTCATCCCATCCACAGATGAAGGTATGAGAGGTACAGGGCAACCCAGTGCACACCCAGACGGCTCTGGCTTCCAAATGTCCCCATAGATTATGAGTCCACATTGCTCTAGTATACTGGGCTGGAGAAAGGCCAGTGGCTGTCAGTCAGGCACTGCTGGAAGGTCTCATTTCTTCCTTCCAGACCCTGTGAGGTCGGTCAGCACCAGCCACGCCCTGTCCTAACCCAGAAGATGCTTGATTCACAGAGGCAAAAGACTGCTCTTGTTGGCTTCCTAGACGCCGCCGAGAGGCTGCCCTTGGAAGAGCAGAAAAATGGGAAGATGAAAACATCTCTTGCCTTTTCTTCCTGGCAGAGATGACAAGGCGCCACTCTGCAGGGCCCTGGAACTTTTCTGGATCCTGAGGGCCAGGTTGGCGATTTCAGTCTGGAGAGAGTGAGAGATGGGGCAGTGCTAAGACCAAGGACAGCCAGGTGTCTCCTGGACCACATCCCATCCTCTGCTCCCCAGGCTCCACCTGAGGACCCTGCTTCTCACCTGACTGATAGAAGGGCAGCTCTGAAGATGTCTCTGTTCTTGGTGACCCCTGTGGTCAACCGTCCCTCCTCATCTACACTGCCCCAGAGTCTTCACAGAGGGAGTGGCTGGGGTCTGGGGCAGGAAGGTATGGGATGGAGCCAGAGCCCATCAGCCCCTGCAGCTCCTCTGCCTCACTGAGCTGTGTTGGGTTAGTCAATGTAACGTTTAATTACACTGAGCATCTAACGACACAAGGCAAGTCAGATGTGCAGTTCACCTCCTGCTGAGCCTCCTGGAAGCCTGGGCGAGGCAGGTTTTCTCCATATGTGGCTACGTGGGGGTGTGCGTGTGTGTCTGGAGGGCTTGTCTTCCTGCATGCTTGTGTGTCCAACTCCTTGTGTGTGCTCCCCTGTATTGTCTGTGTGGCTACAGGGTGTGGTTGTCTGCAGCTCTGAGTGAGTGTATGTGTGTGTCTGGGTTGTGCTTTGTGTGACTGTTTAGGTCTGGGTACACCTCTTCGTATGTGTCTCTGTGTACCTGACTTTGTCGTGCCTCTTAGAGAAATCTTTCAATAACTATTTGGAGGCCCCTAGTGAAAAAGCATCCTGGCCAAAACTCTCCCTGGTTGTATACTGCTCTAGAGAACCGCCCTGGAGAGAGAAGGTAATAGGCACCTCCAGCACTACAATCCTGAGAAGGCCTGGAAGGAAAGCAGGTATAAACAATTTTTCTATATGTGCCCTTTTTCTATAATGGCACTTTGGACTCTGACCTCCTCTTTGAATGTCAGACTCCAGAACAGCATCTCCAGTCAGTGTGCTCTGGATCAGTGTCCCATACAGCCTGCCTTCCATACAGAGTATCCCAAAGAAGATGGTTATGCATAGGACACCGTGTAGCAGATGGTGCAGTCGAAGCATGGCACTGTGGAAAGCTCAAGTCCCACTAGAGGTCTGTCTATAGAGAAGAAAGGATGGGATCCATGGCAGTCACTTGAGCCTTACCAGGCCCTTGGCTGCAGGAAGCCAGATTAGCCACTGGAGGGATGTACACGTTCTCCTAAGCAGGCCTAGAGAGCTGATGGTCCATGGACAGCAGAGCCAAGCTTAGTCAGGGCTAACTGAGAATTTCCCAGAGAACTGAGATGGGTAAACTGAGGCAGTCCACTTGCTGCTTGCCCCAGAACATACTGTTCTTGGTCAAGGTGGTGGTTTGAAAGAAAACGCGCCCCCAAAGGAGTAGCACTGTTAGGAGGTGTGACCTGGTTAGAGTAGGTGTGGCCTTGTTGAAGGAAGTGTGTCACTGTGGAGGTAGGCTTTGAGGCCTCACCTATGCTCAAGCCACATCCAGTGTCCCAGACCACCTCCTGTTGCCTGTTGGTCAAGATGTAAGAACTCTGGGCTCCTTCTCCAGCACCATGTATATTTGCATGCTGCCTTACTTCCCTCCATGATGATAATGGACTAAAACTCTGAACTGTAAGCCAGCCCCAATTAAGTATTTTCCTTTGTAAAAGTTGCCATGATCATGGTGTCTCTTCACAGCAAGAGAAACCCTAAGACAGTCAAATCACGTGCAACTCCCTATACATCCCTATTTTTCTCTCTACCAAAAGTGTTCACATCAAGAACCAACTGGAGTCCAATCTGCTCAGCCCACAAAGTATAGAATTGTCAAGTGCTCACATAGGGATTAAAGATGTAGGTACAAAGATGTCCCTTGTGGTGGTGTTTATAACACAAAAGGTGGGAACCATGCAACTTTCCCACCAATTATGGTTTGTTTATGCAGTGAGTGTGCTGTGATTGCTATAAAGAGTGGTCTGGAGGGAATCCAGCAAGTTGAGATGGATATGATTTTCCCATTTCTCCTGCTAAGTACAGTGAATACCCAGAACATTACATATTACAGAGAAGGGAGGGGGTGATGAAGAGGGAGAAAGGGTTTGAAAGAGGACAGATTGGATCATAACCTTGAGAAAAGCATGATGATGTGTCCTCTGGCTTTGGTTTTTGCATCATAGATCCCATACTTAGGGCTTAAAAATCAGCAACCCCAAAATGCCCATAAGCACAATATGAATAAATAAATAAATACATAAAAAATAAATTAAAGCCTGTTCTCTCTCTCTCTCTCTCTCTCTCTCTCTCTCTCTCTCTCTCTCCTCAAACAGTGAGGCAGAAGACTTCATTAAAGGAAAGGCGCAAAGCTACACAGAGAAACCTTGTCTTGTAAAACCAAAAAAAAGAGAGTTCAATACAGGCAAATATCACAAATAGAAACAGTGGCTCCTTCCCCATCTGGAGACCTTGACACCCATCCTCACAGTCTACAATGCGACCCTGTGCCTTCACTGGGTGAGTAGCAGAGGAGGCCAAGTAGGAATACAGGATGTTCACCCTTGCTATGCAGCAACAAGGTCCTTCCATGGAGACAGAAGACCCTTAACTTCCACTTCCAGGTGAGGGCCCCCCCTCCCTCCTTAGAGTGGTTTCAATATGGTTAGAGAAGCCGACCCAGAGGGAAGCAATAACCCAGCCTTCCTACCTTCCCAAGTCTACCCTCCATCATGAGAAGCCCCACCTCCAGCCAATGGAAGCAGAGTCAGGGGCATAGGAGACTATTGGCAGCTGACATCAGGAAGTCAGAGAACCCCCACCTCATCTTCCCCTGCTGGAACCGTCTGGCTGAAATGTGATACACAGTTTGACAACATACAAAATGTAAATGTTTCAATAAACCACGAGGATGTCAGATAGAATGAAAAAGGACAAGGCAAGGCAGAATTGAGCTGACAGGCATGCTAGAACTACTTAGGCAGTAATCATAAAAATGATCAACTACAAACCTGCCTGAAAGTCTCAGCAAAGGCACATGTCAGGAAGACCTGAGTAGAAAATTCTGAATGGGAAAGGAAAACGGTAATGAATAAGGATATTAAGTGCTGAGTTCAGCTGCAGATTAGAGGGGACAGGAAGAAAGCAGTGAGCTGGAAGAGAGGGCAATAGAAACCACCCAATAGGAGTGAGAAGCAGAACAGAACAGAGCAGAGCCTTGGGTATTTGTTGGTTTATAATAAAAGATCAACACCAGTGTCCCGGGAATCCTGGAAAAAGAGCAGGCAAATACTAATGTAACACTTGAAGGAATATGGACTAAAGAAAAATTCTAATTTATTATAAACTCACAAAACAGAGAAAATCTGGAGACACTGCAAACTGCACACAAAGAAACCCACTCCGACAGGCATAGACAATTCCTAAAGTAAAGACCAAAAAGATCTTACAGCGGCAAGAGGGTGAGGAAGGGGAAAAGCCAAATGAAAGTGGAGAAGTTGGAGGCCAGAGGGAGATGGCACAAGGTTCGAGGCTGGAGAGAGGAGCTGCCAAGCCCAAGCTGTACCCACTGACAAATGTCCTTCGGGAATAAAGCTGACTGGAAATGTGACTGGATCAAGGAAAGCTAAGAGCAACCATAACCAGCTGGCTACCTGGAGAGAGCAGAGGACATCCTCTGAACCTGAAAGATCAATGTGTTTAAAATGTGGGATCTTAGAATAAGAGGCAAACGAACACAGTAAGAGAAGATACATGTCAGCAAAACTGATTTTTCTCCTTTCAGGTTTTCTAAATTGTGTTCAATGGCAAAAGCAAAAATTACTTAAAATATCTGATATCAACTTGTATAGAATACTTAAGACAATTAAGTTATAAAGAGTGGAGTACAAAGAATCATAAGGCAAAGTAACATTTCATGACTCCTCTGAGGTGGCACAGTAATGACATGAGTAGATTTACATATATTTCATGACAATTATTTATTTGTGTGAGGGGGGCATGGGCATGCCACGACATATATGTGGGGGTCAGAGGACAAAGCTCTGGGAGTCGGTTTTCTCTTTCTATGCCAGGTCCCAAGGGTTAAACTCTCTGGCCCACATTAGCAGATTTTAATAAGTTATGTGTGTGCAGTGTGAAT
Organism: Onychomys torridus; assembly: GCF_903995425.1. NCBI lineage: Eukaryota > Metazoa > Chordata > Mammalia > Rodentia > Cricetidae > Onychomys > Onychomys torridus. The sequence goes on from NC_050447.1 coordinate 15,001,490, forward strand.
CTGAGAACAGCAACTAAGAGACTGTAGAAGAAAATCCACTCAAAAACATCTCCAGTAAGTCCAGTTGAAATTCTTTAAGATTTATTTTTCTTATTTTTTAAATTATGAATAGGGGTGTGTGTGTGTGTGTGTGTGTGTGTGTGTGCAGCCCCTAGAACTGAGGTTACAAACAGTTGTGAGCTTCCTAATGTGGGTGCTGGGAACCAAACCCGGGTCCTCTGGAAGAGCAGCAAGTGCTCTTACTACTGAGTCATCTCTCCAGCCCCTCCCCCAATCAAAATTCTTTTAAAAATCCTTAAGGTAATAGGGCAGGGAAAAAGCTAGTTTAAAAATATCAATCAAAAGAGCAATTGGCCAACTATCAACTATCAGCAGTCTGCATGAAATTTATGTCAAGTATGATACAAGCACACTGAAAATGCAAAGATGAGGAAAGATATAGTATTCAAACATTAATCAAAAGAAAATGCTAGTGGTTACATTAGCATCCAATTACGTCGACTTCACAGCAAAGATGATCAGCCCACAGAGAAGAAATCCTAAATGCAGATGAGAAACAGACATTCATTATAAGGCTTTTTAAAAAATAATTTATTTAATTTTATTTTATATGCATTTGCGTGACAGTGTGGATCCCCTAGAACTGGAGTTACAAACAGTTGTGAGCTGCCATGTGGGTGCTTGGAATTGAACCCAGGTCCTCTGGAAGAGCAGCCAGTGCTCCTAATCCCTGAGCCATCTCTCCAGCCCCTCCCCCATTACCAGGCTTTAACAACTGGAGAAGATAGGAAGGCAGTAAGGTTATAGAGCAAGCTGGCAGTGTCTGAGACCGAGGGGACAGCTACAGAACACACTACCCACCACCATTCTTTCAAGTGGCAGTAGTACACATACCATGATAAACCTTGTCATGGCTCATAAAACGCCCAACGTAACAAAACTAAAAGAATTGAAATCATATTCTCCAACAACAGTGGGACAAACCAGAACAGGTAACAAATACGATGGAATGCCTGCCACCACACTGTTGGAAACTAAAAGGAACAATGAATGATCAGTGACAGCTTGTACTATACATTGAACTCAATGACAATATGGTACATGTTTTAAGACAAAGAATAAAGTAGTACTGAGAGGAAAACTTATAACGTGAATTTATTAGAGGAAAAGCAGCCAGGGCTACACAGAAAAACCCTGTCTCAAAAAAAAAAAGAAAGAAAAGAAAAGAAATGAAAGGGCTGGAGAGATGGCTCAGTGGTTAAAGAGCACTGGCTGTTCTTCCAGAGGACCTGGGTTCAAATCCCAGCACCCACATGACAGCTCACAACTGTCTGCAGTTCCAGTTCTAGGAGGTCTGGGACCCTCATACTGCTGCTGGGAGGTGGGAGAACCTTGGAGGTGGGGCCTAGTGAAAGGATGTTAGGTCGTGGGGGCATGCTTCTGTAAAGCGGACATTGGAATCCCAGTCCTTCCTATTTTTTGAAATGAGCAGCTATGCTCCACCACACGCGACACCCATCACGCTCTGCATTGCCACAGGCCCCAAAGCTACAGAACCACGTGGCCATGGCCCGAAACCCCTGAGACTATGAACCCAAATAGACCTTTTCTCCTTGTAAGCTGAGTCTCTCAGGTACTCTGGTATCGTGACAGAAAGCTGATTAACAAAGGGCCCAAAGTCACGTGGGCAGATGGTGAGAGAAACACACACACACACACACACACACACACACACACAAACCCGTCCCAACATCTGTCCCTCTCCACGAGAAGCAGAACAAGGCCTTGTTTGCTGTTGCTGTACAGAGGCTCGTGTACTGGAACACAAAATCTTGACGTGTCCTCACTATTTCTTTGTGTGTCTAGCACAAACCAGTAGTGAGGCATCCTCAGATGCTCAGAGACAGAGATGCTTTCTAAGCGGCTTGCTACAGGTGGCTTCTTGGTGCCTCTGGAGTCCTCAGCCGAATGCAGGAATGGGCGGCCACATTTGCCACACTAAGTGCTTGTGACGTCATCTGGTCAAATGCTCACAGCTATGGAGGGCTGGACTTTTATACTTGCTTTCCAGATGGCGAGACTGGGGCACAGAGAATGTCATTGAGAATCTAGCTCTGACCACCTGGAGGGCTGTAAGGCTAGAGAGGGAAAGATTTGCATCCTTCAGAAGAGACAGAGATAGGCCTCCCACTTCCAGCTCCCACCGTTTGGCAAACCCAGTTTTCCCTGTGGCTGCTCAATCTGGCAACCATCACTAATTCACCTGCTTCTGGTTAGGCACCCAAGGTTAGAGCCATTCTCCTACCACAGAGGACTCAAGTTGGTGGCCCTTGCAATGCTTTTCCTAAGCACACAAGGGACGTTGTTTTTGTTGTCTTGTTTTGTTTTTTTAATTAAACTCTGGCATAAGTAGTACTAAAAATGCAGGTTTTTCCACTTGAAATTCTGTATTTCTTCCTCTCTCCCGGACTGTCCAGTGACTCGGGTTTGCATTCCTATGGGGCAAAAGGCACTGGGCTGCCATGCAGGAGGCTTCCCTTCCCTCCTCAGTCCACAGCCTGCTCCAGTCAGCCTCAGGAGGGGTTTCTGGTTGTAAACATTGGGCAGTCACTCAACAAGACTCATTGAACACCTTCTAGATACGCGTGCCTTCAGAGGGACAGCAGTCTGTACTCTCAGTGGCTGAGCTAAGGAGGTGACAGGGTAGTGACAGAGTGTGCTAGCTAGCTTTATGTCTACTTGTCACAAGCTATCATCAAAGAAGAGGGAGCCTCATTTAAGAAAAACACCTCCGTAAGATCGGACTATAGTCAAGCCTTGTGATTGATGGGGGAGGCTCCAGACAATGGTGGCTGGGGCCAGCTCTGGACTGGTGGTCCTGAGTTCTATAAGAAACTTTCTGTAAGAAAAAAAAAAGGCTGAGCAAGCCAATAAGCAGCACTCCTCCACGGCTTCTGCATCAGCTCCTGGCTCCAGGACCCTTCCCTGTTTGAGTTCCTGTCCTGACTTCCTTCTATGATGGGCTATGATGAGAAGTGTAAGCCAAATAAACCCTTTCCTACAAACTTGCTTTTGGTTATGGTGTTTCATCCAGCAATATTAACCCTAACCAAGACACGGAGCAAAGGCAGCCTTTTCTTTGGGGCCTCCTAATCCACTGCAGAAGCCCTAGCGCTAAGGAAGGGGCAGCTGCTCCATTCTGCACGTTTATCCTTTCAGCAAGCATTTTCTGAGCACTTACTGTGACCTGGAACCGGTCTAGGTACTAGACACACAGCAGAGATAAAAGACCACACTGTGCCCTCTTGGAACTGCCTCTATTGGGATCTCACAGCAAAGACAAGGTAGGGGGGTGGGGCGGTGGGGGGGATGGGGGTGGAGGGTTTTCCCCATCAGACCCGAGGCTGTCATTGTCATGGCTACTGGCTACTACGATACTACAAGAGAAAGTGGAAACAGCACAGCTCACCCGTCTCAGCGCCTGGCCTCGCAGCCTCAGCCTTGAGGTGGACCATGAGGCAGAGGTCACCCACCCAAGAAGCAGCCAGCAGGTCCTCTGGGGACTGGCGTCTGCATGGAGACATACGGACTAGGATGTGCCTGGCGAGCGGGGCCCCACAGACTTCCGTGACCCTTTTGCCTTAGCATCCTCTCTCCAGGGTCACCAGAGGTGATAAGGCTGGACCTAGCCAGGCTTCGCAAAGACTTCTTTGTGTTGTTACATGACTAGGTGGGATCTTGACTGGGCTTGGCGTTAAAACTAGGAACGGCCACGGCAGGTGTAAATTATGCATAGCTATTTCTAGAAGCTTCTCAGATTTCTCAAGAGAGAGAAATTAATTTGCCTGTTTGGGCAAATAACACCAATTTTTCCCCCTGCTTAAGGTCATTTTGTTAAAATAAAATTGATTAACGTTCTCTTTAAAGTTTAAGTAGAAACTGCTCAAACATATTTTTATGCACAGAAGCACGGCTTGTGCCCTTCAGTAATTAATAACTCCACAAATAAGTTCACACCGCGCAGCCCACGCTCAGCTTGCAACAGCAGCGGCGGCCGACGCGGGTGGGCGGGGCCACTGTGGGCGGGGCCTCCCAGACCGGACCAATCAGAACTCCGGAAGCAGAGGGCAGGCCTCGGGGCGGAACTGGCTCAGCAGGGTGCTCCTGCAGGCAGAGTCCCGAGCTTCAGGACCCGGGCAGTGTTGTGTCTCCCAGTTGGTGTGTTAGGGGCACATGGTGGTTAAAGGAAATCCACACGTTGCTTAGGACGGTGCCCCGGCCTGAGTGCGTAGGACGTGGTTCCGTCCTCACTCAGATTTACAACTTTGCGAGCTTAGCTCTGAGTACTCTGTTTGCCACGGACCACACACCGCCTGGCTTGAAGCGGGCACAGTGGTGGAATGTCTCGAACCAGCTCGGTCGACTTCCGCAGCAGTTGGGACTCTGAGCTGTCTCTGAGCCCGCTCCTCTTGTCCTGGGCCAACCTTCCTGTTCTTCATTCGCCTTCACGCTCACTTTCTGCATCAGGTAAATAAACATGGCTGCGGAGTGCGTGCCCGCACTGGAGACACCCAGCTTTTCCGAGTCAGGCTCTTCAGCCTCTCTTCTAGCTGCCAGGCACACACAGGATCCCCACCAGACCCCTTGTGATGAAGTGGGACCACGCGTTGCAGTGACTCTGTGTGTGATGAGGGTGGGAGTGAGGGAGTACAGAGACTCCCCAGTCAAGAGCACTGAGATGCCATTGGGATCCTCCTGTCCACTGCCTGAATTGGTGACTACATTTGAAGTGCTGGCTGCTCTCTGAGCGAGACTTCTAAACAATTCTGATGAAGAAAGGTCCCTGGGGATTTAATTCAGGATGGCCACAGAGCATGAGTGAGCAGTAAATTTTTGTTGTCAGCCACTGAAAATCTGGAACTCTTTCGTCCCATGTCATGATCTAGCCTGTCCTTACTGGTACATGTTCCCATAGACAGACAATTATAAAGTATGTGCACACCCAGCGATGGGCTAATCATCAGGCCTTATCAGAACTCTGGTCTTTGGAGCACCTTACCAACTTCAGGGGTCAGAGTGCTGGGGTACTCGTATGAATGAGGTACTTAATTAAACTACAAAGTAAAGTGAATGCAAAATCAGCAAGCAAGAAAACAGTCTATTTTCATGGAATATTTTTGAAAATCAAAATTAACAGAATAAAAAAAACCCTGGACAAAATAACCAATTGCAAAATAAACACGGATTTGATGCTGTGTTCTCCTAATCACAGCATTGGGTATTTAAAACCTATTTTACAAAAGGGGTGGCCACCTACCGATTTTAACATATTGGGATATTTGTTTTGTTTTGTTTTCCTCTTGAACAATGCTCCTGAAGTGAGCATGTCAGTGACCCCCCTCTACCCACCCAGCAAGAACTCACCCTGAACCAGAAGGGAATGAAATCCCACCAGAGCACAGAACGAGAGAAGCTGGAGGAAGGAGGCAGGGGACCCCAAGCTGTGCAGTTAGTTGGAGAGAGACCCCCACCACCCCCACCCCCCCCCCCCCCCCCGCAAGAACGCTGTCACCTGTTGGCCTGTTCACTAGCACTGAGCACCTGTGGGGTGTCTCACTCTTGATCCTCCTCTCCTGAGAGAATCAAAGTCAAGTGTCAGTTGCAGACACCCTCTGCTTGTTGCTTTGATGGGCAGCAAGCATTTGGGAGCCAAGTCATCTCGAGGTGTCTCTTTTGCAAAGGTAATTTCCAGCCTACGCCAATAAGCACCTAACACACAATGGGAAAGAACTGAGTGTTGAATATAATCAAGTTACCTACCTAGTCAGTCAAGGTGGCACCAGCTTCCAGCTATTGAATCCACATCCCAACCATCAGGATGAGTAATGAACTCATTTTTTCTCCTTAAAGATAGCTCCTACAGTTTTCATAGCCTTTGTTGATGTCGCCTTGATAGACTAACTAAGGACACACCTAAAAATTCTAGGAGTCGGATCTATAATCTATACCTGCCTCTCTCCAAGGTGGAGGGCCTGAAATCAGCTCTTCTATTAAAGAATGGGGAACCAGCAGTCTTTCTGTGTCGCTTGATTGATTATCATCATCATTATATTTGAATACAAATATTGCTGGCAGTCAGACATCTGAGGCAGAAGGCAGGACACCCAAGGTGCAGCTGCAATTCTATCCCGTGTGTGACCATGGACCAATTAAGAACTTCTTCCCTGGACTGCTATTAGACTTTCTAAAGTAGAAAGGAAGTGGTGGAGACCTCTAAGCTTGCTTCTAGCTCAGAGCTCTGTACAGACTGAGTCCTCTTCCTCCTCTTTTTGACTGCTGCCTCCTTTTATTCTACAGGTCTCCATTCAGGTCACTTGCTTGGCAAGGCCTCCTAGACACAGGCCTGCAACAAACACAGGGGTCTCCACCTGTCACTCACAGCTTCTGCCTTTCGCCATCATAGCAATATGGCTGTGTGTCGCTGGGTGTCTAGTGGCTTGCTTATTTGGAGGGTGGTTTTCAAATGACTCTGAGCTGCAGGAGGACAAGGGACACACGTGGACCTCCTCATCTGTGGCCCCTGTCTTAGGAGGTGCCCGGGACACAGGAACAGTCAGACAACAGCTGGCAGGTGGGTGAGTGAATGGGTAACTAGGTCAAAGTTGAGTGCTCATCATCCCATGCCAAAGAACTCACCCTCAGACAAGGAGGGAGGAAAATCAGAGGGGAATTCCACATTATCACACTGGGAGTCAGAAGGACCCACTCTATGGTTGGGGTTGAGGGTGCACTAAAGACTTCCCTAGGGCAGCTTCTCCAGCGATCAAAACTCTTACAGTCTTGCTTCCAGAAGCTCTGGGAGGGTGTCGAGAATAGACACATGTGTCCCAGGATTCCTGGGTCATTTCCAAGCCTGGGCAAAAATCTCTTTGCCCAAAGACGGAGCTGGATAAAATGGATGGTCTGCACATCTAGATGCATCTACCAGGAAAGTAGGCTTCTGGAAACCCACCCACCCCCCAAAGCAAAATGAAATGACACGGCCGCTTCCCTGAAACACACACACACACACACACACACACACACACACACACACACACGCTTGGGCTGCGCGCGGGAACACACACACACACACACACACACACACACACACGCTTGGGCTGCGCGGGGAACCCGCTCAGCTCTAAGTCACTGATTTATAGCGGTGCCTCACTCCCCACCCCAACGCCGCTTGACAGCGATGAAGGCGAGTCCCAGCCCCCATCCTGCAGGAAGTGGAGAGGGGCGCTCAGCTGCCGCGATGGGGGCACAGCCAGCGGAGAACAATGGGGTTGGGCGAGGGGAGTCGGCAGGGTTCCCTGGCAGCCTTGTCACCGCCATAAACCTCATTACCTCGCCGTCCCCCAGGCCGCCTCTCTCCTTACCCAAGGCAGCAGCCGGCTTCGCCGCTGATTCCCACTCGGCGTGAAAAGCTCTTAAACCCCCCGCTGTATTTTTAATGGGGGCAGTGACTAATTTAGCCCTACGCCACCAACCGTCAAATCACATCTTCTGTTGGTACTTACTGAGGGCTCACCTGGGCTGCATGGGGCTCAGATAAATCCGGAGCTGGAGAGCGCCCGAGGGAGCGAGGTGGTAAGCTCGGGGACCTGACTGGACTGTCTCTGCACTGCCTACATCCGGGCCCAACCCAGCCTTAGCGACCGCCTTGAGAAGCTTCGCGCCTTCCCAACTTTGAGATCACTCCAGAAACGGCCACCCTCACCCTAACCCCGGGAATGAATCTTGCTGCTTCCCACCTTGAGGCCACCTGCATTCAAGGACGACATTCCCAGTCTATGGTCAGGGGCAGCTCACTCGGGGCAAAGTTGACTTCGTGACCTGGGAAGCGCCACCCCCCACCCCCCCCCCCAATCCTTGTAGGAAGAAGCAGGAAGGGCCCTCCTACAGGTCACCGGAAACCCCTAGCAGGAATCCCCTAGAAGATGAGGAGCCTAATTGCTCCAAATTCTGCTGACTCGCTATCACATTATAATTAGGTACAATCTGTCTGCTTCACTTCCGCTCTCCTTGCCCCGAGTGAAACGCGAGCCAGGAAGGGTTCCCTGCACATCCAGCCTTGGATGAGAGAGAGCTCTGCGATCTCTGGTAGGGAAGTAGTGTGAGAGCCTAGGGGAAGGGGTCCAGGAAGCTTGCTGGTGTTCGGGGTGAGCCCTGAGGCAGCGGCAGGGCCTAGGTCACTAGGCCAATGAGGTGCTAGGGGATCGCACCACCTTCTCAGGGCTTTTGTGTGCAGGTAGTCTTTGAACAATGTCTTCTGGAATTTGGCAACTGGAGCACTTCTTTGTGGGGCTTTAGTCCTGACCCGGCCACAGGTCTCAGCTGGGAACTTGCTGTTCCCATCTTGTCCCACCCTGAAGTCACCAGCCCTGGACGGTCCACGGCTGGGTAGCTGCTGTTACCTCCCTCACATCCTATGCCTTGGCCCAAAGTAGAACCCAGGTGGTTTCTGCTGCCCTGGCACCGTGAGGGCTACCCACCAGCCTATCTGACTCCAACCCAGCAATGGATAAGAGTCCGTCATTGATATGTAGCAGGGGCATAAAAATGGCCCCCAAGGCCCCCAAGCCTCAGTTTCCTAATCCAGAAATGACAAGGGCAGAGTACTTGATTTCTTTCTTTCAGTGACCCCTGCAGCTCATCTGGCCTTCAAGAGTTAGTCTACGGCACTTCTTTCTGTGAATCTATTGTATGGAGTCCCCAGGGGTTGGTGTGAGCCCATGGGAACTCCCCAGAGACACACCTCCTGCCAGCCGCTTTGGCTTGGGGTTGAAGAGGAGAGAACCAGGCAATGTTGCTGATCGCATGGATTCCCTTTATTGAGCTGAACTAGTTACTGCGGTCAGATCAAGTCACATTTAAAAGCAGACCATCCAGTTGCACGGAAACCGATTATATTCATTACAGAGTTTTAATCACTGTCCGGTGAACTGGCAAATCCAATCAAAGCATTAGTCTTTAATTAAAAAATTAAAAGGAAATATTCAGACAATAGCCAAGCAATCACATCACGATGCACAATTACCTAGAATTGCAATTAAAAAGTAGTTAACTGAAGGGGGAGAAAGAAAAACAAGAAAAAAAAAAGAAGCAAAGAAAGAAATCACACTAATCCTTTTTTTTAAAAACTATCAATATAATACATGAAGGAACAAAGGACAATAGCCTCCAAAAGCAGGTTTCTCTAACACTAGAAATGTAGTCTGCGGCGAAAACTCTAAAAGCACACTAGCTGTAGCAGGACAATAAAAAACACTGAGCATGGAATACTTTTAATCTCTGCCATTAATATTCATTTCCAGCTGCTTATAATAGCAGCGCCTCATGGCCAAATCATTAGAGTTTTACATCTGGGTTGCAAATGACACTTTGATTGGATGTAATGTTCAAATGGCCCTCCCCACGGCGTCTCCGGCAAGCCTTCTGCGGAGAGGTGTCCTGTCGCGAGGTCCCTCACTGTGCGTGCTGGCTCATCGTGTGGTTCTGCAAAGGCGAAGAAAGGAGACACGCATGAGGGCGAAAGAATGGCGAGCATGCCCGTCCCCTCCCACCCGGGGCATGGACGCCGAGAGCTGCAGAAAGCGGCTCGATCATTACAAAACAGAATGCCAAAGCTAAAAGTGCTCGAGGGGCAGCTGCCAAGGCGCCACGTAGATCCGAGATTGGGGATCGGTTCCTGTTGCTGCCAACCTGGGATCCCTATAAACTTTTCATTATTTATTTATTTATTTATTTATTTATTTATTTATTTATTTATTTATTTATTTAAGACCATTCGTGTCGTACCTACAGGGTGGGCTATGTGGAGAGAGACGGAACAGCCGGGGAGGTGGCAATAATGAGCACCACCTTCCTTTCCCTCCAATGGCGTGGAGGAAACTCTGACGGCCTGCAGGCTGCACTCTGCATCACATCTCGGTCCCTTGCTCACTGTTCTGAGCCATGCAGGAGGAAACCGCAGATGTGCAGAGCAGCACGGCTGCCCAGAGGCACCCGAGTGAGCGCAGACGCGCCACGACTGTGGGTGGGCGACGCCCGTGGCCCAGGCAGGGGACAGGTCACCCAGCAGGGAGGGTCCTGGGAAGAGCCTGGAGCTGAGCTCCCAGGGCCCTGCCAGTGTGGTCACGTGAGAGGGAGATGGTGCGCTTTGGCCGCTTGGGCCTGGGACGCCAGGGCCCAGGTGGGAGCCTGTAGCCAAACGCTTTCCTCTCTCCACAGCCCATGCACATCCTTCTTCCAGCCAGCCCCGGCGAGGCAGGCAGGGCGGGCAGTGTGGAGTCTCTTTCCACTATGACCAGCAGCCTGGGGCTAGATTTTCAGAATACCTCCAAGCCTCGGAGCCCTAGAAGGAGACCCAGCCTACCAGTCACCGGCTGAAAGCAGCAGACTACATCTCTGCTCTAACCACCAGGGGGGGCAAGAGAGGCGCCGCGACTTTCTCCTGGACTCCAGGTCTCTCAGTTCCAGAAGGACCAGAGGACAACTACAGCTTTTTTTCTTAGAGGTCTGAGAACCTAGGATGGAGATGGGACCACAGCTACTCTCCAGGATAGGTCCTCATAGCAGATACGCAGGCCACATACCGACAGAGGCGCTTTGCTTTTGATCTTACGAGCCATCATGTGGAAAGTGAGGCTCAGACAGACAAAACACCAGCCTACTTCAGCCTAGGATCCAGGAGGGGCTGATCCAGGCCATTAGAATCTAGTGGTCTGCACCCAGTGGGTATATCAGCCCGCTGATTATCCACAGCTTGCTCCAGCACCCTGCTGCAGGCTAAAAAGCCCAGATCACCAGCATGACCTCGAACCTCAAATGGTCCAAGGTCCAAGGCAGATTGTTGGAGCTGAAGATGGGCCCCAGGTGGTTTCCATGGGAACCCCATCCTCAGCCCTGTGATAGCAGCCAACCATGTGGAACTGAAGGCATCCTCTGCACAGATCTGGCTTCTTTGTAACTCTGGACCTCTGCCACCTTAACACTTCCCCGAGCTGTCCTCTGAAGCCGGCTTTCCTCTAGCGCTCTGGACGTTCACACTGCGCCACCAGCCCAGGTGGGCCCCGCTAATACACCTCCTGCCCAGCACCACATGAGTCTGTGCACTTCTTGTACTTAGGCCTGGCTGCCCCCAACCCCCAGTCGCAGGCAGGACAACCTAACCCAGGACTGGACACATGCTGGGTTCCCCAATGCCTAGTAGAGGTGTGGTAGGCACATCGGCCTGGGAACAACAGAGCTAACACAGGCCTAGGGTGCTAACTAACACGTGGGTGGAAATGGTGTGAATGTGGACTGGAGAGCATGCAGTGAGTTCTCATGTGTGTGAACCATTGCCAAAGACAGCAGGAAGCCAGGCAAGACCCTTGAGACCCACCCACCTCCGTTTGGGGAGAAGGAATTCCCTAGAGGTGGAAAGTCTTGCCTTGGACCAATGGCTAGGAAACTGAAAATAAGTAACCCTTCTGAGAGCATTCTCCCTTCAAGAGCAATAAGCACATGCTTTTTAGGTTAGACTTACAGAGGAACTTCCTCCAAAAGAGTTCTGAGGTAGACAAATAAAACTACCTTCCTAACATTTGACTACACCAACAGGAGCCCAGGATGTCACAGCAGAAGGAAATATCAGACTCAGTGCTCTGAAGGTGACCAGCAATAGAGTTCAGTCAGCTTGTGTCATTAAGTACCTGCTAGACGTTCTGCTCTGGGCTGGGAACAGTGAGGACAGGGAAGACTCCAGCTGGTCCCATTCCTAGAGGGGTCTGACGTAGGAGTGACATACAGAATTAACGATGCCAGCAGTAGCCCGGGAGAGGGTCAAGGTCACAGCTTTTGTGTGTGTGTGTGTGTGTGTGTGTGTGTGTGTGTGTGTGTGTGTGTGTGTGTGTGTGTCTGTGTCTGTGTGTGTGACTTTAGAGAAGCTGTGCACAGGGTCATCAAAGGAGGGCTTCATCTAAGGGCAGCCTCTGAGAAGGCAGAGGGGTATCTAAGATCCATCACTAACACCACAACCCAAACACCTTACAAGGCACATCTATGGTAGCTCTTTTCCCAGAGCATGGACTCCTTCAAGGCTTCTAATGGCTTCCTCCCAAACACATGGCTCTTACAAGAAGCTCCTAGCCCCATGTCTCTTTCTCTAGTTATGCTTATGCTATATTGAGTTTCTGGAGAGAAGGAAAACCAACCAAACCTAACCAGTTTTTAAAAGACACTTCCGATCTTACCATTGAGCACTTCCCAGAACCATAAAGGCTGGCAGTAGGCCAGCCAAAGGCTGCGACGAGCCTGGCCAGGACACCTGGCACCCACAGACCTCACTGCCTGCCAGGGAGACACAGGTGTGGGGCAGAGAAGCAGGTGAGGAAAATAAAGCGGAGGCACAGTGAAGGTTCTCGGCTGGCCGCCATCCACTGGGCAGCACTCCTGCACTCACGGATGGGGTTTGTGTGATATCCTGAATCAAGGCCTCTTCCTGATGCACACTGCTAGCATCTGGTTGGGCCTAGCTGAAGGGAATTCCTTTTGTGGTAGATCTTTCACCCACAGAATCCTTATTACTCTTCTGCTGGGGGACAGTCACTAACTCCTTGCTGGGTTTGTGTTGGCTATGTGCTGGGCACAGGAACAGTGAGCTGTGTGTGAAGTCAGTTGGAAGGACTGTTCTTACACCCCAAAGCACAGGGATTGGGCGGGCCAGCTAGAAGGTCACACAGTCCAACTCTGGGCACAGAGCCAGAGCTCCACCCACCTCCTTAGCCCATGATTATTGTGGTCTGGATTTCAGGTTCTGTTCCTTGGCCTGCCTTGCCAGCATCAGGTTTGAGGAGACAAGTATCTCAGCACATTGGATGCCTGGTCACATGAAACAACATGACTCCTCCTGTCCTGGAGGCCCAGATGTAAGCTGAAGAGACTTATCCATCCTGTAGACCACTCCCGGTGTTCCAATAAGCCACTCCACGTATGTGCCAGCTACTCTCATGGTAACCAGTCACCTACCTACCAAGTCCTAGCATCTTGTCTGGCTCTCCCAAACGTCCTATTGACACAGGCCAGCCTTCTAGGTGACCACCAGACAGGCAGGCAGCTTCAGTGACCTGCTAAGTACCTTAATGGCCAAAAAGGGCTACTGTTCCCGGTGCTAGTTGTCCCTTGCCAGACATGTGACCTTGGAGCAAGTTCTTTGACCTCAAGCTTTGTGAGTTGTCTCTTTCTGAGATGCCAGAATGACTCAGGAAATGATGATGCTTATGGGATCTACCTACAGACAAGTACCTGAGACAGAAGGACTGTTTGCTCCCTGCTAGGACCCCCCAAAAAAACTGTTAACAGCTGGGGCTACAAGGCAATGTCAGAGTTCCCCCCACTCATGTCCCCGAAGCTGACTGTTCTCAGGAATGCCTTGCATGGCTCTGCCCTCAGGACATCAGGTACCACTGGTCCCTGATCATCAGACCTGGTTGAATACTTGCTTTCCCCTTTCTGCAGCAGAATGGGTGATCTGGTTTGGAGGAGAGCCCTAGGAGATGCTATGGTAGAGGGAGAGATACATACCAGCATCCATCCATCCATCCATCCATCCATCCATCCATCCATCCATCTCACAGACATTCATTCACTGAGCCCTTGTCTATGAGGTCCCAGGCTGTGCACTGAGCATGTACAAATAAATGGAGACACCTGCCCTCTTCCCTTGTGAGAACACGGACATGGCTCGGTAGGGAGTCTAGACTCACAGATATCAAAGACCCTAAGGAGGCAGGAAAGAAAGGACTCATTCCCAAAGACCCAACCTGAGCTAGTGCAGAGACACACTTATTCTCCACTCAGAATACCCCACCACCCACTCTCTGTCCAGCTTGTGTGACTCCCCCACCATTATGTCCCCGCCCACACTCTCCCTGTCCCACCTGCAGGGCCTTCTTCCTGAAGCCCCTTCACTTTTCTCAAATTCTCCGTCCAGAAGAGGCCAGTTCCCCTCACCCTGTCCCTGTGTCACTCCCTGGCTGGCTGCAGCTATGAGAAGCCCTCGTGGGCCTGGTTTTATACTGGCTCTTCTCCCCAAGACCAGGGATCAAGGCCTGGGTTGGGCCTTAGCCCGAAAGATTCCATTTTCAGTGGAGGACAGATGCCTTAGCCCGGCCTGGCTGAGCAGGGCTGCTGTAGGGCTCTATTCATTGCGCGCCCATTTCACAGTCAAGGAGCTTGGCCTTGGGCAGTGGACAGGGGAGAAGGAGAGGGGGTACAGGCCAGCCTCTGCCAAGTTTCCAGCTGCAGAATTTCATGGAAAGCAGCAGGGAGACAGGGCTTCTGATGGGGACTCCCTCAGGAGAAGCCTTCCAGCTGCCCTTGAAAGACAGTTTGAGCTAGCGTTTGCACTAGGACGTGTGTGTGTGTGTGTGTGTGTGTGTGTGTGTGTGTGTGCGCGCACGTGTTATATGTGTGTGTGATATGTGTGTTATGTGTGTGTGTTATATGTGTGTGTTATGTGTGTGTGTGTGCGAGAGAGAGAGAGAGAGAGAGAGAGAGAGAGAGAGAGAGAGAGAGAGAGAGAGAGATATGAAGGAGCAGTATGCCAAGCAGGATGAACCACTCAAGCATCTTGTAGATGTGAGTAACACTGATAAAGATTGTGACTCACATGACTGAGGCCCAGTGTCTGGCTCAGCTGGCCAGACACCACACACTTGAATATCATCAGAGTCCTCAGCAGCCCCATGAACCAAGTGCCACCTTTGTCCCTGCTGTGTAGGGCATGAGGTGCAGGGTGCTTCAGGTCCCAGGGTTGACAATGCCAGTGTAGGATGTGCACCCACAAAGTGTCTGCATACCGCCCTCTGCCACGGCCCTGCTCTGCCTGTGAAATGTGAAAAGTGCGGCATATGCTGGGGGAACAATGAATAATTCAGCTTGGCAGAAGCACAGGGTATGTGCTATGGAGACAAGCCTCCAAAGGAAGGCAGGGGCCTTATTGATGAGGCTCCGTGATGCCAGACGAGGCAGCTTGCCCTTAAATCTGGGCCACTGGGAGCTATCGAAAGTATTTGAGCTGTGGAGTTACACGACGCCAGACAGAGGGAAAGCTCTTGCCTCCACCCGGAAAGTATCTCAGCAGAGACTCTTCATCTCCCTCTGCTCCCTGTCATGGCCTCCCCAGCACACACTGTCACTTGCCTTTCCCTTTGGGGAGGGTGCAGACGTAGGCAGCTCTGCTCCCCTTTCTGTCGTGAATCACCTGGGCAGCCCCTCTCTGCTTGTGAGCACTTATTTTTAGCAGTTCTTGACAATCGTCCAAGGGTCTAAGACGAACAGATGGCCTGTCTTAAAGGCTCGTATGTTCGCTAGTTTGCACTTCTGACAAACGGTGCGCACACTCGAGAGCACCCCATAAACAGCGCCGAATGAATACTCACAACACAATTTAGCTAATGCACGTCATTAAAATTAGGAGTGAGTGATGGCTGGGGCTCCCTATAAATGCCTGCCAGTGACGCACCGCTCCCTGGGGAGGGGTCAGGCCTTGACATACTTGTACCCCACTTTCACCAGCAGCCCCCTTGTCACCCATTTACCCTCAGGACAGAGAGGTTTGCCACTGTAAAAGTGACATCCACCTTTGGCATCTGAGAGAGGCCTTGGACAAAGCCCCAGAGTGACCTATAAGGTAGAAGGAGAGAGGAAGACCCTCCATACATAGGGACACATGTGACATTTGCTTCTCCCTGCTGCCCAGCCAGCAGCAAGGAGGAGCCTGGCTCCTGCCACTCCAGAGCAGCCGCAAGTGAGCTGCAAAACTAAGCTTAGCCAGGAGGATCTGGAAGCCTGTAGCAGGCATGGGGACCTACTAGCCTGGAGTTAAGAGCTCAGCTTCCAGGGATCAGCTTTGAGGGACATCCAAGAGCAAGAGCAGACTCAGGGACCCAAGAAATACCTTGAGGACAAGGGGAAGGCCTGATCCAGACTCCTTTGGCTAGTGGATTCTCCCAGAGGCTGGCCAAGCTTCAGTTTCTGTATACTCCCTCCTCCTCCAACCCCTCGCCTGTCCCCAGGACACAAAAGACTAAGGCAAGTGGCCTGCTCCATCACCAGTTCCATAGGTGACAACTGCCTTCCCTTACATGAAAAGATGGAAGAAATATATATGAAAATACAGCATCCAACAGACTCTCCAGGTGCAGGCACCACGCCCCGACACTTTAAAAATGAGCCCACTTGAGAACAAATTATTAGGGAGCCCCCTCAGAGTCACCACTGAAATAAAGACCAATATTACTTGTTCAGGGGTCCTCGGCCTCAGAGGGATGCACCTCATGAGTGAATGGGACCAGTTGGTCTGTGTGTTTGGTGTGAAGGGCAAGACTCTAGCAGCCATGCAAGAGAAAACAGTTTTCTGGCTGCTGTCACAAGCAAAGTGTGTGTGTGTGTGTGTGTGTGTGTGTGTGTGTGTGTGCGTGTGTGTGTGTGTGTGAAATACTCCCAGGACTGCTTACAAATCTGTCTCTGTGAGGCAATAAGGAGCACATTTGACCCAAGTCCTGAGGAAACTTGGTAACTCTTTCTCTGAAGAGGGGCATTTGCTAGTAGATTCACTTGTGTGGACACTAGGCCCTCTTAAGCAGACTACCCCATACTAGCACACTCACTCTGCACACCAACCTGCTTTGACCCTACATAATGGCTCTAAAATATGAACTGGGCCTTGGATCCCTTCCTTCAAAGAGCCAATTCAGATCCCTAAAAGTTGATGCCTCCAGGCTGGCATGGAGCAAGCCTGTCTATTACGAAGTCAAGCTAGGAATAGTGCTATGCCCTGAAAAGATGTAGGGACCAAGAGCAAGCCAGGGGCTTCTCAGGTCACACCTGCCATGAACTGGGCCATGAAGAGTTTGAGACCAAAACAGGAACAATATACCTTGTAAGTTAATGGGAGACTTAAACGGGGAAAATAAACCATTCAGCAGATGTGAGGATTAAGAGCAAGCCCGAGGGTCCTCAGACCAGACCGCTAATAGGAGGAGTCAAAGTGTACACATGCCATGGGGCATACACACATGAGGTACCAAGGCACAGCCAAAGTAACCTAGAGGTAGTTAGGGGCATTAAACTTGGAAGTGCTTATGTCAGTAAAGAAAAGGGAGCCGGGCAGTGGTGGCACACATCTTTAATCTCAGCACTTGGGAGGCAGAGGCAGGTGGATCTCTGTGAGTCTGAGGCCAGCCTGGGCTACCAAGTGAGTTCCAGATAGCTAGGACTGTTACACAGAGAAACCCTCTCTTGAAAAAAGGAAGGAAGGAAGGATGGGAGGGAGGGAGGGAGGGAGGGGAGGGAAGGAAGGGAGGGAGGGAGGGACGGAGGGAGGGGAGGGAAAAGATCTAGAAGAGCTGTTCAAGCCATGTTGACTGGCCTCTGCAGGAGGTCTCCAACACAAGGCGTGTGGTGAAGAGTGGGGCCCAAGGCAGTGCAAAGCAATGGGGCTGGTGGATCTGTGTCAGCCTCAAGAGCTCAAACTTGGGAGGAAAGATGCATAGCTCAGCTCCAGGCAAGGCCACCATGGGGACACATGGGCCAGTAAGGCCACATCTGCAGGCTTTGTCAGAAAACTGGAAATGGGGTTTTTGAAACTCTAAGCTTCCTCTGGGTTGAAGCAGAATAATGCAGACCAACCACATGTCTCAGCTGAGTCTGACCTGAGGCCTCTGGAGTCATCCAGCATACTAACTGGGCCAGGACTCCTAAGGCAGGGCCGTTTGGGGCAATGCTCTCCCATGGCAGATGGCCCCAGTGCTTTGTAGGGTTGTGGAACTTGGCATGGCAAGCTCCAGGAGTTAGGGATGGTTTCAGCTGCTCACTGGCCCTGCCTGGTGCTGCCTCTATTGCTGTTGAGAGGTCAGCCTACAAGCTACATAGTAGAGAGATGGCAGTTAACCCGGGAAAGCAGTAATGCTTGCTCTCCCATCCAGAACATGCTGGGCAGTTGTCTTAAAAGTGGCCATGATCCTTTGGGGACATTACATTAGGCAAAATGAGCTAGTCACAGAAAAAAAGATACACAGAAAAAAAAAAAAAAGATGCATACTGCTGGAATCTTCTTGTTTGGGGTACTGAGTTAGCCCAGCTCACAGAAGAGCATGTGGCGGCTGCCAGGAGCAGTTTCAGGCTGGGGAGGTGAAAGAGTTCTGGGGGCAAAGGAGGTGAGGTTTGCATGGTAGTATATGCATCTCAATGCCTCTGAGCTGTACACCAGAATGGGGAAGGAGGGAGCTTCATGTTACATGAATTTACCACAACCGAAAACCGAGCAGGTAGGTCAAGCAAGAAACAGGTTTGTATTCTACACCAAGGTCAGAGACTCAGGACCATTCCTGTGTGGCCATCTTCTGTCTTTGCCTCAGAGGATGCATGGGCTGCGGTAGCCTGTGACACCTTAGGCTGGTAGACTGGAGCTGCAGCATCCAAGGACACTATGCCACCTGGCAGCAGCTGCTGGCATTGCCTGCAAGGAATGTCCACATCCACACTGCAGAAGACTTTCCTCCACAACAACAGAACCGGCCCTTATATCAGTGGTGTGGCTCTTGGAACCAGGCCATCACAGCCACAGAACCCAGTCAGGGCAGATACCCAAGGCCCACTGATAAAAATCCTGTTCCATGGGACAAGGGCCTGCTGCTGAAGGAGGTGTCTGCATTTTCCCAACACTGGGGAGGAAGCAGGAGACAATCATACGGCCCACCCACTTTAAAAAACGTGGGAACAACCTGGGGGCGGGGGGCGTTTCCTCTTGGCTCATTTCCCACTCTAGGCAGATTTTTACTCTGTCCACACAGAATCATCCTTCCTCACAAACCAAAAACCAGGGCAACTAGCCAGTAGTGGGATATAAGACCTGAAAATTAGGGCTGTCCTGGAAAATCTAGGTCACACGGTCACTAATTATACTGAACACGTATGTTCAGGTCCCTGAACCGCTCTGGTGCTTTTAGGTTTGTAAATGATACATGAAAACTTTGATCCAGCTCTGTTTCTACTTTCTTCTAAATTCCCATTAAAAAGAAGACTTTACTGCATCTTCCAGTTTTCTGGAAAATTCTCCCTGCCAACAAAAAGCTGCTCCAGCAGATATTCTGAGGGTGGCTGCCCCCCAAAACGTCATGCCCAGCACCCGCAAATGACTTCTGGCGACCACACGGCTCTGCCCCTTGCCTACAACCCTCCAGGCTGCAGGGGCAGAAGTCTCAAAGATGGACCTAATTTACTGTGATGAATTGTGGCATGCACCACTGATCCACACTGCAGCTGAGACCCATTACAGCTAATGATTGCCACAGTCCTCATGAAACACGTAGGTGTGTATGTACTCTTGCTAGTCCCTAAGGAGTCACATACCACAAATCGAAGGGCACAGGGTGATCTCCCCACTTTTGGGATGTTGCTCCCACAGAGTATGGGTCAGCTGGCAACCAAGCCATGGTCACAGTGTCTCTGCCCATATACCTGCCCTACCCACACCAAGTGGCGGTCTGCCTGATGGATGATTCCCTTTTACCTAACAGAACCCACTGGTTCCATGAGGCAAACCCACAATCATCTCCACTCCGGGTCTATCTACTCCATCCCACTCAGTGAACCAAAGCAGTATGTGTGCACCCATGCAGGCAGTTTCAAAGTGGAGTGTGAAATTAAGAGCATGTGAGTGGGAAGGAGGACTGGAGAGATGATTCAGTGGTTAAGAGCATTTTCTGGTCTGGCAGGAGATCTAGGTTCAGTTCCCAGCACCTACATGGTAGCTCACAACTATCTATCTATCCAGGGGATCTGATACCCTCTTCTGACCTCCTCTGGCACTGAATGCACAACACATGGAGAAAAAAAAATTCACATAAAATCAAAAGAACCGAATCTTTTATTTTTAGAAAAATAGCATAAAAAGAAGACACTCTAAAAGCCGTATACATGGGATGACGTATACAGAGAGATGGCTCTGTCGTAAAGAGTGCTTACTGATCTTGGAGAGGACCCAGGTTCAGTTCCCAGCACCTTTGCTTGGAGGGTCATAACCCTCTAGCTTTGGGTATCTGCACTTGTGCCCATACCCACACTGAGACACAGACATACACCACATAATTAAAAATAAATCATAAGTTAACATATATACCTCAATATCGGTACATATATAAACCTCAATAGGTAGATGGAGGGTAAGTGGGTAGGAGGGTAGGTTGTGAGGCCCGGATGGCCAGAGTAAGAGAGTATCTGGATGAATAAACGGGATGGAGGTAGGTGGGCTGGTCAAAAAACAGTCGTGGTTTTGGAGTTTAAATCTGGCTTTGGTCACTTACTACTTATGCGACCCTAGGCTCTAGGAAGACGTCATTTCTTTTAAGTCCCCATTCACACATCTGAAGGGGCCGGGGCTGACTGTATCTACTTCACAGTCTTGTTATGAGGTTTAAAGAAGGAAATACGCACAAAAGCTGAAACAGCACACAGAATGCCCTGTGTCAGACGGGGCCACTGACTGTTGCCAGGGACGACTGTGACATTTGTAAAACCAGATATGAATATACAGCCAGGAAACCCCAGCTTCTGTGGCGTGGTAAAGAAACTAGGGTCTTGGATAGTGGCCTGGGTCTAGCACTGACCAGCTCTGTGGCCTTGGGGAATGTATCAACTTCAGTGTGTTTTGGTTTCCTCATATTAATAGAGGCGTCATAAGGGCTTTTAATGTTCAAAAGGGCTAAGGACAATGTCTGGCACTTGATAAACACTGGGATAATAATTATGGGAAACCTTCCTGTTTTGAAAGACAGAAATAATTATTTACTTTCAACGACCTCTGGGCCAGGAGGTTTACCTTCTGCTCTGTACGGCGTTTGCTGTTTTGGTCACAGTGACATCTCCATATGTGTTCCCTCGTTTCTATGTGAATGGAGACTGGAGGGGGTTTTTCTGGATAAGGCATGTTCCCCTACCCCACTAGGAACCCCACACCCTGTCCCAGATCAACTTAACCCTTTCTTTCCTCCTCTCCCCCCACCATAGTCCCCACCAACATTGTGTTTTATCTGTTCTGAGAATAGAATGATCTAATGATAGATTTATCACAACAACCCCAAATATGACCAGCTCCACATCCTTGAGCATGTCTGTGTACTGGCTGTCATACATGAGTCCCTGCTATGTGTCAAAAACTGCTCTTCACACATCAATGTCACTTTTCCAACATCTCCGATTTTTCTGATGAAGAAACCGAGGCTTTCCCTTAGTCTTGCCGCTGGCCAGAGGTGGCACTTGTCTCTTGCTGTACCCTCATCCTGTTGTCCCCGGGTGCCACCTAAAGGCCACATCAAAAGGAAACCGTCACCCAGCACAGGCTTGGACCAACCATGGCCAGCCCGTTGGATTCTATTTAAACTTCAGTGGCAGAGCAAGTACAGCCAGCTCACTATTGACACAGCAAAATTAATTTCTCGCCCCCCACCCTGCCCCCCCCGCTCCGTCCAGTGTTCATAGGGCTGCTGACTGCTGCTACTGAAATGCCAACTTACATTTCTCATCATTAATTTCTTTCTAAATGTCATTAGTAATTGTTCCTGCTGCACCAAAGAGTACAATCTAAGCTTCCACCAAGACCCACTCTGGTCTCTGGCAGACCCTCCCGGAGAACAGGGCCCCTGCCATATCAGAGCCCAGCCTCCTAGCAGGAAGTGGCAAGCCACACTCCCAAGAAGAGGCGGTTTGAGCAGGAGTGGTCCAAGCACACGGATGCCTATCCAGGGTCCTGGAGCAATGGACACCAGCCCAGGGGCCAGGCTGCCTAGGTTTCTGTCTCCACTGCTGACCACCCACGTCTCAGCCTTCCACCTGTAAAAGGTACAGTTGACCGTGCTGGCTGCGCCGGGACTGTGTTGAGGGAGACAAGTGAGGCTTCCCGCTGAGCTTGACTTGGGGTGTTTCTGATATTCTTACTATTTCTTGCTTCATACCCAGGTCTGCAAGCTCAACTCTGCCACCAACAAGCTGTGGAACATGACATCAACTCACTGGTGTCCCTGAATACGACCCATCAAAAGTGGCAAGCCCAGCAGCACTCAGGAGGCCAGGGCAGGAGGCTAAGTGTTTGAAGTGGACCTTGGCTACGTAACAGTAGCCTGTCTCAACAGAGCAAAGGTGAGATAGGAACACTGACGGCCAGTTGCCCCAATACTGTCCCCTTTATCATGTCCTCCTGGGATCTGAGGCTCAGTGGCCTCTTGTGCAGAGGTGGTGACCCCTCTAAGAGGGGTCATATACACCAGGTCCCAATGACCAAAAGCCACAGAGCCTCACAACCGTGCCCTGCCCATGTCCTTCCTGTATACTAAATACCCTGTCTCTGTCCACATGGGGCAAAGCTTTGTAGTGTGCAACTCTCTGTGAGCACTGAAGCGACATGTCACCCACTGTCACTGGTATTGTCATTGTTACTAAGAAACTGAAGGCATTTGGTTCTGCCTAAAACGGCGCCGGCAAGGGGCTAGACTGAAAGAATACACAATGGTCCCAGGCTTAAGGCTCCTGGCAGTCCCCCATGCCCATCTGTCACCATGGCATGGTGCCCCTAGAAAGTTGGTTGGCCCCAGCCCCAGGACATGAATGGCAGGCTGCAACAGGCAGCCCAAGGCCCATTCTGAATGCCATCTCTGCTCAAAGCTGAGCCTCCAGGGAGGCTCCCAGTCCCCACATGGGCCTCATCTTGATTCATTGTTCAGCTAGACCAAACCCTGGGGCCCAGAGGACATCTAAGCAGAGCTGGCCACAGGCTCCAACTACTCTTCCACCCCCTTCTGTGACTGTCACAAGTGCTTACACACCCAGGGCTGCTGGAGCAGCTGGGGTCTCATGCCCCAGTGGCTATGCGTGCTGCTGGCCTCACCCTAGAACTGACCTCATGGGAGGCAAGGCTTTGATCTATCCCAGCGTTCACTTCCCTCAGCCTTAGGGTGAACTCTCTGACAGGGAGGCCCAGAAAGCAACCCTGGGAAGGGCTGGCCCTTGGAAGGGGCTGGCCCTGGGATACCAGCCAGTATACAATCCACTAGATTATAGACACAGACCCATGCCCTAGGCTCCTTCAATATGGGACTGGTGTTCATTTTGCGATCCTCTGCATACAGACCCCCAAACTGCCACACATAGTCCCTCAGGTCAAGTAGCTGACCCCAGTGGTGATAGCAGGGATGACAATAATTGTGGTCAGTGATGAGATCACACTTTATAGTGGATAGAGGGGCCTTGTACCCTTGGACATCAGACACTGATCACAGCAAAAGGTAACCTGAGGCAGGCAGAGATCTAGGCCCAAGGTGTCCTGGAGAGTCCCTGTGGGGCCCAGCCATGCAGCTGCCTTGGAGGGCTTCAATTGTTTGATTATTGATTGATTAACTTGATCAATCTGTTTTGGATTTTTGGAGATCTTTTCTCTAAAATTCTTGACACAAGAAGCATTTCACATTTTGGAGTTTTTTTTTTTTTAATTTGGAGTATCTGCAAATGTATAATATATACCTTGTAGATGGGACTCAAGTCCACACTAAAAATTCATTTGTATTTTGTGTATATGCTGAAGGAAATTTTTATATAAATTTAAAGTATTTTTCTGCCTAAAACATGGAATCATGGTGTGGGATTTTATACTTGTGACATCATGCTCGCTCACAAAAACACTGGAATTTTAGAGCTCTTGAGATTTCATAGTTTTAGATTAGAGCTATGCAGTTTTGTCCAATGGGATTGAGGCAGTGGGGCAGTCCTGTATGACCATCCTGCACTCAGCAAGCATGAAAGAAAAGTCCAGTCCTACTAATGGAGTGTTGTAGTGGATAGCCATCCCAGCATTGGCCTGGAAGTTCCAACCCCCATTGAGGCTTTGGTAATGGTCACGCCCACAAGGAGGGCAGAGGAGGAAGCGGAAGACCAAGGATCGAGAGGAGGTCTCTCTCTTGGTTCCGGGACCCTGGACGCAGGAGGTAGACCGAGCAGAGTTCTCCAGAGAACACCGCTGGACTGCGCTATAACTTTGCCAGACCCTGCAACCTACCCCTTCATTTGTAAGTTAGCCCACAAAATAAACCTCCCTTTTAACTACGTGGAGTGGCCTTAATAATTTCACCAATAGAGTGTCCCCTCCATACAGCAGATGCATGGCTCTAGGCCTTTGTGTGTCTCCGTTGCCTGTACACACTCATGTGGCACATAGTAGGTGTTCATCAAACACTGAGGCAACACTGAGCACATTCGTGTACCACTCACTGACTGAACTAAGAAGATCCTGGGCACCCACACCATGGTTGGGATAATGAAGACAACGGTAACCCTGGCCAGTGCTGGCAGACTTGGTGACAGAGGCTTTGCAGACAACACTGCCTTCAGACCCCACACTCCACAGAAAATAAACTTCCTCGCTGGGCTCCTGAGGCTCCAGGGTCACACAGCTGCTTGCTAGCAGGGCTGGAATTCAAAGGCAGGCTGGCTGCAAGGGTGGGCAGATATGAGCTGTGCTGGGTTCTTCCTGACCTAGGGGGAACACAGTGGCCTAGCTGGAAAGTCCCTCATGCTAACCCCAAGGGTTCTGGCTTCTGGAAACCTCTACCCCTGGGAACAGCCACCCAGGCAGCAGAAGCAGTCAGTGCCTGTCAGCAGCGGTGGCAGCTGTACCCAGGACAACAGAATGTCTAGGACGCTTCCGAGAAAGGGGCTCCAGGAGACTAGCAGCCAGCTTGGCCCTCAGGCCCCAGGGCTCCTGGCCTCATGAGTGACCAACTCCAGTGTTAGCAACAGAATCAAACTCCCAGGAGCCACTGGGGTGTCCCTACCCCAGCCCCAGCCAAGGCCAAGCCCTGTTCTCCCTCCAGTGGTGGGGTGCCTGGGGCCAGGCCATTTTTAAAGCAGACAGAGGAAGGCATGCTAGTCACAGAAAGCGCAGCTAACGAGTCAAATGCTAAGCATATGCCTACAGCACTTTTACTTTTTAATTATTATTAGTTATAATTATCCGGCTGGATCTGACAGCAGCAGCACCAAGAAGCAAGGCAGGTGGCTCCTCCATCACCCATCTTATCAGACAGGGGCTCTGAGAGCAGGCTCAGCGTCTGCAGACTACAGCCTTCCTCTCTCCTTCTCTCTCTCTCTCTCTCTCTCTCTCTCTCTCTCTCTCTCTCTCTCTGTGTGTGTGTGTGTGTGTGTGTGTGTGTTCTTTTTCTGCTTGTGTTCTCCTTCCTACTTTCCAAGTGTTCAAAACATATAGTAAAATACATGGGAGGAAAAAGGAAGGGATGGACGAAAAGATGATGGATGACTGTGTAGGTACATGGTGGGTGTATAGGTAAATGAGTGAGTGGGTGGATGGGTAGATGGACAGATGGACGGATGGGTGGATTCATGGATGCATGGATGGATGGGTGGATGGATGGATGGATGGATGGATGGATGGATGGATGGATGGATGGATGGATGGATGGATGGATAGATGAGTGGATGGATGGATGGGGGGAGGGGGGATGGGTGGATGGATGGATGGATGAGTGGATGGATGGATGGATGGATGGATGATGGATGGATGGATGAGTGGATGGATGGATGGATGGATAGATGAGTGGATGGATGGATGGATGGATGGATGGGGGATGGGTGGATGAGTGGATGGATGGATGGATGAGTGGATGGATGGATGGATGGATGGATGGATGATGGATGGATGGGTGAGGGGTAGGTGAGCATGTTGTGGGTGGGTAGACAGGCTAATGAATGGGTGGGTGGGTAGATGCATTGGTAGATGGACAATGGGTGGATAAATGAGTATGTGTTGGGGTGGATAAGATGAGTTGATGGGTGGATGTAGAGGAGATGAGTAGGGAGATGGATAGGTGGGTGGGTGGATGGATGGACAGATGGACAGATGGATCTGTCAATGAATGAATGGGTAGGTAGGTTGTAGTGGGAGGATAAGTGGATGGGTAGGTGGATGGAGGGAGGGAGGAGAAAGGGGTGGAGGGAGAGTAGGTGGATAGGTGGGTGAATGGGTGGATGGATTGATACACGTGTATGATGGGTGCATAAATGGGTGGATGGATGGATGATGGGTGAAATAGGAAGACAAATAAGTGGGAAGTAGATAAGATTGGTGGAGGAATGAACAGAGGGGTGATAGGTGGATTAATATGGAAATAGGTGGCAAATCTCTTGGTGGATGGATAGAGAGCAGGAGATAGGCAGGAAGATGACTACAAAGTGGGTGAATGGATGGGGTGGGGCTTGGCAGGTCTTCATCCTCCAAAATCTCACATTTGCACAAGAAATCAGGAATATACGGGTTATTTCTAACTCGTATTGGCAAAGGAGTCTAGAGCTAAATCAAGGACTGGAAAAGCCAGAGGAAAGATGAGGGAGAACATCCCAGAGATGGGGCCACTTGGGCAGGGTTGAAGAAGGGGAAAGGAAGGGTGTTCCAGCAGGGAGATGGGCAGATGCCTCACACTGGCTTTCTCCACTTCAGATCTAGGATGAAATGCTGACCTTTCCTGACCATCCAATCCAGTTGTTCAGCCTTAACTGTGTGTGTGTGTGTGTGTGTGTGTGTGTGTGTGTGTGTGTGTGTGTGTACACTACCTCCATCACAATACAATTCATGAATCTACTGGCTTACTATATCTCCCATAGAATATTACCTGTGTGGGTAAGGTCCTGTTTGTGTCCCGAATTCACCCGAGACTGCAGAAAGGTCGCCAGGTTGTGAGTGTGTGATAAAATAATAATGAAAATGGGGGAAGGGACTGGACAAGAAGGGTCCCAGCAGAACTCAGACCACACCCCCAGTTCACAGACACCTCCCCCTGGCTGGGCACCAGGATCCAGCCTGGCAGGGCAGGGCTCTCACCATCAGACTGCTCCGGGTTGCTTGTTAGAGCACCAGCTCTGCTTTTAATCAATTGTAATCATTTCGCTGGAAGCGGCATGATTAGGCACACACAAGCAAACAGCGTGAGCTAATCCTTTAAACAGGCCCGCTAGGTGCTGTGCTGGCCGCTTGGCCGCCGCGGGCCAGCTCGGAATCACTTACTCCGGCCTCTGGCTTTGTCATTGAGGGCCTCAAGAGTCCAGGACACAGAGCAGGCCCGTAGTTCCTTCCCTCTGCCCAGTCCACCAAGGAGAAGTGTGTGTGTATAGCCATGTGAACGTGTGTGTGTGTGTGTGTGTGTGTGTGTGTGTGTGTGTGTGTGCGCCCACGCACACGTTAGTGCACATGTCATGAACTTGCCAGTGCCCAGGCAAGCTGTCCCCACCAGCTCAAAATGCCAGAGCATTACTTTGGAAGAAAAAGAAGTTACAGGTCTTGGGCTCCACCCACACTGTGACAACACCACACAAGTCCCCAGACAGCGTAAGAAGCCAGAAAAGCAGTACCAAGAAGCAGGAGGTCTCAGGCACTGCATTCACCATGGCAGAGTTATCCCCTCTTCTCCACAGCCTGCCTTAACAGAAGCTACCCCAGGGCTCTTCTGCAGGCCTCAAGCCTGAGCCTGCCAGGCCTGGCTCCCCGCAGGGCAGCCCCACCAACAGCCTTCCCACCTAGCTCACCCAGGAGCGCTTTCTTTTACATCCCCTGTTACTGCCCCTCCTGCTACCTGCTTGGCCCAACTACTAAAATAGTTTCTGGGTCCCCTGACAACAAGGCTTTTTATAGTTCAGCACTGCAGGCCTCATTTAAATCTATTAGCTCATATAAATGGCAATTTATTTAAACTTTGGAGGGTTTCTGTTTGCTTCAGTAGCAAAGACAATATGGTTTTGTGAGGGGCTCTGCCACTTACTTATAACTTCAGACAAAACTCCCAAACCTCTCAGAGCCTCAGTTTCCATTTCTGTACACAGACACGAAGCAACCCGCTCAAGGCTGTGCCGAGACAAACTATGCCAACTGCTAGAGATGGGGTGGGTCACGGCAGAAATGAAGCAAGAGTTTGTCACTACCGTTGTTCAGCCCACGCAGGGACGTGGCCACCATCAGAGCCCGGCTCTGGAGGCTTGGTAGCAGTGTACTGGCCCAGGCATCCCGGTGAAGAGCAGAAGGCAGAGCAACCCCGAAGAGGGGAAGGGCATGCCATCCGTGCTCTGTTAGAGGGCACAGAGGTGCCCAAGGGGATGTGGAGACAGCTGGGCTGGGCGGGCAGAGTCTGCCGCCCCTTCCTTTGGGTTGGCTTACCCTGGCAAGGGGCCGACAGGGCCCCAGGCCTTCATCTGCTGAGGCCTGCGGCTGAGAACACAAGGCCAACAGCCCTGGCATTTTCCAAGTGTCTTATTCCCTAATCATATCTCCATCCTGCCCCTGCTGAGCCAGAGAAAAGGCCAGGGTCACAGGAAATGGAGACAAGGGGTGGGTAGGGCCATGTCCTCCTGCCCCCCTGATCTCAATGCTTCTCTCCAAGCCTCAACATGGCTGTCTGCTGCACACAGTATTCCGGCTAGCATGATTGCCTCAGATGGAAGTTCTCAGAGTCCTGCTTTGTTCCAGCTCAGAAAATAGAACTCCAGGAGGGAAGGGACCTTACAAATCCATATGATCTTCAAATTGCCTAAAAGGGAACTGCAAAAAACAATGGTCAGACCATCGACCACATGGTCTTTCCTGTGTCCACCTTGTGCCAGGCATTTCTGCACAGAGGGACGAGACTCCCTGCATTGTACAGATAAGGAAGCCAACAGCCACTGGCCGCACAGTGAAGGCACAATAAAAGCACAAGGCGATTGCAAAGAAGATGGAGTCCCACTGCCTAAGGGACACTTGGCTCTTGAGGACAGGACCCAAAAACACAATGTCATCTCCTGCTCTTTGGTTTCCAGAAGCCACCTACATCACTACAGTTTCATTTGTGCTGAGGCTTTAGCTCTCTCCAGAGAAGAAAATCAGGAGTAGCGGATCATACATCATGCCTTTTCCCAAAGCTTGGGGTCCCCAAAGCATGCTGGGAAGCCTCTTCACTCCAGAGTTGCAAACACTTAGGGACAATGGGCTCCTGGAAACTCCCTGAGGTCAGCCTGGGTCCCCATGCCCAGCATGTGGTATGAGCGCACAAGTGTACTGTGTGTGCCTGGGGGTGGTGACAGAAGTCCTTCTTGTCCCCTCCTGTTGTTGGCCCACCCACAGGCACGGACACTGGCCTGCTTTCCATACTGGAACATTCTTGTTTTTCCCAAAATCATGTCGGAATGCACATGGCAGGTCCTTTGAGTCTGACCTCTCCTCCTGGGCATGAGAAATCCCTCCAGGTTATTTGAACATGCATAGACACTGTCCAGGAAGTGTCACCCACTCCCCAGGAGTGAATGATGGGAGCTTTCACCGTGGGGCCACTGCCAGCATTGCTGCTGTTGCTAGTTACTAGTGTAGGTGTGTGTGTGTGTGGGGGGGGGTGTCTCAGCTCCTCTCTCTCTGGACAAATGCCCTTGGTTGATTCTGGGGAATGGCAGCTGGGAGCTTAACTTTCTTTTTGTACTGTGGCTCTACCGTGTTGAATTCCCGCGGCGGGGTGCCAGAGTTCCCGGCTCTCAGGCCCCAGGCCCCAGACAGGCACCCAGCACCTTATTTTCCTGGCTTCAGCCACTCTGGTATTGTGGGTGGCATCACACTGTGGCTTTCTCTACTCCTTCCTGTCACAACTGACATTCATCTTCTCTGGGAGGCCTGCCTGTCAAAAGGTTTTGCTCATTTCATTGAGTTTTAGAGTTCCTTACACATTTGCTCAAACTTTTATCAGCCCTGTGATGGGCAAGGACCTCTTCCCTGCCAGTGGCTTCCCATTCTCTCAGCAGTGTCTTTCCAAAATCTGGACTTAGGATATAAATCAACCTTCTCTCCTGCTTGGGATCCTACCACAACAGAAGTGGAGGTGAACCTCTGAGACCCTACACATGTTGCTATGACCTGTACTCCAGCTGCTTCTCCCTACCCACTAGGCCCCGCCCTTTGCTTTGGCTGGGCTCTGCCTGCTCTTGCCCTCACAACAGCCACAGGCCCTTTGCACACATGGCTCTCTGCCACAGAAGCTTGCCTGCTCACCAACTAAACTTTAGCCCTAAAACTGGTACTAGGTACACATTGAGCCCTCCATACACAAGCACCACATAGCAGAGCAACAACCCTTAGTCTCCTCTCATGCTCCTAGTCATGCATAAACACAGTTTATCCAAAGTCCTTTGAGTCAATCTCAGCAGAGCAAGGTGAACTCAGAGGTAAGTAAGTTTACACTTCCCTCATTCCGCAACCGTGTCCTGTGAATGCACCCACTCTTCAGAGGCAGACACAGAACAAGCCTGCAGGCGTCCAGCACTGTCACCCTTCTGGCCCCACAGCAGAACATTCCAGTCCTGCTCAGACCCACACTGTGCATCTTCTCCTCAAGTCCTCTTGGCCCACAGTCCCTGTGCTCACCAACTTTAGCTTCAGAGAGTCTCCTGACTCAATATCATATGGCACATGGTCCCAAGAGGCAGTTGAGGCCCAGCAAAGGCGGCATCCTGGCTGGCCTCACCGTCTGTGGCCCCACAAGTTCTTACATGGCACCCAGGAGAACCCTCAGCCTTGTTTTCTTCCCACAAACAGGACAATCCAGATCAGCTTCAGTTAATGGCGATGAAATCGTGGGGCCTGAACACCCTCCTCAAACACAGAAAATTGCTATTCAAGTTACTTAACGAAAGCCATTATTTGCATAGATTTAGTGTTGCTACACTTCCCATTTAAATGGTCTGTAATTAAAATAATTAATTGCAGAAAATAGTAACTTGTTAAGGCTATAATTTAGGGAGGTTCTTGTACTTGAGGATTCCACTCAAAGGTTATCAGGGTGACCAGGGAACCAGTGGCTTCTAGAGACTTCTTTTCCCTTTTGGTAGTGCTGGAGATGTGTCCTAGGGCTTGTGCATGCTGCTAGAAAGTACTCAACCACTGAGCTACATCCTCAGCCTCTAAATTCTTTTTATTTTTAAGGCAGGGTCTAACTTACCCAGGCTGGCCTCAAACGTTTGATCTTCCCGCTTCAGCTTTCTGAACAGCTAGGCTTACAGGCTTGGTTACTCTTGGTTGGTCCTTAGCCCAAGGTAAGGCAGAGGCAAAGTGAGGCACAGTATGTTACCCTAGTTTCCCAATACCTGTACATTCAGGAAGTCAAGCTAGTCCCCATGGTTCCACTGATGTGCCACAGAAACGGGAACAGAGAGTCTCCTCTTTCAGGGAGAAACCTGTTTGTTTGTTTACTTACTGTTTCTTAAGTATCTCTCCCTCCCCACTCTCATGAGCACACATTCCGTGTGTGTGTGTGTGTGTGTGTGTGTGTGTGTGTGTGAGAGAGAGAGAGAGAGAGAGAGAGAGAGAGAGAGAGAGAGAGAGAGAGAGAGAGGCATGATGTCTGGTGCAACTGTAAAGACCAGAGAACAAAGTTGGGTGTCTGTCCTCATCTTCCACATTGAGAGGGTCTCTTGGTTGTATGTCGCTGCATACACGAGGCTAGTTCTCCTATGAGCATCCAGGGATTCTCCCATCCTCACCTCCCAACTCACGGTTGAAGCAACAGGATTACAGGTATGTGCTACAGCACCTGGCTTTACAAGAGTTTTGGGAATTGTTAAGCCAAAGCATCACATATATGTAGCAAGCACTTTACCCAGTGAACCACATCTCCCAGACCCTCAGGGAGAAGTCTGAAAGCCAATAAGAAGAGACCAGTTGTTCCCTTCATGGTGTCTGGGACAATGGAAGAGGACAAAGCCAGACAGGGGTAAGAAAGGAGAGGTATAAAGCAACTGTGACTTTATGTACTAACAACAGTGGTTAGTACATAACACTAAGATGTTCTTGAGCAGCCTGTCCTGTTGGGTTATAGAAAGCTTCTTCTCTCAGGGGATCCTGGCCTGCTCTGATAGATGGGCCACACAAGTAAGGCAGATAGGGTAGGACATGCTGTGAAAGCTGTATTTGGGAGAAGGGGCATGTGCTACCAGGCGGACGAGGCAGCTTCCCAGGCTGCCCAATGTGATTTGGTTGCTAACACTGGTCCTGGGGACTGGCTCCTCAATATCCTCAGCACAAAGGCTCAGAGTATGGACCCAAGACAGCAAGAAGGACCTGAGCCTCCACTGATGGTGGTCTCCTGGAAGTGGAGCCCTGCCCTGGCCTACCCTGTTTAACTGGATGCCTAACTCATCCATACTGGGGAGGGAGTGAAGGCCACAGGAACAATATAAGAATGTATGGGAGCTCAGAGGGTTTGCCAAAAAGAAAAGAACCCAGTTCTCTCTAAGGTCTCGTCACTCAGCCAGAGCTGAGCTCAATCAGGACTCAGCCAGCCGATGATAAATCCCCCTCTGCACCTTTCCTGGGTCTATTTTCAACAACTATGCAGACAGTGTGATTTGCAGCCTCAAGAAGTTGGCCCAGACCAGCGGTGATGCACGCCTTTAATCCCAGCACTCAGGTGGATTTCTAGGAGTTCAAGGCCAGCCTGGTCTATACATCGAGTGAGATCCAGGACAGAAACCAAAACTACACAGAGAAACCCTGTCTCAAAAAAAAAAAAAAAAAAAAGGAAGAATAAGGAAGAAGGAGGAAGAAGAGGACAAGGAGGTGGTGGAGGAGGCATCCCAGCCTGTCCTGCACCAAGCACTGTGGCCAGGAAAGTGATGGGTGACTGTCAGCCCCTCCTGCCCTGGGTAGGTGGAAGGTCACTGGGTGCAGGCACAGTACTGCACAGGTATGAGGTAAGTATTGCCCTGCGGGTTGATGCACCTGACATATCTTCAGGAATCTTTTCACACACCAGCTCCCTTCTGCTTCCTCATCGAGCCTTAGCTCCCTGACCTGTGCATTCAGACAGTGACGCTCCATCCCACCCTCAGGAATCCAAGCATGGAGTGAGGGTGTGGCTTGTGTGGAGAAGCTGATTGCTTCGCTTCCCAGTGGAAGCCGGAAGAGCTGGTGCACTCACTACCCCTCCCTCCTCCTCCTCTCTGCATGGTGACCATGGAAACATAGATGGTCATGGACCCTCTGTGGGCACAGGTCACCAAATACCATGAACTCTGCCTGGATCTGCCACATGACCGGCAAATAAGCCTTTGTTCCAGGCTACCGTAATCTCAAGGATGCCGCTGCTGCAAGCTGACCTCCCTACTGTTATGGATAGCGCTGAGTCCCAGTGGGCAGCGTTTCTGAGCATCCATGTGGCTTGGTTCCAGTAGATGGGAGTCCGGTCTCTGGGACTTCAGTGCTGAGCTGTAGGAGTCTGCCACCCCTCGGTGTATGCACTGCCAGTGCCAATGATGGGTGGGAGGAACTCTCCCTTAATAATGATACTATTACAAGGCGTGACGATTGTGTGAGCATGAATGGTGTTTCTGGTGGGCATGTGAACTCTTTCATGTTAATAAGAATTTCCTGGAAAAGCCAGTGGGACAGAAAGTTCTGGATCCAGATCCAGATCTTCAGAAAATCAGTACCAAGTAAAAAGAGGAGGCCCATGGGACTCAAGGGCAGGGCTGCAGGTGTCCATCCAGTGGCGCCCTGCATGAGGATCCCTTGGCCATGGCAGATTCTGGAGGATCAAGAAGACTGGTGGAGACCCCTGTGGCCTCCTGAGGGCCACACTGGCCTCAGTACTTGTTGCCCTTCCTCTGAGCTGGAGCCAATAGACCTCCACTCCTTTTTATATTCCAATTGCCTGGGCAGAGCTGAATTCAGGTTGCATGAGCAGCCACACAGGCCTCCAGCCACAAAGCCAAACCCAGCCAAATCAGATGATCTGAGTGGGGAACAGAAGGAAGGGGCCCACTAGGAAGCATGGTGGGTATGAGCTGGAGTCACCTGCTCCAGGCTCAGTCCTCTTCTGTAGGCTCCCCCAAGAATTCACAGGCTGGCACACACTAGGCTAGCCAGTCAAGAGGGCAGAGGCTGGTGCACAGGGGCTGGCACACTCACCTGCAACTCTGTCTGGAAGAAGAACTTCTGTGGGCACTGCGAGCAGTCGTAGATTTTGTCCTCTTGCCCATGCACGGCGAAGATATGCTGCTGTAGCTTGTTGGCCTGGACGAAGACTGTACACACACGACGGTCAGAGACCAGCCTCAGCCTCAGCCCCACCACCTCTCGAAAGTAGGGATCACCCAGGCATGGGTAGGGTTGACCATGGACTACTTCTGGGAACATTAGTCCCTATCAGAGGTCACTGAAGTGGATAAGCTAAGTTTTGCCACTTGGTAGCTGTGCAACCTTGGGAAAGACAATTAAGCTCTCTGGGCTCTGTACCTTCCTTTAAACACTGGCGTTAACTGTAGCAAACACATCAATGGATATCTAGGAGGGACACATGGGCAAATGGGTGAGGTGTCTAAAAAATAATGAAGACGCGCATGTTAAAGATGGTGAATGTATCCTCTATCAGCCGAATGCCTTCGCACTGCAAGGCAGTCATTGTTATCCCATCTGACAGAGAAGAAAACCAAGGCTCCAAGAACATTAAATGACTTGCCCAAGGTCCCACTGCAAGCAGGTTGCTGAGATAAGATAGGTCAGCATAGCATAGTGCCTGGTACCAAGCAGTTAGTCAACCCCATGAATCACTGTTCCTGTCATCAGGGTTACTGTCTGCATCCTTGCATACAATGCTAACAGATGGGCAGGGGATCCTGAGTTGGGAGGGACCAGGGTGTTCCAGGGTGGCTGGGTCCCTAGAGGCATGTGCATACACATGTGTGTCATGAGCAGGTCATAGCAGTGGCTTCCCTTCCCAGTGGCAGCAGTCTCCATGGTAGCCCAGTTCTGGGCACACCCATGAGGTCACCCAAAGCAGCTGTGTGTCTGGGATGTGAACACTTCAGAGATAGCCTCCTGCCAGGCACCCCCCTGGGGTGGGCTTCCCGCAGCGGTAGACAACAGATGTCGGGGAGGCCAGAGAGCCGGCTCCCTGTGCACACCGGCTGCCATCTGGGTAGCAGGAGGGGGCCAGCAAAGCCCCCGAGATGTGCCTCAGGCCGGGACAGCCGCTCGCTCACTTGCTGGGGCTGGCAGCCAGCCTGGGGGCTGGAGACTTGGCCAAAAAAAAACTGCCCTCAAGCTGCTTGGCTGAAGCCTGGCTGGGACAGGGGGCTCAAAGGCTGCAAGTGGAGAGTTTACAGAGCAGCGTCACTGCTGCTGGATGGAGCTCAGGGCTCCACAGAGCATGGAGGAACCCAGGAAGGGGCTGACTAACAGCACCAGAGATGCCAAGGCTGCAGTGGACAGCCGCTCCGCCGTAGTAGGAGAAGGGATGGGAAAGGTGTCGTCACCCAAGCTACCCAAGAGGAAGAGACAGATGGGCTATGGGTCAGCTCTCTATTCAGGGAGACAGGGCTTCAAAGGGGACGGGGGGGCTGAGAGGCTGGGCTCCAGCCACAATACAAGGCAGGTTCCTCCCCACTCCCGTGCAAACTTGTCATGCCCACATGGGTACCATACCTGTGAAGCACACGGGGCACTTGAAAGTACCACCCATACCCTCGAAGCTGTGCTCAATGAGATGGCAGAGGAGCTTGGCTGGGGAGTCGAACATCTGGTTGCACAGCTTACACTCGTGGTTAATGCCTTCCTCTGCAAGGGAAAGTGACAACTTCAGTGAAGCTCCCACAGGAACAACCAGCACCAAGGCACCCAGCACCAGTCCCAGGACACCTCACACCAGCTCCAGGACACCACCTTGCACCAGTCCTGTGATGCCCCACAATATCCCACACCAGCTGCAGGGCACCCTGCACTAGTGCATCTCTAATCACTGGAATGGAAGCTGGTGTAGGGACCACAGACACAAGCCATCTCTCTGATTTGGATGGCCCAGTCCTGACTCTTGCAGCAGCCAGGCCTTGGGTTTGGATGTAGGCCTCATGGTTTTTCCTCTGGTCACAAGCAGTGTTCAACAGCTTGAGTTCTGAGATCCTGCAGAAAGCGGGGCATACTGGGTACTCGACGGTAAAGAGAGTAACCAGGTCTTTAAAAATCCAATTGCATATTCATCGAGTGTGTGCAATGTGCCAGGAACTGGCTAGAATGAGCTATGCATTCTTCGGAGAATGAAACAGATGATGTCTTTCCCTCATTCCGGTGGGGATGGGGGGCGTGGAGCATTGGTTGGTAAGCTGGGTGTGGGGGTTACTCTAGAAGAGAGGGACCCAAGAGGGACAGAGTGGGAGAAAATGGGTGAGGGAGTTTGGTGAGACCCTAGAAGAAGTTGCAACAAGCAAGCTGTCTCTTTTGTGGAAACAGCTGCCTATGCTGTGGGTCACAAGAATGGGCAGATTCTTTGATCTGCTTCCTACCAGAACAAATGCTCCCATCTGGGAGCTGCTACAGCTCCTAAGCCTTCACTCAGTGGTGCCCAGAAAGTGGAATGAGTCAAGGACCATGTCCTGCCTGCTCATTTGCTGGGCTTGAGCTGAGATCCATGCTTTCAGCCCAGTGGTCAGAGAAGGGGCAGGCTCCCTTACTTGAGTAGACATTGGCTTCTGCACCTCAGTGTGCCTCAGTGTCCTCTCTTAGAAGCCCTCAGTATCATCCTTCCTCTTATAGTCAAGGTATGAATTAATGAGTTAATTTATATAAAGCAGCACAAAGCACACAGCCAGTGCTCAATTAGTGTTTACTGCTGGGTATGGCTGTTTTGGCAAAAATGCAATCTGGGACAGCCAAGGACACAGCCCTCCCTTGGCTCCCCGGGGAAACTGGGCTCACCAAAGGTGCCAGGTGCTCTGATTTGCCCTCAAAGGCAAGAATTAGGTAGCAGAGGGGCCTGCTGGTGGCAAGCCACAGACACAGATGGGCTGAGCCTCCTGGCGAGTCCCTGGGTCCCCAGGCCCTGGCAGGAATGCTGGGACAGCAGGCTCTCATTCCCCTGGCCCAGCTCATCCCCCCACACCCTGGGCACCCCCACCGCTGAGCTGCACACTCGTATGTGCAGGTGGGCCTGCCCCACATAGCCCAGTGGCTGGAATCTGCCGGGTTTTTGTCGTGTCCCCGGAGCCCCAGCAACTAGGCCACGTGCACCCGGCAGAAATGCGAACAGATCTTCCCTTCACACTAGTGGAAAAGAGAGACTCATTGACAAGTTTGGGGACGTGGGGCAGGCTCAGCACGCTTGCCACAAAGCCCCACACACCTCCTCCACTTCCCAGGGGAGATACTCATTGTAATTAGCGATGACTTCCAGTGTGGGGGCTGCCTCTAAAGACCCCCCAACATGCCCTGCACTCCTCCCCACTACACCAACAATGCTTCTCAGAGCCTGGTGTAGGGATGAACGAATGCACGCAAGAGTGGGTGAGAACCACCTTTCTGTGCGGCTCTCCTATGGCAATGCGGACGGTGGCCCTGTTCATGACTGAGGCCGGGGTAAGAGCCACAGCTGTGAGAGGTTTCCGCAGAGCTTTCCAGCAGCAGAGTCTCCGAAGCAGTACGGCTGACTAGGAAACGGATTTCCAGGAAGAAGAAACGGGTTCAAAGAATGAGGTCACTTGCTAAGATTGGGGTGCTGCTCTGTGCAGGCTACAAAGCTTATCACACGTGTGTGGCCCGCTCCCACCCATACCTCACCCTCTCACACTGCTCCGGAATCCAAGACTTTCCAGTCCCAGCACCTGTGGGCAAGGATGCTGCCTGGCTGTCTTGTAGCTCCCAACACACAGGCCACCTATAGCGGGGCTCAGGAAGCAGTCCCGAGGAGAGGCGCCCAGCTGGGCCCTGCCGTCTGGCTAGAGCTGGCTCTGCAGCAGGGATGAGTGATGGCTGACTGCTCTGACTCCAAACAGAGCCTTTCAACACTCGCCTGTGAATGGGCCTGGGGCTGTCTGATATACAAACACCGGGAGGACAAAGAAGGCTCCTGCAACTTATAAATCAGAGAAACCATGTCTGACAGTCACTTTCCGTTTCGTGAGCGCCGAGCAATTCATCAGCTGCTCCCCTCTGATTCACAGAGGCAGCTCCGCCCAGCACCCGCGTTCATAAATATGTGCACAGTCAGGCGGCCCTGAGCCGCCAGCCGCTTGCGGGGGCCTAAACGGCTGACAAATCACAGCCCAAACCCGTGTCAAAGTGAGGTTCCGGGCTAATTAGATCAAAAGCCCAGCAGACAGACAACGCCTGTCTGGGACCCTTTCCTCTATCTCCCCCAAGTGCTTAAAAGAGTCAGACCTGGGGAAGGGGGGAATAACACACGCAGAAAGTCCAAGTGTGAGGGGACAAAGAGCCTGGGGGATCCCGCAGACCTAGGAATGTCTTCCCCTCAGCACGGCCTTTGATTTGCTAGTCTTCACAAACCGGGCTCCTCCCTACAGCAGGGTGGGCTGCACTCCCTGGGGTGCCCATCAAGTGCACCTCTGCCTAGAAAGCCAGCCCGGAAATGGGGGAGGGCCAGGAGGCGGTGAGGGACTGTCCTAGTTAGTGTGACAAACGCCGCTGGCTGGCAAGCGTGGTGCATATGACCCACTGTCAGCAAACCCAGCACACCCTGCCTCCATGCTCTCACCCCCAGGCTCCGACAGCCTCTCTTTCTGTCCCAAGACAGTGGCATCCTCTGAGAATCACTTTTCTGAATTATATAAGATTGCGCGGAGCTTACCACACCTCGGAGCAGAATGACAAAGCTGTCTGGGAGCTCTCGGGCCTCTCCGCCCCAGTGTGGGAGCTGGGGGACTTTGTGAGTTAAGACTCACGATCACTTCCATCCTCCCTATTTTTTTTTTTATAGCACATGACAGGCATCCATAAGAGAGACCTGTACACCTCAAGTGAGTTACACGGCCCTGCTCGTTTGTAAAGTGAAATGCAGATCTAGCCCTGAAATTCACATCTGCCTCCTCCTGCTCCCTGTGAGTCATGCTGGCACAGGGAATCTATTGATTTTGTATAATTTTTTTTAAAGTGAAAATAAGCCGGGCATGGTGGCATACACCTGAATTCCAGCACTCAGGAGGACTGCTGTGAGGTCAAGGCCACCCTGGGCTACATATTGAGTTCAAAGCCAGCCGGTGCTACATAGCAAGAGCCTGCCTCTAAGACGGTTGAATAAACAAACAAACAAACAAATAAATAAATAAAGTCACAATGTGCCAGACAAGCAAGCCAGCAGGCATGAAGCTTCCAGAGCTCCTGTTTTTCTTTTTCCTCTCCTTTGCTCAGGAATAATAAGTGTTAATTTTACACTTCATTTCTCAAAAAAATAATAGGATGTGCTTTTGCTTAAAACCAAGTCAGCTCACTGGAACCTTTCAGGCTGAAACTGTGTCACCCCAAAGAGGAGCCAAGGGCTTTGTGGAAGAGCGTCGCGCAGAGATGATAGCTCCCTGTAATGTCCCCGACACCGACTTTTGTCTCCAAAAGCATTTGATCCGTGGCAGACACACACTTATTTCCATACAGGTCTTGGGGGAAGCTAGGAGGAGAGAGAGCCGATTATCAGAACCCTGAAGGTGAGACTCCAGTGGGTCCCGCTGATGTCAAAGGCAGGCCAAGCACACACTCCGAGGCCATAATTTGCTGCCTGGGAGGGAGAAGCAGCAGGCTGTGGAGGGAGTGGACAGGGCATTGTTCCTGGACTCCACTGAGGTGAGCAGAACTGCTCCAGACCTATTGCCTGATCTAGAGCTGTCGGCAGAGACTCTATTGGGGAAGCTGTTGTCATCATCATTAATGTGTGTCCCTGTTTAGAAAGGGGATTGGTGACTGCTACCTTGTGTCGATGGGAGGCACAGCTAGTCACTTATATTCAGGAAGTGACAATAAAGGACATGCAAGTCTGAACTAGAAACACTTGGAGTTGAGCCTCAGTGCCACCGTTGTTTACTATTCATATTTGGGTATTTCATTTAACCTCTTCATGCTTATGTTCCTGCTAGAAATCAGAAAGAATCATCACAGGGGTTCTGCAAGGCTGGCAAGCAGATGACTTCTACCACAGGACTTCTGCCTTCCTTGAAGCTCTTCCCAAACATGCATAACCTTCCCTTCCCATGGCATTCAGGTAGACTTCCTTGAAGAGGCCCCAGGAGACACCTCTCACTAAACCAGGGCAGTTTGTCCCCTTCTCCCACCTTCCCCACCTTAGGGTGCTCACTACTACATGGCTGTCCGCCAGGATGCTGGGTCACAGGGTTGGGTGGGTGGGTGGGGTACCTGACAGCATGTGGCTGCCACAGGTCATCCAGAAACAATGCACACTCACAGGCCTGGGGGCACTCCCAGCCCCTCTGGTTTCTTATTATCTTTGGATCATCTCAGAAGCACAGCTGGTTTTGGCTCCCTCAACTGACCCAAGAGCAGAGAGGCCTTGAGAGAAATGAGGGGGGCCCAAGGACTCCACAGGACATGTATTCTTCCTCCTTTCAACGTCCACACTAGCCTTAGAAAGCATAAGATAAAGAAACAAGACTTGATGACCAGAACCAGCAAGCCATCCTGTGTTCTTTAATCATTTTTTTTTTTTTGACATGCATTGATGTTTTGCTTGCGTGTATGTCTGTGTGAGGGTGTCAGGTCCCCTAGAAATGGAGTTATACAGTTGTGTTGTGAGCTGCCACGTGGGTGCTGGGAATTGAACCTGGGTCCTCCAGAAGAACAGTCAGTGCTCTTAACCACTGAACCAACTTTCCAGCCCCTTAATAATTTTTTTTTTTTTTTTTGTGGCAAGCTGACAGTAACACTCAGACTCCCGGACAAAAAGAGGTGAAGGCCACACACTTGCCCTCCAGTGTCCTGTCACCCAGATAAGCAGTGAACCATGGTCACTGCAACAAGCTGCATCCTCAAAACTCTAACTGGAGGAGGGTGCCAGGCAAAAGGGCCCATTTCAAGTGAGCTTAGCATGGCCTTGACCCTCACCCTGGATGTCCGGGTACTTACAAGGAGGGTTAAGCGGTACAGGCAAAAGGGAGGAAACAAAGGCACCAGTTTCCATGTTTGAGTCAGCTGGGCCCCTTGCTAGCACTAACTCAGGGTTGGCAAGAGAGCTGGGGACTTCCCTGAGTGCAGGAAGGACAGTGACAACGTGGGATGGTGCTCACTGTGGCACCATCTTTGGAACAGCATTGCTGCAAGTGGAGGAAATGCAAGGGAATGTGGTCCCTGAAGCCATTAGTTAGTTACCAAAGAAGAGCCCCGTGGGCTTACTCCACAGTGTCAGGCATGAGCCCACAGCCTGCCCCCAACAGTGGGTCAAAAGAAAGTCCTAAGGTCCCCAGCCCAGGCCCAGACACACCCCCAAACCTCTTCCCATGGAGGTAAGGGAAGGACAGGGTGCTTCAGTCCCGTAAGCAAATGAGAAGGCAGGAAGTGTGCGGTGGGGAGACCCAGGAGAGAACACCCTCCCCTAAACCTCCCAGTAAATAATGACAGTGTGCAGACTAGAACAGGAAACAGAAAGTGGCTAATGGGAGTCAGTCCTTTGTCGCCAGCCAGGAACAAAGGTTCCTGGGCAGAAGACAAGAGGGCAGGTGAGTGTGGGTACACACACTGCCCTGGGGGTGCTGGGGTGGGGTGGTGATGAGAGATGGTGAAAGGGCTAAGGGGAGAAGCTAGAGGGCACAGAAAGGTGAGCTGGGCCCTGGCAGCTCCCAGGATAGGCCTCCCCCAGATCATGTACCCCTAACCAACAGCCCCTGGGAACAGAATCTGAAGCTCAGCTTCAGACGCAAAGAGAAGATGGATTTCCAGAGTGCTCTGGTGTTTGCGGCTTGTACTGAAATTTGATAACGGCCGACATGGTCTGGAGACTGCTGACCGGAACATAGGGCACAGCTCTCTAAAGTTGCATGAGCAGATGTGGGAAACCATTTGCTGCAGGGAGAGATACTGGAAACCCCATGAATAGGTGATCTCTGCCCCCTACAGCCTCCCAGCATCAC
This sequence comes from Onychomys torridus, assembly GCF_903995425.1. NCBI lineage: Eukaryota > Metazoa > Chordata > Mammalia > Rodentia > Cricetidae > Onychomys > Onychomys torridus. The sequence continues at coordinate 15,043,502 of NC_050447.1, forward strand.
CAATACCCTGCCTCAGTGCTTGGTGCTATGTGTCCCTTGATGCTCCATACCAGCAAGACTCGGTGGCTACTTGAAGGTCTCACCGCCACCATTACTGCTACCCCCACCTTGGGTTCACAGTTTCCTAATTAAGCCTGGAGGATGGGCTGCACCCCTCATCCTCCCCGAGGGTACTTTTCTAGGCCTGTCTGGCCAGGAGGGACCCATCATCACACAGTCCCCCGATATTTCAGGAGGGCCTATAAATGAGCTCTGGCAGCCTGAACTGGGGCCCCAGAGGGACCCAGAGCCTCTTCAAAACAGAGCCCTGACAATTAGGCAGTCTGAGTTTTGAAAGGCCTGGGATTGATGGCGTGGACAGTAAAAATATCACCTGGGGAGCTGGGTGTAGTCCTTGGAGGGTTGCCTGAGGTCAGTTGCTATGGCAACGGAGAATGAGCTCAACCTTGTAACTGACCCTTATCTTTTTTTGATCTGTGGGCCACTTGGGGCCAAGGCTTGAAATCAACTGGAAAATAATCCGGTCACATATCAGAAGGAAAACTATTTATACTTATTTACCCAGGTACCCACTCACACACACCCCATCCCCTTAGATAGGGAGGCCGAAGCCATAATGAGTCAATGTGGGAGGCTGTAGGATTTTAGAAAAAAGGAAGCGTGATTCTCCCTCAGCAGGATGTAGCCATTGTCATGGACAGGGCCCATGTATGTGGGAGGAGCTGTCAGCCTCTCCCCACAGTCCTTGCTTTCTCCTAGTCCTCCCCGGGCCTTCCTGCCACTAGCCAAGGCCACTAAACAAGTGGGCTCTGCAGGCTCTCCTGCTGTCTGATGTGTGGGAGCACTGTGTGAACTTGGAAGGGTCCCCTACTGAATCTCTGCTGTCTGCTGTGGGAGCACTGTGTGAACTTGGAAGGGTCTCCTCCTGACTCCCTACTGTCTGCTGTGGGAGCACTATGGGAGCTTGGAAGGGTCCCCTCCTGAATCTCTGCTGTGCTTGTTCTAGGTTGTGAGGCTGTGAGGCTCAGAGGTGTGGGCAGGTGTGCATGCTTCTCCATAACTGAGGCCAACACTGGGGCTGGGTTGGCAGAGGACAGTCTCACACCTTGGGAAAGGCTAAATTGGCTGGCTTGGCTACCCACACTCTCACCTGGGATTCCAGGGCAAGATCAGCCACATGGCCAATCTGGTCTCCAGGATGTTGATCTCCTAAATTCTTTGCTTTCACTTCCTCCAAAACTGAAAATTGAAAGACTCCAAATGGTTCCATTGAGTGAGTGTTTCTGAGAGCCAGGTCAGGGGTCAGATCTCAGCCAGAGGTCAGCAAAGCTAGAGTGAATTCCTTCCTATCCCAGCCAATGGGACAACCCACCACTTCACCTGGCATATGCCTCTTCAAAGAAGTAAAGGACTGAGTCTGAGGCTGTCCAGTATGAAGGCGGTCCTGGCTCTACTGCAGACCACAGGGTAATAGAAAACCAAGCACTTTTCTGGTTGTTTGTTTGTTTGTTTTGATTTTGATTTATTTATTATGTATACAGTGTTCTGCCTGCATGCCAGAAGAGGGCACCAGATCTCATTATAGATGGCTGTGAGCCACCATGTGGTTGCTGGGAATTGAACTCAGGACCTCTAGAAGAGCAGCCAGTGCTCTAAACCTCTGAGCCATCTCTCCAGCCCCTGTTTGTTTTTTGAGACAGGTTTTCTCTGTGTAAACAGCTCTGGCTGTCCTTTGTAGACCTCGCTTTATAGACCACACTGGCTTCTAACTCACAGAGATCAACCTGCCTCTGCTTCCCAGTGCTGAGATTAAAGGTGTGCACCATCACAGCCTGGCACCAAGCACTTTCTGACCATGGAGCCTGCTTTCTGGGGCTGCATGAGAGGGGGAGTTGAGGGGAGATGGAAAGGTCACAGGCACAGAAACTGGTGTCCCCCGCGTAGAAACCCTGGTGGTCAAAACTGGAAAAATAGAACCCTGATCACCTTCCAGAATACATGGCCTGTGGCTCATGTGCTTTCCTGTCCACACCACCTAAGACATTGCCCTCATACTGCAGCCGATAGGTGCAAACACCAGCTCTCTGTCCTTCCTTTAAAGAGTTCACATCAGCTTCCTTGTCCCCATGCAACCACCTCCACACTGCTCCCATCTATGTGCTGACCTGTGCGGATCCAAGCCCTTTCACTGCGCCTCTCCTGCTGAGGCTCCTGGGACCAGGCTCTCTTGTTTCTTTGTGGTCCCCACACTGTTGCTCTTTCGTAAATACATGTTTATGTTGTGTGTGCATGTTTGTGAGAGTGTGGGTGTACACATACAGAGGTCAAGACAGCTTCTCTGGAGTTGGGTCTCTCCTTCCACCCTGTTAAGACAGGGTCTGCTTTACTTATGTCTCTGCGTTGGGTACTCCAGGCTAACACTTTGTAATAAGAGATGCACTTCAATATCTCTCCACATCTGACTTTTCTAAAACGATTTATTTATTTTATGTATATGATGTTCTACCTGCATACTAAAAGAGGGCATCAGATCCCATTATAGATGGCTGTGAGCCACCATTCAGTTGCTGGGAACTGAACTCAGGACCTCTGCTGCCAATGCTCTTAACATCTCTCCAACTCCATATCTGACTTTTGTGAAACAACTATTTCAGGGATCAAACTCAAGACAGCAGGCTTGTGCATCAAGCACCTTTGCCTGCTGAGCTATCTCCCAGCCCCTTGTTCTCTCTCCAAACCCAGTGGGACTTCCTTCCTTGGACATCAAAGAAGTGTGGAAAGGGGAGTCTGGCTCAGGTCCAGCTGTGCCCCTGTGCCCTGGCCCCAGCCAACGTCTCTGCAGCTGGGTCAATGTAAGCAGCTCCCTAACTTGGAAAGCCCCAAACCTTAGTCAAAGACTGGAGTGGCTTGGGTGGGACACAGCTGGGGAGTCTTGCAGCACTCTCACTGGGGACAATGACAGAAGCGCCAACCTCTAGCTCTCTGCATAGGGTGTAACCTCCAGGACATGGTGACAGGTTGCTTGTAAGAAAAATGTCACCAAGGGATAGAAGGTAACTTATCTCTGGTACCTTCTGAGTGGAAAGAGGAAGAGTGGACAAGCCCTCATCAACAGCGCTCAGACAGGAGAAGGTGATGCCTCCAACAGTAACAATGAGGCACAAGTACTGGCCATTTAAGCAGCTGAGACTTCTGGGAGGCTGGCATGCAGCTCAGTGGCAGAGTCCTTGCATACTCCAGATCTTAAGTTCAATGCCCAGCACCACAAGAAAACTAAATTTAAAAGAAACTCCCTTTACCTCCAAACCTCTGGGGTTTGCAACTTTAGAGGATTTGAAATCTATGGAAAAGGAGCTGGTCCTCAGCCCTCCTCACAACCACACCCTTCTGTCTGCCACACTAAAGACGAATACCCCAGAAATCGAAGATTCCACACCCCCTGCCTTGGCTGTCTCAGCTGCCTGGGCGCAAGTAACTTAGCCTCCTTTAGCACATCGCTGATCTTAGATTAGTTTTCCACAGCAAGGCAACTGCCTAAGACTCCATCTTGTTAATAATCCTCAGATTAATGGCCGCTAATAATATACAATTAACGTGACAGGCAGGCTCCAAAGCCTTCATTGTCTCCAACCCTGCCGAGGACCACGAATTACCCCTGCTTCAAGGGCTTTCTCTTCTGCCAGCATCACTTTTTGTCCCTGCCCAAATCATCACTTGAAATGAGCGACAGTATAGCATCAAAAAAAAAAAAAAAAAGGCATCTTCTAGATCTCTACTGTCCAGTATGGTAGTTCCTGGCCACCCTTGGCAATTCAATTTTGAATTGACTATAGTTAAAATCAAAACCTCAGTTCCTCGGTCAGGTTTTAAGAACTCAGCTGTCAGTGGGGCTACCAGCTGCCAGTCAGAACAGTGCATCCCTGCAAACAGTTTCTCAGGACAGCGCAGTATCAGGATGTGGTGGCATGGTGAGGAATGGCTGGACCCCCAAGAACCCTGCTTAAATCTGGGTTCACTGAACTGAAGTCCATGCACGTGCTTCAAAGCACAGCACATCTCAACTCAGAGCAGGCCACAGCCAGCCAAATCCGCCATCAGTGGAGTATGGGCTCAAAAGGCAATGGGCATACTTCAGCAGGGCGACACGGCCCACGGAGGCCTCTGCTGTTTGCCACCCTGGCTCTGTGTGGCCACTCAGCATCTCCAAATGGCTTCCTATAAGGTGTGTCTAGCCAGGAATAGGAAACTCACAATTCCAAGTATGATTTCCGATGAGCCCACATGGCTTCATACCACTGTAGATTTGGAAGTCGGAACCAGGGTGACCAGGAGTCAGGCTGTCGGTGAGCATGGAGACCCACCTTATGGCTTACTGTCACTGTTTGTGATGGCCTTCTGTGGACCTGCTTACATGGGGATGTCTCTGACCCTCAACTTAAACTCTTCCTTTATAATCACACTTCCACCTTGCTCAGGACAGGTAAGAATCTGGTGAGTGTGGAAACACTCAAGAAGAATGTGATTTCTCTGAGGGGTGGGATCCAGGGCCTGACAGAGAAGACACTATATGATGGATCCAAAATATGCAGTTGTTCTAGAAGTCTTCAAGACAGACCACCATGGAACCTGTCTTTATCATGTCCTGGCCACAGCATCTCCATGGGGACAGCAGGAAGACCAGCAACCAGAAGATACTTGCCGAACGCCAAAGCCAAAAGTGAGGGACCAATCTGAGGAGTGCACCTTTGAAGTGGACCAAGAAATGCACACATGTGTTTTCCCAGCCTGACTGTAGGGGTTCCATGCAGCGGCCTTGTGAGGCTTGTGCAACCTAAATCTCAAAGAAGGAGGATTTTTGTGGTTTTGTTTTTGCTGGAACCCAAGTTCAGTGAGAAGAAAAAGACCATACTAGAAACTTGAAGGTGACATGAAATACATGACCAAACACTGTAGTGGATAACCATCCCAGTATTGGCCTGGAAGTTCCAACCCCCATTGAGGCTTTGGTAATGGTCACGCCCACAAGGCAGGGCGGAGGAGGAAGCGGAAGACCGAGGATCGAGAGGAGGTCTCTCTCTTGGTTCTGGGACCCTGGACGCAGGAGGTAGACCGAGCAGAGTTCTCCAGAGAACACCGCCGGACTGCGCTATACCTTTGCCAGACCCTGCAACCTATCCCTTCATTTGTAAGTTACCCCACAAAATAAACCTCCCTTTTTACTACATGGAGTGGCCTTAATAATTTCACCAATAAAACACACTCGCATGGATGACACTTCCTTCAAGAAGTCACATGAGTCCAATGGTGTTGGGGCGGGGTGGGGGTGGGGAGGTTCTGCGGCCTTTGGTTTAGTGGAAAAGCCACACAGACAGGAAGGTGTGGTGTCCCAAGGTATGCAGGCCTCTAAAGGGTTCTTAGGACCATGCTGTCTTGTTCACTGATCCCCACTTCTCATCTGTGCCCCCATCTCCAGGACAAGCCTCATGCCATGCCTGAACTTCTTCCTTCAGGCGGCACAGGACAGTGGTAAGAGAGAGCCACCTTAGCTCCAGGTCATATGAGCGCTTGATTTGTTCCACTCTGGAGTTGGGAGATTCCAGACACTTCCTCAGGATGCTTTGGTGGCAGCACCCAGACAGTTTAGAGCCCTGCGGCTCTGCTGCTGGCCCCTGGCTGCACTGCCATCTGCCTTGCAGGTGCTGCGGGCTAGGGTCTTTGATGATCCCATTGACCAGGTTGAGGCAGTTCAGAGCAATAGCTCTGGCAGCCCCTAGCCCAGAAAGGCAGGGGACAGGTGACAGAGTATACCAGAGGGAGGGAAGCAGGTTGCCTGCTGAGTAGCTAGAGATCAGGGTGGAACACATACAGGTAGTCGCTGCTGCTCAAGCCGGCTCAACAGGCTGGGATAAGATGTGAACAAGATCAGGCCTCCCACTGTGGTAAGACAGACACCCCACCTCCAAATCCCATATATCTCTGGCTTTCATAGTGTCTTTTTCTTTTCAGAAAGGGTATTTTTCTAGATCCCTTTCAAAAAGAAAAGAAAAAAAAAAGCTGGGTGTTGCAGTGCATGCCTTTAGTCCCAGCAATTAGGAGGCAGAAGCAGGTGGATTTCAAGGCCAGCCTGGTGTACAGAGTGAGTTCCAGCACAATCAGGGCTACACAGAGAAACCCTGCCTTTAAAAAAAGAGGGGGGCTGGAGAGATGGCTCAGCCGTTAAAGGCTAGGCTCACAACCAAAAATATAAAAAAAGAGGGAAAAAATAGCAGCTCTGCCATCTGACTCTGCATCTTGGTTCTGTCCACCTGGCTCATCTCTCCACAGCTGCTCCAGGCTCCCCAACACCAGTCTGAGCAGCCCAGGCCAAACAGATACTCTTTCCAGCTCTAATGCATACTCTTGGGAAAGTGGAGTTACTCCATTCTGCTCATCATAAAGTTACATCTTCTGCCAGAAGGCCCAGGCCTCACCTACCCAATACCCACCCACCTTCCTTACTCTGAAGAGGCCCTCAATCAGGCATACAGCTCAGTCAAGCTCTTATGCTGTGCCTCTGTCCTCCTAACCTCAAGTGTCTAAGAGATGTCTACTGTACACAAAGCTAGCTGACCTGTTACAACAAATGAAAGCATTCTCTGTTTATGTTTACTTAACTTTCTGTCACTTACAACCTAAACAACCCAAGCTAACAAATTCAAGTCTTTCTAAGCCCCGGGTAGACACACAGAAGATGTTCAATAAAGGCCGGGTTGGATTGATTAGCTGCTGACTCACGCTTGCCATATCTCATGGCTCTGGGGATGGATCAGCTCTACAGTACATGAGCCATGGTGGCACCCCAAACCCTTTCAGATGCCACTTGACATACCTAGGTGCCAGCCTTGCTGTATAGTTCCAGGCACCACACACACAATGACTAGCAAGGCTGAGTCTTCCCAAGAGTCATGCCCCAGCCAGTGTGCTGCTCTTAGCTGGTCTTGGCTGTCTTCTGCTTACTTGCTTCATTCAGCTGACACTTCCCAGGCAAGCACAGCATTCAGAGCTCAAGTGCCAACTGCAACCCACAAGCTGAGGGCTCTAGGCTGGTGGCAGCAACCAGAGACTAGCATCCTCCCTGCCTCACAAGACTACTGTGTGCACCTGCAGGTTATAGCAAGCATTGTTATCATCACACTAACTACTGACAGTAGTAGACATGCTGGACACACAGGGGTATCAGAAGTCATTGAGACCCTCTCTACCATATCAAGCATGCTGAGAAAGAAAAGTCTAAAAGGCCAAGCCAAAGAACATATGCAAAAACCCTCAGAGAAAAAAATATCCCAAACCAGGGTTCTCAGAGATGCAGAGGCCTAGGGTGACCCAACAGCCCAGCTAGGCACACACCAGCCCCTTCCTTCATGCTACATTCAGACTTGAGACTCAGAGCAGGGACCCCATGGACACTCTAAGGGCAAGTGGAACAGTAGAGGCCTATCATGATGAACCAGAGTCTGGGTATTGCCAAAGGCTTGCTTGCTGAAAGGATGGTATCTCTCTTCCCACTAGACAGCACACACACACACACACACACACACACACACACACACACACACATCGCACATGCATGCAAGCACCTGTTAGCACATTTGCTGAACCATTTTGAAGTCTGGCAAAGTAAACTTTTCCACTACAGCATCTCTCACTACAGCAAATACAGCTCCCCATTCCTTTGTGGTGAGTTCAGGTTCCTAGGGAAAGAAGACACTCAATGATGACTTCCCTGCCTTTACTGCATGCTTTAACTGTTCTGATCATACAAGGGAGGGGCCTTAGCAAAGCCTTGGAACTCTGCAAGCCAGGTCCCAGCAAGTCCATAAACTGAGACTTTTTGTAAGTCCCCTGAGTGGAGCTCTGAAAAAAACCTTCCTCTCCCTGCCCAGGGCTGCGAAGGGCAGAGATCCTGTAAGCCTTATGGAGACTAGGCATATACCCACAAGATCAGCATCCAAGATGAAATACAAGTCCAAGTGGCCTTTAGCCCAGCATATAACCCAGAACCTCTCCCTGCCTTTCCATAAGCCCTTGCAGCCGTGGGCTGGGCACTAAGAAGCCATTCTCTGCACCAGGGTACACTCAGAGGAAAGACTAGGCTCTTGCAGTGAGAGCCAGCACAAACGGCACTCAATCAGAGATCAGGGGTGGGAGGATGGCGCACGGTGATATGTGTGTGCATATGTGTTTCTCCAAGGTAAACAGTATTTAGTACCTGTCCATGGTCCTGCCCACCGAACCAAGTCGCTTCTCTAAACAGCAGTGCCTCCAGCAGTGGTGGTAAGCATGCCCTCCCTACAGTACTATCTGGGTTTGTGGAGTGGCAAGAGAAAACTGTTAGGGTCACAGGAAGAAACCAAGGGATCACCTGCAAACAGCAGGACGCTTAGTGTTGCCTGGCTGCACTGTCTAGCTTTTCTGTGATGAGAACCAATAGCTTTTGTAATAAAATAGAATTAACGCTTTTTAATTTTAAAAATTGAACTCAAGTTGAGCTTAGCGGCACATGTCTTCAATCTTAGCACTTGGAAGGCAGAGGCAGGTAATCTTTGTGAGTTCAAGTCCAGCCTGGTCTGGTCTACAGGGTGAGTTTCCAGGACAGTCAGCACTATACAGTGAGACCTTGTCTTGAAGAAATAGATAAAATAAAATGAAAAAATAGAATCCAGTGAATAATGAGTGGTATTGACAGGATACTCACTCTGTAACTAGAGGTGACTGGAGCACACATCTCCTAGCCCCCCTGACCCCCTGCCCTGTAGGTCCCTGGATAAGACAGGCTAGTCAAAGCACAGAGAATGAGTGTCTGTGGAATGCTCAACAATAAAGGAGACACTCGCTTCCCTCTGAAACTCAAGGAACATCATGGAAGAGAAGAGGATTAGAAAGATTTTAAGAGCCAAGGGTCAAGAAAGGCCTGGGAGAAACTATGTCTTCTGGATATGACAGGACCACTATATTTATGAACTGACAGCAGCTGTGGTTGTCTGCATAAGATCTTCAAGGGATCAAACCATCCAGCATGGAGGAGGGAGGAGTTCACAAGCCCCCCCACCTCTAGCTGAAAAGTTTTTGACAGTTGATGGCTGCTAGAGGAAAGTGAGCCTATTTTCATTAAGGATGTGACACCAGGTAGGTCAATGATGCTACAGTGAATGGCCCACACCCAGGAGTATATGGGTACCACAAATTGGATGCAGTGCATTATTAAAAAAAAAAAAGGTGTGAAGTTGGGAAGGGTTCTTAAGAATCTGGGCTGGGCGGTGGTGGTGTACGCCTTTAATCCCAGCACTCCAGGAGGCAGAGGCAGGTGGATCTCTGTGAGTTCGAGGCCAGCCTGGTCTACAGAGTGAATTCCAGGAAAGGCACAAAGCTACACAGAGAAACCCTGTCTCGAAAAACAAAACAAAACAAAACAAACAAACAAAAAAGAATGTATCTGGGAGGGCGGGGCAGTTATGATCAAAATATATTGTATGCAGGTATAAAATTCTCCAAGAATTAATAAACATATTATATTTTAAAAGACTATAGGCTGTGGCCCACAAAGACCTATGTTGGGGCAGACTGCTCCCTGTTGCCTTGACTGTGTTCTCTCACCTGTCAGGAGGAGGGCTGGGTCACTTTCCAAATCCAGGCTCTGGCACTGTGATGAAAAAATTCCCCTTCCTGGCTGGGAAACTCCCTCTCTGTGGAATGAGGAAAATTGTGACCATGTACATACAGGCTGACTGATGGTATGCCTTCCTATAGCTTGGCAGACGCCTGCTGGGCACTTGGCAAACCGTAGTTCCTCAGCACGGCGGTGATGACGTTTGAACAAGGTTAAGTCTCCACGCATTCTCATGTTAGGCATCAACTGTACTACATGTAGGGTTGGGGGATGGGTGCTACAGGCTCATGTACCGGACAGCTAAATGCAACCAACATGACTCCTGACCACAAAGCTGGAGGCCGGGAGGAAGGGGGAATGCAGGCCAGTTCTGATGGGTGAGCCCTCATGGGTGAAGAGCTGGCATGTGACAGACCCCATGACCTGCTCAGATGTTCTTAGCAGCAGAGGCCTCTGGCTGGGTCCAGGCGGGACCCCTGGGGGCAGGCAGCCGCTCCAAGTGCTGAGGGCCAGATGCAGCCTGACCAGATCTGCGTTCTCCATGAGATTGAAGATGACAGGCATGGGGGTGGGGAGAAGCTGGGTCACAAGGAAACTTGGCAGTGAGACATGGGAGAGGACCAGCTGGACTCACGGGGCCCCGTGTCCCCACATTTGGAGGGCCCAGTGAGAGGCCATCTCTTCATCCCTGAATGTCTGGGGTCCATGCCTTCTTGTTGCCCACTCATCCCTCTGGCGCCCAAAGTCAGGGCAGAAAGCAATAGAAAGATCCAATGTTTGTTCGTTGAATGCTAATTTGACGGAGGAGTGGGCATGGGGGAGTGTTTATAATCAGCACTCCAACAAGCCACAAACGACGCCAGTATTTTATAAGCTTGTTAGAAACAAATCACCCCTCAGCTGATATTTACTTACTGATGAATCATAAAAGGGCTCAATACACAAAGAGTAATCCGAAAAGAATGTCTTTCTTGGTTCTGTCTTCAGCAACAGTGCTGGGAGCCTGCCTGGCCCAGCCTCAGCCTCTCCCCCATCCTCAGCAGCCTCCCCAGGGTGGCATGTTGCTGGCACCAGCCCTCTGTGCTCCCCCCCTTCACTGGCCTCCGTCCTTCTGCCGCCCCCGGAGTCCTCGGCAGGAGCGGATCCAATCCTGCTAATTTGCATGATGATGAAGCCTCCAGTGCGGGCTGGGTCTTAAGAGGGTTGGGAAGAAATATGCCCTGTCCTTTGGAGAGGAGCACAGAAGGCTCTGCGATGCCCAGGAGGATTGGGGCTCCTGGCAGGTGGGTGGGGGTGGCCAGGCAGGGGCAGCGCCCGCCAAGGACGGCTCAGCTCTACTGCCCGCTGAGCTTATGTCCAGCTGGCCCAGCTGAAGAGAGACCTGCCCAGGGCTTAAAGCAGCAGGAAGTGAGGTATGAGTACCAGCTCCAGACTCAGCCTAGACAGGCCCAGGTCAGAGTGACCGACACTTACCGGCTAACTGACCTTGAGCAACCATGGACCTCTCTACATCTCAGATCTGGAAAACAGGGGCACATGCTGGCTGGGAGGACCAGGAGAGGCAGCTATGAGCATTAACCAGAGCAGCCTATCAGCCACTGTTGGGTACCCACTGCATTAGAATTGCCATCAGTCTTTCTTGAGTTACCAGGTCCCATAAATCTGTCTGCCTCGTAGTCATCTCTTCCTCCTTCCAGCTAGCCAGCCCCCCCAACACCCCTACACCCCAAACCATCCATCCATTGATTTAACAAATGACAGGCATACTATACTAGGCAGTCCTGGAGACAGGTGCAGCTGACACATGTCCCATCTTTAAATTGCCTCCAGTAACAAAAGGGGTCCCAAAGTGAGGATGGTGCTACCCAGGGAGGCAGTAGAAGGCAGAGGCAGGCAGTGTGGGGTGTGGCAAGGGGTGTCATGTCTGCTTTCTACACATTTTCAGCTTCTGAGGCCTTAGCATGCTGTACTCTTAGGGTGTGAGCTTTAGTCTGCAGTCTTGCCTAAGCAGGACGGGGAGTGGCAGGCATAGCATAAGCGTAAAGCAGGCAGGAAGGAGGCAGGTCCTTAACGGAGTGCATGATGGGGAGAGGAAACTGCAGAGGAAGAACTGTCCTAATCTGTCTGTTACATAGTAGATTCAGGAACACCAAGTCAGTGGATGGATGGATGGATGGATGGATGGATGGATGGATGGATGGATGGACGGACAACTTCCTGGGGGCGGGCCTATCTGAGAACATGTTTGAGTACAGAAGTGAGGAGAAGGTTCCCAAGGAGGGTGACTTAGGAGGATTTGGGGAAGGCTGGAAGATGCTGGTATGCAGGGGGGACTGGAGCGTGCCTCCATCTTGCCAGGTGCAGTCTGGGAGTTCTTCCACCCTGCAGACACTGAGTATAGGTGCATCACTGGCATTGACAACAAGCAGGGATGGGGTGCAACGCTCCTGACCTCACAGCTCCCTTGGTTCTTTAGTAAACAGGAGCTGCCCTGCAGAACTGCAGGAAAGCATGGTCCCAGTGAGTTGGTTGCTCTCTACAGCAACACATAGCACAGACGGACAGACTGATACTGCTTAAACAAGTTAAGTGCCGAGTTTTGTCTAAGGTTATAGGAACTCAATTCTGAACTCCTGTGATATCAGGACACAGGCCAAGGAGCTCACACTGGTCTTCTGGCTCCCTGACACAGGCCATCTTTGTCTCTTGCAGCCTTCTAAGTCCTCTGGGAAAAGAACAATACTTAGTCCTATTTTATAAAGATATTATTGTTATCATTTCTGTTGCTATTATTATTATTATTATTATTATTATTATTATTATTATTATTTTGATTTTTAGAGACAGGGTTTCTCTGTGTAATAACTCTGGTTGTCCTGGAACTCACTTTGTAGACCAGGCTGGCTTTGAACTCACAGAGTTCCGCCTGCCTCTGCCAATTGCTGGGATTAAAGGTGTGCACCTGAGCCACCACCACCCGGCTAAGATTTATTTATTTTCATTTCATGTGCATGAGTGTTTCTATTGCACATATGTATGTGTACCATGTATGTGCCTGGTACCCGAGAAAGCCAGAAGAGGGTATCAGATACCCTGCAACTGGAGTTAGAGTTGTGAGCTGCCATGTGGATGTCGGGAACTAAACACGGGTCCTTTGCAAGAGCAGCAAGTGCCCTCAACCACTGAGCTAGTCCTGTTTTATAGATGTGACACCTATTTTCTAAGCACCACAAAAGACACAAGTGGCAGTGTAAGCTGCCACCCAGGTCTCTGATCTTGAGCAGAGCTCTTCCTCTGCTCCAGGGTATAGGGCAAGATGGTGGAGGCCAGGGAAGGGAAGGGCAGACTTGAGGAGGGCACCCTATTACATGCCAGCCGGTGCAACCTGGACCCTGGCCACCGCACACCCTTGCCATCTTGTCCACCCTGCTTGCAGCCTGTGAACTCCATGGCATCTTGCCGAGCCCTGATATCCACGTGCAGGTCTGAGTGACCACCTGCTCTCCCCACCCAATGCCCAAGGCTGAGCAAGAAAATCGGCCACAGGCAGACTGATAGCTCAGCTACAGTGACTCTCTGAAGTTACTTTGCATGATAATTTTGAAGTTTGGGTGCAAAATGACTCTGTACAGCTCATGGACGTGAATGGGTTTGTCTGTGCCAGACAGACTAGACCTCAAAGTTAGTGATTAGTGACCACAGGCCCTTCTGGACTCCTCAGCGCCTACCAGATGCCAACCAAGACTCCTTGACACTGGATGATCTAGGGATACCTCTTCTGGACAGTCTAAGGGTGGTGTTCTTGCACAGCACATGATGCAGCCTAAACTTCAAGCAGCAGAGCCGAGCTCTGGACCCCCAGAAGATTCTAATTACTATCATTAAGAATTTCTATTAGCACCAGGTGGCGGCGGCGCACGCCTTTAATCCCAACACTTGGGAGGCAGAGGCAGGTGGATCTCTGTGAGTTTGAGGCCAGGCTGGGTTACATAGAGAGCTCTAGGACAGGCAGGGCTACACAGAGACCCTGTTTCGGAGAGTGAGAGACTTTTCATTAGAAGCTGAATAAGGACAATTCAGTTCAACACTGAAAACAGAGCGAAGTAGCATGATTAAGAGTCAGGCTGCTTGCCAGGAGACGTCAACCAGTCCACTGGCAGACAGGCTGTCCAGCATGGTAAGAGGACATGCTCTCCACCCAGCACCTGCACACAGTAGCCCCACAATTGATGCTTTCTGAGTCAGTGAACAAGGGCGATACATTTTAAGAACACACATGCTTTCCCACAGGGCTATTCTCTACTTCATTGTAAGCCATTTTAATATTCATTTATATCGTTACTTCTGTTTTCCAAGAACAGCTCTCCACCCAAGAAGTGCTGTGATTTAAAAAAAAAAAAAGTGTTTCGTGGAGGGGTGCCAATCCCCCCTTTAAACCCACAGTCATCACTCCTGGCCACTAGGAGACAAGGTCCTGGGGCATTAAATGGAGGTCTCCATGTCCTATCCATGTCTTACCCATGAAGGACTTTACCTCATCCTTGTGGGAGATTAAAGAATAAAGGTGGGATTTCATCACAAAGTTCAAGGTTTACACTCAAGGTCAAGACATAGGATTAAGCCACTCACACAGAAAATGTGTCTCTAGAAGCTTTGCTATAATGAGCAGGTTTGGAAGTAAAGCCGAAGCTGATGGGCTTGGAAGAAAGCTCAGCCACTAGGCTTTCAGAGTATTGTCTGCAACCCCCTCCAGTCCCTACTGGCCTGCATTCTAATTCCCCACCCTGGTTGAGGAGAATTCACTCCTTAAAGCAAAGCAAGAGGGAAGACAGAGCTTGGCAGGTATGACTGGGAAACATACATGCTGGTTTTCTGTATGCTGGGTAACCTTAGGAAAATTATCTAACTTCTTCATTGCCAATAATGGGACTTGTGGGGAGGATCAATTGGCATTCTCAGCACACTGCCAAAAATCATTAAGTTTGAGCTAATCATAGGAAAAGTGTATTAGTCAGGATAGGCTAGAATATGCTTGGTAACAAATGGCCCCAGCTTTCAAGAGCTATAGACAAGTTTTATCTCTTATTGTTCTTCATATCCTTTGCAGAGGGCTCTCTGCTCAGACATTGCTTGAGTACCTGCACTGGTGACAGTTTCTGACAGTGACAGTTACTGTCCCAGGCAATGAGAGTATTCCAGAGCACCCCCACACACACACCCCCAGAGGATAAATGCTCTCATCTGCAGATGACCTAGGCTACTTCCACACACAGAATTAGCTACAAGAGGCACCCAACCCTAAGGCACCAGGATGTGTAACACAACCTCACACCAAAGGAGGACACTAAGGACTCCCAGTCACCAAGAAGAGCTATGTCGCTTGCCAGAGGACTCTCTCACTCTCAAAGCAAAAGTCAGGAAGATGCTGGGCAGAAACTGAAAACTGGCGACAAGCCTCTCCAAAAAACGTTCCAGCAGGCCAAGGTCCAGGCTTTGAAGGGGCAGGGATATTGAGTCATACTCTCCATTTCTCAGGGTCAGCTCCAGAGTGGTGAGGGGTCCCAGCAGGGTCCCTGAAGTTCCCATGCCTTCTCCTGAAGGCAGAAGGTGAGCCCTCTCTCCAACCCTTCACAGGCCACCAGCTCTCCAAAGAGCACACCAGGTAAATGCCATGCGCCGTCCTGGGGCTTCCCGCAAAAGTCGCTCTCTCGCCGATAATGGCTTTAGGAGGCTATGCAGCCGCACGCCTGGCATCTGAAGCATCGTCTGAGGCCAGGTGTTGCATCTCTAATTAGGACGGGGATTTTTTTCACCCCACACAGAATTTACATAATTGGGAAGGAGGTTACTGCGAGGACCATCCCCACCAATTGTGCATTTTCCATGCCCTCCTTCCACTTTCCTTTGCACACTTCAAATTTAAGGCAGAAATGAATCTATTTGAATTTTTTGAAATTAATTATCATCATTGCCACAGAAAATGTATCTGCTGCCTTCCTTGGGGAGTTGAAAGAGGAGGGGGGTGATCTTGACTACAGAGGAGTGCAGGGGAGCGCCACATGCCACCCATTGCTCTCTCAAGCATCCCCCTTCAATGGCAACACAGCCTCACTCAGTGGTCCTCACAGCTCCAACCTGATCATCCTGTGCATTCTTCAGAATTTTTTGAGCACCAAAATTAATGCTTTAAAATGTCACTTGCTGCAGTAAAATTTATCAACATTATTATATACCACGGAAACTGCCATCCCAGACAAATGCACGACATTAGACTTGGTCTAGAGCTCCCCAGAGGGAACGTTTGCTGCAATTTGTATAACAGTTTATATATTTATGCTATTTAATGGTACAAAGCAATAATTATGACTTCATTCACTGATAAGCAACGGCATTACATAAATCTGATGCGGATTTAGAACGTGCCAGCTCTGACGCTGGTGGACCAGTTGTAAATTATGTTGCCGTTAAAAAAAAAAATCCAAGCAAATATGAAGGAGCAGCAGGAAACTAATAATGCATCTCCAGCTGCTGCAGTTAACCTGCAAATGTGGCCATCTGCACCTTGGGAGGAGGGGAAGGGGAGTGGGAGGCAGGGCGGAGCAGCAGAGCCTTCAGCCCTCCCAAGCACAAAGCCTGCCCCAACGTCCAACCAAGACCCTTGCTTTCCTGCTAGCCTGCAACTGCCCCAACTTCCAGGCCTCCTCTCACCTCTGGTGCCCCTCTGTACTCAGCCTGAGGAAGGCAGGTGACTTCGCTCCTCTCCTCTCTCTTCCCTCCTCCTCAGAGCTCCCAACTCAGCAGGGCCTACCTGGCCAGGCAACTTCCTTCACAGACCACTTCCACTTTTTTTCTTCATTTCTAGGTTTTCTTTTTTAACACTTCACAGACTTAGTTTGCAAGGTTTTTGTGTTGGTTTTTTTTTTTTTTTAATATTAAGGGAGTGAAGGAAAGCAAAGTATGCTTATGAGATGGGCCCCACTTCACCCAAGCCAAGGGCACAAACGGATTCCTGCTCAGCCCAGTGGGTGGCAAGCAGAAGAGAGAGTTCTGGGCCCTAACTCCCCAGAAGCTGGAGGGCTTGGCTATGGCCCAGACCCTGTCTCATTCTGGGGAACCTGGAGGGCTTGAAAGTACAGGGAGAGAGCCAGGCTCCTTGGATGGACCTCCGACTCAGAACTGAGGTACCAGGGACCCTTTGTTCCCTTCTTCTATCTAAAGATAGGTTAGAAGGGGCATGTCCTCCTCCTCTAAGGAGAGGATTGTACTGACCGCATTGATGCTCACCCTGCATCATGCCCCATGTCTTACCAGCCTCTGTGCTGACTGTGGCTGCTGAGCCAGTTGCTCAGGAAAGAAAACTGAGTCCCAGAGAGACTACACAACTTGCATGTCAGCTCAACTCAGGAACCACATGTTTGAGCCACCAGTGCAGAAGAGTGTTTCTAGGCCACCTAACCCCCCCTCCTTCCCTCTTTTCTGGGTAGCCATGGCTGTCCTGGAACTAGCTCTGTAGACCAGGCTGGCCTTGAACTTACAGAGATCTGCCTGTCTTTGCCTTCCAAATACTGGATTAAAGGCGTGCACCACCACCACTCAGCTAACCTGCATATCTCAAATTGCAACCCGCAGCAAGAAACAGATGCCGTGACATAGTCCCTCATTAAGACTCGTGGGTGTGAGGCCAAACACCTGCTCTACAAAACTACATCCACAATGCTCCTGGTGTCAGGGACAGAACACAGGCCCCTGCCCCTGGAGCCACCTGCAGACACTGCTGTGGCATATTCCTGCTCCTCAGTTGTTCCCCGCCACACTATTCCACAGCATCCCTTGTGATCGCTTGCCCCTTGCTCATTTTGCTGATGGGCTAGACTTCATTGATTTCATGATTTGCTGATGGAGCTCCTTCCTCAATTTCCAGTAGGAAAATCAGAACTCAGAGGTCTTCACGGGCCTGTGCCTCAGCCAGAAGCCAAGCCCAGGCCTCTAGTCCGCTTCCCACCAAACTCTGGCTTGATGTCCTCCCCAAGTCCTTCCCGCCTGGGCCTTCCCAGAGCCACTTCTGAGCATACGGGGTTCCTGGCCATAGTGTGATTCAGAGGGGAGCATCGACTGAGGATGAAGAGGGAAGAGGCAGAAGCAGGGCTCTCAAGGTGGGTCCAACTGAAGATTCGGAGGGTCGGGTAGAGACAACAGTCTATCATCTCCGTGGGCTGCTCCTCAAGGCAGGGAGTGGCAATTGCCTGGCCCCAGGCTTCCCTCAGGATTAGCTCACCTGCTAGATCCAACAGGGGCCCATTGTGGCTGGTGTGTAGGCAGGTGCCTTCACACTTGAGATCAGACCCAAGAGTCACAGAGAAGATCTTCCCCAGCTTCCCCAGCCCGGAACTCTCCCTGTCATCACATTCCCACCTGAAGGTCTCTCATGCCATTTCTAGGTCTCTGAAGGGAAGCCTGGGACACAGGGTGAGAGGCGGTTCCCCCAGCTGCCTCCTGTCTACAGCTTCCTATGGTTTTGACAAAATGATTATACAATTATGAAAAAAACAGCCTTTTTTAGAGTGGGCATGGTGGCCACTCATGCCTATAAACATAGTAGCACTTTGGAGGCAGATGCAGAGGCAGAAGGATTAGGAGTTCAAAGCCAGCCTCTGCTACAGAGCAAATTTGATCCCACCTGGGGCCATATGAGACTCGGTTCAAGAAAAGGAAGGAAGAAAGGGAGGGAGGGAGGGAGGAAAATAACATTTTCTTAATTCTTTCTAAACACCTAATGGCAGGCCTTTCCAAAGCAAAATTTTAGAAGCCTACATCTATCACTTCTCCAAGATGACTTCAGGCGGCTCACAGCTCTACCTCCACACGTCTTGGCTTATACATGCTAGCATTTGTGAGGACATGGCCTTCTATTTTGATGAGCTAGAAAAATACCCCCTCAATGGGAACCTATTCAGTGACCCAGCCTGCAGATTCTGGGGACTAATTCCTCAGCAAAGCCCAAGGAGTGTGGATTAGCCCTGCCCACCACAGGGTGTGTGCAAACTGGAACTCAGAGCAGGGATGTTGAGGAAGAGCTGAGTCACTGGAAGGACCACACAGGCAGAGCTGAAGATGGCAGTTAGCCCAAGATGCCAGGAAGGTAAAGGGCATGGCCCCTCGAGACTGCCGCTGAGGACAAGTGGGGATGCTAAGGGAGGTTCTTCAACACAACCTGGACACATTTGGGAAGGGAGAATTTTAACTGAGAAAATGCCTCCATAAGACTGGCCTGTAGGCAAGTCTATAGGGTATTTTCTTAATTAATGATTGATGTGGGAGAGCCCAAGTCAGTGTGGGCAATGTCACCCCCTGGGTAGGTAGTCATGGATGGCGTAAAACAGACTGAGGAAGCCGTGGAAAGCAAGCCAGTACCCAGCATTCTTCCATCCTCCACTGCCTTGAGTTCCTGCCAGGACTTCCCTCCTTGATAGAGTGGGACTTGAGAGCTGAAGCTGAAATAAACCTTCTCCTCCTCAAGCTTTTGGTCATGTATTTTATCATATCAATAGAATCTGAAGTAAGAAAGTACTCAAATTAGGTAGAGGTCAAGGTACTGAGACACGTGGACAGCAGTGTGGCCTCCTGCTGGGAGCCACACTATGTGTGCACACACCTGCACCCACGTATGCTTCAGAACTAGTTATCAACATTTTAAAAGACATGAGATTTTATATTAAATCTGAACCTCTGAGCTGAGTGCTGGTGGCGCATGCCTTTAGTCCCAGCACTCGGGAGGCAGAGGCAGGTGGATCTCGGTGAATTTGAGGCCAGCCTGGGCTACAAAGGGAGTTCCAGGACTGTTAGAAAAACTCAGTCTCAAACAAACAAACAAACAAACAGACCCTTTATCTTTGCAAACTTGGGACTCTCCAAAATGCAGTCAGTCTCCTGAATACCAAGGCAAAGGAAGTGAGTTCTCGCCGGCCACCATAACACAGCAGTTCTGTTCTGTCTCACACCCATTAACAACCCTGCAGCTCCAGCTTCCATACGCAAGAGCAAAGGACAACATGCTTCCAGTTCCCCTGCCACAAACTAGCTGTGTGACTTAGGCAGGCTCCTGTCCCTCTCTGGGTCACAATAAAGCCAGAATGGAGGCTAGAAATCAACTCCTCTTGTGCTTGATGTCTCCTACACATCATCTCTGGCCCTTTAGCATAGGGGTGACCTAGGTGAGGATTTCTCAATGAGAAGACAGCGTGAAGGGGAGGCACAACCATGTCAGCCACCCCCACAAGCCCTGGCACCTTCCCCGAGGCTGTGCTGACACCACTCCTCAGAAGCTTGATATGAATATTGTGTCAGAGCCTGGATATATTAAGAATGACAATGCGTTATTACTGCAGCAGGGAAATCTCATGAGTCCAGGAGATAGGATTTCAAACTCCTCAGCCAAAAATCAATAGTAATGCCCAAGCATTTGTAAAAGAAGCATGTCAGCCTGCATTGGGGAAGACATGCTTTCGGTTTCCACAAAACCAAAGGGACAGGTGCAAGTGTGTCGTTCACATTCACAGAGAATGGGCAGCAGGGCATGTCTGCAGGCCCAGAGACCACACCAGGGCCTTACTGAGCAGGCAGCAAAGCCTGGGGTGCTCCTTGCCCTGATAGATGCAGGAGGGCCCACTTCCCAAATTGCTTCTGGAAACTGCTCCGCCCTAGAAACCAAGCTTGCCTGGGAAGTAAGAAAACAGGTATGGCACCTGGAACACCATCGGGGTGGTTCTTAGCTGCAAACTGGGTAAAGGGAAAGCAGCTTTATGAACCTCCTGGGATTACTGTAAGAACCAAAACTCTGGGTTTTTAGAAAAGTCAAATGTGCCAGAGGAGGCATGCAAACCCACGGAAAACACACAGGCTCTGAAGGCAGAGAGAGCTGGTTCCAGACCCAGCAGTGCCACAGAGAGCAACAATAACCTCCTCTCACCTTCAAGGGTGTCCCAGGAGTTGAAGGTAGCATCTGCTGTGTCTGGCACAGTATCACCTCCCAATAATTACAGACTTCAATATGATGATCATTACCAAAAATACAAAGTAATGCAGGGTATCCTGCCCCGCCTATTTTGGGGAGACAGGGTCTTACAGGTAGCCCAGGCTGACCTTGAATTCTAAATCCTTCTAACTCTGCCTCCAGAGTGCTGGGATTCCAACTGTGCACCATGGCTGTCTATATGCATTTCTTGATTAGATTAGTCGGTAGCTGGAGTATTTTCATGAAATATTGTCTTTCTCCGATACAGGATTCCCCAGCTTACAAAATTCCCTTTTTCTTGAGTGAAGCTTGTAAAGGAAGTGAGAGAAAGTCTTTCCATTTGACTAGAAACTGAAGCTCCCAAATGGATATGACTGAGACAAAGACACACCTCGAATGGTCGCAGCAAGGAGCACACGGCATCAATGCAATCCTGACGCAGGCGCAGAAGAACCCCAAACCTTCACGGACTACCCCCTCCTTAGCTGCGGGCGTGCCCTCTGCCCCCCAAACAATGATCTCTTTTTAACACTGACTCTCGAAGGGATGGGGATTGGATACCCACGTGGGGAGAACCCCAAAGAGCTCCTTCCTATTGGCTCCTGACTTTCCAGATCTCAAGCCTGAAGCCACGTCTTCTGACTGCAGTTTCACAGCCAATGGGCAAGGAGATTGAAACCTCGCTCCCTCCTTCCCCACATGGACATAAGGGGGCGGGGCAGGACATGGCAGCAGGGGACACAAGTGTTGAGACTGAGTCTGCTACTGCCACACGTGCCAGAGCCGAGGCAGCACCCAGGCCACTACCATGGCTGCCTCCAGCACATGGTGTGCTCTGGATCCCCCAATGGATGACAAGGACATAACTATGCAGGCCTTAGTTACCTCAACTGTCTGGCTGATCCCCCACTCTCCTTGACTGTTTTGTTCAAACTGAAATGAGATGCTTCAAGAGCCAAGCAGGCAGAAGGTGGAGGGCACCCAAGGGGTCTCCAGGGTCAGCTGAAGCTGGTTCATGCCCAATCCCATTTTCAAAGCAATACAATGTTTATATATGTATGTATATATACATACACACACACACACACACACATCTGAGTGTACAGATACATGTTCACACGTATGTCAGCACACATGTGTAAGTGAGTCTTCTTTTCAATTGCTTTCTACTTTATTTACTCAGGCAGGACTCTGAACCGAACCAGGAATTTGCCGATACAACCAGTCAAGCTACCCAGCTTGTCCAAGAATCCTGCATCTTTACCTTCAAGAGCCTTGGGATTGATTACAGGGGAGCCCCCATACTCACCTACATTTACACGGATGCTGGGGACCTGAACTCTGGACTTTGCACTGGCATGGCAAGTGCTCTAACTACTGAGCCATCTTCTCAGCCCTGTTTTGGTTGGAGTGCTGAAACCCAGGATCTGCCCCTGCACCTGCCTCTGGACTGCTGGGTTCCAGGGGCGTAAGCACCCAGAAACATCAGTTTATGAGCCTACTTTGGCCACAGCAAGTGGTCATCTCCTTCCTTGCTCCAGACTCTGTGAAGCCAGGTATGCCCATGTGGTCAGAATGCTTGTTGCGAGGTCTCTGGTAACCTAAAAGTGCTTTATGTGACATGATGCAATTATCAACAGGACACTTGGAAGTTCACCTCAACTCTACCCCTCTCAGTAGCCCATGTTGGCACTGAGTTTGCTTCTCTGCAAAGAGAAACATCTTTCATGAGGTCTTTTTTTAGTATTTAAAATTACATGTGTATGTGCACGCCATGGCATGCGTGTGGAGGTCAGAGGACAACTTGTGGGAGTCAGTTATCTCCCCTACCATGTAGGTCCTGGTCATCAAACTCAGGTCTTCAGGCTTGGCACCGAGAGCCTTTTGTCACTGTACAGCCTTGCTGGCCCTTCCGTGAGACAGATCTTAAGGACGGAAGTGCCTGGCTCAGTGCCTCATGCACAGCTGGTGCTCAGCACGTACAGGCTGAAGAGATGTTTGAGAAAACAGTCCAGAGTGAATGGGTGTGAGTGACAGTTGCCTTTTTGAGAGTCCAGTGAGTGAAAACGGTACTTTAAAAGAAATGGCTTTGTCACTATGGAACTTTACCAAGAACCATCACTTTCTTTGGTATTCCATAGGCTTCTTTAATAATTAAATGTTTAAAAAGATAATAGGCCTTATGGCAAATATGCCTACATTTGAAACAGTATGGACAAATATGTAGGAAAGGAAATATCCTTAAAACAGCAATGAAAACAAAATTCATAATCTATTCCTTCAGAGTCTTTAATATCTTATCAATAAGGCCCTGTTGCCAGTTCAGGAGCAACCAGTGTATCCATGTCCAGAGTACTGAGTACTTCCGATCAAGCCATGCAGGAGGCCCTGGAAAACAGCTTCTCAGAACATACACCAAAAGCAGTAAGCTCGACAGGTGGTGGTGGTCCACGCCTTTAATCCCAGCACTTGGGAGCCATAGGCAGGAGGATCTCTGTGAGTTCGAGGCCAGCCTGGACTACAGAGTGAGATCCAGGACAGGCACCAAAACTACACAGAGAAACCTTGTCTCAAAAAAAACAAAAACAAAACAAAACAAACAAACAAACAAACAAAAACAACAAAACAAAAAAGCGGTAAGCTCTCGCTGTGGGCTGGACACAGCACCAATCATTTTGTTGGTAGCATCTCATTTAATTAATTGATCTTAATTTGCTTCTTGTCCTTTAGTCCCCACACTATAATGACCTATGGAGTATATAAATAAATGGGTGGTCAATTGATGGAGGGATGGAGGAAGGGATGGATGGATATCTAGTGATGAATGGATATTAGACACACAAATACATAGGTGAATAGATGTGTTTATGGTTGAGAAGATGGGCAGATAAATGGTTAATAGATGAAGAGATGATGGAGGAAGGGGCAGGATAGGATGGATGGATGGAAAGACAGAGAGGTGGACAGGTGGATGGGAAGATGGAGAGGTGGATAGGAAGACAGAGAGGTGGATAGGAAGACAGAGAGGTGGATGGGAAGACAGAGAGGTGGATGGGAAGACAGAGAGGTGGACAGGCAGATGGGGAGACAGAGAGGTGGACAGGGAGGATGGGGAGACAGAGAGGTGGACGGGAGGATGGGAAGATGGAGAGGTGGATGGGTGGATGGGACGACGGAGAGGTGGATGGGAGGATCTTGGTGTCTGGTGGACAGAGAGGAGGATAGGTGCTAAGTGGATAGATGAATGGTGGATGAGAGGGAAGAAGACACAGACAGATGGATAGAAGGGCAGTTCCAGATAGATAAGAAGCCCATGTCAGGCCGGTCTGCCTCAACTAGCACATCATTGCAGTAAACACAAGGAGATAACCAAAAGCCATTGCCATCCAAAGACCCAGGGATGCAGTTCAAGAACAGAACATTTACCTAGTGTATGCCAGGCCCTGTGTCCAACCCCTAGTACTGAAAAAGTAAACAACAAACACTAAAACCAAACAAACAAAACCCCAACACAATCTGAGTCCCACAAAGGGGCTTCCTTCCACACAACCCAGCAGAGGCTGTTTCCGAGGTCACGAGGTCACAAGGCCACAGGTCTCCTCCTGCCACAGAGTCTAATTATGGCCAGGAGGATTTGAAGGACTTGAAGAGCACTATGAAGAAACTTGCCAGGTATAGACACCTGCAGCCCTCGCTACTTGCTCCCAACCTCTGCTCTCACAACAAAGATTAACTTGGCTTTGGTTATATTTCAGCAACTTTTGTTGAATTCTCCCATGAATGTGCATGTGGGCATCCTGCCCCGGCCACTCTGAGGTGCCCACAGCCCCTCTGCAAGAGGAGGCTCAACAAATGTGTAGAATAGATTCCAAGGTCTCAAACCGAGGCCTCTAAGACTCCCATCTTGGCCACAAGGGAACCAGAGCTGAACCACCAGCTACAAGAACACACTATCTGCAGTTTCTTCTTTATCCACAAGAGGGCAGAGTGTCTTGAATATATGCACAGATCCTTTTGTAAATGCCTGGTGTACTTACAGAACACTGTATAACTCAAAAATTATAATTAAAATGTCTTAGCGCCTGTATTTATAGTAACATTTAAACTACTGTGCTTTCTTGAAGTCAGTCATTTACTTGAGAACAGCACACTTTATGGTGAACAGATCTTTGAAACAGTTCCGCTGGGATCTAGCCCAGGCACATGTAACTCAATATATGTCAGCAGCTGTAAAAATATTGGTGGGAGAAGGCAGGAAGAAAGCCATGAGCCCTGATCAAGTGTGCTGTCTCTTGCATCTGACTGTTTTTAGCTGCTCCCTCCTCTTCCAAATAATTGGGCCATTTTGGTACCTGCTGTCACACAAGGCAGGCCTTCTTTGAGGCTCGATGATCAAAAAGGGTATAAATGAAAATGATTTCGATGTTTGGCGGCCTGGAGAGTGACCAGGGCATGCGCAGCGGTGGAAGGGGTGCGGCGGCCGGCAGAAGGGGTTGTTCTAATCTTGCCCACTGCACACCGCCATGGGGAGAGCATTCCTGGGGCTAGAGCAGCTCCCTAGGGTGAGGCCACGGTAAATTCCGCCTAATCTCTTCTGCATACAAATGAGCGCTTGGCAGGGGGACTGGGCCAGACTCTGCAGCCCCCACCCCCATCTCCTGGGTTGCTGTCTTGGCTGAACAAACAACCCAGCCACAGTAGTGAGGGCGGCAGGTTGCAGAAGGCAAGTGTTTCATGGGGTCTTGGGGGCAAGCATGCTGAGGCAGGGCTCCTTCCTTGTGTCCTCATGGCCTGGAGGTGGTGCACAGGTACCTGAGGGGCAAAAAGTGGTATGGTATGGAAGAACAGAAGGCTAGCCCAAGTGAGAAACTAGACTACTCAAACTCTGGGCAGCTGAGGAACTCAAGGAGATGGTGACGGTGATGTGACTGAGCAGCTTGGTTGGGGACCACACCTATACAGAATGGTTCATTAAGATGCACAAATCCATGCCGATCCCACATCATAGCTGTGAAGCAGACGTCCCCCTACCCTGAACAGCAGAAAAGACACTTGCCCACCACAGGGAGAGGCTCTCCACCAGGTGAATGAAAGACGTCAAGTGCGGACCCAGGAGTCTCAACACTGGAGCAGTGAGTGCTTCCTAGCCTGTGCTTCACGACCCCTTTGAGGGTCAAACGACCCTTTCATAGGGGACACATATCAGACACCCTGCATATCAGATATTTACATTATGATTTATAGCAGTAGCAAAATTACAGTTACGAAGTAGCAACAAAAATAATTTAATGGCAGGGGGTCAGCACAGTATGAGGAACTGTATTAAAGGGTAGCAGCATTAGGAAAGTTTTGAACCACTGCTCTAGAGAGATGGCTGTGGAGGAGGAGCCAAACACCAAAGTAGGAAAACAGCCCTGGGGTAAGGGAAGAGTGTCTGGTCAAAGATGCACAGAGCAACAGGGACTGCAGGTACATTGTGCTGACCTGTGGGGTTGGGTCTCTGGTGTCGGTTCTACCTACAATAAGCTACAATAAGGGCAAGTGTCTGCAACATGGCCGTCAATGCACCTTATAAGGTCTGTGTCCCTGCAGTAGTGGGCAAAGCTTACACCTCAGTATTTGGGTACAAATGCCCTTAAAACGCCTGTGTGTGTGTGTGTGTGTGTGTGTGAGAGAGAGAGAGAGAGAGGGGGGGGGGCCCACTCTGGTGGTATAGAGAAGGTTCTAAGGCACAAAAAGGTTAATTGCTCTGTGGCTGGACTGACAGGGTCCCTGCCCCAGCCCTGGGTCACTTCCAAATCTGAAGCTGTTCCAAGACAAAAGGAGTGAATGTAGAGATGGGCTGGGGCCTTTGCTCAACAGTGGGCCCTGTGATAAGTTACAAAGTGTGTGTAGATACACACTTGGCATAGCCCCAGAGCCAGCATGTGCCTACTTTTCCCCAGGATGCACATGCTCTCTCTCTCTCTCTCTCTCTCTCTCTCTCTCTCTCTCTCTCTCTCTCTCTCTCTCTCTCACACACACACACACACACACACACACACACACCTATCCCACACCTACATCTTCCATGGAAAGCAGCAGGAAGTGCACATTCTGAGGACTCAATTAGGCTCAGTGTGTTGCTGACAACCTTTCAACTTCCAGAAGGCATTTTTACAACGCCTTCCAGCTAAGAAATTACTAGGTTCCTATCCTTCCCCAAATAGTCTTGGCATCAGAAAGAACCAAGGTGCATCTGGCAGTGAGGAAGGCGGCTCCACCTGAGGCGGCCCCAGGATGACTCCGTGACCATGAGGAATATAGGTCTCAGCAGGGGCAGTCCAAGGTAGGAAGGAGTCCTTAGCTCCCCCAAATCCAGGCTCAAGATCCTACTCCTGGCACAGGTGGACAGCCCCCAGGAAGGCCTGGGTCATACTATAAGGCAGGTTGTATGCCTGGAAAGGGGGCTGCTTCCTGTCTCACAGGTAGGGAAACTGAGATCAAAGAGTTCTAAAGACTGATCTGTGGCTTTGTCACTCTAAAGGATCAAAGCATAGGCTATTTCTGCTTCCTGTTCAGTTCAAATGGTCACACTATATGAGGCCACCTGGAACTAGACAGGAAGGGAGGGAGCCCCAATTCCCAGGCTCCCTTGGGTGGTATAAGCATCAGTCTGGGGACAGTCAGATCCTATTCCCCCAAACCTCCAGGAAGTCCAGTGAGCCCCTGCAGCAGCCCTAAGGAAATGATTCCAAACACACGGTGGACCAGAGTGAGTTACTGGGCCCCATCCTCTCTTAATGTCTCTGACTGTTCCTGGGAGCATCCGGACTTATGCCTACCAGGACAATGATGTTGTGGGAGGTTCTTTTATATTACACTCCACCCCTCCTGGGTCTGTGCTTTTTGCACGTGAGCCAAGAGCAACAGCATCAGAGTCTATGGGACATTGCTGGATAATGACAAGAAAATCCTTGAATTTCAGAGTCTCTCAGTTGACTAACATCTCCAAACAAAGACAAGTAAAGTGAGTTCAGGTACAACTCAGTAGTACTGACTTGCCTAGCATGCACAAGGTCCTCTCCCAGCACCACTTCCAAAAGAAAGATTCTGCCCACCATCTCCATCTTAGCATTTTTCGTCTTCAGGGTGAAGGGTGTACCCAGAAAACTACCACGTGATCACAACAGCCCAGGCTGGGGGTGCCAAGCAGAGCGTATGTTCTGTGTGGCTTTATGTGAACCTCTAACTATGCTCTCTCACAAGCAGCAGGTTGGCGATTAGCAAAATAGCGATAGTGAAGGTGTAGGTGCCATAACTGTGGCAGTGATGACAGCCATCGCCAGGGGCCAGCCTTGCTGGCTTTCTACTCACTGTCCCCAGAATCCCCACTGTAGGCAGGAGCTTGAAACATTTTAGGGAAACTTGGCCAATCATTTCCGTGAATCTTTGCTGCCTGGACAGATTAAACCCAGGCCCCAAGTGGCTCTCCCAGTTGACAATTTTTCTTTCAAAAAGGCAGAAGTTGCTGTGAGCCAAGTTCTTGCAGCCGAATTCCTGGACACAGTTTCCAACTATTCCAATCAGCCGGCTCTGCGGTGGGGCTGGGATTTCAAGCTCGCCACAGTATGAAGTCCAGTTTGGGCTATATTCCCTTCCCTCTCGCAGCGTGATGAAGGTTTCCCCGCAAAATCAAAAGGCTTACTGTCAAGTTTTCGATTGGCCTGGGCTTCGTGCTACCGTGTGTGTGGTGATGGGAGGAATATGAATGTGATGCCGGCTTCACCATGGGGCCTTGAGGCCTCGTCCAAGCCGTCCAGGGACCTTATGAAAGTGGAGCGGAACTCTTTTCATGTATATTCCAACTGCTGAAATTCCCCAGACGCGCCACAGTGTGCAAACGCGGTGGAGAAATGAACAATGGCTGGGTAAAAAGCGAGGCAGGTCCGCAGAGCACGCTGAAGATGGACCTGTGTGGCTGTTTGGAGGGGAAGCCAAGCCCTGATCCCGCTCTCCCTTCCCTCAGCTCTCCTGCTTCCTGGCTTTCTTCCTGCTTGGAACTTAACGAAAATGAAGTCACCCCATTTCTGGGGATGCAGGCTGCTCTTGAATAAAAAAGATGAGCAAATTCACCAAAGGAAGCTGACACTGGGAAAACACACAGGTGATGCTCAGGGCAGACAGCATCTGTTATCTTGTTTCTCCTTCCTAAAGTATATTGTAGGTATATATCTAGGTACACATGTATGTGTGCACATGTGTACATGTGCACATGCCTCTGTGTGTATGCGAGAGCATGCATGTGTGTGCATGGTGCATGCATGTGTGTACACCTGCGTGTGTGTCTAAAATGGTGGTGTCCTTTAGCTAGCTCCTCTTTACTCCCCCAGTCCAGTGTGCGTCAATCCTCCCAACATTAGATCCAGTGTCCTGGTAGTGGCTTGGAACTTAGGATCTCTACTTTCAAAGAATAAAGGGAAGTTATGGGGGAAATGGGAGCATTTACACCACTGAAATTGGCAAACACTACAAATCAGAATTCATTTTTCTCAGACAAGTAGCTGTTAGATATTTACTGGCCTCATTACAACACCACTGTCACTCATATCACCATGTGTGTGTATACACACATGCAGCGATCTACAGATACACACACACACACACACACACACACACACACACACTGTTCATATACTAGCATGCATCACTGATGTCTGTATGTTCTCCCTAATTCATAGCTTCTCTTTAAATAGAAGGCAATACTAGAACCAAAAATCTAAGTGGATTGTATGTACAACCCGTTCTTCCAAAATACAAAAGTAAAGCTACATTGACCCCCCTTTTCATTGCCTGGGTATTAACTTGCTCCTATTTCTGCAAATTTGCTGCAATCCTGTTTCCCGGCAGCCCCAGAATTAAACACATTTCTAATCTCTCACTTCAGGTGCAGTAAGTGCAGTATAGGGCACAAATGAATAGTTTTATTGATACTAAATTTTATAATCCATGCAGCACTTTGCTGAAAATGGATGTGTTCTGGATGCATTCATTATTTCTCCTAATTCAAAGACCACAGGATTGTAGCCGCCCTGCTCGAAATGCCTCTGATAATTACTGGCGATTTCCTACTGGCCTGAGGTTCAGCTGACGATTCATAGGCATGCCCTGCATCAGGAGGCTAAATGACAATAAACAGTCCGTCAGATTATTACTTCCTTCAATTTCAGGGACTATCCAATATTGGTCAGTGGCTTCTGTCTCCTGCAGATAGAAACGCCCTGCCAGTTGGATGGTGCTGTGAGAAATGGGGGTTATAACACCCTGCTAAAGGTAATGTGTGCATGCTCCCCCCCTGCATGCAGATGCACCATGGACCAGAAGAAGCTGTCTGAGAAGCAAGATGCCTGCAGTTGAGAAGGAAGATGCATGGAAGACAGTAAAGGATGGTGGTGGGTTCTGAGCTTGTTTGGAAAGAAAGATGTTAGAACAGGGGGTTCATTGTCAGACAGTCGGGACCACAGCCTCAGATGGCCCATCTAGAATTATGTGACCCTTAGACAAGCTAACTTTCTGACCTCATGTTTCCTCATCTGAGAAACCACGGTAAAATTACACCTGTCCCTCAGGGGACAGGAGGATGGCAGACAGTGCCTGTGCTGGGCCTGCCATAGTGCCCACACCCACATAGTGCCCACACTCACATAGTGTTTGTACTCACAGGATACAGCTACTGACTGTCTTCAGACACTATAGTGAAGTGGGGCCAGGAAGTATTCACATCCAGTGAGAACCACCAGAGAAGCATAAAGATTGAAACTGGGCCCATGATTGGTTGTCATGGCAGCCTTGGGTGAGTTCACTATCTTGGGAAGCACTTAAGAAAAGCTAGGGATTATGGGAGAGACTGCTGAATAAGTTCCATATTCAGACCAGATAACTGAGGTGTCTGAGACTCTTGTCAAGCTATTTTTTGTGGGGTTGTGGGGGGAGTGTTTCAAGACAGAGTTTCTTTGTATAGATTTGGAGCCTGTCCTGGAACTCACTGTAGATCAGGCTAGCCTTGAACTCAGAGACCTGCCTGCCTCTGTCTCCCAAGTGCTAGGATTAAAGGCATGCGCCATCACCACCCAGCTGAACTATTCTTACTAAAGAAGAATCTGACCAAATTGCTGTGCTTGTTATGTATTTACACAGCCTAACTTTGTTGTAAGCATCATATGTGCTATCATTGCCTTCATTCTTAATACTGGAGGTGTCAGGGATGGGATCCCTGGCCTCATGCATGCTAGGTAAATGATCTTCTACCAAACTGCTCCACAGTGTTACCCTCATTTTATAGACAAGAAAAGCTGGGCACATGGACTTAAACAATCTGTTCAAAGTCAGGGCTGGAGCATGAACCCAAACAGTTTGTTTTCCGGAGGCACACTCTGGCAACATCGCTTCTGACCATGGCTGGTGGTGCCTGCAGCATCCCTGCCCATTTGGCTCCTGCCCTCCACTAGTATCCACCTGACTCCTCTTAGGGTCCCCTCACAACTCCAAAAGACACGGGAAAGAGGATTAGACATCAGGAAGGAAGCACCAATCCATGTCTGCTTGGGAGCTGCCATCACACCATAGATGGGCCAAGGTCATCCCCCACCACTAGATAGGCAGAGGCCATGGCCAGCAGCTTTGGAATCCAGGATTCTTCTCAAGTACGACTGTTCCAGGGGAGGAAGTGTAGCCTAGAAGCTCCTGACCCAACACCCATGCTCCCTCATCTGCTGACAGATTACCCACTACACTAGTCTGCCCGCGTGAGAACACAGTAGGTTCACTAGAGATAGACCACATACACCACTGCAATGAGTTGGACGCAAGGCTGTTCTATTTATAATCATAATGGTAGTTTAGTGGGATTTCTTCTTCTTCTTCTTTTTTTCCCCTACAACCTGGCCCTTCCACTGGGAAGCAGTTTGCTTTATGCAAAAATCAGGGCATATCCAAAAAAAGGAATTTCTCCCTCAGCATTCAGTTTTTCTACGAAGGAAAGTGCCATAGATGGGCCCTCGAGTGGCATCTCTGACAATGGAAGCAGCTCTTCTCCAGCCTGGAGTCAGACTGTTGTGAGCCAAGTCCTTGCCAAGAGAGGCCATCTCCTCCCTTCAGAATTGCAGTCCAAAGAACTAAGGTTCTACCTGCAGCCAAGAAGAGCTTGGGTCAGCCGACTAGAGCAGCAGACTGCTTCCAGGCTAGGGGAAGCTGGTGTGACTCCCAATCTGCACCTGTCACACTAGTCAGGGACCCCTGGACACACTGCCGTGTGTTGAGCTACTAAAGATCTTTGGAAATAGAAGTACTGATGTCCAACTCCCACAACTACCAGGCATCTGGAACAAGGCACAGGGTGGGTGCTATGCCCGGCCAGGCCCTCACTGCAGCAACCACTTTGTTTCTCGGTCCCCCAAAGTCCCAGTGAGACAAATATTCCTGGTCTTGGTGCAAGCAACATGTCTCCTCTCCCTCCTCTAATCCCCAGCAGCCCCCATCCTTTTCCTCCATCACCTGACCGCCAGTGAGCTAACTTTTCTCAAGTTCCACCCAGTTCTTGAGTTTCTGTCGGAAACTTGGCCTAGATGACAGCTGTGTGGGCCTCTCCCCAGCTCGACCCAGCAGGAGTTCTAATACACTTCATTCTGGGGCTGGTTGCTGCTTTTAATCTACCAGCACGGCGCCACAGCTGCTGTAAGCTAGCTGAAAATGGTCTGCATACGGGTGAACAATTGTAACCCTTTTCCATGCAGGCAACACACTTCAGCCCAACACCCTGCCCGGTTCTCAGTGCCTAGGAAGTGGGTAGTCCCAGAGTGGCCAAGGTTTTCTAAAGCATCAGAAGGTCCTCCCCTGAAACATCAGCAAACTCAGAAACCTGAGCCACCATTGACACAGAAATGCCATCCTCCTGACATGACTTCTGGTCCCAATGAGAGCTTTTAACAGACTTCTTCCCAAGCTGCCGTGGGGCAGCATGGACCCCTCCGGCTAGGGCTGTGACCCGGAGTTCTTCCCCTTCCCTTTGAGTCTGCAGAAGAGGGGCTTCTCCATGAGGCTCTCCCGTACTTGTGGATACTCTTGCCACTGCCAACACCCCCACACAGGAGGGCATGGCCTGGGGCAACAGCACCAAGCTCTCAGAACTGCTGGTGCCATCCTCTTGCTCAGGTCTCTGCCCCTTCCACTGAGCAGTAGCAAGTTTAAATGGGCTCAGCAGGGCAGGGTTGGAGCTGGAATCTTTGCCAAATATTAATAGTTACCATTCTGACAAAATAGCCTTCACCCTTCAGGCACCAAACACAAATTCAGGTATCGATAGGGAATGTGCAGGAACATAAACAGGAAAAGCACAGGAATAGAACCTAGAGGGGCAACCCGGTACACCATCAAGAGATACCATCCTTCCCTCCAACCCCTCAGCCTTCAGTCCATGCCCCCAACCTTCCCTTCATCCTCCCTCGACCTTTTCTCTATGCCCTCAAACTCCCCTCCACCTCCCCTGTCCAAGTTAGCATCAACTGTCAACTTGACACAACCTAGAATCACCAGAAAAGGTCAACTGAGTAACTGTCTTCTTCAGGGTGGTCTGTGAAGGATTGTCTTGAGAAAGTTACATAAGAGGGCCCAGCCCACTGTGGGCAGCTCCATTCCCTGGGCAGGTGGCCTGGTCTATATAAGGAAGTTAGCTGAGCATGAGCCCAAGCAAGTCAGCAAGTAGTGTTCTCCATGGTTCCTGTCTGCCTGCCTTGAGTTCCTGCCCTGACCTCCCTCAATGATTATTACCTGGAAGTATAAGCCAAATTAATCCTGTTCTCCCCCAAGTGGCTTAAAGCAGCTACAAAACAGTAAACTAGAACACCCCTTCAATTTTTCCTCTGTCCCCACCCCCGATAGTCCCCATCCCCAGGTTTCCAAGTGGGCAGTGATGGGAAGTAAGACCAAGTTCTGTGGCTCAACTCAGTTCCCTGGCATCTTCCTGTAGATAATCAGCGGACTGAACTACCCAGCACACACAGGCCTCCATTATGAAAGGGCTCCACTTCTGGGCTCCACCACCTGCTCAGTGAGGTCCTCACATGGCACTCCCGGGCTCCTCTATTGGATAGGGACTCTTCTACCCTCCAAGGATCCTCCCTGCCTGCTCACTGCCATTACACTTCTGTTTCTAGAATACCACTTAGAAGACCCTGGTTGCCCAGTTGGGCCAGTCCAACATCCAGTTCCTGGAGTGAATGGGTGTACACTGTCAGACCCCAGCCCAGCCGCTTCCCCTAGGAGGAGAAGAAAGAGCTGTGACAGACTCCAGAGCCCATGGGGAAAAAGGCTGGAGGGGTACTGGGAGAGCACCTCCCCAAACCAGTCCACCTCAAAATCTAGTCTTCCTTCAGAACTGATATGGCAGCAGCTGAATCTCTTTCATTTGAGTAATTATCATATAATTAAGTGCATGAATTACAAGAGAGCCAAGGCATTAAATTAAAATATTTAATGCTTGTAAATCTGAAAATGATCACTGTGCTGATGCACAGCCAGTGAGGAGGGAAGCTAATGGCTCAGTGGCTGGTGCTGGGAGGTAGGAGGTGACCACAGCAGTTGAGCAGAACCGCGGAAGGCAGAGGACACAAGTGAGGGACGAAGTTTAGTGCAGTCAGCAGCTTGAGAGGCCCAGCCAGTGCGCTAAACACAGCTGGTTCCCTTAGAAGGTCGAGGCATTGGTCCTGAAATGGGAGTCCTGACGCCACTAGCTACAGCCACAGATGACAGTGTCACTGCTCTGGGAAACCTCAATGGGACAGAAGGAAATGGAGCCATGCTGTAGCACCCTCCATATCAGAGTTTTATCCTTTTGAACCACCCCCGGAGTTCAAAAACAAAGAGGTTTCTGCCCCCAAAGTCCGCCATCCAGTCATTTCTGCTGTCCTGCCGGTCAGGTCAGCCTTAGATGAGATTCTATCCCAGTGTATTCACTGGGGAGGTTGGAAACAGGCCTGGCACCTGCAGGACATACAAATAATGGGAATCCAGACAAACCTCAAGGCGTGAGCCACGTGAGATCTTAGAAAAGCCCCTACCTACCATATGCTGACCCCGAGGATTCATTTCTTAGCCCAGAAGAACCCTGTATCCCGTGGCTCTGACTTGAGGGGTGGCCAGCTACAGCCACATCATTTGTCAGAGGGATTCCAATGAAATGGGCATGCCACAGGAAGATGACCTCTGCACCTCTGGAAGCTGACTTTGATTTCACCCCTGCCAATGCTCACCCTTCTTTCCCTGTAGACTGAGCCCAGGGTTCTTCAAGACCTGGCCAATGGGAATGTTCCACGTCTCTGGGAAAAAATGATTGGTCCACAGACAAACACGTGACCACGCCTGGCCAAACAGAACCCATCCTAAG
Organism: Onychomys torridus; assembly: GCF_903995425.1. Lineage (NCBI taxonomy): Eukaryota > Metazoa > Chordata > Mammalia > Rodentia > Cricetidae > Onychomys > Onychomys torridus. The sequence continues at coordinate 15,078,578 of NC_050447.1, forward strand.
AGATTTCCGGTTTCATTGGCGTTTAAAGGTTCCTTAGTCTCTGGGGTTGCAACACCAGCAAGGTGGGGACCTAGAGGGCCACTTTTCCTAGGACTACAGACAAACTTGCCAAAGCCAAAGCCAAAGGGACTCCAGGGCTGCCTGCAGCTCTGACTGAGATGCCCATCTGGGGAACCAAGGAGATGACGCCTTTAGTTTCTGGGAACAATTTACAATAGTGTGAGCTCTTGCGACTCAGATACGGCTTGATACCCTCTCTACTTCCCAGGGAGAGTGTGGCCCCGATTGTCCATCTGTCTGACTTCCCACCCCTCTCAACTGCCCTCCTCCCTAGAGGTATTCAGTACAGCACTGGCCTGAACAAAGGTACAAAGAAATGCCTGGTGCCCCTTGCTTGGGGCACCTGTGTCCACCCAGGGCTACAGCGGCCCTCTCCCCTACTTCCCCATCCCTGTCCCTGGCAGCCTCTCCTAAGCCCAGTACACCTGTGGTGTTGCTGGCATTGAATATCCATGGTCCAAAACCACATGGGAGATTCTTGGCAACAGGGAACTTCCTCCCTTCCCGCTTCTGTTATATGCAACTGGTCACAGGGTCTTTCCGCCTCAGAATCACTACCAATCCCCATGCTCACTGTCTGGAACAAGCTGTCTGCCCTTTAGGAGTCAGGTGTGGCTCGAGCAGCCCCAGGGCATCTCCCCTGCAGTGGCCTGCTCTCTACTAGTGGGTACTACATCCCCAGTGCCCACCTTCTCCTTTTTTCAGGGGGCCAGCTTTCCTTGCTGGGTGACAACAGCTTGCAAACTCCTTTCCTCTCTTATGGAGCACCAGTAGAGGGACCTAACTGAGCCTTTCCTAGATTTTCTGGACAGGAGTTAATAAGGGGCATAGAGCCCTCATGGAAGCCACCCTATAGACCCTCCAAGTTCATGGGCAGTCCAGATATGCAAGTGATCTGCCCAGAGCAGATGCCTCACAAGGGACAGGAGAAAAGCGTGTTTTCCTGACAGGAAGTGGCCAGGTGAAGGGAGCAGCTGTGAGTACCAGAGGCCTGGGTACAAACTCCAGCCCTGTGACTTCCTCGCTGCCCATCCTGCCTCTCCTGTGTCACTCTACGAGCCTCAGCTCCCTCACCTGTACGACAGGACTGCAGGACTGTTGCAGCAGCTGTGGACACAGAGGCCAAGTGCCACCTCTGACTTCCCATGGAGGCATACACACCAGCAATGGGAACCACCATGGCCACAGAGCTGCTGTGTGTATGTATCTCCAGCCCAAGCAGCAGACACCTGGGGAAGACATCTAACAACCCTGATGAGCCACTGCTTCCAGTGAGTGCATCTCAGAAGCGAGCAGGCCTGGTGAGCGTCCTTAGTGAGTCACTGTGGGGGCTTTCCACTCTGGTCACACCCTAATCCCCCACAATAATTCCAAGAGCAGCCCCATCTGATGGGGATGAAACTGGTGTAGCTGTGGCGTTGACAACCGTCCAAGGACTCCAGGGCTGCTGAACGGCGAAACAGGACTTGAGGCCAGGTCATTGGGATCATCCAGATGCTTGGCTCTATGCTTTGGCTCTGCCTGCCAGCCTGAGCTATGGAGCCCTGTTCCCAGAACCTGACAGCCAAGCTAGCCAAGAAGATGTACCACAGGTCTGCCTTGTAGAAGAACTTCTAGTATGCACCCCAATGGATGGAGCACAAGTAACCAGGTGCTGTACCCTCTGATGTAGGCCTACTGTGTGCTTGGAATTCATACCAGCTTCAGTCCTCTAAGCATCTCCATGTGCTGGGTATTACTATGTCCATTTTATAGGGAAGAACTTTGAGGCTCAGAGAGGCTAAGTGGCTACACCATGGTCACAGACCTCTGAATCTCAGAGCTCACAACAGCTCCAGCAAGCCAGACTGTCTTTATGTACAAATGTGGATTTAGCACTCTTTTCCTTTCCTTTTTTTTTTAGCTTGTGGAGAGTCAAAAGCAAGCTTCACAGGCACCTATTAATGACACATGAAATAGTGTCCCACAGTGTTCTCCAAGTCATGGTGAGTATATACCGCAAACTTTCTCTACCAACTCATCTAGATTCTGATACAGGTTTGATCTATACAGAATGTTTTGCACATTGGTGGGTAGATATTTTGGATGATTCCAGGGAAGGGCTGGACTGGACAGCTATGAGGTTGAAAAGACTTTTATAAGGACAGTAGTGGCAGCAGGGTCCAGAGATTAGCAGGACCCCCACCCTTCCATCACCAGAAGTGCCCCACCTCTCCTCTAAACATGATGAGGTCATCAGTAGCCTCACATCCATACCCCCTCTACCCCATTCCCAGAGTGGAGGAAGGAAAGAAGGAGGGGTAGAACCTGGCTTTGATGTCTTGAAGCTGATGGGGAAAAGCAGAAGGACGTCAAGGATGGGTGGACAGGCAGTAAGTCTCCCTGAGCTGTACTCCTCTGGGGCCTCACCTCAACAGCGAACATGGCCAGAACTTCCCAGCAAGGTGCTGAGCCTGTCTACCTAGTAGCGAGGCATAGTGTGGGTGCCTCTCCTTTATTCTTCAATGCACAGGTGCTGGGCATCCCCTCTGCATCTTTTCACTCACTCAGAACACACAGGAAGAGCCTCTTCTTACATGTGAGTTTCAGGATGAGGTGGTGTCTGCCTGTCAGGAGCTACTAGTCTGATCTGACAGGCCAGGAAGCAGCCACCTTCTAGATACTCTGTTACCCACTAGCTGCAGCCTGAGGTTTAGAGGCCCAGGATGGAAAAGAACATGCCCAGAGTCCGAGCAAATCTGAGACAGGAGGTGTTACTGAAGACCATGGCCTGGAAGGTACTGAGCCAGAGAGATAGCGCCTGCAAATACAAAGGGAAGAGCACATGGCAGATGGGGGGTGGGGAGCTTCAGGTCTGACCACTGCACAGGCTCTCATGAGCTACATGAGGTCTCTAGCTAGGTGTGATCAGGAGCCACTGAAGCCCCTCACCTGGGGAACACATTCAGAAGGCCACTTGGTAGCCCCCATAGGATACACACACATTGGCAACGGAGAAGCAGAGTGGGTTCTAGAAGAGAAGAGCGATGCCAGGTTCTGTGCCATGCACAGGGTACTCACAAATAAGTAGAACACAGCTGCTGCCCACTGCAGCCCTGATCCAGGCACAGAGAGTGGGTATCTGTGCTCCTCATGGAACAAGTTGGCTTTGAACTTCTGATAACATGACTTGGTCTGTACTTATTGTGTAATTGCAACATCAAGGCAGAGGGCAAATGTTTTCATTCAAAGAACATTCAATACCCACTGTCTTAGTTAGGGTTTCCATTTCTGTGGAGAGACACCATGACCACGGCAACTCTTAAAAAGGAAAACATTTAATTGGAAGTGGCTTACAGTTCATAAGTTCAGTCTATTATCATCATGGTGGGACCATAGTGGCATGCAGGCAGATGTGGTGCTGGAGGAGGAGCTCAGAGTCCCATATCTTGATCCCCAGGTAGCAGAAGAGACTGTCATATTGGGCATGGCTTGAGCATAAAAGACCTTAAAGCCCACCTCCACAGTGACACACTTCCTTCAAGGCCATACCTCCTCATAGTGCCATTCCCTATGAGACTCAAGCACATGAGTCTATGGGGGCTTATCTATTAAAACCACCACTCCTACTATATGCCCTGTACCCTATGCCCCAACAGAAACAATAGTTTAGGCTGTCCCAGAACTTGCTATGCAGACAAGGCTGGCCTTGAACTCACAGAACCCTGCTCCCGCTACTGCAGAAGTGTTAGGATTAAAGCATTCACAACCTCACCTGGCTAATTGGCCTTTTAACCCAGTCCAACTCCAAGGATGCCTGTCTAGGTTTCTCTCTAATGACACACACTGCAGACACACACTTGTCTACTTCCGAAACCATACCTACTGTGTGCACGCATGGTGCAGCGGCTCACATAAAGGTGACACACACCTACTTTCAGTTCACCGTGAACACGAACCTTGCAAACCTGAGGCACTCAGATGCTGAGATAAGCCAAGAGACACACTGTTTTTCAGAGGGATGGCCTATGCCAGGAAGACAGTGGCTTCATGAGTGATGCTCCAAGGCACTGGGCCTGGGCTGTGGAGAGTGTGGGTAGACCCAGTAGAGCAGGAGGAGTGCGGGTATTGGAGTGAGTTCTAGACTGAGGCAGTCTATGTACAAAGCTGGAGGTATGGCAGCAACAAAGAGCCCACTCAGGCTAGGAACCAGGGTCCCTCCACCAAAAACCAGGAGCAAACCCAGAGAGCACCATATAGGGTGGCAAAGCTTTGGACTTGCTTCCTAGGACAAGGGAACCACTGGAGTCTTCTGAGGAGAGGTGTGACCCACAACTTGCACTTGGATTGAGAGGCTGTTGGAAGGGCCACCAGGTCATCAGCCATTACCATGGCTCAGAGAAAGGGTGCTGAAGGTGTGGACGGAGGTCATGGCAGTGTGCAAAGAGAGGAGACACAAAGCATCCTCAGTGCACGCTGGGGAGGCCACTGGCAGTGAGAGCAGAGAGGAGGGCATTCCAGGCAGAGGCTCAACTATCATGGTCCTAGTATAACCATACTTTGGAGAACCTGCCAGTTTATATGGTCAGGTTTAGCAAATGTAGGCTCTTCATGAGCAATACAGAGGGACATTAGTTTGGTTGCCTGGTTGATGAGACATGAGAGATAAGGAAATAGGCATGTGGATGGCCACTTAATATCTAGCTAGAGGAACATGTTAACAGATCGAGGGATGGATACGGTGAATGGAATACCAGAAGGTGGTACTGAACAGTAGAGATGGAGACATGGGGCATGCTGGGTTGTGTGGGATGAATACCTCAACGAGAGGTGGATGGGTAATGATTCTCAGAGGCTGTGACTGGGGGATGCTGGAAGGCTCATTCTGAGTGTGTCTTCCTTCATCCCTTCCAGTTGAAACTTCTCTCCCAGCTCCACCCTCAGCGTCCAGAAAAACAGCAGTCTTGATTCCAGTCATCTTACTAGACTGACTCCTGATCCCAGTTCTGCGGTGACTTGCTATGTGAGCACACTCAGGCTCCTTGTCATCTGGTACCTGCCTAGGAATGCCTGCTGTGGTATTTGACCATCCTCCCTACATCTTCCATACCTCACTTATCCAGCCAGACTGTCCTTCAGGAAGCCCGGCAAGCTGAGCCCCACTCACCAAGGGAACACTAAGGAACATTGTTATTGAACTGGAGTACACACCAGTCTTTGTGACCCCACTCTTAGTCTCTGATTCAGGAGGTCTGGGGTGGGGCTGAGGTTGGCCCCCACCTGGAGGGCTGATGACTTCAGGGTCCCCATAGCTACCCCTCTGGAGTTTGTGTGGAAACCTAGAAACCCAGAGTGGGCAGTTCCCCTGTCCATGACACTGTTCCTTACAGTCACCCAAGGCAATGGGGAACCTCATGAAAGGGATGGTCCTCTCCTGCCCTTTCAAGGTCCTGCATCCACCCTCCCTCACCACACCCCCTGCCTGCTCTCCTTTACTCCTGGAGCCTGGGAGAGCATCCTGCCTTCTGTTGCTCACACAATGCCTGCCCCTGCCGCCCTCAGAACAGCTGTGGGCTTAATTATCAAAATAACATTTTAATAGTTTCATAACCGAACTCCCTTCAATATATGCCAGTGGAAGAGGCAGTGAGGAGTCCTTTTAGCACCTCTTCCCACCCGACTTGCTAATCGGAGGCATTTAAGTTGCCATGAGGCCCAGATGCCCGGCTGGCCCACGGAGTCTGCTACACAGATGTGGCTTTCCCACTTATAGTGAAGGATTCAGCTCATGCCAGCCAGAACCAGGAGCCATCACAGACTTCTGGCTCCAAAGCAGTACGCTAAGAGGACTGAGGCTCCCCACTGGGATCACAGGGGAGGGGACATGGGGGAGGGGTGAGTAACTGGCTTTTATCACATTTTTTTGTATTTTAAAAAGTTGCTATCACAGCATTAACTTGCCCCCCCCCCATCCCTTTGCTGCTTTGTGTAATAATTCTACAGGCGTCCATGATAGAATTTAGCTCTTGAGTTAACCCAGCGAAGACCTTGCTTCTCAGATCAGTCCTTCATTCCCCTGGTTGCTCCTTAGATCCCTGAGTCCCTAAAATGAACCCTGCACTCACTCTATCCAGCCTTGGCTACATTCAGAGCCCAAGGACACAGGTCCAGCTCAGCATCTTAGTCAGGAGGAAACTGAAGCTGGAATAAGCTACACCCAGACAGTGGTGAGCTGGGATGGGCAGCATTATCCTGCCTTCAGAGGGCAAGGCCTGGGTGAAATAATTCTTCCTAAGGGTCCTTCTCAAAGTTCAGATTACTCAGTGGCCTAGGGCAATCAGGTTCTGGCTTAGCAGGGGCAGGGCACAGCTGGGAGTTGCTCTATCTAGAACAGTCCTCTGCCACTGAACCACACCTTGGGAAGTAGGGATTCAGAGGACATGGCCCAGAGAAGGCTCAAGGCAGCCCCTGGTGAAGTGAGAACAGAGAAGGTGGGCATTGGGAAAGGTAGCGTGCAAGCTCGGCCTCCTCCAGCAGCCCTGGCTCCGTCTCCAGTGTGCCCAGACCCTGAGAAAAAAGAAGAGGCATCTCAGAGGCCAGCTCTCTATCCGGCCCTGATCATGCGCATTTGTCATGGCAGCCACAGGGAAAGACATAGCCTCTGGCCTCTGCAGGGACCTGCCCTCATCCTGATCCCTGCTGCAGCCATAGGGCACCTGACAGGCATGGAGAAGGAGCTGTGGGAGCACAGGATGGCTAGCATGTGCTGACTGTCCAGAAGACAGGGATGTGTGCTGCTGTCTGAGGTGGTTCATGGGTCCAAAGGGATACACAGTGGGATGGGAGTGCCAGCAAGAACAGAGAGCAGACTAGCTGAGTGCTGCTGCTTAGCCTGAGCCCCGGGCAGCTTAATTTTAGGAAAATGGCAACTAATCTTACAACCAGTACTGCAGGAGGCTACCATGCCACCTGAATGCAAGCTTGGAACAGCTGCCTTTTAGACCTACAGACTCAGAGTCACCCAGTCCCCAGTTGATTCTTCACAAACTGGTTACCAGCCCTCCAGAAAACTTGGAGAATCCCAAATGCCATGTGCTTTGCTGACCACAGACTGCTCACAAGTCTTGGTTTTGTCCTTCCAAACTGTGTGACATCCAGCTAGCAAAGATGTGACTCAGACAGTCAGCACCCTTCACTGAGCCCAGTATATTTCATTAGCAACCTGGGCCTACTAGTACTTGATGGATTTGTGGATCTGCCCAGAGCAGACGTCACCTATATGTGTCCACTCCAGTATGTATGTATACACATCTGGTTTGGTTTGGTTTTTAACAGTCATCTTTTGGCATAAGCATGGAACTCATTCCAGGAATCCCAGAGACCAAAGCCCGAGGACACTGAAGTCCGTCCCATAAGGAGGTGCAGCTTTGCACAGAACCCCCACATGTCTTCTTACATGTTTGAATCACCATGAGATTATTATAAAACCTAACACAATGTAGATGCTGTGTAGACAGTTACACTGTTCAGGGACTAATGACAAGGGGAAGACCGTACATGTACAGTTACAGATGCATTATTCCTAAAGATTTTCCAGATACACGTGAACTCACAGATGTGGGAAGTTGGCTGTGTGTAGTATACTCTTTATTAAGTAGAAAATTTAGAGTCAGTATCTCTCTGTCTTTCTGTCTGTCTGTCTCTGTGTGTCTCCCCTACCCCAATTTCTCTTCAGTGCCACAATGTAGGCTTGGATGTCCAGGGACTCACTCAGTAAACTCAGAGATCCATCTTGCCTTTGTGTTTGGGTCCCCCAACCCCTGTGCTGGGATTAAAACCATGACTACTACACCCTACCTTGAGTGTCTTTTTAAATGCAGTCTAATTAATATTCAATTAGGTAATTAAATTTAGTATAATATTCAATTAAGTATTTACTGAGCATCTCTGTGTCAAGTCCAGAACGTGGACAGGAACAGGGCACAGATCATAAGATGCATCGTTGCTCTCAAGAATTCAGGATCCAGTTGAGGAGATAAGCCAAATGTACTAAAGAAAAGAAGGAGAAGCAGACCAGGCCAGACCAGCTTCAAAAGCCCCTCAAGCAGGCATTGTAGCAGAGCCTTGGGAATGGACCAGATGTAGTGACAGGACCAGACTTTTCCACACACTCCTCAGAGTATACTACTACACTGAATACTCACAGGCTTTAAACTCGAGGCCCCCAAGGCCACCACTACACTGTGGAGGAGACAGACTCAGAAGTTACATGACCTCCCCACAACAAGGAGCATGGCTGAGGCTCACACAGGGAGATCAGGGTCTGGAGTCCACCTGCAGCCAGTATCCACTGAAGAAAACTCAGCAGTGGCCTGGGTGAGAGGGGCATAGGGCACAAGGTGACAGGCAGGGTGGCCCCTGGCACTGCTGAGAACATAGTGGCAAGTGCCCAGCCCCAGTCTCCCTCATAAGGGAAGCCCTATGCTGGACAACAGCCCCCATTCCCACACAGACCAGAGGCCTCACTGAGGCACACCATCTTCAATCCCCGTCTACCAATACAGGCAGCCTAGCACTCATTCACAAAGCTTGGGACAGGAAGCTCTTTGGATTCAAATTCTGGAACTTTACATAGATATCATGCGAGAACTTGGGGGGGTGGGGTGGGACTGAAGTCTAAGCATGACATTCTTCATACAAATCTTTCCGCAGCCTGTAGAGCCACTCCAACAGGATCTGCTCTCTGACCATTAACCATCCCACGGGGTTAGGTGGGGATGCGTCACTTATAGAATAATGTCATTGCCCAAAAGCTAGGATTTGGGATCTGGAGGGTTTGGAATGTTCAACCTGTCCTAGAGACTTGGCTCCCAGACACACTGGGTCAGTGATAGTTGGAACCTGCATGAGCTGGGCACATGACAGGTACATGCACCATGGATAGGTAGAGGAAGGCTGTGGGGACAGTGCCCAGTGCCTATACTCACAGGAGAGCAGAAAGTAGAGTCACAGAATAAATAACACCCCTGGACTTTCTGGGCAGGTCCTGGGAATGCCATCGTCGGCCTTTGAAGCCACACAAGTAGTGACAGTGCCAGCAAGCAACCTCATAGGCGTAACAGAAACCCGAGCCTTTGTCTGCAGACAGCCACCCTCCCAGGGACCCCACTGGCGACACCTCCCTCTCCCTACCTTGACCAGGCCACTGGAATACAGCTTCCCGGTCCCCCTGGAGCAAGCAGGATAGGGCTTCTTCCATTAGCCGAGGGCCACCTTCATTTCCTTCACCTTCTCACACTGCACTTTCCAAAACAGGATATTAAGGGAAGAGAAACCAAGGGCTTTCGGGGCTTTGCAACCTCCGCTCCAGGGAAAACCAGACACTCATCCCTGTCTGAAATTGCTTCACTCCGTGAGCCTGTGGGCCACGGGAGCCCTCCCGCCACAGCCGAGCAGAAAATGGAGTTTGTTTCTCCATTTCCCAGACCCCCTCCCTGCCTCTTGCCCTCTCGGCACCCCCCCTCCCCCTATTTAAGGGTTCCTCTGCCTAGTCCACAGCTGGGGGCTGGGGGCTGGGGCCCCGTGGCATGCATGCTGCCTTGTACCAAGGCCTGGGCTGGCTCCCTCAGCCTGCAGCCCCAGGAGGGAGGAAAGGAATGTAAAACTCTTCATATCTCCTCTCATGCCCCAATCCCATTCCAGGAAGCCTGCGCATAACCTTTTGTTCTCTGTGATATTCAGGTTTCCAGGTCATTCTCTGGTTTTGCCAGGAATGCAGTGTGCTCCTGTGTGTTCCTGGCTTGAACAAAGTGTGCTGGTGTTAAAATATTCATCCAGTATGGGTGGGGCTGTGTTTCAGAGACACCAAGCCTTGCTTGCCCCTCTGCCTCTGCTCCTAGCCCACCTAGAGGGCTGCATTCCATCTTGATTTTGACAACCTGTTTTTAGATTTTCCAGTCCTTGATGGTGGCCTCCAATGCGAAGTGGAGGGAGAGATACAGATGGACTCAACCAATTGTCACCTCTCCAAGGGACAGGAGAGGGATATTAGACATTTTCTTGGAAGTTAATTCACTCAAAACTGGGCACTGGGAATAGTCTGTCAAAGCAATTAATCCCTCCCCCACCCTCTGCTGCCCACCCAGCATCAGCTGGAACCCTACCACTCTCTAGAGGAGCAGGTGCATGTGGACCCCTGTGCAGGTGCCAGGGACAGATCCCCGCCTGGGCCAAATGGCTCGGGCCAGCCCCAAGGATGCTTTTGATTATCAGTCACCTAGTTCGCATTCCCTCTGTCCTCCAAGCCCTCAGAGTGTCCACCCTAAGGAAAGGAAATCAGCTACCCCCAGCACTGGTCTGTAACTAAAGGCTTGAGCTAAATTATACTGCCAACCTCGGGGAGCTGGAGAGTAGGCCTAGAGAAAGGGCTGGTAGTGGGTGGATGGGGAAGGAGGTAGGTCCAGGCATGTTGAGTCTGTTTTTTATCCTGTGCCAAGAGTAAGGGGAGAAACTGAGGCTGGAGATTAAATATCATAATTCATGGAGCCCTTGCTCCATTCTTCCTGGAGACCACCATGAAAATGTCACACAGGCTGTGGGGAAAGAAGACACCCCAGTTGTCCAGTCCCTAGTGAGAGAAGACCTGTGATCATGAGCGGGAGGTGGGGGTAGGGCCAAGAAGAGCATGTGGGGATATCTAGTGGCAAGGGGCCGTTTAAGACAACATTCTGCCTGCTGTACTACTTCCCATGAGTTTGTCTGCCAACTTTGGAGGCAACTTTAAACAGCCTTTGCACCTGCTGAAAGTCTACAGGCCCATCCGCACCAAGACAGCGCTGCTACACTACCCCATTCCCCATTACTGTGCCCTCATATCCTTGCTCCCTCATGACCTCTTCTACTCAGAGCCATAGCAGTCTGTGTGACCTTAAGTAGGAGTGTACCGTGAAGGCTTAAAGACCGTGAAAACCCACAGATCTCCTAACCACTGACAGACAATGTGGCTTGGTCTCTGCCAACCTCTCTCACCATGGGAGCCTCTGTGGCCATGCCTCACACCCTAGCCCAGCATCCCAGGCCAGTATTTCCAGCTCTCCTCACGCTGGCCCCTTGGAGATATACTATACTCCCTAACTTGCTCCTTCTCTACACTAATTGTCCATCTCCCCATCTTCAATCACATATTGGCTTGTTTGCCGTTCAGTCTCAGTGTTCCTGCCTACATGGAAAGCTCTACAAAGGTGGAAGAAATGAACCTCTTGAGTCCAGGAAAGTGCCTAGAACAGACTTGTCTCAATAAGTGTTTGTTGAATGAATTAAAGAGCTACTGCTGGTTAGCTTAAAACAGAACCTCCCCCACGGCCACAGGGTAGAGAAAGCAGGTCTCCAGGCGCTCAAGACCCACAGAGGCAAACACTTCCCCAACCTGTAATGAATATCAACCTTCCTGGCTCTTCCTTAATTCTTAATCACAACTGGAGTCGGATATTCAAGCTAGAGAAGCAATGTTATCCAATGCCCCAGAAAGCCTCTGAGACCAGCATCCAAGGGTAGAACAATTTCACTTTCATAAGGCCTAATAAAATCTTCATTCCTTGAGCAGGCAGCAGAGGACCCACCCAAAGAACAACAGGGCATTCTATAGAACGCTAGGAAATGTGGGCTGTGACCAAAATCTGGAGTTCCCAAAACCCATCAGAGAAACAGGCGAGTCCTGGCCAAGGCCAACAAACTATGGAGAAGGACCTCAGGGTTCAAGAGCTGAGCAAATTTATACCCCAGTGTGCCACGTATAACAATAAATGTCTCAAGAGGTGGCCAAGGCCCATGGCACCCAACTTAGTGTGGATAAAAATGTCACCCAACAAAACAAGGGGGGAGGTGACAGCCCCCAGCCCTCACTATGGGCTCCCCCATTTCTCCTCTGTGATCGGAGGAACATTCAGCACGTCTTCTGTCTCCCTGTCTTCCATGGCTGATTAAGCAGTTGGGAGTAGAGTTTACTGTGAAGAAAGCAAACAGTTATGCGCCATCCGAGGTAAACATTACCTTGGCGGTGGAAGCTGAGAGGAGGCTCGTTGTCAGGAGGGATTATCATTATAATACTTAAAATAACATTTATAACACTTACTGAAATTACGCCAATGAAGTCTGCAGAGACACGGGAATGAAATCAGCTCGATGTGTTTTTATAAGAATACCAAAATCTCTGTCCCTGGGAGGAAAGTTAGAGGCGTTAGCGCTATTGCGGGGCCTCCATTAGCTGGTAAAATTTGAATACTGTTTCTGAGGTGAGCGCTAATCTTCTTTGAATCCTCCCAACACATTTTATCTGTAAAAAATTGTAGTTAAAAATTTAGTTTGATGGAATGATATTTAAGTGCTTTTCTTCATCTTAGCCTCTGAAAGCGCCCCAGAGAGTCTCCCTGTAATTTGTTCAAACGAAATAATATTTTCGTTTCCCCGTTTCTCTTTGTTGTCTTGGGTGATGAAAAGTAACATTTCTTTTCTTTCAATCCTATTAAGCGAGGCTCTCAGAGTGCCAGCCACTCAATCCAAATGAGATCTGGCAGACAGGCCCTCGGCTTAGAAAACAGGGCCTGCCAACCCCGCTTTCAGTCAGGAGCTGACATGTCACCAGGCAGCGTTTCCTAAGCAATAACCGGGGTAGCCAGTCAGCTGCGTGGGCCTTCCCTTTGCTCCGGCACTTACTCTCTCCTCTCCAGCAGCCAACACGCTGGGAATCTGGGCCACAGAACCCATGTCCTGTGTCCACCCAATCTCCCACCACTGCTCCTGCTCATAGATCCCCAGAGCACCCTGAGCTGCAGCCACATTCCAACTGCAATGCTGTTCCCCAGGGCAGAAAGAGCATGGAGTGCCTACCCTCGTCCCTTCCTTTGTGGGCTCAACCCCCTCCTACACAGCCTCTTGCATAGCCCAGTCGTCACAAAAACAGTTTGAACTTCCAAACTCCTACTCACTCTTCAAAACCTCTGCTCAAAAGCTACCTTTTCTCTGAGGCCCTCCTCAGAGACTTTTAGCCCAGCCAGAGGGTGTGACTGAACCAGTCACGGTGCACTCATTAACTATAACTCTACAGATGCTCTGTTACTTTCAAATGGAGCAAAATCAAATGAGCTGCTGGAGGATGACATGCACTGTAGACATGAAGTGAGCAAAACACAAGAGAACAGATGCATCCCAGCCGGTCTACACAAACACGTGCACACCCAAACATCAGTAGGAGTGTCAAGCAGCTTCTGGGGAAGCCAATGTGGGAAGGCTTCTAGAGGAGTTACACGAATCTTTCCCCCCAACAAACGCGCATTATATTTTCAGTGGAAAAATAAATAAATTCATATCAGTGGGGAACTTCCAGGGGCCATTGCAAATCTCCCCTCTTACCTCAGTAAAGCACTGTGGACAGAGAAAGGAATCTCCCCTTGGACAGCCTCATCACTTGCTGGCCTCAGGGACCCTGCTTCCCGTCCACATGTGACAGTTTTCCTACCACCCCACCACTGGTTTTTCATACACACCAAAAACCTCTGAAAATGAGATCCTTTCTGTGTCCTGCTCAAAACTGGGCTCTATCATCCTCTTTCTCTCTCTGCCTGTGGCAAACAGGGAAGAACCAAGAATGAGAAGATCTTGGGGCTAGCTCTGAGCAAAGAACCTGTTGACAGCAGAGCAACTGGACCCTCCAGGCCTTTCTGATGTGACGGCCACTAGCTATCTGACTGGAAACCCCTGCAGGACACTGGCCTTTGAGATTCCTAGATAAAGCTGCCATAGGACATAAGGGAAGCATTTTGTAAGTGCACTCATTGGACTCTACAGGGGACCGAGGCGGAAGTGGTAGTTGCCTCACTTCCTTTCTATGTAAAATGCCCATGGAGTGACAGTGATTTGAAAACAGACATAATTTAGTCACAGAAACAGTAGTCCTGTTAGTTTTATCCTGGTGGCATAATTTTCTTTACAAAGACATGAACCACCTACAAAATTATTTGCACACCATATACATACTTTATGCTACACAAACATGCACATGCATGCACACACACCAACACACACACACAGCATCAAGCTCAGCTGACCGGGACTAAGAGAGTACATCTTGTGCTGAATGTCCCATGATAGCAAGACACCTAGCACAGTGTAAGAGCACCAATGACACTCGGTGGCTCACTGATCACCTGAACAATACAAAGATCCTATAACCAAGCACAGCTGTTCTGGAAATGTCAACAGTCTGTCGGGAAGTTGAGGGTCAGAATGATCCCTGTGGCTTGGCGTTAGGGATTCAAGCGAATTCTTTTACACTACAAACTGAAGTCATGGGCAGGGAATGTAAAACCTGGGTGCTAAAGGATAGGCTGGCCACACACAGCAGGACATAAACATGGGATTCCGATAGGCCTCTGATAACCACAGGTGTTGTCCCAAAGTGTCCCTTCCTTAAATGTGGGTCATCGGCACCAACACCTCCATGTACAGTGAAGAAAGACACAGGGGCACCTCCAGGCCTCAGGCCATCCCTTGGAAACAGGAACTGAAATGGTCAGTACATCAGAGGAGGAGGCTTCCATGAAAGTCACTTCTAGTGACACAGCGGGTCCTTCCCCAGCATTCCTATGCCCCTGATGAGCGAGTGTGGGTTTATAGGACAGGGCCTGTGGAGCTCTCAGGGAATACCCCCTCCCGCAAGCCTGCCTCAATGTCATCTTTGTCAGGCTTTGCGGGCGCTGCTGAACTTAGGTTTTTGGGGACTCTCCCAGCAGATGCAGCAGCAGGCCTCCCCAGCCACTGAGATGGAGCTGCGGGGAGGGTCTGTGATCATCTACCAGCATGGCCCTAACACAGTAGCACAGAGCAGGAGGGGTCTGGCTGGACACAGTTTCAGAGGCAAGCAGCCACAGCTGCAGTATCATCAAGCTTAAGTTTCTCCTGAACCTCTCCCTGGTTTGCAGGTGGCATTATGCCCTCCCTCCCCAGGGACATCTGTCCTCTGCTATGCTTACCCCTGTGACCTCTGTGTGTACAAGTCTCTGTAGAGACCCTTTCCAAGCATCCTGTGGTACTAGTGATTGGGGTTTCCACTAAGAACTCGAGGGAGATATAGTTCAGCCCCAGCTAATAGCACACTCTGTGGATCTCTGCCAGTCTAGAAGGATACTTCATTCACCCACCTGGCTGCTGGGCCACAGCCCGTCATTTCCTCTCATGGCTGAGCATACCTTCCTCAGGCTTCTCTGAGCCCCAGCCAAGGCTTTCTCAAGGCAAAAAATAAGAAATGCTCGAAGAATCCCAGAATCAGTGACAGGGGCAACCCTACCATTATCCAAATGACCTTTAGCAAAAGGGACTTGGTAAGGCCCTGGAGGAAACCGAGCAACCAACTCTGTGATCACACGTCGATGGATACCTGAAACCTGACATAACTGGGGTAAGAGTCATCCTCATCACCCCGACACTCACATAGTCTCCCAGACTCCCTATGCCGTCTATGGAGCTGTCACTGTTGCACGGCCTTTGGTGGGGGTGGGAACAGGCTTCTCAGTCATAGCCATTTCAAAGTCTGTCTGTGTGTGGGATGCAGCTCGCCTCTGCCAGAGAGGGCATGCTTTGCAATCTGAACGGGCAGGCTTGTTAACTGACTGTTGAGTCTAATGTTATACCACTATTCTGCCTCTCGTTAGCAACACAAATTACCAGCAATTAGCTGGCTGACTGTTCAAAGGCAGTTCAATTTCATGTATAAAGAGAACTATATAATGCTTAATGTATCTATCAAATGTAATAGCCCAAACAAAATTAATGATATGAACACAATGAGTGCTTATACGGGATAATTACAAGGTGTCGGTCATGAGAAGCGTGCCACAGCGTCAGACACACAATGCAGGCAAACAGTCACCAAAGTTGTCAAGGCTGGGCCAGCTCTTAGGAAAGAGGGAAGTCACTGTGGGGCACAGTGGGGCTCGGCCCCATCCGGTGACAGGGTGGGAAAGGCAGGCCACTGTGGTGTCCGAAAAACACAAGACTCTAAGCAAGATGGGAGGATTGATTTTTCTCATCTGTAAAATGGGGAAAATTTACAACTGCCTAGCAAAAGTCTAACCTGCACCCCATATTTGCATAATAAAGAAAGGGCTTTGCTAGCTGTCCATATCTCACCTGGAGGAAAGCAGCCATGCTGTTGATGTTGTTATTATTATTACCTTAAAATTTCCAAGGTGAGGCCCAGCAGACCGTTTCTCTCCCTCGTCACTAACAGTATGGTGGCATGATACAAACGACACTTCGATTTAATTACCATCCCGTTTCCCCCTCCGGTAACTAAACATTTTCCTCTGCTCAGTATCCCTGGAATGACAGGGCCATTCCCAGTGTATTACTTGCATATCTATAATTAAATAATTAAGAATTGTTCAAGCCCTTCCAAACACAACAAAAGGCGATGATTATTTCAAACCCACTTTAGGAGAAGTCAAGCCCCGATCAGTTCCATCTTTTGCTAATAGTTATGCAAGGCTGCACCGGCAGCATTCCCTCTTGCATGCCAGCACACCAATAAATTAAGATATTCCTGGCCGCATCTGCACGAGGGAAATTAGAGCATTACCTGGTCCCCGCCAGTGTGCCAGCTCCGAGCGGCAGGCGCAGCCCACGCTGGGCGACCAGCTGTCTGTGAATGTGGCGTGTGGATCACAGCTCGGAGCCAGGGGATCTCTTAGGAGGTCTGCTCTAATATCAAAACTGCCGCGCCGCAGGACTGTTCCCTTCACGGCACAATATTCAAACACTTCTCCCGCCTCTCTTTCCAGATCTGAAACCATGCTGAACCTGGTCCTGGGACCATCCAACATCCCAGTCCCAGCCCCAAGAGCCCCACGGATTTGGATTTTTCATGCTGCCTGGAGTCCTAGGTGGTAAGGTCAGCACCAAGACACCTTGTTTCCTGAGTCCCCAGCTCTAGCTTTAGAGATGCTCTGACCTCATTACTGGTGGGTGTAATGTCACCAGGAACAGTTTTGATGGTGGCATGGTGGCCCTTACAAAGGCTTCACAGCCAAACAGATTCCAAAATGGTTCACATAAGCCTGAACTTACACCTTGAAAAGGGAGAGAGAGCTATTTTTCCAGAAATGATGGGCTTCCCATGCAAGTCCCAACGTGCACACCACAAGGATCAATATTCAGCTTCCCGAATATTCTTCAGGCCCCATCCTCCTGCATTCCTAGGGCTAGAGACCCTGCTCTGGAACCAGCCCCTGTGCTCCAGACCAATGAAAGCAGACACAAGAGCATATTGTCCTGAGAGTTGGCAGGCATGCCAGGCATCTGGGACTCGGCAGAACGGGGGCATAGTGAGGTTCAGCAATCACTGGGGACGGACCCACGGTGCTGAGGCAAACACTGGAGTGTGGGAGAAGCCAGAGGCGTGCTCAAGCACACTCAGTAGGACAGTCAGTAGACAGCGGGCCATGCAGTTGCAAAGGAGAGGAAAGGCAGTCTGGACTGCAGGCCATTGATCAGAAGGGAGTGGCCAGCAAGGCTCAATGTTTAGTAGCCTGGAGGACTCCAAATCCATCAGCTTCCAGTTGGGAATCCTCCAGCAAGAAGAACTTGAAAGAACCTTTAACATGTGCTAACTTATCTTTCTCAAAACCTTCTGGCGAACTCCTTGTAGCCATTCAGTTTGAACATCCATCCTCCTTCTGACCTCCAATGACTGTCTACCTCCTAACTTCATGTATCTATCTTTTCTCATATGAAATTTCTCAGATGACAGGGACCCCTTCCTAACCCACTTACAATGAATGATCTGAACAGTTCCATGCCTGCCCCCTGTCATCTGATTGAGTCCTTTAGGGTACAGTCTGTGTTTGCCTTGGCCGAGGCTACTCACTCAACATAATGCAGGCACAAAATAGGTTCCAAGCTCACAGGAGAGGGCCTGAGACCCAGCTGCCGTAGAACATATAAACCAAAGAAAGGTCCAGTTATCAGGAGCTTTCTGATCCCGTGTACAGTGGGCTAAACTCTATTCTCCCTCCACCCAGCTGAGGCTGAACACAGAGCTCCCACTGGGCCCCCATGATGGTGCAAACTAGATCTTCTCCCTCCATGCATGGGGGTGTGTACTACATCAAACTGTGCTGTATCTATCTTGGCCTCACAATGAGATTAAATGCCATCCACGGTGGTCTTAATGGTGCGCAAATGCGCCACAGCATTCTGAGGCCTTTCTCACTTCCCACCTTCTCCACACATCCTCTTCTAGGATAAAGTGTATGCTCTAGCCTAAGTTCAGTTATGAACTGCTTATGATGCGAGATGTTTTCACGCTAGCCTCTCCAGTAGATTGAAAGCTTCTAGAGGCAGAAACAAATCCTATACTTTTTCAATATCTTCCTTGATCTAAAGCGGAGAAAGTGTATTTGGCAGACTAGTCTAAAGAAAGTGCCACCATGCTACCACCATGCCACAGGTGGCAGAGAATGCCAAACAGGCACTGGCCAGCCGTCTTGAGGTGAATGATCTAGTCACAGGACTTGACTTCCTGCCCATTCTCTCTGCCCTCCCTCAGACATTAAGGCTCTATGAAACATGACTTACACCAAGTCCCAGAGGGTATTGTGGCCAGGGCCAATGACTTAGACCCTCTTTCTGAGATTCTCGAGTTGTCTCTGTTGAAAGCTAAAGGGGCCTCAGAGCGTAAAGAGGAACAAACCCAAACATGGAACCCCTTCTTCCCAATCCCCAATTCCAACAGCTCAAAGGCCACAATCGAGGAGAATCCTGACTGCTGGCAACTTCGCTGACTACCCTTCCAGCCAAACACTCAAGGCAGAAGGTGACTCGCTCTCAAGCCCTCCATTCTCAGTTCTTCAAATTAGTTTATAAATGTTATTTCTTCTGCGTCTGCTGCTCACTCTACTCAGGGCTAAGAAACCCAGCTCAAGACCTGACGTGGGTATCACTTTTCAAATGCCCAAATCCCTGTAAAGGTTTAGTGTCTAGCTGTGTGCATTTTGCTCAGTATTAACATGTTCAATGGAGTACTTTGATTTTTTTTTTATCTAGACGCCAGAAGCTGGTGAATATATGCTTCATAGCTTCAGATAAACCTTTTGTTCTTCTGGGGCTGATCAGCTGGTGGAGCAGCGAGAGGGAGAAGGGAGGGGAATTCACAGGGGCTCAGCGGTTTCAAAAAGTCAAATTACCTCTGAGCCATAGCAAGGCTGATAATTTAAATGAAAAAATATATATACAGGCCGCAGCACACAACACCGTCTCTGTTAGGACTTTTAATGAAGCCCCAGTTGTGATGACACTGAAGCCGGGAACGCTACGGTGGGATAATTACTTGGCTCCCACACAGCTGAGTTCCATAGATGCATTATTAACGGCACATTCCTCGCCATAACGAGAGCTGAACAGAGGTAGGCTCACAGACCTTGGCGTCCGCCATTAGCGGCCTGGCACAAACACAAATGAGTGTTTTCACAAAAGCATGCAAAGGTTGTGAAATTCCAATGAATCTGTGCTGGGAGGCGGAGACACGGGTGGGGGGGGGAAGGTCTGGGGGTGTGTGTGTGCACATATGCTCACACACACACACACACACACACACACACACACACACACACACACACCCCTGTGTGACCGGAGATGTCACCTTTCCTGTACAAAGTACTTGGAGTAAGGCAACCTGGGAAATTATGGACTCAGAACACATTGATTTTCCTGCAGCAGATCCAAGCAGCAGCCTGGTGAAGAATTACCGAGCAAAGAAAATCATCCAATACTCCAAGAACCTGGCTCTCCCATGTCAGCCATCCTGAGCTCACCTGGCTGGGGCACTGTGCTGCCCAGCTGGACACCCACTTGGCACCAGCAGGCAGTTCCCTGTTACACCTAGGTTCTCTTCCTGAATTCACACTCACAGGGTCAATATTTTTAAGACATGCAAGCACTCCTCAGACTCCCAAGTTTTCAAGACATACAGGTTCTCCTTGGACTCCAAGGACTTCTGGAAAGGGTTAAATGCCATTTGGGTATTCTTGCACTGAACTAACCCCAGTTACAATCAAGAATGCAGGCACACAAACATCTTCACAAGGGCCTTTTGGGGCCCTATGGACATCCCAGGCATAGGCTCCAGAGCCCCAGTGACTTAAGGGAGGCTGGTGGGACAACAGAGCCCCAGTCCTATGCTTCTTCTTAGTCTCCTCCAATTTGCTTCCCCCGAAAGCGTCTGTTTCAAGGTGACCCTGTTTCACGAGTTAGCCCCAGCATCCCCCGCCTGCTCACAGAACCAGGGGCCTCCCAGTAATTAACACCCGCACTTGATGAGGTCCAGCTGGCAGACTGACGCTGTGCCAGCATCCTCCACTCCAGCCCAGGCGTCTCCAGCCAGCCCTGTGAGGTCTCCTCCCTCCCACACCGTTCTGGCTACTCTGTCCCCAGAGAAAAAGGCGGAAAGTCACCCATCACGGACACCTCACACAGAGCCCTTTGTCAAAGTAAATTGCTAACTGCTCCAATTGGAAGTATGAAAGTATAAAAGGTGGCAGTTCCTATAATGGAGTGCCAAGCAGCCAAAGATGATGGCAGGAGGAGTGTGTGCCGACCCAGAAAACGGCCATCATCCGCTATTTGAGGATACAGTACAAAACAGCACCAGCTCTGCTTAAACCACATTCGATGTACACAGAGCTAGTTTGCAGGGACACAAACCTGCTCATGGCTGCCTCTGCTAGTGAAGTCAGGATGGGCAAGGAGGTTTGCAAGGCCTTGCATAATGGTGGCACTTCCTAGTTTGGGTTAGAACTCCAGCAGGCCACATGCTTATAGCGATTAAGCTTTTCTGCATATAGTGGTACATCAACAGTTATTACTCACTTGTCCATATGTGTGCTTTTCTGTATACATACCAAACAGCAGTAAAAAGTTCGTTTTAAGTCTGTTTACATGTATACGGAGACACCAAGTCTAGGAAGGCAAACAACAGCTTCCTGGGAGGGGAGAGTAAGATGATTCCTGCACCTTCTTTCTGTGCATCCGCATCTTCTCTCAGTGAGGAAAAACATTATTTTAGTTTAAACAAACAAACAAAAAGCCTTCTTTAAAGAGTGATGGGTAATTTGCCTTTAGTTATAAAGAACATAGCAATTAGCAAAGTTGATAATAATCACGCTGTCATCAGCCACTCAGGAAATACAGCACTAAAATGTAGTTTGGATCTGTTCCCACCCCCTAGAAGAGCGCAGACAGACTCTTCCACAGAAATCACTTGTGGGAGTGAATTGCATAAGCTGCATTTCCCAGTGTGACCTGTGAGCAGCGTGAATGCAAAGGATAAGCCCGGATGCCGGTAGCTGTAATGTGCATGTCGTTACACACACAGGCCTAGGGCTGGAACCACAGCACAGATGGACAAAGGCAGAGCAGTAAGAAGCACACCCAGTCAGCTCAGGCGTGTGGAGCTGCCACCTTCCAGAGCCTAGCCTCCTGGGAAAGCCTTGCCCTAGCGCTAACCTGGCTCACTTTAGATGGCCTTCTAAGAGGACCATGAACTCCTGGCATGATGCTCCCACCACCAATGTGCAGAATAATAAGGAAGAAGGAGGCAGGGAGCAAGCAAGGGACCAGAGAGACATCAAGTGTGGCTAGGGCACCCCCCACACCCAGATTCTTTCAGTACCTAGATAACATGGATTGCTAGGAGAGTGAGGAGAGACCCCTGGTGGTGAATGCCACCCCCCAACCGGCAATTTAGCTGTGACCCCCAACTCATTCTGACCAGCAGAATAAGAGCGTGTGTTCTCAGAGTGCTGTCCAGGCAGCGTTCCTCTGAAAGCCTCACCCCTGCCTACTGGTATCCTTCCAGAAGTCTGGAAAACTGCGGAGATTTCTGGTGGAGTTGTAGTGCCTCCCTCAGGCTGCTACAAACTCAGCCAAGAAGCTCTGAAGCCTCTGAGAGCGGCTTTTCCAGATGCTGAATGGAAGGTGAGGGCCCTGGCAGGGGAGGGGAGGGAGGAATGGCCCTTAAGGCCCCAGAAACCGGTGTTATGCCTGGGGTGCCCAGTGAGGAGGACCACTTCCTTTCTTCATAGACATTACTTAAGCAAACACACGGGGGAAGTACCTCCACCAGAGAGGAAACTGAAGACTTGCTTGAAGGCTCTGAGAACAATGCTCCCTAGAGGCAACCCATCCCCTGTAAAAGGTAGGGAATGCTGTCTTCAATTGCTCACGCCAAAATGTGAGTTCTTGAGGGTCCCTTCTCAGTAAGGATGAGAAGCTAGAGTAGCGGGTCTCCCTCCTATAGGCTGTGCTGTGGCTCTCAGACCCAGGTCTAGTGTGCCCTTTCTTTATTAAAACATTCTGCTTTACCCTTTGTCCCTTCCCTCCCCCTCCCACCCCTCCCTGCCTCTTCCTCTCTTTCCGTCAGAAAGTTTAGTTTGGTGGAAAAAAGAACTACACCCTCAACCAGCAGCCTCTAGTCTGGGAAGTCCAGCCCTACACCAGTAAGTATACACACACACACACACACACACACACACACACACACACACACACACGAGGGGGGATTCATCAACATACAGTCACAGTCATACACAAAATGTACAGAGAAATCAACAAACAGATCCAAAATACAACATAAACACTCAAAGACGATCACCAAGTGAAGAGCCAAAATCAGACGCGTTGACCCCGTAATCACAAAGGCACATAAACACATCCGAACACAGAATTCACCCACAAACTTGCCAACAAACAAATGTGGGGAGGTGAATTTCATAGAAACTGTGCATACCCTCTCAACAGCAACAGTCTGTGGGAGCCAAGAGGCCCGTTCGTGCCCCAGGCTCAAAGGGCAACTTCAGAATCCTTAGAAATAAACCCAGAGGACCAGCAGTGCCGGATGCCCGGGAAGAGCAAGGAGGCAGAAAGGGGCGGGTCATTACAAAACAGGCCCAGGGTCAGCAGCTCTCTGAAGGCAGCAGGGCCCAACCCAACCCTTTTATAACCTCTTTCTTGTTTTGGTCCATAAACTAACCCCTCCAAGAAAACCCCCCAAACTGTCTAGTGTCCTTCAGTCCTCTCCAGGTAATCCTGACTGGAAACAGCCAATAGCTAGAAGGCAGAGCATGGATGGAGGTGAGAAAAGAGGTCTCTCCTGTGCCTACCAGGGCTGTTTTTCCTTCTGAACGACTAACTCTGTTTTAGACAGACTCAAGAAGTTACTTAGCAGTTCCCTGTGGAATAAGGGATCCACACGTGACAGACCCTCACAGGGACATTGTCCAAGATGTGCTTTGTTGGCAGTACACAGGCTAGGAGCACTGAGATCAACTCTTCATAGATGCCCCAGGACTCAAGTGGCCTGCGTCAGCCCCTGATGAAGCTTGAACCTAATTCTCAAACCTTCCTTCAGGTAACCGCTCAGATGACTGAGCCAGGCCTGATGCAGGTAGATGAACCTCTGATATGCAGCTCCCACAGAAGGGTACCCAGGTAAACATTTAAAAGACCAAGTCCCCAACTACAGGGGTGCTAACAACGGCCTGTGTCCTTACTCCTCAGCCTGTAACCTAGGGAACGGACTCAAAACAAAACCTGAACAAACTTCCTCAAACCTTGAGTGACTCCCATGAAACAGCACCAAACTTTAGACCACACTCACTTCCCGGAAGGAAAAAAAAAAATCAATTGTCTTTTTAAACCTCTATAGTATTTTGTCAATATTTTTTATTACAGTGGAGAATGTATAAATATTTTATTATAAACCAAAGGCCTAAAATAAACAGTTTAGTAAATAGTTATTACATTACAAGGAAAAACATCTGTGGAAACGGCTTTCCATGTAATTATTCTTGCTATTTTACATTAGCGCTCAACGTGAATTTCTTTGGCACTAATATCTCACTTGTTCTAAATCTTCATCCTTGTTGCTATTATTAAAATCTTAAAAAGGTGCCAAATCTTAAATGAAGAAAAAAATGATTCGCTAGAAATTATTCATACCACAGTGAGCCGCTACTAAACCTGGCAGGGGTGCAGTATTTTCGGTGAAATTAACATAAAATATACAACTGCAAATTATCCAGGAAATAGCTATGTTCTTTACGGCATGCTTTTACATTCAGAGAAAAAAAAAAAGCGTTCTCTTTCTCCATCGCGCACAAAGCCACGAACAGCTCCATTCTGGCAAGTTTTAAAGGGAAAGTAATAGATCTCTCAGCGGAGCTGGAGCTCTGGAAAGGGGCTGACAAACACTCACGGGTAGGCTCACCGGCAGGTCAGCAGTAGGTGAGCACCAGCCCATGTCAACCCCGGACAACCAGGGCAGAAAAGGCAGAAAAATATAGCCTCCGTCTTTCTCCATAACACAGAATGGATTTCCTCTCCAAGGCCTCAGCCCTTCCTCCTAAACACAAGAAAAACTGTAACACCATGTAAAATGCAAATGTCCCTGTAAATATTTTATAAAATTGTTGCATACATCCCAAAAGCTATAGGTCTTAATTGAGAGCAGGCGATTTTTCTAGTCAATATATGGAAATGGAAAATGCTAATTTGTGTTTTTCTACTTATGAAAGACCCTGGAGAACAGCAAGGCACAAATGCACTCACTTTAATATTATAAATATAATTTGGCTCCCTCTTTACCATCCCGACAGCCATGGCTTTTATCTCCCTGTGGCTGCAGGGGGAGAGGAAGAATCGCTTTCACAGCATTCGCCAGGGAAGACAGCCTCGGATGATGGCAGGGGGCACATCAGGCACAAGGCCGCATGCTTCCCCACCCCCACCCCTCCTGGGACTGGCAAACAGGGGTATAGCATGATTGGGCCACATGCCAGAAAGCTTTGTCCCACCTGATGTGCAGCCTGCCCACAGGACAGAAGCCAGAACCGTGGCCAGTGTGGGCCATGTGTGTCCCTTGCCCTGTGGGGCCTGCCTGGGCTTGGAGCTTCACCTAGCTGCCCAAGAGCCATCTCTGGGCTGAGGGTCACTTGTTGAACAGCCATGGGAGTGCAAGCAGGTGGCCAGGGGATGTTAAGATTGGAGTGTCCAAACTGCAGAGAGAGCAAGGCCACAGTCCCCTCAGGAGTGCCACTGCCCTCCACCCCATCCTCCATCCTACTTGTCAGCCCAGCCTTCTACATACACCCCACCCTGTGACTTTTACACAGTTGAGGCCACTTGAATCTGAGTTGGTCTGCACTGAGGTCTGCAGGTACACTAAACACATCTCCACTGAAAAGTTTAATAGAGAAGTATTTAAAAGCTCGTTAGGTGGATTTTTAGATGTGCTGAATTAAATAAAAATATTTTTTTTTATTCTTCCCATTTCCTCTTACTTTGCTCTTAATGTGGTGGACAGAAAATTTCAAATTCAACACATGGTTCCCATGCTGCATCTCTTTGGAAAGCCTGCTGGGTAGGACACCCGGATGTGCTGGGGAAGCACATGCAAGCTGGATGCTGTGACTCTGTTCTTGGTGTCCAGGGTTCTGCAAATTCCCAAATCCTCAAGTCAATGGGTGTAAGAAAGCACCACAAAGCAGAGGGGCCATCACTGGCCTCTAATCCAAGGCTCAGCTCCTGCCCATTCCTCAACCAAAGGCCCCAAAGCCTTGGTGACTTCTCCAGAAAGATTTCTCCCATCCCAGCCCTTCATACAGTTCGACCGCTCCTTCCCCATCCCATGACCACATAGGTTTGTGCTCAGGGAGTCCACAGCACCCCGGATTGCTAAGCATCCATACTTTCATCCACATTTTACAGCTTTATAAACAGAGGTTCAGACAGTCCAACCCACCTGCTTAAGGCCACTCAGCATATGGGTGGCAGAACCCGGTGGGAAGGCTCTTCCCAGTACAGGGCTTCAACAGCTGAACATGGAACCCAGGTGGCCTCTATAACGCAATTCACAACAGGCCCACACAGAAACAACCTAAACCCAAATCAGTGAAACACCACTTTGAACACAGTGATATAGAACAACAACACACACAACAATAAAAAGGATTAAGGCATCAACTTCATTCCAGCCTCCTGGATGGATGTCACAGACGAACGCTGGCCTAAGGTCAGACCCAGGGTCAGTATACCGTGAGTTTGTGCAGATATCCAAAAAACAGGCAAATAGCTATGGCGGAAGACTCTGAACAGCAGCTGTCCTGGGGGAGGGGGAAAGGGGAGGGGAGTGGGAGGGACGGGGTGGTAAAGACTAGCAGCAGGAGTGGTCTGTTACCAGGTGTGTGAGCTGCTGGTGTGGGTACACCTGTGCACTCTTACTGCACTGGCCTTGGCCTCTGCTCAAAGGAAGACCTTCCTGAGTATGGAGGCAGCAGTGACCTCAAGGTAGGGCAGCACCTCACTAGAAAGAACGAGCCCACACAGCCCTACAAGGAGATACCCCAAAAGCTAAGCCAGTGAAGCCAAGAGTCTAGGAACCTCTCTAAATCAGAAAGACAAAATTCCCAGTAACTTTTGGGTCTCTCTGTTCCAATAAGTGCTAAGAGAGGCCCCCTAACTGTGGAGATTGGGCCCAGTGGGGCACCATGAGCTGGCCCCCCTCTTGTGGGGAGCAAGGAGGTAGCTAGTGACGTTTATTACCCGCCTGCAGCGAGACTGACCGCAGGCCTCCTCTGCCTACACTGAGCCATTAGCTGGTAATGGCCCCAGAGGCTCCCGGCCAGACCCGGGCTGTGCACACTCACAACACCAGTGACACTAATGACCGCCACATTGTGCAGATAAATCATCATTGCTCAGAAGGGGCTCCGGCTGGCTGGCGGTCTCCGAGCTTCATTTCACGAATTTTCCTAATACTCAGCTGCCTTGTGAGGGGTTCTTGGGCAGACACATCGTCTGCAGATTTCTCTAATGCACTGTTGTAAAGAAGGGGCAAAAGGAGAAAAGGGGGGGAAATCAGGTCATGTCATGCCACAGAGGTCCATGGTGGGGGAGCCACGGCCTGGAGCAGAATCCTTGTCTGGGATTCCTCAGGCATCCATGCAACACACTAAAAACAATGATGCAGGGACCCCTGCCAGTCCAAATCAGAATTCCACAGGCCAGGAGGCTTCATGATTCACAGAGCAACATGGCATGGCGGTCAAGGCCATAGATGACCACAATACCTGGGCTCTAGCCCAGTACTGACACCTGCTGGTTGTATGGCCTCCAGCAGGTCCTTTTACCTCTACATTTCCTATGAACAAAATGGGGAGATGCGGGTGAGAACCCAGTGCTCACCACCTGGTACATAGGTGCTCCTTGTAGCTAATATCACCATGGCCCTTCTCCTGCTAAAATTCAAAGGACAGACCACAATGGCCACTGTAAGATACTTGTTCTCTGCAGGTTAGGACTTGGACTCTGGGTCCCAGGAGGGGGGATGCTCACTGTCACAAGGTTCATTGGAATGATTGGCATCCCACCATGGTCACAGGAAAGAGGAAGCACTCTCTAGAAAGAGGCAGTGTACATAGGCTCCATGAGTCAGTGCAGGACAGATATAAGGGGCTGGGAAAGCTCCAGGCTTACCCCTGAGACCTGCTGACAGAAGTCACCCTCAGCCTTAGGATCAAAAGTCACACTAGAGTATCCCAGGGGCGTCTGGACAGCAGCCTCAGCCTGCCATCCTGGAGGAGGGGACAGAAAGAGCCTTGGGCATAAACAGACTCCTCAGGGCCCAAAGGCGCTGGCCCTCTTCCCCTACCCTGGCACCCAGCCCTCCTCTACAGGTGACTAGTCCTTGCTCTACACCTCAACCTTGCTGTGGAGTCCTCTCCCAGGTTCAAATCAACTCAGATCTTACACACAGTTGTACTCAATTATTGTTTGATCGCTAAATTTTTTCTTTCTTTTTTTTCTTCTTCTTTTGTTTTTCGAGACAGGGTTTCTCTGTGTAAGAGCTCTGCTGTCCTGAAACTTGCTTTGTAGATCAGGCTGGCCTTGAACTCCGAACTACTTCTGCCTGGCTAGGGCTGGGATTAAAGGCGTGCACCACCATGCTCAGCTTTAAATAACATTTATTTATTTATCTATTTCTCTATCTATCTATCTATTTATTTAGTTGTCTATTTAATATGTATGAGTGTTTTGCCTGGTTGTATATCTGTGCAGTGTGTGCATGTCTGGTACCTCAGGAGGCCAGAAGAGGGCATCAGATCCCCTGGGACTGAAATTATAGACAGTTGTGGGCCACCCTGATGGTTCTGGAAATTGAACCTGGGTCCTCTGGAAGAGCAGTCAGTGCTCTTAACTGTTGAGCCATCTGCCCAGCCCCGAGCAGGACTTGGTTTCTAACCCATCATGTTATTCCCCGCTCAGCAGGGTCAACTTTCTGTTTTGGATCTGAGATACTCCATTCTCAGCCTCACTCTATTTAGGCTCAAAATGACCAACGAGGAGACCAGAGTCCAAGTCACTGATGCTCCCTGACCACTCTAGGGCGCCTCCTTCAGAACTGCTTGAGTGCCAGCCTTTCCAACAGCACAACTCTCCCAGTTTCACAAGCCCAACCGCCAACACTCAGTCCTCCCACAGCCCCCAGTGTAGGGCAAAGCCACAAGGCCACCTCATGTGCTCTCCAACCCCAGGAGCCAAGCTGATGAGAGGCAGAGGTTACGGGGCTGTCCATTGTCCACTGCGGCTGGCAATCACAAGGCAGGCCTGCTGACCATGGCCTGCACAGGGAGGTTCAGGTGGGTTCAGTACCCCAGGGGAACAGGTGTGTACAACCTCTCCCAAACGGGAATCTGCTTGACGGGAGCATGGCCCGGCCTGGAGACTAGAGCTGCAGGAATGCGACCTACAGGCCACGTGTGGACTGAATTCCTTCTCCTGGGCTGTGCATCTCCAGCATCCGGGAATCACACCTTGCTTGATTCAAAACCAGGTCAGAGAAAAGTGGCTCTCATTTCCGGAAGGGGTGAGTGGGCCTCCCGGGGAAGGGTTCTGCAAAAGTCTCCAAACTGAACGTGAGAGGCGAGTGGGAACCAAGCCTCATTCCCTCGGTGGCCCCACAGCTGCCAAAATTACTGACAAACTGACCTACAAAGAGTTTCTATTTTGTGAGCAAACCCCAAAGGTTAACAGTAGAGCCGCTGGCAGGCAAGCCGCACCACAGAGAAGCCTTTGCAGCTGTTCCGGCATGATGCCTGGCACTGAAGTACCAAAAGGAAGAAAAATTCCACAGCCATGAAAGGCAGGGCCCCGGACCACAGCCAAAGGGCAATCGGATCCCTAGGCTCTGGATCCCTGCTGCCATTAGCGACTGCCTGTGATGGAAACCACAGAACCATGATGGAAACAGTTCTCAGCCTGCACACGTGTGCTGTGGAGAGCTACCATTCAAACAATTGTGCCTCGATGTAACACCAACTCTGTGGACAGACCATGCATGTGACGTGTTTCTCTAGGAAGTTAGATACAAAGTCCAGAAGGTCTTTGTACACGGTCTAAAACACCACCATCTTAAGCTATTCTAGGGACCCAAGTCATCACACTCCCATTCCATGTTTGAGGATGCTCGGGCCTTGCCAGTGTATGACATTAGGAGAAGGAATGCATCCCTTCACTGTTTCTATGAGAATGTCTAGTCGGCCTTCCCCCATTATCATCCTGCAAGAGGCCCTTTCTGGCTGGCAGGAGCAGAAGCCGGGCTAGGGACAGACAAACATGGAGTTACCTACCCCTCTCCAGCATGGTCACCAATGCCAGAGAAAGCTTTAGACAGGCACAAGACCAGCCGAGAGGAATGAAGGACAGAGAGGACCCTGCAGCCTGGGCTCCTGTGCGTCCCCACTCACCTTCCACTTGGATCTTGAAGAGCACCAAAACCCACTGGCGCCCTGTCACTCTGATGGGCCAGTTGGGAAAGTGTCCTCCACAAGGGCTGAAGACTTCTGCAAACCACCCACCAGGATAGGCTGACACACATGTGTTCCAGGCCTCTTAAATGACAGGAGGGGCAGAGCAAGCAGTTCTGGGGCAGACTTTGCCGACCTTAACCATGGAAGCTACAAAACACTCTTTGTAGAGCAGAGCTCAACAACCACACCTCTCCAGGGACACCTCTCCTCTGGTGGCCCAAGGACACCTGCATGAAGTACGGCTGTGAGACTACAATTTGAGACATATCTGCTGGCCTCATTTCTGGAGTCTCTCAACAGCTCCAAGGTTCCCACCGAGCTCTCAGCCAGCAACAGCAGGGACCGCATGGCCCAGAATCCTCCAAAGCTCCCCATGATACAAATTCTGGAGCTAGGGGAGGGGTACTTGTTGACTGCATAGAATCCCAGGCTATCCTCGGGAAACTCTCACTCAATTTCAGGCCTTTGCTGAATAAAGGAGTGAGATCACACATGTGAAGAAGAAAGGAGACAGACACAGAGATGTCAGGAGTGGTCTGTATTTTGCCACCTCTGGTCAGCTGTGTGACCTTGGGCAAGTGTTTTTCCTCATCTGGCTCTCACTTTCTTGGCTTTGGCAGAGTACAGAGACCATCCAAACACTGTTCCTAACACAGAGAACACTGAGCTCTCCCTCTGGAGACAGAGCCAAGTCTACCCTGGCTGGAGTTACTCTTAAATAGAGAGAGGACACCCTCTACCATCCATCAGGAAAATGAAATGGCATTTTTTCCGCTGACTGAGGCCTACCCTGGAAAGCTGTGAGCTGGGCAAGGAACATTTCTGCACACCCCTCAGCATCTAGTTAATTTCCATTTGAAATAAACACATTTTCAAGGCCAAGGTGATAGCTGGCAGGTGGTGGATACTAAACCTAGGGCTGACTGACAGGTGTCAGTTTTCAGTCACTGCTTCCCAGTAGCCACCAGACTGTGAAAGGAGGGCAGGTGTTCTGATGACAAAAATTCCCAAATTGCCTGATGCAGAAAGCAGGAGAAAATTCCTGCAAGAGGGATTTCAGCCTCCATGAGCCCACCATGCCCAATACAGGGTACTCCAGGAAATTGAGGGCAGTGACTGGAATATGAAGACTGTACCGCAGCTGTGTGCACAGATCCCACAGCTGTCTTAATGGCTCGGAGAAGTCAGCAAAAGTGACCATGTTCCAGAAAAGCCCCGTCCTCTGGGGTTAGGAGCAGAGTGACATCAAGCTCATTCCCATATGGATTAATGCTTTAGCCACATGGCCTGGGCTGAGGGCTCAGCAGGGAACCCCGAGTCAGGGGAAGTACAACAGTGTTTTCTCAACTGTAACAGAAGTCCCGGATCAAATATTGGCCCTGTATCATTGTCTGGCACATGTGACCACAGGGCACTGGGATATAAGAAAACCAAGAGGACATCCTAGCTACGTGTTTGCATTGGTTGAGCAATGTTCTTGCTGTCCCAGAAACAGGTTTCCTAAGTCTCCAGGCAGAAATGGTACAGGCCACCCAAAGGCTGACTGGCCCTGAGCAGTGATCATTCAGTGGGGTCCTGTGGGAAGGGGGAAGTTAATGACAGCCAAGAGAAGGAGAGGTCTACTCCAGAAGGAGAGGCAAAAACATCACCCCCAAATGATCTGCACTACTACACCAGCGCTCTCTTTCTGGTTAAACAGGTATTAAAGGCTCATGCTGGGATAGGCAAAGTCTTTCACACAGGCAACAGCTGAGGACACTTGTCCTTCCAAGAAGTACTCCTTATTGGAAAGCCCTTGGGCAAACCTCACTCAAAGGGGTTTTAGTGGGTGCTGTACTGTAAAGGGACCCTCTCTGCTCACTTCAGCCATAATTTCAGACGTGTAAGGTGATGAATCAGGCTGAGTGAACCAAGAACCTCAATTCCTGTATCCTTTACCTGTGGGTAAAAATCTCTTCCATCTTGGTCCACTAAAGCTACGGACATATTTTTACTATCCATGGGAATTAGCATATGGGAATCCAGTCTCGACCTAGGTGCCGAGGGCAGAGAAGTCAGCTGAAATGGCTTCTGGAAGCCAGTTTATGCCAGTCTCCTGCATTGCTATCAGCCCACCAGACTTCAAAGGAACAGCAGTAAGAATCCTTTTCCGGGAAAAGATGGGCTGAGAACAAGGTTGTTTCAGCCCCATGAAAGTACCAACAAGACTGCTTCAGAGCAGGTCTGTAATTAATTCACACATTCAACTGTTAAGTCCAGAAATATGTCCATGTTGACAATCTGCATTCGAGGCTTCAAAAACAATCTGTCGAGTTTTCATTTGCCTAGCAGTCTCGGAAGTGTCCTGACTCCGGTACCTACCCAAGTGCCGCCTGGAGCCGCAGGTTCCTGAGATGATACCCTGGGGATGAGAGAGGAGGCTGAAGATGCTCAGCTGAGTAAATAGTGTTTGTGCAAGAGCTGTCCCCCCTGTGAAAGGAAGAGACAACCAAGCAGCCCATGAAATTCTAGTACTCCCCTTTCCAAGCCCCATAGCAGCCCTCAACTACAGGGCCTAGGGAGTTCTCTTCACCCTCTAGTTCCTACTTGAATGATCTCATGCCCAGCCCCCAAGCAGCTTGAATTTGCCTTGCATCTGGTTCAGCCCAGCAGCTGTCCATCTGCTGAGTCGGGGAGCTCCCACCCCAGCTCCCAGGCTAACATCAGAGTGTGAAGGACAGTTGGTGGGGAGAAATCGAGAAACTGCATGGGGAGCACAGACAAGGTCCCCTTACCATCCACTCCACACTGGGTGCTGCTGAGCCTGATTGACAACAGTGATGACCAGAGGCCTGCCCAGCAGAAGCTTCTCCACCTCTGTAGAAGAGGAAGGAGAGGGAGGGATTGGAAGCCATCCTGCTCGGGTCTCAGTACCACTGTTCTCCATGAGTCCTTTGACTCAGGCTAGCTCAGGAGTAGCTGTGGACTCAGTGTTTCTGAGACACTGCTGACACTCCTGAGAGCCTGCTTAGCTTCTGAATCCTTCCACGGATGGAGCATCTTCAGGCTAAGTATTGGACACTGTATTAGGAAAGTAGCAAGACCATTCCAACAGGTGAAGAGAAGAGAGACCACTAGAGACATCAGGACCCGAATAAGGATATATGGCAAGGATTCTGAGCTTCCTTTTGCCTTCCATACCATAGACTTAGAGCTGGAGAGACTGGCAATTCAGAAACACCCACTAAGTTTTTTAAACTTTTTTTTTTTTTTGCAAAAATAAAATAAAAAAAAAATCGGGGTCCCTGTTGGCAATGTTTAATGAAGCACTAATATGCCCTATGTCCTACTGTTACAGTGAGGTCAGGAAGAAGCCAAGATACTCTTCCTACTGAAAGCAATCAGCCATGGCCAAAGGACTGCCACCCACTCTCCTAGCGACAGTGGAGCAGGGATGAGGGAGTTTTACCACCACTGCTGAGACAGCGGTTGAGGCTTTGCTGGGAGACTGCGATTCTACCTCTATGCCCGGCTATAAAGATGGTGTCCCAAGCTGGGTGGTGGTGTCTCACACCTTTAATCCCAGCACTTCAGAGGCAGAGGCAGACGGGTCTCGAGTTTAAGGCCGGCCTGGTCTACGGAGTGAGTTCCAGGACAGTCAGGGTTACACAGAGAAACTCTGTCTCTAAAAATACCAAAAACAAAACAAAGAGATGGTACCCACACTTCTCCTTTCCTATAGTGCAACAGAAAAACTTGGGTGAGACATAAAAGGTCTAAATAAGAGTTAGTGTTTCACCAGATAATCCAAAACATAAAGGTTTCAATGAAAAGCCATCCACCCTCCATGCTCAGTGGTAGAATAACCAGTGCTTAGCAAGCACTGGGTCTTGCATTCAACACCCAGCATCATAAAAAGCAACAGTAACCAAAAAATAAAACATCTGCCCTGCCAAAACCAGGAAGATCTCAAATTGGATGAAAAATATAATCAGTATACTTTCATTGAAATGATAGCCATGGTAGAACTAGCTGGCCAAGAATTTAAAGAATCCGCTATAAAAATGCCAAATGGTCAGCTCTGAAAACATGCTTGTGAGTAAGATTATGCAGACTGAGTAGGTTATATTTAAGAATATATATGTATACATATTTGCATGTAACAGTAATTAATGAAAAGATGCCATGAATTTGAAAAAGCAAGAAGTGGTGTATGGGAAGGTTCGGGGGCAGAAAGAGAAGGGTGTAATTATAATTTCAAAAATAATAAAAATATTTTTAACGAACACTTTATGAACACATTTAAAGCAGAAAGTCTCATCAAAGACATAGATACAAAGAAGCAAAGAGCTCTCACTAGAAACAGTGGGGGTGAGGAGAAAGTGGAAGAAAAGAAATTATCAATCTAGAACCTTCCATCCTTCAGCAACAAAAGGAGAATCAAGACAGTCTCAGACAGAGGAAACTAAGAAAGCTTGTCAGCCAAAGGCCAGTGTTCACTGAATGTCCAAAGGCAGAGAGGAAAAGACCAGAGATGGGACATTAACAAGGGAGGGATGCTGGAGAGACAGCATAGAGCAGACATGGTTTTCCTTTTCTAAATTAGACTTGATATAAAACAAAAAATTAAATTAATACTGATAGTAGTCCCAGAAATGTAGAGAATAAATAATTACGATGATTAGAATAAACCAGGGGAAGATAGTGTGTTCTACACTTCAGCTGACCTGGCTAAATGACACAAACCGTGTCTATAAATGCTATATATACTTTAATACCTGCAGTAACCATTCTTAAAAATGTGCAAGAATGAGGGAGATGATTCATTTGGTACAGTGAACCATCCAGGCACAGGGACCTGGCTTCAGATTTCTGGGGCTTCATGGCCATCTGGTCTCGCTGAATCTATAAGCTCAGTGAGAGACATTGACTCAAAAAATTAAAGTGTCAGATACCTGACACGGACCTCTGAAGGATTAAGAGTTTAAGAACAACCTGAGCTACATAGTGAGGCACTGAAGAAAAAGAGCCAGGCGGATCTCTGTGAGTTTGAGGCCAGCTTGGTCTACAGAGTGAGTTCCAGGAAAGGTGCAAAACTACACAGGGAAACCCTATCTCGAAAAACCAAAAGAAAAAAAGAGAGAAAGAAAGAAAGGAGGGAGAGACAAAGGGAGAGACTGGAAGGGAAGGGAAGGGAAGGAGGGAGGGAGGGAGAGAGAAAAGAGGGAAGGATGGACCGAGAGAAAGACAGGAGTCATACATTGTAGTTTTTCCAATCATGATGGACTATAACTCGAAATTAACAGTGCAAAGATAACAGGAAAAACTCCAAACACTTGCATATTGAATAATGTACTCCCACATAATGATGAACTAAAGAGGAAGTTCAAGGGAATTTTCCAACTGTACCTAATTAGAGCTCAAGAGATGGCTCACTGAGTAAGAGCACTTACTATGCAAGCATGAGGACATGGGTTCAGATCCCTAGTGCTCACATTTAAGAAGTCAGGTGTGGCCATGGGTTCCTGTAACCCCAATGCTATGGGGGGTTGAAGGCAGCAGGATTGTTAGGGTTTGCCGGCCACCAGTCTAGCTCCAGTTTCAGTGAGAGACTGTCTCGAAGGAGTAAGGCAGAGGGTGACAGCATAGGATTCCTGACACCCACCTCTGGCCTCTGCATGTATACACACACGTGTGTAAATAAACCACATCTCTCTCTCACACACACACACGTAGATAAACTATATTGGATTGAATTAAAATAAAACTCCAGTGTGTTAAGAATCTGAGGAGTGTGACAAAAACCAATGCCAAGAGGGAAATTGATGGTAGTAAGTGCTCAGAAAAGATGAAAAGTCTCAAATCAGCCTCAAATCAACAACAAATCAACTTCCATCAAAACCTAGGAAACTAGTAAAGCCTTGTAAGCAAGCAGGAGAGAGCAAATAACACAGATGAGATCAGAAATCGGGCAACAGAAAGCACAAAATTGAAAATTAATTAACAAACAGTTGGTTCTTTGAAAAGATCAATAAAATCGACAAACCTCTAACAAGACTGAGAAATAAAGGAGGCGGACTTACAAAATACCAGCATCCGGCATGAATGTCGTCGGGCTATCTTCACAACCGTCAGGATAGGGGAACGATGCCAATACAGTAATGTTAAGAATTAGATGCAATGAACTAACTTCTTGAAAAATAAACTACTAAAACTCACATAATATGACCTGATTTGAATAGTCCTATACTAGCAAGGAAGATAAATTATTCATAATTTAAATCTTTGCAAAAGGAAGTCTTCAGACCTATCGGATAATTCTAAAAGATGCTGGAAGAAGATGAACACCAATTCCATACAATTTCTTTCAGGAAATGGAAGAATAAATAGCACTTCCCTGCCAATTCATATCACAAAGCCTGCATCTCAACACAACCATGCAAGCACAGGACAAACATTATGAAATTTCAGACTTGTATCCCTCATAAATACAGACATAAAAGTCTTTCATGAAATACTGCCAAATGAAATTCAACAACATGTAAAAATTATTCACCACCACCAAGTAGAAGACATGCCAAGGAAGCAAAGCTGGTTCAATACTGGAAAAATCAATCATTACAAACCATCATTAATAAAAGAAGACCACAGGATCATAACAACAGATAGCACTCTAAAAATGACTACATTCCACAGCCATCCAAAACAAAACCTCCTAGAAAACTGGGAATACAGAAGGAGGAGTGGTTCCTTGGCTTGCAAAAAATCTGCACATGTGTGGCAGGTATTTAACTTAATGGTGAATGAATTGAAGGAATGGAATGCACTCTCCCTTAAGGCCAGAAACGAGGATATCTATTCTTGCCACTCTTAGTCAACATCATCTTGCAAGTGTAAGCCAAATAAAAATACAAGAAAAGGAAGTCAAAAGCATATAGACAGGAATCTATAAAACTCTCCAACAGATGACATAATTGGCTCTGTCACAAACAACTCTAAAAAATAAAATAAAATAAAATAAAATAAAATAAAATAAAATAAAATAAAATCAGACAGCTGTAGGAATTGAGCAAAGTCTAAGGATACAGAACTGTGCACCCAAAGACCCATTTTTTTCCATGTATGGTACCACATGCCTGCAATATTAGAAATCAGGCAGTGGAAACAGAGGATCAAGAGTTCAAGACCAGCCTAGGCTATACATCAAGACTCGACTTCTAAAACACAATGCACTACACTACAATATACACAATACAATATATACCATACACAACAAAATAATTTAAACCAATTGCATTTCTAAATATGGGTAACAAATATTTAAATAACAAAATTAAAAATATAATATAATTTATAATTACTAAAAACAAAAATTAAATATTTAAACAAATCTGTTTAAACCCATGCAGGTACAATACAATGAAAACTAAAAAAATGTTTTAAAAACAAAGAAGGTCTGAATAAACGAAAGGACACTGTGTTAATGGACTGGAATACACAACATAGTACAGATGGTGGCCCTCCTCAAATCAACATACACCTGTAACATGATCCTTATCAAAACTACAGAAAGAGAGGCTGAAGAGAGAATTCAACAGGTAAGACAACACTGACTCTTACAGAGGCTTAAGTTGTTACCAGAACCCACATCAGGCCACTCATACCTGCCTATAACTACAACTTGGGGGTCCAATGCCCCCTTCTGACCTCCATGGGTACCCTTACACACATGGCTTTCATTTACACAAAAAAATACATAAATAATAAAGAATAAATATATTTTAAAATACAGTAAGATTGCCTTTGGGTATAGATAAGATTATTACAAGATTTATCTGAAAAGCAAAGGAACTGAAGCATTAGGACAATATCGAAAAAATAATTTTAAAGAGAGGATTCGTCTACCCATTTTTTTTTTCAAGACAGGGTTTCTCTGTGATACAGCTCTGGCTGTCCTGGAATTCATTTTGTAGACCAGGCTGGCCTCAAACTTGCCAAGACCCATCTGTCTCTGTCTCCAATCTATTCAATTTTAAGATATACTTTAAACTAGGTATGATGGCACATGCCTTTAATCCAGCACTTGGGAGGCAGAGACAGGAGGATCTCTGAGTTCAAGACCAGCCTGATCTACAGAGTGAATTTCAGGGCTACACAGACAAAACAAAAGCAAACACAAAAGAGTTTTACTCTATAGTGGCAGTAATCAAGAGTGCCATTAACAAAGGAACAGACACATTGATCAATAAAACCCAGAAATATACTTACAAATTATGCCAAACTGGTATTTGACCAACGTGTGAAAACAACTCAATGGTTGTTACAGGAGCATCTCATTAAAGTAAATTGAAAGGGATGGGGCATATACTTCAGTGCTGGAATGTTTAATCAGCAAACACAAGGACCTGGTTCAATCTCCAACACTCACGCATAAAATTTCAGAGTGAAACATGGATGAAAATATGACATAAAACTACAAAACTTTAAAAAGACCTTGGCTTTGGCTCCAAGGGTACAATCCTTAAAAGAAAATCTGATAAGCTAGACCCCTAACAATTAAAAGCGTTGACTAAATAAAAAGATTCTGTTAAGATGAAATGATAAGCTACAGACTAAGAAAAACATTGGCAAAACCATATATTGACAAAGGACTAGTACCTAGAATATATAAAGAACTCTTAAAACTCAATAATAATAATAATAATAATAATAATAATAATAAAACCTAATACTCCAATTAGAAAAAAAAGAAGACAGCCGGATGGTAATGATGCACTTTAATCCCCAGCACTTGGGAAGCAGAGGCAGGCAGATCTCTGAGTTTAAGGCAAGCCTGGTCTACAGGGCTCCAGGATAGCCTGGGCTACACAAAGAGACCCTGTCTTGAAAAACCAAAAAGACAAAAGATATTAAGACAGATTCCAACAAAGAGGAACTTTGGTGGCAAAATAAGCTCATGAAGAAAGATGTTTCAAACCATTAGTCATTAGGGAAATGCAAATTCAAACTGTCTTATCTGGCCAAAACAAACAACAAAAATAGCAAGCACAGCAAATGCTAACAAGGATGCAGAAAAATCTTTCCTCCACTGCTGGTGAAAACAGAACTCTGGAAAAGAGTGTGTCGGTTTCCTGAAAAGAAAGATGTGCAAGTACTACAGACCCAACAGGCATACTCCTGTGCCTTTATCCCAAAGATAATTAAGACTCGCATGCAACATCGCTTACTACACTCTATAAGTTGACAAATGACAGTGACAGAGAACAGATTAGCAGTTTTCAAGAAGTAGTGGCTGCAGGTGGAAGTGGCTAGGGCAACAAGTGATTCTTGTGGCCATGAAAACCCCAGAGCCCCCATGGATACCAAAACACACAGAAACTCCAGGGCAATATCAAATAGTGCAGTATTTGCCTGTAACCCACATGCATCGCCCTATTTCATTAAAGCATTTCTATATTACTCATGACACCCAGCATAATGGAGACAGCTGTTATTGCCTTGGCCAGGACAAAACAAAGAGGTAATAGGTAAAGGAGTACCTGGAACCACTGAGTTAGAGTCACAGGCCTAGAGACTATAGGCTGCTGGGTTCATGAATGGAACAGACAGGTCAGCTTGTTTTCATGAGATAGGGGATTCCATCGCTATTGCCATCAGGTACATTGGGATCTTTAATCAGCTGGAAATCCTTCTGCACTCCCAGTATCTTCTATGTGCCATGCAGTGTCCTGTCTTTTGTATCTCCTTTAACCAGCCTAGTCTGCCAAACAGACACCAAGAGGTGGGTGTGAAATCCACTGTACATTGGATATACTACTGTATGCTCTCGTGGAAACGGGTGTCTACCCTCCTTTCTAGAATGCTTGCCCCACTGTGGAAGTTGACGATGCCAGAAAGGAAAGATTATGCCATCCACAACAATCTGTCATGAGCAGCTTCGGGACCTTCAGAGGCCAGAGGCTCTCCTTTGCTGCTAGAGCACACACTGCTTCTGCACACGCCCCTCTGCTGGAGCAGTGAGCTGTCACCTGCACCACAGATGACCAGCTAAGAAGGACAGCAAAGGAAGCAGAGCTGAGATCAGTGAGGTAGGGTTTCGGCCTTGTGGTGAGTTCATTGGAGTCCCTGGATTCAGCCATACCTGAAGCCTGCTACCCACATATGCCCAGACTTTGCTGTGACACGAGCCAATAGTAAATTCTCTTGACTTATTGCCTAGAGTTCTACCTGATGGCACCCTGAGGGAGCCCAAACCTCTGCCTACATAGACCTTGCTCTCACCACCACAACCTTTACGGCACTCCACACCCGCTAAGATTCCATTTCTTTGGACTATTCACTTCTTGGCACACCGAGCAAACTTTTGATACTGACATGTAAATTTAGTAAAACTCTACAGGATAGACTCAAAGCACTAACTTCCTAAAGGATCCTGCTTAGAAAAGCTTCCACTGGTGCCCTGGGTTCTCATTCTGCCCCAAGCTCACAAGGTCACGCCATTCATCTTTAGGGATCTATCCCCCTTCTCCACAGTTCTGTATCCAAAGGTGGATAAGCTGGGAAGACACTCCTACCTCGCACCCACCCCCACAACACTATAAGGCCAATCAGCTAGGGCAACCCCAACTGCTGCCATGTGCTCCCCACCAGGCCTCAGAGGCCCACAAGGATGGGAGACACAGCTGGTGTCCAGAACTAGTACAATGCTCTGATATCTACTGGGTGCTCAGGACGCAGGAGAGCACGCTCTGGAATGACCATTAGCCACAGGCTCCTTGATGTCTCTCTCTTATCATGCTGGGTAAGTATCAGCAGGAAGCAGATTCAAATGAAAGTGAACCAAGCAGTGTGATCCACAAAGGGCCTTCGATCAGTGCAACATCATAGGCCGCCAAGCCCATGGGGAGGAGTGAGAAAGAAAGGGTGGACATACTTAATGACCTGGTCCATGCAAGATGGTGCCCGGCCTGCCCTCCACCATCTAGTACCAGCTTTGTGGTTACTGCCTCCTGGCATCCATCCCGCCTCTTCCCCTTCCTGCTGGTTCTCCCTCCTTGGGCAGGTAACACTCAAATTTCTCCTTCTGAAAAGGACTCACACTTCCTGGGACATTTAGGATGCCTCAGTTCCTGCTTCTCATCCTCTTGTCTTAGTTTGGGACCTGGAGAGTGCAGGGGACACTGTCCATGCCCCTCCATTCCTTCTTCTCTCGGCCTCAACCAGCCCCATTCACACCCACAACACAATGACACTTGTTGCCAAGGCCAAGAGACCTTTCTGTGGTTTGCCATACTGAACCAACACTGTTCCGGGGACAGCCTCCTGTCTACCTGAATGGCACGTGCTCCTTGTTCTCTTCTTTTTTTTTTTTTTTTTTTTTTTAAGATTTATTTATTTAGTATACAGAAGAGGGCGCCAGACCTCATTACAGATGGTTGTGAGCCACCATGTGGTTGCTGGGAATTGAACTCAGGACCTCTGGAAGAACAGTCAGTGCTCTTAACTGCTGAGCCATCTCTCCAGCCCCTCACTCTCTTCTTGAAGATGCCTCTGCTGTCTCAGTAGATGTTCAGATCTACTTCTTGTACCCAGGTTTCTTGTTAAACTCCCTGCCCAGGGATCCATGGTCATCTGGATGCCAGCACTCGGACCCAACATCTCAGGCAAGCCAGCTCACTCATACACTCAAGCGCACTAAGTGTGAGGAGATTGTGAAGCGGTCTCGGGAGCAGGTTCTTAGTCCTCGGGCCTGAGTTCAGATCTCCACCTTGCAATTTCTCACACTCAATCTCCATATGGAGGGGACAGTCACAGAACCTCTGAACGGGTACCACAAGGCCTAGTGTGTCAGCACACACAGACACTGAAGGATAGGCCTGCCATTCGGTAAGCCTCACCAAACATAACTGGTCATTGCCAACTACTTTGCCAGCCCAAAAGCTCCTGTTCTAGAACAACATTCTCTTCTATCTGTCATTCATGCGGGGGTCACTCAAGATCTCTAACTCACTCCTAACTTCTTCCCTATGCCCAGCACCCTGGCCTTTTCCCACCCACCTCACTGTTTTCTGTGCTTGTGTCTGCCACTGCCCCGGGCCAAAGTCAGCCTCTCGTTCCTATGGCCTTTACTGTTTCTTCCTCCTGACACCCCTCCCCCATTTCTTCTTATCCTTAGGCACTCTGGTTAGATACTGCCACCTCCAGGAAGCCTTCCTGGCATGCTCACATCGACCAATACAGCTGAGCCCACATCTGAGACTGGTGACATTTTGTTGAACTTGAAGTTATCATGTGCCCAGTTGTACAAACAGTTCCTCAGAACATGCCCAGAGGATTTTAACCATGTTTGCTGAACGTGACATTACGAGGTCACTGGTAGGGGAAATCCCAACTATAGACCTCTTTCCTCTTCTTGAAAACAAGATACATGTACGAGGAAAGTCAGAGCCTAAGAGTCGCACCATTGGAAAGAGTCAGAATGCTTGGCCACCAGCTTTCTGGAATACACCAACAAGGAAGCCAAGCAAAGTCAAGGAAACTGAGTCTTGCCTGCTCTCCCCTGCCCAGCTGTGATGGC
Organism: Onychomys torridus; assembly: GCF_903995425.1. Lineage (NCBI taxonomy): Eukaryota > Metazoa > Chordata > Mammalia > Rodentia > Cricetidae > Onychomys > Onychomys torridus. The sequence goes on from NC_050447.1 coordinate 15,121,085, forward strand.
TTATTGGCTGTCTGTTCAGGCTTATTACTCTGACAGAACAATTCTAAAACCCAAAACACAGTCTCCTGGGAATGAGAAGTTATATCACATACTGAGGTGAACAGAGGCTCAGGTCCGGCGTTAACCGGAATCAAAGGCACCATTACGGAGCCTGGCAGGGAGCCTTTCCTTTCCCTTTCCACGGTAACCTCTTCGGTCTGATTTGAGAGTTTTCTGTCTCCCTGGTGTGAGGGAGATCTCACTGATTTCCACTCTCAACTATTCCCCTGGGACCAGCCAGGACTCTCCTCCAAAATGCTGTGAGCTGAGCCCACAGGGGGTCCCAGACTTCCAGAGGGCAGTAAGTAGGGTGGGCTGGGGCCTTCAGGCACTTAGATACACCACCAGAGGTGGGCTCTCTTTCTCCCCCGGCCCACTCACATTCACACAGCACACAGAGCCCACCTCCCACCCCCTCAGAAGGACTGTCTATTTTGTATAGGCAGCAAGTAGCTATGAGGTCAACACTAGGGTGTGCTTAAGTCCTGAGCAGAAGGTTCCATTTCTAGCCCAGCCCCTAAGAGGCACTCAGGGACAGGGGCCAGCAGGACATGACTAATGTCCCATGGGGAAAGCCTGGCCCTGCCTGGCTGCCCTCCAGAGAGCCCATAATCATTGTCCAAGGACAATGAGGGCAAACAATCCTGAGGAGACTTCTCAAGGACTGTCCCTCCCCAACCTGACTTCCTTGGATCTCCCCCAGGGGTCCACAAGGCCTTAAGTAAGGATATCCAGAGGCCCGAGAGCCTAGTAACCCCCTAAGGTGACAGCCAGTTTCTTATCTTGAGAGTAAGTTCTCAGAGCCTTCATCCAGACTTTGTCAAGTATCCCCATCCCAAAGAATCAAAGAACAGATGCCTATTAATGGTCAAGAAGCAGTCAGGCTGCCAGGGCAATTGGCTTCCCAAAGATTTTTAGATGCCCGTTACAGGCTCTCAGGCCTGAAATGACATGAGATTTCAAAGGTGATCCTATATAGAAAGGCTTCCAAAAATCCTTGTCTCCAGCATATCCAAAGTCCCATTGCCACAGGAGTACTGAGGGGAACTAAGAAAATGCCTCTAAGGAGAGAAGCATCCGGAGTGATCCCAGTGCCCAGCTCATCCAGGCAACAAATCCACTCAGTAGTCCATCCTTCTGCTACCAAAAGGCTAGTTTAACAGCCCCAGGGGAGTTCTCCAGCAGCCCGGGCCCCAGAGGAGACCTGCCTCAGACCCCCAAGTGCCCCCGACTTTACGAGAAGTCTGCCAAGCTGAACAGCGCTGCTTTCACTCCCACGTCCCCTTGGTTCAGCTGAGGGGAACTGTTACTCAGGCCAGCTCCAAGGCAGTCACCCTGGACTCAGGCCATTTAGCAAGTGTCCCTAAGGACTCTGGGCCCAGCAGATTTACTGGGACTGCAGAACCAATTCTACTTAATGTCTCCTGTGCTCAGGGCTTCTATGCTCACAGCACCAGCCAGATGTCATTCTATTCACTTGTGTTTGCTGCCACACCCCTGGAAGGCAGCAGGTATGATTTTGTAGTCATCCCATCTTGTTCTCTTCCTCCAAACACTGTGCTCTGATAAATCCTCCTAAAATTCTCAGCTCAGTTCAAGCCACAGCCTACTCCAAAACCTTCAATGGCTGCCTAGTGTTTTAGCTCAAGCCTCTATACACAGACCGATGGGGACTAGGCTGGGGACACAAATGAGCCCTACAGCCCTATGTAGCATCCAGCAGCCTACCCCAGTGAGTCTGCAGATCCTGGGAGGACACTTGCCCACACATCTTGCCCATGGGGAACAGCCACTGTTGGCTCCCGGTGCGTGTGCACGCGCGCTCTGCCTGTGCGGAGGGGGATTCCAGGTGTCACCTCCTCTAAACTTTCAAGAAAATCCAAACAAAACATCAGGCAAAAAGATGGATCCAGTCCAGTGATGGACCCAGCCTAGAGGGTAAGTCCAATCCTAACCCCCTTCTGTTGGTATCTGAAGCCCCCTGTGACTGTGCCCACAATCCACCTCCCCATCTTCACTGCCATGATGCTATGGCCATGTGCTGGCCCGTCAGGCTGAGCCCCACAGCTCTTCCATGCTACTCATGTCCCTGAGCTCTGATGCCACAGTCCTCCTCTGAAAGGGCTGGTCCACACCTTCATGACCAACCATCAACATAAAAACGACTCTTTTTCCTATGCTGGGCTCACCTCTGTTGAGACAGCATTACCACTGAGAAAATCCCTCTTCATCTTTCAGTACCAGGCAGGCCCTTCTGATCTACAGGTCCCTGAACTGGGGCATCGGAATCACTCCAGCACTAACCTGGATCTGGGACCCATGGTCTTTGCCACCATAGGCCAGGTTGGAGCTATAAACACAATGGAGAGAGCCTGGCTGCTTTTTGATCTTCCTCTGCTGTGCACCAGCTGTAAGATCTTGAAAAGTCATTTAAGTAAGTAAGGCCTCTGCAGGCCAGACCCTTCTATTTATAAGATGGGGGCAAGCACTGTATCCTTCTCAGAGTCCCTAACTGCACGGCTGGACCCTACAGTATCTTGAGCAGGATGTTGTAAGTCTGGAGAGCAAGGCTGTCGCCATTTCACCTTCAATGGCCCTAGTGGCCACATGGCTGTCGTGGTCCTGCGCCACTGATGCTCTCTGACGGGGCAGGGTGATGGGGTAAAAAAAGAGCTGCAGCTGAAAGAAGAGGCGAGGGTGACGGGCACTACCTGGGTCACCTGGCTCACTGGCATCTGTGTCATGTGCCCCGCTCAGGAGCCTAAAATCTCTGGTCCCAAGACCCTCCACTCTGAGCTGCTGGAGACCAATGGCTCCCACACATCCTGGCAGCACAGCAGGTCACAGTGACGCAAACAGGTGTAGATGAGGGGCCCTGCCCCGCCACCACAGAGATGCCACCACCGCAGCCCAGCTCTCAAGTGAAGCTAAAGGCCCATCACACCCTCCTTTTGAGGTCCTGTACTCAGGCGGTGAGCGGCCCTTTTGCCTCGCACCTGAGGCCAAATGCTCTCCAGGCCATGTACAAAGGAGATGTGGGAGAGCAAAGGGAGGGGGAACACCTTGGTAATGACCATGGTCCAATTAGCTGGCTCTCATCCTCCACGCTTACAAACAGGAGCCATGTCGCCACCTGCTCCAGAAGCAAACATTTTCAGATCTCTCCATCGGCACCTCCCTGGCTCTCCTGAGAAAGGGTCTCCCAGCCTGCAAATGACAGAGCAGCGTCTCTTCCTGCACTTTGCAGGGGCTTTCAGTCAGATGAAATGAAAAAAACACCAATCTCCCTGTCAGGCTGCGCCCCCTGGCCCACCTGCCCTTCCTGGTTCTTTCTAGCCATTCATTGCCAAAGAGCCCACCAAACACGGGGCCATGCTCTCTGCATTCAGAGGACAAACTCCACACCATAGGCAGAGACTGATCAGGTGAGGGGTAAGCAGAGACACTCAGCTCCGGAACCCACACAGTGGGGTGTACTACAGCTGGTGGGGACCAAGGCACCTGAGATCATTTTGTACCATCCCCATTAAAGGGGGCCTTTGCTGTAACTCCCTTCATGTAGCCTGTGGATGGATGACAGATATACAGGAGCAGACAGTCTCACATTGTTGGCTAGAGCAACATGCATCCATCGATTCTGAGAATTGATATGTCACTGTCTACTGAAGGTGAACATCACACAGCCTGTGATCCAGTAATTCCACGTCTGTTGCCATATTCCCCCATATATATGACACATATCATCTACAGTATACAGTACCTAATATTCCACATCCCTGCGCAGGTCGCATGTATACATTCACTGATAGACATGTCCAGCACCCTAGTCACAGCAGTGTACTCTGTGAAACAACCCAGAATGAGCCAGGAGGGAGCCACTACACAAAGGCATGTTCCTGTGATGGAACGGTCCATCCTGAAGAGAAAGAATGGGAAGACTGAGCCTCGGACAGAGGCAAGCATGGGAATAGGGGAAGCTTCCAGACACCATGAGTACAAACGGTAGGACTCCATTCACAGAACACACAAATCAGAGACACCCAACTGTGCTTTGGGACAGCAGAATGCAGGCAGGCTCTTGCTGGTAGCAGGGGGCCTATGGAGTCAAGGGAGTTAGTTGATTTGGGGTGCTGGAGACAGCTGGCTTTCTTGATCCAGGCTCTGGCTATAGAGGTGTGCTCAGATTCAAAGACAGGTATGTAAGGTTTCTGAAAGGGTACAATGAAGGGTTTTGTTAAGACCCAAATGAAAAGATGCCAGGAGAAGGAAAGTGGAGACGGGGCAGGGGCAGGCTGCTCTGGTTGACAGGAATCTCTCTGCTCAGACCACGGGATTTGGGAGGTGATCAAAAGCCCAGGAAAAACCCTGGGTACTGATCTCCCAGGACCTTTTGAGGCTGGAGCTGTCAATCAGCCATCCCATCACGCCACAAACAGCCCCTGACATCACAACTCTGTGTCCCCTTGCACAACAGCACAGCCACCCCCAGCTGCTCAAGGTCAGGAAGAAGTCCCTGCATCCCTGGGAATGCTGGGCCGTGTGTGAGCTCCATGGAATTTTGAAAACTCCGCTTCTAAAAAGAGAAGTTTCTGCCAGGTGGTGGTGGCGGTGGCAGCGCACGCCTTTAACCCCAGCACTGGGGGAGCAGAGGCACACAGATCTCTGTGAGACTGAGGCCAGCCTGGTCTACCAAGTGAGTTCTTAGACAGCCAAGACTACACAGAGAAACCCTGTCTTAAAACAAAACAAAAAACTTTTCGAAGTTCAAATCCACTTGAAGAGGAAGAGGAAGAGAATGGGCATAACTTTGCGAGCATTCTCTTTTGACAATCCGCCCAAGGAACTCATCACACGACGTGGGGAAACATGAGCAGTTAAATGTATTCAATGTCATGACACACAGAATTGGAGCATAATTGCCCCTGAGTGCTCGGCAACCGGAAAGCACTCGTGGCAGAAATGGGGGGAAATTTATGCTGGGAAATGGAAGCTGCTGTCAGAAGTTCGGTTGTGGGTGTGAGCGGCGCCTTGACAAGAAGGCTTAGGCATGCACGACAGGCACTCCCACCCTCCATCTTGACTCCCACTGAAATGTCACAGAATCAAAGACCACCATCCCACCAGTGAGCAATGGTGGGGAACCATCAATTTTCCAGCCCTGGCGATCGGACCCGCGAGGGAGGATGTGCTCTTACCGATCATGTGGTTGGCAACGTGGATCTGGATCTCTCTCTCATTCTCGAAGGTCATCTGGCACTTGATACACTGGTACGTCTTTTTCTGTTTGGGAATGTGAGAAGAAGGAATCAGGTAGGCAGAAAGCCAGGTCCCCAATAGCCTGGCTCAAGACGTCCCAGAGTGGTTTGGCCTCTCCCAGCCCACTCTCTTCCCACCTCGCTCCAACTCTAGCCTCGTCACGGCACAGGCCACCTTCCAAGGGGCTGCTCCTCTGCTGGAGCTGAGATAACTTGCTGTGTGTCAAGGTCAACTTTCTCAGGAGCCGAGGGGGTTTGTCCTGCTTATAAAGGTAAACCCATGTATCCACCCACCCATCTACAAGTACCCCCACCATTCCAGTTTGGGTATGGCATGCCCCATATAATCTCTTGCATGAGAGGTGTGGTTTGCCAGTTGTTGAGATTTGGGAAAGTGGTTGGGTCCCGAGAGTCCCGGCCTGACTGATGAAGCAATTCCTTGACAGATCCAGGTATGATGGTATTACACAGTAAAAGGTGAAGTAGGGGCCAGCCTGAATAAAGTGTCTTGTCCTGTGTTCCTTCTTCTGCTTCCTATCTGCCACAAGGTGAACAGTCTCTGGCATATGCTCCTGACATCATCATGTCCTGGCTCACTATCGGACCTGGAAACACAGAGCTAGGAAAGCCTGGAATGAAAACTCTGAGACTGAGATAAAATACAGCTCTTCTCTACTTAGATTGCTTTTCTCAGGTATCTGCCTCCCCCCATACACACAGGCCTGTCTCTCTCTCTCTCTCTCTCTCTCTCTCTCTCTCTCTCTCTCTCTCTCACACACACACACACACACACACACACTCACACTCACAAAAAAACCCTAAGTAATACACACCTGTTTATCCACTACTCTCACTTTTCCATCTGTACAACTACTCACACCACAGCCTCCACACATCCATTCATACCACCTACTTTGCATCTGTCCATCTATACACACACGTACCACCTATCCATCTGTCCACCCAGCATCCATCTATCCCATAACCTCTTCATCTGCTGGTCCATCCTAACAACATGGCAGCTGAGCAGGGGATGCTGCTCCCAACAGTTCCAGTGCTCACGGATGGCTCAGGAATTGGTCAGCTGTTCTGGGTATCCATGGTCAAGTGCCTGTGGTTTACAACACACACTGGCTACTACCAGCTGCCTCTGGAGGTAAGTGAGGGCAGAAAAATAGAAACCAGCAGGCTTCCACACTCGCAGCTTAGCATGGGTGGCTGTGAAACCTGCCTCACAGGGACAGGAGTGGCGTACCTGTTGTGCATGGCTATATGGCCTTTTAAAAGGATATAGATAATAACAGGACTCAGTATAGCCAAGATTTTTAAGAAACCACTATGGTTTCTGAGGTGTTGGTGCCTCGCCATTGGAAAAGGAGGCAGGATTTCTAACCTTGTGGCGAAGGACCCAGGAGCCACTCTGAGCTACAAAGCCAGGATGTGCCAGCTCCACCCAGGCTCCATCTGCAGGCTTTCTCATGGGGCAGCCTTTCCATCTTGGAGAACTCAGCTCAATGTCACAGCTTCATGAGAAGCCTTCTGTTCCCACCACAGGGTGAGCTCAGGGACAGTCAGGTCTCCCAGCTGATGCCCAAAACAGACTGTCCTGACTGCGTGATTCATCTGCTCCTCACCACTCCCTGAGCACCCAAAGGGCGGGAATGCGTGATGTCCACCCAGTGGGTCAGCAAAGACTCACAAGCAAGACCTGTTGAACACATGAGCAAAACTGCTGAGCAATATGCAAAGTGCTGTATTCTATCACAAGGGACTGAAAGAACTAGAGACAAGGAGCTGGAGAAACAGCTCAGCGGTTAGGAGCACTGGCTGATCTTCCAGAGGACCCAGGTTCAAATCCCAGCACCCACACAGCAGCTGACAACTGTCTGTAACTCCAGTCCCAGGGGATCTAACACCTTCACACCAATGCATATAAAATAAAGTTAAATAAATTTAAAAAAAAAAAAAAAAGAACTAGAGACGGTTTGTATATCCTGGGTTCCTACCACCTTAAGAGCTTGGCCAGAGGAGCGCCTTATAATCACTTAACTTTTGTCTTGTTTTGTTTAACCGTCCCTTCCCATTTTTGAAGTCCTATACAAAGTCTCTGCACACAACCTAGGCTGTCCTCACTCACAATGACAATTCTTCTGCCTCAGCTCCCGAGGACTGAGATCACAAACACCATTACACCCAGCCTGGTTATTATTGACCAAGAAAATCTGAATGGATGGACACATGTAGAAATGGATGGAAGCTGGGATTAGAAGCTTCAGGCTCCAGCTTCAAGCCTCTGCTCAGACTCCAATATCCCTCTGGCAGTTCCCAAGTGTTTCAGGAGAACATGGAGTTGAGTGTATTCTTAGTGCATTTCATGACACCGGTCCCAGAAGCAGGTACTCAGCTTGGAAAGGCCCCAGGAAGAGCAGGGTAAGTCTCAGAGGGCAGATAAAGACAGGGCTGAAGACTCCTGACCATTGTAAGACCACAGGGACAGAGGTCTTCTGAGGAAAACACAACTGCATAGGCGCTATCTCAGCTCAACTCCATGTTCATGGAGAAGAGGTGCCGTGGCCTCTCTATTCTCAGAACCATTCATTCTGCCTCACACATTAAACTACCTGCTCATCCTGGCAAAGACATGTATATGTATGTCTTTAGCTCTCACTGGAACCCTGATGCCCACATCTCATACTCCCTACCAGAGGCCCAAGTAGTGTATGACAGAAACGTGCTGAGTGCTGGCTACCCAATATACCTAGATTCCTAAGTGTACGTGCATGGCTAGCATGTAAGCAAATGCGCACACACACACACACACACACACACACACACACACACACACACACACACAGACTCACCATTACCAACACTTCCAAACTTGGCTCCAATATCTACTGGGTCTGCCTTTCTTCACTAGCATCCCAGAGAAAGCTCTGCCACCTTCTCCTCCTCTTGAGCCTAGACCACACTAGGAGACATAACACAGAAGCAGAAATTGACATTCAAAGCACCTCCTGTCACAAGGCCCTTCTCTAGGGGCAGTCCAGAAACACAAGAGCTGAGGCCTAGGGCCTGTGGCCGGGGGCTGCCTCCCCAGTACAGCCCTGAACAATCTTAGAACAGAAAGAATCTCGGCCCCAGAATAAGGAAGAAAAGTGAGGGAGGCAAGGTAGAGCTGCCTGGGACCCTGGGAGGGAAAAGAGGCAGCTCCAGAGAGCCCATCACTGCGCTTACACTCAACATGCACTGAGCAGCCACTGCATGCGGACAGTCTATACCGCTCCTCACTCTACCCTTTCATCCTCCACACGGAAGAAAGACACACTGAAGTTCCACAGGCCCCATCATCGGGTCTAAGCCCCATGTCGTAAGCAAAGATCCAGGGACTCCCTGCCAGGCAGGCTCCCTCTGGAGCTACTTGTTAAGTAAGCCCTTCTTCTGGGCTCCAGGGCCCAGATGTCTCTAAACAGTCCTGGTCTATGTGAGAGAAAGCTGGTGTGACAGGGGCCCATGCTTAATGCGCCCACTTGGAAATCCACTAGTCTGTAGAACAGGTTAACAGGAGCACCCAGGTGCTCCATCTAGAATGGAGCCACCCCAGGACCTGCTGCGGTAGTTAGAGGCCAGAGTTCTGCCCACATTGACTAGAGGTGAGTCCATGTTGTTATTACTTATGAACGGGGGGAGCTAGAAACCTCAATGCTTTACGATCCAGCCGACAGCATCCTCAGCCCCACAGGAACCCAGTCCTCTGAGATCTGGTTGCTATGGATACACTCCCAAGGGTCCCAGCCTTCCAGCCCCCAAGCCCCTGCACAGCCCCCAGAGTCTGCTCTAACATGAGTGAGTCCTGGGGGAAGCGAGGGGTGGGTGAGCAGACAGCTGGGTCCCTGGCCCCAGGCGTGCCCAGACAGGGGACGAGGTCCCAGGGGTAAGGACTAGAACAAGGAGGTACCGGGCTTTGTCTAGATCCTTTTTGCAAAAGGTCTATCTGTTTGGGCCTTTGGGCTGGCAGGGGTGGGATTTTCAGCCTCGCACCTCTCACATGGACCTGAGGACAGGGAGGGAAAGACCTGGGGAGGGAGAGGAGCAAGGCTTCAGTCTGCCTCATGTGCACAGTGTCTTCTTGGCTATGTTCCCCCTTCCGGTCTGGAGTCCCTCGAACAAAACAGAGCCTCTCACTAAGGCTCTTGCTTACTGTTGTGGAGACCAAGCCTGTTGCTGGGAGCCAAGAGAAAACCCCTCATGTAATAGGGGTTTTTCCAAGAGAGGCGCTCAATGCAGGGCAGCCTGGGGAGGGGAGTTCCAGGAGTTCAGGACTGGGAGTTACTGAGCAGCTTCCTGGCCATCAGGACCCTCAGCAAAATGATGGGTAAGCTGAAACAGGTGGATAATCCAGGCTGGGATGCCCTCAGGAAGGGCAACAGGAGCCCAGCCACACCGCCCCCATATAAGAACAGCGCTGCCCTGAACTCCATTCCTGCTAGCTGCATCCCCATGCAGGCTGGATGGGCCATAGCGTGGCAGGGGAGAGTGACGGTCAAGAGAGTAGGAACTGTGGAAACAGTAGGACCTCAAGCCCCACCTCCGCCTCTTGATAGCTAAGGCCTGGGCAGGAAACCCACCACTCACATCCTTCATGAGAATGAGTGCAAGAAAGAGCGCTTAGATGACGAGGAACCGTCACACCCTTACCTTGGTCAGAGTGGGCCATAAGTGGGAGTGACAGCACAGGCCCCGCCCTCTGTGCCCAACACTCTGTCACTCATTTCACCCTCTGGGCACAGTGCAGAGGTCAGCATAGGAAAGGTCACACCACTTGGCACTCACCAGTCACGGCAGGGCAGGGTAGCTGCCGGCCTACCCGGGGCATCAGCTCTGCAGACACGAGGCATTACTATTTCCTTTGTCCCAATTACTACCCTGGTGTTACCCATACTGTCACATTAAGTGCTACTGCTATGACCCTCTGGCTTCACAGGAAGACACTGGCCCAGAGGAGGTCCTAGGAAAGGGAGATTTGCAGCCTAGTCATCTAATCTGTACTCCCCAGGACTAGGTAGAGTCCCCCGGGCCAGCCAAGGCTCAGGGGGACAGAGCTGGGCATCAAGACCAGTGTCCACACTCTAGATCTCTGAGAGGTGTCCCACTGACGCTGTTCAGAGGCTCAACTCAACTGACAGGTCATGAGATAAAGGGGTACCAAAGCCTGCAAAGAAAGGCCTCTAGTCCTCCAATTTCCAGTGAGTTTCACATGGGGGCTGGGCAGGAGGCTGTCCTCTGGGGGGGTTGTTCCTCCCCTCTCTCCAGCCCTCTCCCTCTCCCCCTCTTCCTCTCTAAACCCCAAATCTGCATTCCTATCCTGAGACAAAACACCTTCAGCAAACACCCCCATGTTTCAGCAAGCAGCCGGGACAGGCGACTTCCCCATTCTGTCCCTATCAATGGCACCAGCGGCCCTTGAGGGAGAGACACCCTTGAGACCCATGTGACACCTCCTCTATCTGGAAACACAACACAAATGCGGTGGGAATTTCTAGCCCAGGCTGTTTGACACCCAAAGGCCAAGCATGCTACAACCACCTCAGGTGTTCACCAACCTAAAGGCAAGGTCCTAGCAGGCCCACTGGCAGCCCACACTGCCTCTGCCTCAATCAGAGCAACACATGTGAGCCTATGGCTCAAAGGTGGATCCAAATCTCAAAGGTGAGATCCACTCCTGGCTTGCAAGTACCTCTAAACATAAGAGCTGCCCTTGACAAATTTGATGACCACATCAAGCAATTGCTAGTGAGGGAATCAGAGTCATACCCATACCCAAGGGTCTTCCCCACACCACAACGGCACCAGCTACCATGACGCTGATATGTCGTCATACAATATGTCCATGATAGGTTGTCCACAGAGGTTGTAGCAAGCACACACAATCCTAACCAATGCCTGGTTCTAAGGCCCAGGCAAACCTGTTATCACTGGGATCTGTGTTACAGGAACCTAAGACTGAGAGCCCAGAGCTGGGAAGTGACTCACTCAAGGAGACATGGTGAGCCCGGTAGTCAGTTGACTCCAGATACCCAGCAAAGACGCCAGGCATCCATCATAAAAGGAACATTGACTGTGCAATAGCCACTGTGCTGGATACTTCTGCTGCATCTCACTGGCCCCTCACAATAGCTCTAGGAAATCAGGATAATTATTACTCGCATCATACAGGTGAACCCTTGACCAAAAAAAAAAAAAAAGTATGCATGCCACACAGCTGGGAGGAAATAGTGATACAGGGCTACAGGGCAAAGTAGATGTTCTTAACTCACATGGGCAATGCTGCCTCTCTGGGCAGGAAGTACACACATAGAGCTCCAGTGATCCCCAAGGAGGAGATGACAGGAATGATGGTCAGGCTGCACTTACCCGGGGCACTGGTGACGTCTGGGCACCTTTCCGGGGCCCACTGGTCTCTGGCGTAAGATCACGGTGGTCCACCTGCATGTGGCTCTCCAGGTCCTCAGCACTCTCGAACTTCACATTGCATTCAGGGCATCGGAGGCCAGCACAGGGCCGGTCAGCAGGCTCGGGTGGGGCCAGGCCACCCACCTGTCCATTGGCACTACGGGCCATGCAACCGGCACATAGGCCATAGGGCAGCCCATTGACATCAAGCCTGACCAGGTCCTGCTTGCTACGGAACTCTTTGAGGCACAGGGCACACTTGTAGAGCTTCTGCAGCCCCTGGCCATTGGGGGATGATGCAGCCGAGCTGCCTGCCAACTTCTGCATGTGGAAGGTGCCGTGGATCTTGAGCTCCAGCGTGGAGGTGACAGTCTGCATACAGACCACACAGCGGAAGCCGGTGAGGGAGTTGCGCAAGTCGGGGTGCATCTGGCAGTGCTCAATAAACTCCTCCTCACTCTGCAGGGGCATTTTGCAGATGCGACAGGTGCCTGTGTCCAGGCTCTTGCTGTGGGTCACCTTGTGCTCAGTGAGCGTCAGCAGTGAGGGGAAGCGCTCGCCACAGATGGGACACATGTAGTGCTTGGCAGGGCCCCGGTGCGTCTGCAGGTGTTCCCGGAGCCCGTTCTCTGAGAAGAAAGTCCGTGAGCACACGTTGCATTTGTGGCTGCCCTTGATGAATTCTGCCTTCTTGCGTGAGCCATCGTCCTCGCCGGGCCGGATGTTGTGATCCCGAAGCCGGTGGTTCTGCAGCAGCACCTCCATGGTGTAGGCTGCACCACAGATGTCGCAGCCATACATGGGTTCTGATGCATCCACGTCATCCTCACTAGCCTCGTGGCTGTTGGGTGCCTCGGGGTTCTTGAGCAGCATGCCCTGCAGGTCAGCAGGCTCCGCCTTCTTGGCGGAAGTGGGAGGCACCCCGTTGGCCGTGCCGTTCTCCGCGGCTGCGTCAAATACACAGTGCTTCTCTCGCAGGTGCTTCTCCAGAAGGATGACGGCGTGGAAGGCCTTGCTGCAGAACCTGCAGTTGTACTTTTTGCTGTGTGTGGTGATATGGCACTGCAGCTCCACCTCGGTACTGAAGGTCTCACCACAGAAGATGCACTTGTGGGCCTTGGCCGGGTTGCCGAGGTGACTGTGTTTCACGTGCACCTGCAGGTCAGCCTCCTTGCGGAAGTCCCAGTTGCAGGCCGTGCAGCGGTACATCTTCTTTTCGTTGCTGTGTTTCACAGCCAGGTGCACCTGAATGGACACCTTGGAGTCGAAGACCTCCTGACAGAGGGTGCAGTGATAGAGCACGAAGGTGTGCATGTCCAGCAGGTGTTTCTGCAAGTCATCCACCGAGGAGAACTGCTTGTCGCAGCTCTCACAGACATAGTGGGTGGACGTGGTCATGTAATGCACCGTCAGATGCTGCAGGAGGGACTCCTGAGAGTCAAAGTCTTCTTTGCACTGGGGACAGGCCTGCTTCCGAAGCAGCAGCTCCAGGTGCAGCTTCAGGTGGGTCTGGAAGCTCTCAAAGTTGGAGAACTTGAGGTCGCACTGATTGCAGGGATACTCGCCGTTAGAGATGGAGTTGGCACTCCCCGAGAGACGCTGCCGTTTGGGGGAAGACACCTCGACGTCAGAGGAGACAGGGCTCTGCTCCGCCTTGGACTTCTTGCTGTGTGCCAGTGGAATGTTCTTGTGGTTCTCCTTGATGTGCTTAGTGAGCTTCAGGATGGAGCCGAAGATAGGAGAGTTGGTACAGTAAGGGCAGGAGTAGACCTCCATGAAGGACTGTGTGGGCTGCACAACAGGAGACTCCAGCTTGGTGCTGCCCACACTGCAATGTGCCTGTTGGATGTGCTCGGTGAGTGAGGACTCGGTGAGGAAGCCCATGGAGCACTGGTTGCAGAAGAAAGCATTATTGCCATCCGGAGGGTTGGCATTGGGGCCACAGTGCGAGACCCGGATGTGCTCCTGCAGGCTGTTGATGTCGGCGAACATCTCGGGGCAGTAGTTGCAGTGGAAGGCAGAAATGTTGCCAAATTGCATGACAGGGTAGGCGTGGCTCTTGTGCAGCTTGCGCACATGCTCGTTGAGGTTGTAGAGTGTGGGCATGGAGTCTAGGCAGATCTGACACGTGTGGGTCTGCTGAGGTTTATCCGCATGGATGGTCTTCAGATGGATCTCCAGCACGGCCAGGCTGGTAAAGTCCCGCTTAGAACAATAGGGGCAGCTGTAGACCACCTTGGACCAGCTCTGCCCATCATCCCGCATCTTCTTCTGCCCCCTCAGTGGCTTCAAGGTGGAGTCTGGCGTGGACCCACGCTCCACAGAGGCGCTGGAGTCAGGGGTAGCGCTGCTCATGGAAGCCACACTGCCCAGCACAGGGTCAGGGCTGACACTGTGATTACTGGAGTCGGGCTGCCGGTGGCTGTCCAGGTGGCAGTACACACCCTCCACGGAGGAGAACTGCTCGGGGCACATGGGGCACTTGTGTTTCTGGTTGGCGTGGGCTTGGTGGATGTGGGCAAGCAGCGTGCTCTCGTCAACAAAGACCTCGGGGCAGTGGATACACTGCAGGTCCGCCTTCTCGGAGAGCTGCGGGTGGAGAGTAAGCACGTGTTTCTCCAGCTCCTCTGTCTGGCTGAAGGTGTCCTCACAGTAGTCACACATGAAGTCGTCCTTCTTGGCCTCCTTCTCCGACTTAGCCAGGTGTTCCTTGTTCTTCTTGTGGGCTTGCATGTGGCTTTGCAGAGAGCTGGTGGAGGAGAAGCCGCGCTTGCACACGCTGCACTTGAAGGGCTTGCTGGAGCTGTGTGTCTTCAGGTGGATCTTGAGGTGGTCGCTGCGGGAGAAAGCCGCCTCGCACTCGTGACAGTGGTACTTCTTATCGCCCGTGTGAAGCTTGATGTGCCGGTCTCGGCTCCTCTTATGCTTGAAGAGGCGGCTGCAGTAGGTGCACTTGAACGGCAGCTTGTCGCTGTGGATCTGCTCATGCCTCTTCAAGTAGCTCAGACGGATGAAGGACTTGTCGCAGAACTGGCAAGGGTATGGCAGACCGGTGCCTCCTTCCTCCTCACCGAGGCCGAGGTCACAACCATCTCCGATCATCTGCGTAGGTGACGCAACATCCTTGCTGGAGGGAGATGAAGCCACCCAGGAGAGCTGTGGGTCATCATCACCATCTGCAGGGGAAGGCAGGAGAGATTAGAAGCAATTCCCAGGGCCACTGGGAAGCAAGGACAGAGCGAGCTTCTCACAGCTCTCAGCAGAGGCTTGCAGCTGGCCAGCTGCTGCAGGGGAGGGATGACGAAGGGCCGGAAGTTAAGTGGACATACAGGCCTTCCCATCCACAGAGGACATAGCAGAGGGGTGGCAGGGTACTGAAGGGAAGGGTCTTTTCTTTCGTGACACTTGTCTGTACCTGTCTGTAGTACACCCCTACACAGGAGCAGCTCTCAGCCACTTCCCTGGTGGGAGGGAGGAGGGACAGCCTGGACAAAGTCACCGGAAATGACCTCACAGACCATCAGTCCCATAGGCCAAAAGGAATCCAAGTCCCCTAATTCCAGCCACAGCTGGGAGTCAACTTCCATTGACCCTCAGCCCCTAGTCCCCAGGCCGCCAGTCTTAAGAGGAATCCTACTGGTCCTTTGGGCACAGGCAAAATTTAGCAAGAACAGAAAAAGCCCTTTGTTTTAACAGCCCCACCATATGCATGGACGGAGGAGTGATAAAGTCAGAAATTGCTGTTTCTGGGAATAGACAGGACAGGAGGGGTGTAAAATTGCAGGGCTCCCAGCATCAACCCCAGTATGCAAATGAAGCAAGCTGAGGCAGAAAGGAAGACCTGAGGCACCCAGCCAGCGTCCCCAAGGAGCTATCTTCTTTGTTTCCAGCCCTGGCTTTATCCTACTCACCCAGGAAGCCAGGTGATAGCCATAAGGATAGACCAGGACACCAAAGACCCGAGCTCAGGGCTAGCCGCCCTTTACTCCATGTAAGGGACTCTCTGCTCTCTGGAGACAAGAGGGACTTCTCTGGCCCTTCCAACCTCTGAGGGAAGCTAAACAAACCTCAGGGCTGGCCATTTCTGGGAAAACAAAGGCACACAGGACGCAGCAAATAAAGCCAGTGAGGTTCACAAAGCACAGCGGGGGCTGGACAGAGCCAGCACGAGCAGGAAGGCGTTCGGTTCGCAGGCTCAAGTTTCTCATCGAGTGGATTTAAAACTTAATAATGAATGAAACAGACCACAGGCTGCTGCGGGCAGGGGAGAGACAAACAAAAGCCCAGATTCAGCTTTGCTGACCTTGTCTTGTGACCCTGAGGAAAGAGACCAGGGCCTCTGGCCACACCGCCAGCCTCCAGCCAGCCAGCTCAATCCTCAGAAAAACCTCACAGAAGTTGCCCCTGACCCACAGGACGTGAAGAGGATGGAGAGGCACACATTCAACACAGGCAACCATATGTGCATGCACACACACATTTTACACAGTGCCCCCAACTCCACTCACATATCTAAGCACATGTGCTCACCACATCTTACACATAGCTCCCCAAACACACACCTATACGCTCACACAATCACACACACACACACATGCATTCCCACACTAATTTACAGGCACACTCACCCTTGCTTTAGTGTTACATGTGTGTATACAGCCTACATACCAGAGTCACAACATTTACATTATGGATGCCATACACACTTATGCTTAGACACATACCTTAGACACACAACTATACCATCACAGACACAGAGCTCCTGCACAAGGCTCTCTGTAGTCACACAGATGTTTCAGCCCACCACAAGAGCTCATTCAAAACATAACAAGAGCTGGCTGGAGAGCCCCTCATAACTAGCACTGGGTAGGTCCAGGCTCCCATCACAGCCCCAGTGCCCACCCCACAACCCCAGCTTCCAAAGCATGAAGAGTTACCCCAGCTGGCACCACGGGTCCAGCTCTGCCTGATGGAGATTGTGCTCCAAAGCTTCCGTTCTGTGTTTCCTGGCAGCCTCCTCACCTCTAAAGCCCAGCACCCCTAGGAACGCCCTCCTGGAGTGAGGGCACCTTCTCTCCTGGGGGCCTCACGTTACAGGCCCTTTGGCCGGGAAGGACGCAGCCGCTACCAGCTTCCTAGATTAGGCGCAGCGGGAGGCGCCTTATCCCCTTGCCTATTAATTCCCAGCTTTTGCCAGCTGGGCTCTGAGGGGCACAGACAAAGGGACCCAGGGGAAGAGATGGATGGATCTGGGACTTGCTCGGCCTCTCTGCCCACTGGCCAGGCTCAACTACCTTTGCATTATTTTGATATCTTAGCTCAGAAATACTCAAACTACCACAGAACCTCTCCTGTGTGCCTGGCCTCTTCCAGGTACTTTCTCACCATCACTGGGGAGGTGGGGGCCAGGGCGCTTCCACTGTACAGATGGGGAAACTGAGGTGGATCCCAGAAACAGAATCCTGGCAAATAATAAAATGGCAGCGGCAGCGCAAACCCCAGGTCTGCTCGCTCTCCAGGCCAACTTCCCTAGAGGCAAACAATTGAGCTGACATGCAAAGTCCCTGGGTGAGAAGGCCCAACCCTCCTTCTAGTCCTCCCTCAAGAGGTAGGCAAGAATTGCTCAGGGTATACATTTCAAGGAGAAACCACCAATGCCCAGAGAAGCCCCCTAGATGCCTGATGAGTGTAGAGAAATGAACAAGCAGGAAGGTGAAACCAGGAAGGCACTCTGCCCTTGGAACAAGCCTGAACTAGCATATCTACAACAGTCCTGGGTTTCTAAAACCTTCGTGCTAACTGATGACCAAAGGGCAGCTACATACACCCCTGGGCTTCCAAGCTCCCCCAGCAACTCATCCAGACCATGGGTGACCCTCCCAGCCTCTGAGACTCAGTAAAAACATGTGCAAAGGAAGCAGCACTGTAAGAGGTAGATGAGATTAATATGAAACCCGCTACAGTTCTGTTGGCGCCCATGTCGCAAAGATGCGCATGCCTCCACAGACAACCCACTCAGGACTGCCTGAGGCTGAAAGTGGGTGCCGTGGTCAGAGTTCAGCTGGCAAGCAAAGGCTGTTGAGGAAATGGAAATGGACTTAGCAGTAACTGCAAAGGGCCACACAGCTCTGTGGACTAGCTACAGAGGTGCTGAACTGTATACTAAAATAAGTGAATGTTACAGCATGCAAATTATACTTCTATAAAGCTGGTAAACAAAAGCAGTATTTTGCCAATAATAAGAATTAATTCTAATTAGTATCAGTAGCGCTATTTTTAGCAGCTACATCTATTGCTCACATCCCACATGCCAGGACTGTACATGTCTGTTATCTCAATAAGTCTTTCAGCCTTCACAGCACCCATGGCTGTGGTCTCCAGGAGCACCCCATGTTTGAGATGGAGATGCTGAGGCTGAGAGGGGTGCCCACCACACAAAGCTGGATGCTTCACAGAGTTGACCCCTGTGTCTCCCAATCAGGCAGTTTCTGATCCTAGGCTAACATATGCTGCTCAGCCGCCACCACCATGAAGGGAATCATGACCTGCCCAGTTGTGCCAAGGTACCCAAAGTTCATGGCAGGGCTGACTGCCTGGCTTTATTTTCTGCAAACAAGTCTCAAAGCTAAAGGGAAGTCAGCATTATTCTCCATCAACTGAGCCACTGCTGAGATCATAATCATCCGAATTGAAATGAATATAAGACTCCTTAAAATGAAAGGGCTCAATCAGAGGAGAGGGGCATGTTGACATAGGAAGTCCCAAACTGGTCACCCTGCTTAGAGCCAGCTATTTGAAAATCACTCGGCCCTGGTGGTTCTCCGCCTACCTGCTCCAAGTGTGTTTTGCACTGGGGGCATCTAGCCAATGGCACCAGAAGAAAATTAGAGAAACAAGCATGGGCCAGGGCTCCACTGGACCTACAGGGGCATCAGCAGAGGAAGGGAAGACTCCTGTTCCTCCCAGTAACAAACACCCCTCAAACACGGTTAGCACTTGCCGTGTGTAAGTGTGACCACCCATGAGCAGGCATTACTAGCATGTCCGCACACCCTCTGGCAGGAGTGCAGAAAGGGATGGAAGCATGTGGAAATGAGGTGAAGGGTATCTCAAGGTCTCTTTTCTTGAACATTCAGGATTCAGCAACAAGTAGGTTCAAGGAAAGCCTCCCTTGCCCAGCTACCTTCCCATCTTCAAAGGAAGATTTTCTGTGAACCAGGCATTCTTCTACGACTTTCCATGCATTAATTCAGTCCGCAACAGTTCAACGAGCTAGGCGTATTATTACTTCATTTCCATTTACAGGCGAAAATGATGCACAGAGGCTGCCTTGCCCGGTGCCACCCAGCTGCCAGGCAGTAGAGCCAGGAAACAAACCTACTTAATCCTATTCAATTGGCAGCTTCATCCACAATGCTGAGATGGGAGAAAAGTGACAAATGCCAGCCCCTCAGCTGTTGCCTCCTCTAGAATAAGCATGGTCAAAGGACAGAATGAGAGAAAATGACTTTCAAAATGGAGATTAAATTCTCTTGAAAATGACTAATCCAGCAAAGAGGCCTGGAACGAAATAGTTTCTAGAAGACTTCTGCTGTCTGCTGGAGGAAAACACACACCCCAAACATTAAAGAGGTGGAAATTATGATAAAAATTCAATTAAGTAGAAGGAAGATTAACTGGGCTTTCGAATACATCGGCAACATAAGCAAGTGATCCCAGACTTGTGTGGTCAGACTCAGAGACTGTCAGGAAGCTAGGGGCAAGATGTGACCACAGCAAGAGCAACAGGCTAAGGCTGCAATCGGTGCACCTGAAACTGGCAGGCAACATGGAGCAGCCATGCAGGAAGGCATGGGGCACACAGCTCCCATCTGCTCCCATCAGAGAATATCAGGGAGCTGCTAGGACCCAGGAGGAGATTGGTCTAGCCATTACTCAGATACACAGGAGTGAGCTAAAAAAGTAATCGTCCTGCCATAAGAGGCAGAGGAGAAAGTGACCCTCCAGCACCAAGATGAAGGGGCAGCCCTAAAAAGAACTTTAGCAAGGATCCCTGCTTCAGTATCATTAAGAGTATAGCTGAAGCCCAGGAAGTTCTGGGTCTCCAGGACATTGCCAGGCTGAAAAGTTCCATCCATGTGAATAAAAAATGAAATCAGCTGGTGATGTCTGCCATGAGCAAAGGTATGTGGGAACAGAACGGACTCAGGGCACCGAAAAATTGGAAAAAGGGTCCCCCGGCCCCCCCCTCTAAGAGAGGCTCTATCCATCCTATGAGCAATGAGGCTTTGAGGCAGGGTCCCCTAAGTCCTGCTGTCAGTGCAAAGACAAAAGGACATGAAAAAGATGCACTGAGGTCTGAAGAGGAGTTGCCAGCCAGGTCAGCGCCAACCCCAGCTGATGTGAGTCCTGCTCTAAGTAGACACAAAGCTGCCTGGGTGCTCAGGAGAACCAGCTGTCTGTGCTCCCCAGAGCACGCAAGACCATGTGCTCTAAGGCATACACAAACTGCTTCCCACAGAGTCAGTCGGAACAGAAATAGGTGGCTCTCCAGACACAAAAGGACTCAGCGCAGTGTAGGACATCTGGCATGTCCCTACCTTCCTTCCAGGAAGCTGGGAATCCTGAGTCCTGCTGCAACAAGAACACTTGAACCTGGGAGTCTATGGCCCTGGTCCTCAGAGGTGGGTGTAGATGATGCTGGCTGGCCTTAGAAACATCGCCATGCCTTTCTGAGCCAACAACACCCCTATACCATGGGTGGACTGGACCACCTGTGGCCGTTTCCTGGAACTGCTTCTAGCCATCAGCAATGCAATTTCCCCAAGAAGCCTGAAGCTCCCAGCACACAACCCTAGGTGTTTTGTGGCTTTTCTTGGTAAATTCAAAAGAATTGTCAAGACGGAAGGAAGATTCTATCCAATCTGAGTTAGCATAAAGGAGTGCCCTGGGCCACTTTCACACATGTGAAAGGTGTGTCGCTTTCAAACATGTGACTGATGGCAGCTGCTGACTGTTCACCTTCTATTGCTTAATTTTTCCAAGATTGTGCAGTTAGGGCAGGAAGGAAATGGAGATTGAAATCTAGGGGTAAGGGTCTTGATACCCCACTCCAAGAAGAAGTGCTAACAGCTCATTCCAATGGAGCGAGTATCTTCTATCTCGTTCTATTTCTTCACCATGACTCAAATCAAGGTCTTCTGTGTCATTACAACCATTCTTGCTCCCCATCATGGTATCAATAGTCAGGTTAAATCTAAAGGAAACAGCTACGATTCCTCAGGCAGAGTGGAGACATCCAACGCCCAGGCATATCCTGGGCAGAGTTGGTGTGCGGGGGAGCAGCCTGGACTGTGTCTGCTGCCAGACACCTGTGAAGGAAGCAAAGGAAGCAGGCTGCCTCCAAAACCTGCACAGAACCAAACTCCAAGATGGTGCCAAGCAAAAGCAAATGCCTAAACATGTCAACCTCTCAACTGCTAGACTGTATGGATGTGAGACTCCCATGGTAAATGGAACTCGGGGTACCGATTAGCTGACCTAAACACACAGAGATGATTCTGGACTGTCTGGGACTATCTGGGAGAGGCCTCTGGAGTCACTGGGTCTTTAAAAGATGGAAGAGGAGGCAGAAGTTCAGTCAGAGTGGCACCGTATGAGAGCAAGTCAACCATTGCTGCTGGGGTTGAAGACACGTGAGTGATGAATGTGGTGACCTCTGTGCATGGCAAAAGTTTTCTGCCACCACCTTGACCTTTGCCCTATGTTTTTATCAGACTTCTAACCACCAGAACCATCTGATGACTTGGTGTTGTTTTTTCTTTTATGTATATGAGTGTTTTACCTGCATATGTGTAATTCCACCTCTTGGAACTTGAGTTATAGATAGTTATGAGCCACCATGTGGGTGTTGGGAATTGAACCTGGGTCCTCTGAGGAAGTTCTCTTAACTGCTGAGCTGTCTCTGCAGCCTCAGACTTGGTGTTGTTTTAAGCTACAATGTACATGAGGATTTGTCAGAGCAGCATTAAGAAACAGTACACCTCTGTGGCAGGAGTCGGATGCCACCAGAACAAACACTGGGTGATATGAAAGTGACTCAGGAGCTGGACAGTGGCCATGAGCTGAAAAAAAGGCAGAGGAATGATGTCTTTGTAAAGGGGTGGGCAGCCTTATGCAGGCTAACTGAAATACAGGTATAGATAACCGCTGGTGAAGACTTGGAAGGAAGAGAGCAGCATTTCCCTGAAAACTAAGATCTCCTTTGACCAAAACCTAAGCCAGCATGAGCCAGAAGCTGGGATACTAGACCTGTATAGATAAGGCTTACCAGGAAGAACTATGCTCTCGGAAACTAAAGGAGAAGGATGTTAGCCACACAGAGGCAGGAGTGTCCCCCACGGCACGGGAGGAAGAGACTACCTACAATGGGAAAACACAGGTATGGACTGGGTTTCCTGGGAGAATGTTGAAGGTGTTTCCTGGTTTTTTCTTGCAGCTTACAAGAAGAAAGGAGAAAAAGACTAGAGGCAGAAATGTGCAAAAGGAACCAGGATGCATCCTTGGGAAATCCTCGAATTGCAAGAAGACCACATAACGTTTACTTTTAGGAAAGCATGCTCCAGAGGGACGGCCGAGGGTGTGGCTGTGCATTCCGCAACCATCTCAGGAAAATCAAGAGGTCAGCGTTGAGTCACACAGAAGCCTTCTTTAAGAGATGAAGGGTGTGCCTCGCAGGCCTTCCCCAAACAAAACAGAGTGTCTGGAAGATTTAGGAGCATCATCCTCAAGCCATCTCAACAAAGCCCAAAGGTAGAGACAAAATTCTCTAGAAACTGCCTCTGAAGGAGCAGCTTGTCTTAAAGGGCAATTCCCCATGAAATACACAGGAGAGCCACAAGGGTCTTGAAATTTTTATACCAGCAGAAACACTGCCAGGTTAGCCCAAGAGGGAGAGAGAGAGAACAAGATGAAAGACGTCCATCACATGCCCCAAGTCCTACAAGCAGGAGCCGAGAGAGCAGAACAGCTCAGCTGCAAACGTGTGCTACCTTTTGTGGATGGGAAAGATGACTCAGAGGATGGACGCTCAAACCCAGAATGGGTAGAGCCATGAGCTATGAAGGATGAGGTCACTCGAGGACCAGGCTCAGACCTGGCACTCTATAACCACACACAAGGATTCCCTCTCTTGCTGTTTTCCATGCTCTCTTAAAAGGCAGACTCAGATAGACATGTCTGTAAAGGCCCCCCGCAGCTCTAATAGCCCAACCAGTTGGTGAAGTCTGTCCCTGATTATAGGAGCACCAGCAGTGGGTGTCTCAGCTCTGTGCTCCCTCCCAGTTTGGGTGTTTTTTTCATTCAAGACATTTTGTTGAGCCTGTTCTATATTCCTTGTTTCTTAGGGTGTGGAATATACCTATACCCTTGGGATCCTATGGTGGTATCTACCCAACCTCTATTTTATCATTAGTACTTGTCTACACTCTAAAACATCTTTTGGCTGGTTTTAAAAGATATTCTGGCCAGGGTGGTGGTAGTGCATGTCTTTAATCTCAGCACTCGGGAGACAGAGGCAGACGGATCTCTGTGAGTTCAAGGCCAGTCTGGTCTCCACTGGGGGTTCCAGGCTAATCAGGTCTACACACTGAGACCTGTCTTAGATAGATAGATAGATAGATAGATAGATAGATAGATAGATAGATAGATAGATAGGAAGGAAGGAAGGAAGGAAGGAAGGAAGGAAGGAAGGAAGGAAGGAAAGAAAGAAAGAAAGAAAGAAAGAAAGAAAGAAAGAAAGAAAGAAAGAAAGAAAGAAAGAAAGAAAGAAAGAAACTAAGACAACTGTAGGGAAATGACCGAGCCTTGAACTTAAAATGTACACACAGGCTTGCCCTGGACTCAGAAGAGCCACTGCTCTTCAGCTGTATGATCTTGGGCAAGCTACTGCACCTGAGACTCTCCAGGATAGGATAATGAAATCACTACCTTACATAGCAGCTCCTGCATTTGAGCTACAAAGGTTGGCAAAAGAAAATAAAGGAGGAAGGAGCCAGGGAGATGGCTCAATGGTTAACAGCACTTGCTACTCTTGCAGAGGACCTGGGTTTGGTTTCCAGCACCTACATGGTGGCTCACAACCATCTAAACTCCAGTTCCAGGGAATCTAACAGCCTCTTCTGGCTTCCTTTGATATACATAGTGTACATGCATGCATACAGGCAAAACAATCACAGACATAAAATAAAATAAATAAAGGGAGCCCTCAGCAGCTTAGGCAGCTACTGCCAATCTGGAACCTGCCAGTAGTGTGACACACTTCACACCATCCAGGGCAACACCATCCATTGATGGTGCATTTACTTCTACAGGCACCCTGTAATGAACCCAATGACTGCCAAAGCTGTGGGCATCCCAGGAGAAAACCCAGATTCCCATCTAGCTACTGTCTTCGCTCATATCCAAAGAATCAAGAGAGGTGCCACAAAGCCTACAGTGTTTGCTTTCGACCAGTTGAAGCAGGAGAAATGACATCCTGAGCGGGGAGGTCTCAGGTCACCATAGCCCTCCCCACAACTAGGCAGTCTGCAGGCCGTGCAGGTATTGGGCACTTTGGGAAGGCCAGTAAATCTACAAATCACCTCTGAATGGTTTTCAAAGGTTCACATTCACTCCTAGCCATCCCTGGAGGAGCCGGGAAAGCCCTAGAGGCAAAGGCCACATATCCATGATACAGCTGAGCCACGGTTCCCCTTCTGACCAAGGGCACTTGCTTCTCTACATGCCCATCCAGAAAGTCCCCCTTTGATCCTTGTGGCCTAGACCCGGCATTTGCGTTTCCAGCAGCCAACCAGCCAGCAACTGGTCTTGCCCCCTCCTGTCTCCATTACATCCCATTCATGTGGCCAATGCAAGTTCATTACCCTGCCTTAGTTTTACAGATAAAACTCAGTTTTCTCCTCTGCACAATGGGAGCATTGATAGTCTTGACAACACTTATTCTACAGATGAAGTTAGCCAGTGTTCATGAAATGTTACCCATGATCAGTGTTCTGTAACAGGTGAAGAGCCATTATTGCTGGCTCCTAGTTCACCATAAGATGGTCACAGAGTAGAGAGAGATAACTTTGGCAGTTTCAATGGCCAAGAGACAGTGAGGGATAGCATCTCCCTGAGCCCTAGTGGCGAGCAAAGAGGAACTAAGCTGAGGACTGCATGTCACCCTACAGATGCTGTTGTTTTGTTTTTGTTTTTGTTTTAGTGGAGCTGAGGATCGAACCCAGGGCCTTGTGCTTGCTAGGCAAACACTCTACCACTGAGCTAAATCCCCAACCCCTGGATGCTGGTTTTCAAGACAGAAGAAATGACCTGTATCGAGGCTAGATGTAGTCCTGACTTGCAACCCCAGGACACCATCCAAAAGACGGCTTGAGACCATCCAGCTCAACACACTCATGACAGATGATAAAGTCAAGGCCCTGGCAGTCCTGGAATGGCTTGTACTCCATCCACAGTGCCCTGCGTGGCACCATGGCAGCTGCCGTTCCCAAGGCCTCCAGCCTCACAAAGCAGGGTGGGAGGGAGTCAGTGTCATCTTGCCCCTTGAAACCTCTGACCTGGCAAAACACACAGCCGGCTGGCTGCACCATTCCTTAGACAAATTTACTTAGCACTGATATTGTAAATGCAATCACATTCAAATTTTATCAGAGAAATTAAACAGACTATGGAAAAGAAAAGAAAAAACAAACAGCACTCATCAGCTCACAGAGAGCTGGCTGTGATGGAGCTGGCTAAAGAGGACTATCTCAGTCAATCCTGCCAGCAAAGGAGGTGACTCCCCAACCTGACTCTGCCAGGATTCCCCAGAGACTGGGCGGTGGTAGTCCAGGGGGTCCCTGCAAACCCACACCACTTTGCTTGCTTGCACAAGGAGCCAGCACCCTGTTAAGTCATCTCTGTGAGCTTTAAGAAGCTGCCGAAGGCCGGTGCACAGGGCGCCCTGCTGACTAGAAAAAAAAAAAAAAAACAGCATGCTTTCGGCTTGAATCACTGTTTTTCTTCACTCCCTTTGGAGATCAGCAGAGCCCACATTCGGCCACGTTCATGGACCTGGGACTGTAGACAGCTGCACTCTAATTACATGTAAAGTGTACCAAAACATCCCTTTTATCACAGACTGGAAATCTGTTAGCATCTGTCTCTCCTTTGTCTCTTCCACAAGATACAAGCTTGTTTCTACATTTTTCTCACCTGTAGCGGTGATTAAAATTCATTATAAATGAAAGGAGTGAACAGAGAAACAAGTTCCTCTGTGTACCGTTCTAAACTCAAATTAGAAACAGCTGTTTGCTAATTCATGCAGCGATGTTTTGTCGTGCTCTGTGAATCAATAATAACTCACCCTATTGCTGCAGAAATTTTTGGATAATCCATATATTTAACGCGGCATCGGGTTCTCCAGACAGAGAAGCTCTTAGCAAAGTATGCAGGCAGGAGGGGACTTAGACTGACACTCTGGAGACAGCTCCCATAGCCCCACCCCAGATAACCTCAAATCCAGAGCCACCTGGCTCTGACCACCCCCACCCCCATCCCCAAGGAACCCTTGAGTGGTCTTATCCCCATCCCTTCTCTAGAATCAATCACACAATAGGAAGAAAGAAAGAGAGAGAGAGAGAGAGAGAGAGAGAGAGAGAGAGAGAGAGAGAAGGAGGGAGGGAGGGAGGGAGGGAAGAAGGAGGAAGGAAGGAAGGAAGGAAGGAAGGAAGGAAGGAAGGAAGGGAGGGAGGGAGGAAAATTCAACTCTGATTAAACATCAACCACATACACTCTCCAGCCGCTGGAGGGAACAGCAAAATTAAAAGTCTAATTGGTACCCGAAACAACTTAAAACGATTAAGTATAGGTGAAGCTTTCCACGAGAAAACAATCCTCTGGTTGAGATTAGGAGTGTTTGGATAGCATTTCTACCCTTGCATGAGCCTGAGCAGCAGAAGTCAGAATTGCTCGTTGTCCGGAAGCCCATAGAAGCCTTGGGAGGCATACGGGTGTGCCCTGGACCAGCTCCTGGGACAAACAGGCAGCAAGCAGAGCTTGCCCCCTGAGGCGGTGGAGGAAGCAGATGGTCTTCCCCTCTGTAGGGAAGGAGGTGGCTGAACCTCTGGAGGCCTCTGCTGCTCGCTGGCACACCACCTTACTCCATCTTGACTAACACAAGCTGTCCTTCAAGACACTGCCTCCAGGAAGCCCTCCCCAATGGCGTTTGCTGTCTATTGGTGTTCCCTCCTTAGCCTCAATAAACTGCTTGTCTGTATATGAACGTCTGAGTTTCTGTGTCCCTTACACCCTTTTGGGTTTGGGACATGGTCACACTGAACCCAGCACAGTGCCATGCTCTTCATAAGCTTCACATACGTGACTCCTCACCGCCATCCTGGGCAATGACCACTTTCAGTACGGCCCTAGTTTACAGCTTAGAAATTTGGAATTCAGGTAGGTAGGGGCCTGAGCTCTATGGCACTTGACTGGAGCGACCCCGGGTTTATGCAGAAAGCCTTAGCTGAGATTGCTTCAATTGCACAGCTTCTGTGTCCAGGCCACGGAGCCCACCAAGGGCGCCCTCTACTGGCCATGTAACCCACCCTGCTACTCAGGGACCGGCTGGCTCTACTACCCCCAGCATCCTAAAGAGTCCCTGTGTGAAACTGTCAGGCCTTCACTTTCCATTCACTTGAGTCTTCAGAGGTTAGCAGTTCAATGCCCCTGGGCTCTACAGAGCCCAGACCCAGATTTTCCCTAGAGAGGTCCATGTTATCATATAGCACCAACCACAGACAGGATCAGGCAAGCACAGAAAGACATTTTGAGAGGCAGGAAGTTCTTAAACTGGGATCTGAAGACCAGGTAGGTTCAGCACAGACTTTCTCCCAAATATGGGGTACCTGGTACATGGGCCTGGAAAAACTGTGATGATGGCAGGGGAGTGTCATGATGCTGTTAGCAACATGGATACTGAAATAGTAACTGCCCTTCACCCCCCTTTGCGATCTCGGGGATGGGCCAAAGGCAATAAATAACACTCCATTTCCACTGTCTCTACCCTCTCGTGGAAGAAGACTAGACCCAGAGTAGGCATTCTAGAAGGCTCCTGGCTGCTATGATAGGATCATGGGATCTCTTTGATTTTGTTTTTCATTTACTTTGTTTGTTTCAAGGAAGGATCTCACTATGCAGCCCTGGCTGTCCTAGTACTCACTATGGAGGCCAGGCTGGCCTCAAACAGAGATCCACCTGCCTCTGCCTTCCAAGTGCTGGGATGAAAGGCAGGCGGGTGCCACTATGCCCAGATGTTTTTCATCTAAGTTCCCCATCAATTCAGGGCAAACGGCGCTGGGTTCCGCTTATAGAATGAAGTGAATGAATATGTCTAAGTGGGAAAAGTAGGAGGCCCCAAGGGGAAGTACCATCTGAGTCACAGCCGAAAGACCAGGATACAAAGGCTGCAAAACTCCCAGAAGAGGTGAGGACAGGACCAGACAGTGAGGAAGGCCTCAGGAAAACGAGAGAGTTAAAGCTAGGTGAGCACACACTGCCCCAAAGTAGCAATCGATCAGGTGGTCAGCCAGAGGAGGAAGTTCGGAAGAGGCAAGGCCAGAGTCCACACCATGAATATTAAGCATAAAAGCCCCAAAGTACAGTCAACAGTACCTAGGGGGCCCCACAACATCAGAACAAGTAGCCATGAGTAGCCCCAAAGCACTCCAATTCTGACCAGTAACTGCTGATAAGGAATGACCAGCCTTCGAGCACAACCTACTTCCAAGAGATCTAACTGGAAGGGTCTGGTGTCAGCACAGTATCTTGTGCCCTAAGGACCAAATGTGTAAATCACTGTGGACAGCAGAAGTACCACCACTGAGGACGTGCAGGACACCCAGGGAGGGGACACACAATCCCTCAGGCACTTCTCTCGGCAGCCATCTTTTCTTCTGGTCTTAGAATGAATCACCATGTCCCCAGTCTGTACAGAGGAGCCAGTGTGACCCAAAGACACACACTGGACCACAAAGAGATCTGCTCTCTCAGCAGGAACTCAGCAGCTGGACAGTGCCAGAACCAGCAAGCAGAAGTTCCATCTCAAGGGCATTCTAGGGCTGACATGTACTCTTCCATTATCCACCGCCCCAAGTCCACCTCGCCTTTCCAGCACAGAGCTTATAAATCTGAAGCCACAATGGCACAATGGGGTGCAAGGTGACCCTAGATCTCTGGTCATTATCATCCAAGGCAAGCCTCCCACCCTCAAAGACAACCCCATCCACCAGCCTAATTGGAGACTACAATCAATGACATCCTATTTACTTGGGTAGTTTGGGGGTTTTGTTTTATTTATTTTTTCTTTTTTCTAAAATTTATTTAATGCATCAGATCCCCTGAAAGTGGAGTTACAGGCAGTTATGAGCTGCTATGTGGGTGCTGAGAACTGAACCTTGGTCCTCTGGAAGAATAGCTAGTGCTCTTTCTTAACCGCTGGGCCACTCTCCAGCCCCCTTGTTTTATTTTTCATACAGGATCTCACTAATATAACCCTTGTTGACCTAGAACTCAATATGTAGACAAAGCTGTCCTTGAAATCAAAGAGATCCATCTGCCTTGGCCTCCTGAGTGCTGGTATTAAAGATGCGCCACTATGCTAGGCTAGGTCTTGAACTTCTGATACACCTGTCTCAACCTCTCAAGTGCTAACACTACAGAGTCCTGATAAATCAAATGCTGTGACTCTCAGCCTGCATCTCTATAGAATACAGCTCCTTCTCAGCAGACTGTACAACTCTCCTCTAGAGGAGAGAGCAGTCAGGTCCCTAGGCCCATTTTGCCCTACAATGCCTGTGGCTGAAGGTTTCTAGACCCTATGAGACCAATAACACAGGTGGTCAAGACACAGTCTTTCCCCTGTCCAGGCACAGCCCAGTCCTATCCCCGCCCCTTTGTCATCATCAACATTCCTAGGCAGACTTCCAGGAAGCCTGGATCCTGAGCCCTCCTGGAGAACAGAAGTAATACCAGAGTGTGTGGCCAGCATAGCTTGGCTCCTCTGGGGAGCACACACGTGAAGAGGTGCCCATTAAGGGCCTGGGTGTTGTGAAGGGAGAGATAACTATGCTACCAATCTGCTGCAGCCACAGGGCTCCATTCCAGCAGCCTTCCACAAGAGACCATCTAAGCTCACAGAAGGTGCCCGAGGAAGGTCACAGGCAGGGCATGGGGAGGAGCTTACACAGGTTCAGATCCCTGAAGTGCCACACTCCTAGGAGAGGCCAGGCAATGTCAGCTGTCAACATCACACTGTCCTCTTCAGGTCTGGTCACCCCCAGGCATCATCGACGCCTGCCTGTGCCTCTCCCCGAGCCGGACCAGAATTTCCTCAGTTCCATGGGTATGGGAAAAACAGTGGGCCAGGCTCTCCGCCTCTTCTACAAAACACAGCTGGCTTGTGTAACTTTCTTACTGGAGATGCAGGCAGATGTGACATGTGGAAAGCACTTCTCAGTGGCTCTCTGTGGCCAGTGTGAACCCGCTTCTCAGAGGAGCACACTGAAAGGTACAAAGACCAAGGGTTCGCCAACACAGCCAGTGATTCCTTCAATGGATACACCAGCCAGTCTGAGAATCAGGGTTTGATGTCCCAACCCAAAACCACCCACAGTTCTCTCCCCTCTCAAAAACCAGGGGCGTTAATACCCACAAGATGATCTTCAACTGAAAGGGATCAGGGAGCCAGTGGTCACTCAAAGGGACATTCATAGGCACGCCGCCTAGAATGAAGGTCTGATTTGCACCTGCACCCCAAATAGGCTTGCCCCTCCCTCCTGCCTCTGGGCCACAGAATCTGCACCATATCCTTGCCTCAGGCTCCAGGTTCAGCGAGCCTGTCCAAAGCACATGCCTAAGGTGGCACTGTGTGTGCTGTGATGTGGGTGGGAAGCAGTCACTGCTTGCTAGGCTTGCCTCCTGGAGTCACTAAGAGGTCATCTGCAGGACTGTGCCCTGGTATTACAGCTCAGCTTGGTCCTTTCAATTGCCACAGGTGTGACGGTGTGGCCTACCTAAGGCCAGTCCTAAAGCATGGCGTGGATAAAATTGAGGTGTTGTTTTCATAATGCCCACTAAAATGAATGCATTGTAGCCAAAAACAAAGTACAGGTTGCCCACAATTGGGCTGTACATTCTTACAAATGGCCTGGGGGAAACCCCGGAAGGCCCTCTGCCCTAGCTCTGGGACTGTTCCCCTTCCCTCTCCAAAACACAAGTGACGCATAGCCAGTGCCATGCCTGGGTAGCCCCTGGAATCTTGGTACCTTCTATTCCTAATAGAAACAGGGAAGAGAGAGGAGGTGGGCAGACTCTGTATAGAAGGGGCGGGAAAGAGGAGAGGTGGGGGAGCCTGGGTTCTAGGGTGTGCTAGTGCCAGCTCACAGCTACTCGGAAGTCCTGTTCAGCCTTTGTGCTCAGCAGAGAACATTTCTGTTTCCTCCATATTTTCATGTTGCAGCCTCCAGAAAATCCTCCGCCATGGGCTTTACTGCTGAGCTGTAGAGCTTCTGGGATGGAAGGATTAAAGGCTGCCCGACCCTGGCCATGTCAGCACCACCAGTGAGGATGCACTGTGTGTCCAGCATTTGAACAATTTGTCTTACACGTTTTCCCTGTTTGTATGCATTGAGACTGCTTTTTTTTTTTTTTAACTAGCTATATTTTACAGATGAGGAAACTGAGGCTCAGTAGGATGGAAGAAGCTTCTATGTCCTGGGAAAATGAGGCTCCTGAGGTTGGAGGGGGATGACCTTCCCTAGTACAGAGCCCAGCAGGGTGTGAGGGATCCAGCTGCCTGCTGGCATGAAATTCTGGTATCACTGGATCTGAGGGCCATCTACCCCCAACTCAGACACTACCAGGTCACCTCGGTACCTGCTGCAGAGCAGGTATCTGCTGAGTACAGTACCACCACACCTTTCCATGGAGCCAACTGTCAACGAAGGTGCAAGATAGAACTACATGAGCCTTACTCCTCACAACGCTGCAGTCCTAGTGCTTCTCCTGGGTTGAAACTCCCAATGGGCTATAAGGATCCTCACAGGTACTCTGCATTTAGAACTATCTTCAGACAGCCTCGATAAACCAGGGCTTTCCTGACTCCTGGGGCCTCACAGGTACCTGGCAAAAACTCTGGTGGATGAATGAATGAATTCAGGCAGGCATTACTGACAGTACCCCAGTCTACAAAAAGCAGTTGGCAACCAGGGCATGGATGGATGGATGGATGGATGGATGGATGGATGGATGGATGGATGAAAACAGCATTACAATCTGGGGTTTGAGCCAAAGAAGGCATTTTATATTTATATATTTTATATATTATGGCATTTATGCAAGAATGAAAAAGTGCACAAATGAATAAACAAATGATGGATAAATAAGATTTACCAGAGAAGACTCAAGGAGCTAGTCAAGATGGACCCTGTAAGGTGGAGGCTGAGGAGTTCTGACCTTGAATATTCAGACCGCCAGGGCCCAAGGGGTCTGCCCTGAGCAGAGCCCCTCCAGCTGCCAAGTGTGGGACTCCCACACTTTATGGCAGGATGCAATTAGAGCAGTCTTCTGTGTGACCTGCATTTGCTGTCTTTTATTTAAAAAGGCAGGGGTGTGCAAGGGCAGTCAGGGAGCAGTGGGGACATGGGGTTAGGAGGAACAGCTCCACCGCCGGCCAAGGCCTGAACCCCTGGAGAAATATCGTTAAAACAAAGGAGACACCAGGCAGAAAGGGGGTCTTGTTTGTTCAGACCAGAGCAGAACAGCCTTAATAAGATAAGAAGCAGAGATGCCCTGCTCTTAAAGAGACAGACAAGGCAGTGAGGTTGAGAGGTGGGGCACACATTTTTCTGGTAAAGCCTCCGAAGCAAGTGATTGCCTCTTTGTATCTCACACACTAGAGGCTTAAGGTATGTGAGGATGAATCTGTGCATGCCAAATACCTGTTCTATGTGACCCCCATCTAGAAACCAGAAACATCCTGCTTTATTAACCTGTACCCCCAAACAAGTGAGCCCTCTACAGGAACATGGTAAAGCACACCTTGGCACATACATTTTCCCAGGAAAGAGCTGATTCAGTGCAGGTGGTTATCACCCCTACCCAGCTAGGGCTCCCATCTGCCTGCCTGATGGACTGACACTAGATTGAATACTTCGGATTCATCCTGGAGGCTCTCTGCATCCGTTCATCCATCAAATCTCCAATCATTCTCCAAATAGCCAGAGTGCCAACCCCATGGCACACTGTCCCTGGTGTAAAGCCCCTAGAGGGGCTGTATCTGGACATCAGGACAGAGCCAGAAAGCCTAGATTCCAAATCTCACTTCCACCACTGGCCGGCTGTGTGGACTAGGATATGTTACAGAGCCGCTCAGCAACTCACCAAGAGGAAGATGGGCGAAGAAAGCCCCCTGCCTCTCTGGCTGCAGTACATAGGTGAAACACCCTGGGCCAACACCTAGCACTAGGAAACACTCAATGCACCTATGATGGCTTGATGCTTCCAGATCAGGGGTAGGCCTGGGAGACGCCATGGCACAGCAAGATAACTATAGCAAACCATGTCCCCACTCACAGTTCACTCTTCCCATGAGCATCTTCAGTTGATCACCTCTTAACTCACACCCCTCCCCTGTAACATCGTGGGAAAGAGAAAGCCACGCCCCCTGTCTGGACACTGAGCCCCAGTACAAAACCTGAACCTAGAAGGACCCCTGCAGGAGATGCAGCTCTCTCTCCAGTGAAACCCCTTCTGCAACTAGATTTGGTTTCTTCCAGTGACAGAGAACCCGTTCCCCTCTGAACCCTCTTCACACGCAGGAAGAAAATATTTTATCATGAGCCCTACAAGAACAATTGCTGACACCACTTGGAGACAGGAATAACAGATATCCCGAAGCCAATTATCCCTCAAGAAAAAAGACAATGAGTCACCTGTTGCCTGGAAGCCATCTTTAAAGTGACAGTGCAATTTGCATTAGTCTAGTCCTTCAGCAGCTATTAATCTGTGCCTCCTCCCTCAGCCTGTGCAAGGCTCTGGGGACAGGGTGTGATCTCAACCAAGTCCTTGCCCTCAGCACGCTTTCAGCATAACAAGAGGGGATCCAGTTTTCCAGCTGAATAGAGCAAGGCACCATCAGCTGGTGCCATGGACACAGAAGGAGCAGGAGACAAGTGGAGGAGAAGGAACCACTCTGCACAAGTGACAAGGTGACAGGACAGCTGAGCAGACGCTTTCAGCCAGCACAGAGACAGTCAGGGCAGGATCTGAGGAGGAGCGTTCCAGACAGAGGATTATACACACATGCTCGCCAAAACCCAAGCAAGCCAATGTGGGGACGTTTTGCTTTCTGAAATAGCAGTATAGCAGTGTGGGAAAGGAAGCAGAACAAGCAGAGGAGCCACAGTAGGGCTCACAGGCCAAGAGACTCCAGGGCCAGCAAGCCCTTAGTGGTACCCCAGAGCTCAAAAGGCACAGAGGTATCAGGGATGCAAGCCAGAGGGGACAGGGGTGAAGGTTATTGTTGTCCTGCCTTCAGAGAGCACAAGCAAAGCTGTGCCCAGATCCCTACAGAAACCAACTCACTCTGTGACCTGCTGCTGCTCACTCACCCTCTCTGGTCTTAGTTTTGGCAACAGCTCATCAGGACTGAGCATCCTCCACGCAGGCGCTCTCAGGACCCGAGTCCTCGGAGTCTGCTGTTCCACGCAAGACGCACCCACCATTCCTCTACCCTACTGCGCCATCCTTACACCCATGCCAGCAACACCACGCAGGATTGGTACTCCTGCCAAAATAGCTATTAACCCAGTAGCCAATAATAACACGTTATCCTATCAATTTGCTGCTGAAATGCTGTGTAATTGCAGAACCTAAGTTTGCCATCTCGGTAGCCTGGTTACGACATAAACAGAAAGGACCTCACCAGTCCCCTCCTGAGGAGAACAAGTGGCTGGCCAGGAGCAGTCCTCACTTCCCACCCCCATACACCTCTGGCAAAGCCCCAGGAACCTATCCAGAGACCTGGCCTCTTATCCGATAAGCAATGTCACCCCTCTGAGCAGAGAGGGCAGCAATGCATGGGCCATGATACTTTGTGAGCAGCCAGGTCAAACCCAAAACCAGCACACCCCCAGCTCTCTGGCTGGTAGTAGGGCTGAAGAGCCAATAGACATTCAGGGGTACCCAAATTCAGAGGCACATGGACGAAAGAGATGCAAGCTAGGGCTCCTTGAAGGACGGGGGCAACAAGAGGCTAACAGAATAGGTCAAGGGACGGGTAACAGAGAAGCAAGAGCACAGTGTGAGACCCAGAAAGCAGCAAGCACCTGAGGCCGTCCCACTCCCACAATTCAGAGCCCCAAGCAGGTCTGACACTGGCCAACAGTCTCTCCTTGGCAGACAGCCTGCTCATTTTACCCACTTCATTGGAAAAACCCAGTTTCCTTCCTTCTGGATTTGATACACAGCACAGACACTCCAATCTCAACAAGCTGGGAGCCTCCACTGAGACTTGGCATCCTGTGCAGACTAAGGCCTGATGGGTCCGTCCTTCCCTCTTCCCTGGGTCAGTCTGCACCTCCCCTCCCACGCCACCCCACCCTTACCTCTCCCCATGCTCACCAGGGTGCCCAAGAGGCAAGTGGCTGGTGCCAAAAGGGCCAGACTTGAGCCCGTGTTCCCAGCACTGGAGGCAGGGCAGGCAAGGGGGAGACAGGCACTTCCCACTGGCCCACGGGTGACCTCAGCCATGGGATGCATCTCCACCCGCCTTGCCTGGCCAGCCCAGGAAGGCTGGGTTGAGGGTGTGCTGCTCCCGCTGCGGGCTTGGCGGGGAATCCAGCTAGTGGGGAGAGGAAGAGGCTTGGGAAAGGAGGGGCAGCAGATGGAGAGGGAGAAGACAGAGCAGGCCAAGCTCAGGCCAATGGCCACATGTTGGCTCAATGGAGGCCCAGACCCTAGGGGTGCCAAAGAAGCTCTGTCTTAGGAATCCACAGAGGAGGAAGGCCTGAGCTTGGGGCTGAAGTAAGGACCAAAGACAGGCAGCAAAGGGACTCTCAGTCACACCCAGTTGGCCAGCACAGGATGAGGGACAGCCTTTCGGAGGCCCCTGGGTGGAGTGGGTGGGGTACTGTCTGCGGGAAGCAGCACTCACAGCAAATGAAAACCAGGCCTGAAACTGGCTGGTTGCTGTTCAGCTCCAGGGAGACCTTCTGTTGGCTAAGGTGCCCAGCCAGAGCAGAAGGTGGTGTTCAAAATGCAGGGGCAGGGAGGAGACCCAGCTGCTGATGCAGGGCTGGACAGCTACCGCTAAATCATACAGTCATTCATTTTGGCACTCTGAGTGCCTTTTGTGGTTGGCACATTCTGCACCCAAGGTCCACTTGGCCTCAAGTGCTGTTTAAAAACTAAGTAAATATAAAAGAAAATAAAAATACTAAAGGTGCAATTTCCTTCCCTCTGCAAGGATGCCAGGCAGGTTCTCTGCAAAGCTGGGCCTGAGGACTGGAATCAGGACAGCCAGCCAGGAGTGAGTATGGTGTCTAGGTGCATCCTTGCCACACACCACAGGGAAAGAGTGCCGTTCATCCCATTAGAAGAATGAAATTGTCTGTTGCACATATCCATGGCTAATCATAATCGGTGGGACTCCAGGTCCTGACACTCTGGGCTGGGCACGTGGCAGGCCCAGCTCTCTATACATATGATGTATAGATATGTGTAGATTTACATATCAATACATATGGATGCCAGTCACCTGTTCATACATTCATCCACTCATCCAGTCTTTCAACAGAGGTTCATGACCAGCAGCTGATAGCTGCCAAGCACCTTGATGTTAGAGGCAGGAGGATGAAGCCCAAAGGTTCCCACACATCTGTGAGGGTGATAGGCACTGGAGAGTGCTTGCACATATGAGAGTACAGGGGTGCTGGGTGGTATCCTGGAAAAAGCAACCTCTATGTGGAGCCCAGCAGGTAAGACTTAGCCAGGGTGAGGAAGCAGAGGAAGGGAATGGAGCTCTGAGAGTCTTCACACAAAGGCCAGGAGGAGACTGGAGCTCTTGAAGGCCTAGAGTGGGCCTCATCCAGCTCCTCCTCCTCAACCATAGTGGGTGGCCCATGCCTTACCCCAGATCAACACAGTGGGCCCCATGGCACCTCTGGAGACCATTCCTGCTGAGCCATGGTCAAGCCCTCATTCTTAGCATTAGTTTTTGTTAAAAATGTTTTTGCTATGTTTATTTTTAAGGGAGGATAGAAAGAGAAAAGGAAAAACCTGAGGTCTTTTTCTTTGGTAGTGGTGTGGGGGGTGGATAAATAAATAGAGCTCAGAGAAAAGGGCAGGAAAAGGTCTCAGCATCTGTAACCACTGAACAAATTAAAATTAGCTCATTTAATCAGTGCCTAATGGCCTGCTGTCCCGAGTGGGCCCCAAACACAGCAAACTTCACAGCAACAAGGCGAGTGGACCAACGTCAGTTTATTATGCAACAAAAGGATTTTCTAAATAGTGTGATCAAAATGCACAGATGCCTACAGTGAACTGGGGAGACAGAACATAGCCCCCCAGATCTTGGGCGGTCCCAGCCTCTCTGCTGGGTCTCTTTGAATAGAATTGTTCTTTGGTTTTTATTCTAATTATCTACACGTGTATGACTGTGTTCCAAGTGTTTCAACCAGCAGAGGAAGTAACGCAGCCCCACCATACAATACCAGGCCACTAGTTCAAGTCCCGAGCCTTGACATCCGCCTGAAACATGCATACAGACACATAGCCCCCCCCCCCCCCCGAGAGAGAGAGAGAGGAGCACAGTTCTTTGCACATGGTCACATACATGCAGTTACACATATACACAGCTACATAGCATAGAGTAACACACCACATGCACATACACTTCTCTCAGCTCCTCCATCCCTGCCTAACAGCTGAAGACAGGGGAGGTCCAGCTCGCCAAGACTCTAGGGAGGACCACTGCATGCACACCTGAGGCCCAGGCTGGTAGCAAGGACTCTATTTCCCTGGAGTCATTTCTCTACTCAACTTGCCACCTGGGCTAAGTCATTAGGGCAACGGGGAGAGGGGAGAGGTCAGAGGAGGGGATGGGGGCCACCGGAAAGAAGGCACAGGATGAAGAAGTTGCTGGGAAGGAACAAGCCAGCAGCTGCTCCAGGCCCAGCCCTGAAGCAAGGCCAGCTCTTTTACCAATGCCCAACTCTACAGCCTCCCCATGGCCTCCAGGCCAGCCACACAGCAGCCTTGTGCTTAGGCTCAGAGATGACTATGGGTTCTGAAGTTGGGTGACCTGATGAACCCCAGGACACAGCACAGGATTCTACTGGGCCACTCAACATGATGTGCAACTTAAAAACAGCTCATTTCTGAAATGTTCCATTTTAACTCTACAAAACATGGTTGACCTCAGTTAACTGAAGCATTGGAAAACAAACTGAATACAGGGAGAAATGCTATAAAGACATCACATAAAGGGCAAAAAATAACCAGCCAAGGAAACAAGAACCTTCTAGAAGGATTCTGATCCCAAGGCAGACAACAGTTGTGAACGCCTACCAGTTCTTACAGTGACACTCTGGGGTCAGTTCAGCTGTGATGTCCATACTCAAAAAAAAAAAAAAAAAAAAAAAAAAAAAGGAAGCAGAGGCTCAGAGGAGAGAAGCCTGAGCTGGTACTGGCAGGGGAGGGGAGGGTGCTGTGTATGGGACTCTGGCCATACTGGCTAGGCCCTGACACCAATCTACTTCCTAAGGCAACTGCAACTGCTCTGGTCTTGCCGGCTCCCTGCTGCACACTGTCCTCAGAAGGTCTCCCAAGTGTGAGCTAGTCTAAAGCCCCAACAAGGGGTTACTTTCAGACAGGGGTACAGCAGATGTTAAAAATGGCTGCGGACTTCATGAGCCTTGAACCATCCAACTCAGATCCAAATATGCAGCCCTTTCCCACACAAAGGTACACAGAGTCCTGAGTCTCCCAGATCCCATGCTCAGGAGGAGCTGGGCAAGAATTCCATTCTTATTCCTGAGATCTGGAAATAGTAGAAGTAGAAGGGAACTCAAGCTCCCAGCATTTAGGAACCGTACCCCGGAGGGAGCCAAGTCCTCCTGGGAGACTCCTACCAGACCCACCAAGCTCTCACCTTGCCCTCGCCAGCCTGGCTCCTCCTGTGACCTGTTACATGGGCAACAGTGTGTTCCTTTTGATGCCACCAAGTGTTCAGAAAAGAGACCAGGTTATAGGTTCCACACTGTAAGTCCCTCTGGATTGACAGCAGTCCTATTTAGGGATCTCTTCCACTTAGCTTAGTATGACCCATAATGGCCTATGGCACACCTCTCCCCTCCCCACCCCCTGCCAAGGATAGCCAAGGTCCAGACAGCTGACAGGAGTGAGAACCATGTGAGGCAGCTGTGGCGTGGGAAGTAGACCCCAGGGACAGTCCTTCCTTAAGCTCTGCTCAGCATTGGCAGGTGAAGAAACTGATCTCCCCTCTTAGCACTTCTAACCTCAGCCATACAATGAAGACAATGGCAATGGACGCCTCTCCCCTAACTTGAAGATGGAAGGGAATGATAGCTCAGTGTCTGGCCTCCCTGTCCCACAGGGCGCACTGAATGAAGTAGGTACTGAGATGGTCTTGACTCTGCCTCATCTCCGCATGAGTCTCCTGAGAGGCCAGCCACAACCCCAGCAAACAGGATGTGGGTGTCTTTTCTCTGTACGTCCAGCAAGACCACACCACCTTGGACTCCCTGTAACCATCTCCATACCACACCTGGCTGGCAGCTGACAAAACCCCAGACAGACACACATGGAACCCTATCCTGACAGGGTCTGGGCCTCGAAGGCAGGAGCCTGAACTTGCCAAGAGATGCAGCCAACTTCATTCTCTTACCATCAAGATTCAGAAAAGAAGTGGAAGAAAAATACCATTGATGATACCCTAGCCCAATGGCCCTAATAGGCTGGGAATCAAGCCTTGGATGGGGATTTGGCTTCCACACCCAAGGCTGTGTAGCCATGCTGAACCACAGTTCCACATCTGGCTCTGTATACGTCACAGGGCTGCAGTGGGGGTCAGATGAGAAGAATGGCTGGAAATATTCTTCATAAACATCAAAATGCTGTAACAAGCCTGGGTTGATTGGGACAACTGGGAAAGGGGTAAGGTTCAGCTGTCTGCTCCCCTTAGTTGAGGCCGTGAGGCAGCAAAGGCAAAGTCAAGGAAGGCTGGTTCTGACTAGACAGTCACCTGGGGCCCTGACTGTGGACAACAGCTGCTGTAGCCCAGGAGTTCCTCCTGGTGATAATCAAACGGAAGAGTAACTGGCACAGGTCAGTGACATGCAGCCACTCAGCACAGCACCCAGCACATGGCAGTTGCTATAAGCACAGAATTCAGCACATGGTGGGCATTGTCAACTGGCCGACATCAGCATTTCCCAGTCTCTGGCCCCCAAGCAACTGCTTCTGTGGGCCACAAAAATGCAGGGCTCCTTCCAAAGAAGGCAGGCTATATAGGAATGAATCTCAGCCAAGGGTATGGGTCATTGAGACACAAGACCCTCTGATGGAGGCAGCGACCTGGTGCCAAGCTGGGCAGATGAGAGTCGGGTTCCTACCTTCCAGACATTCCTCATGTCTGTCTCCATTGTGGCATCTCCATTAAAGGCACACTCCTATCTGAGACTCAACTGCCCTGTGTGCTCCAACTCCCTGCAACCCAAAAGCTCTGAAACCCAAGGGATATGGTGCACCATCTCATTCTGAGCCAGTGTAGACCGCAATTAATCTGAAGCAGGGATTTTCTTAATTGCTGGTTTTCACAACCCAAAATGAATATAAAATACAGTTAGCTGGCAATACCAGCTTGCGGCAAGATGTTTCAAGCCTCTTTTTTGAACGTGGAATTGGAGGGGGGACCACTTTTAAGAATTGTCATGTGGACAGGATTATGCCCAGAGTACCACCAAAGCAGGACACTCACTGTCCAGAAAGAACTGCACAGTCAGCTGAGGGACTTGGGCGTGAAACACGGGGGCAATGTCTTACTGGGGGGGTCTACATCCAATATATAAGGGGTGGTTTTCCTAATTGCCTTCCTTTACAGGCACATGAGGCTTCATATCCCACAGCTTTCACAGGATGGTTCAGAGCCTGGAGGATCCCATGCTTAGCAAGGCCCAGCATCCCTCATTAGCTGAGTTTGGCCACCCAGGGGATGCAGGAGAAATGTTGTCAATGTGCACCTGGCATGTGCTATAGGATCCACAAGGATGGCTACTCCAGAGAAGCATCTGTGAAGAGGACCCTTCTGCTACCACACTCTCAGGAGACCACAGGCCAGACAGCACCCACCTCAAGGCTGACCCCCAGGGCAAGACCTTACTCTTTCTTCAGGTCCACAAATCAAGCCACTACAGGGCACTGCCATGCCTACCAAAAAGGAACGGCGCCCACACGTGCTGGGCATGACAAGCGGCAAGCAGATAAAGGGCCCTCCCTGCCTACGTGGCCTAGAGGGACAGAAAGAAGGGAAAAGGCAGCAATGAGACATAGCCATACTGCTGTGGAGCCCCATGACAGCTCCATCTAGTATCCAGTGAGAGTGACTGTCTGGGTTCCCCATACACATCTTCCACTTGTAACAGGCACAGCCCCTGCAGCCAGGCATGGCCTGCATTCAGACCTTTTGGGGAGGAAACTGTGTTTCTTGAGTATTTGGGGGTTCCCAGAGCAACCAAGTATATTGATGTATCTATAATAAAAAAAAAAATCACCCTGAAAACATTACAAGCAGCTCAGGTCAAATTATATCACTAAACCACACAAAGAAACACTGCTGCAGGCCTTCTAAAACTCAGGATCACAAATAACATGTCACATAGAGCTATGCTGTCTCTTTACTCTGCTGTGTATGGATATTGGTTGCTATTCCTGCTTCCCAGAGGAAGAAATTGAGGCATAAACGTGAGGACCTAATGCCCTCAGGGTAAAGTCAAATGGAAAGCATAACCAAGGGTGTTGACAAAAGTCCTGGGCCACAGACTGACAGCTTCCCAGGAAAAACAACTCCAGCAGAGGATCAGTGGACACAGGAGCCCGGGAGCAGATCGCCAGCAGCAGGTGAGACTCACCGTCCCACCCTGTTGCTTGGTGACTCCTACATGACAGAGTCTATGCAGATCACCTTACTTACAACAAGTATGCCAACCACATCCCTAGCCCCGGAGAAACAGGGAAATGCTGCTTTCTGGAGGCTGAGGCTTCAGGCGGTTCTTCCAGACAGGAGGACAGTGGCCTCACTTCTTCCAAAGGGTGCTGGCACCCAGTGACCCCTCAAATACATCCCCACTAGCTTCTCTCCAGCAGCACTTTTTAAACTATTGGAAAAGTTTCCTGTATAGGCAAACTTCTGATGCTATATTATCAAATAATTCCATGGCAGATTCATGGCATTAAAAGACACACACACACACACACACACACACACACACACACACACACCAATGAGGGCCTCTGGAGTCTACTCTAATGGGGCCAGCCCTGGACTTAGAGCCTGTTACAGAAAATTCCAGCTGCAATTGGCTGGTTTTCGTTACTCTGATAGTTAACCAAATAGATGGGAGCTCTGGGCTGAGGGGCACAGACATGAATGAGTGTGCACATGGGCAGACACAAGCATATGTTATTCACTCTAGTGCACGGTCATGTGAGTGTGCATATTCTCATACCACCCCACCCCACCCTCCTTCCCCTGATGCCTGGAAAGACCGCTCTGATCATCTGTGTAACAAGGGTTCTCAAAGTGCTGAGCTGATGTGTGCCCATGAAGGAGAAATGTCAAGTGTGGGCCGGACCTAGCACAAAGGCAAGGCAGGCGTGGAAAGACTACCAGAAGGTCCCCTCCATCCCAGGATGCTCAAGCGTGGCCAGGAGATCAGGGACACCAAGGGCAGGTAGGCCCTTGTGCTGGGTCTTAATTTAGGGGGGAAAATATGAAGTAGGAAATAATGAGGGGCCAACGTAAGACAGCGCAGCTAGCATTCAAGAAACAGACACTGCTCCAGAGAGCAGGGAGACGCAGATATGACGGGCCTTCAACCAGGGTCTGTCACACACAGGCGTCTGCACTCGGGGCAAGCAGACACAGTGAGTTACACCCACTGTATCCATCCCACATCACCCACCTTACCAGGAAGGCTCTGAGAGGTGATGTCACTCAGCTAGAGTCTCAAAGCCAGTCAGGGGTGGAGTCTAGTCTGGGGCCACAAGGAGGCAGGAGGAAGGCAGAGGGAGGAGGCAGAGGGAGGAGGCAGAGGGAGGAGGCAGAGGGAGGAGGCAGAGGGAGGAGGCAGAGGGAGGCGTGAATAAGGCACAATTGCAGGACTCACCAGGCAGTGGGGCCTGGTGAAGAGTGGAGGAACAAAGCTAAGGCCAAAGCACAGAAGGAAAACACCTCCTCTGGGGTGCTCAGGCATGCACAGCAGCAGGGACAGCTCAAGGCCCTGAAACAGACCACAGTGAGAGGAGACAGGGACTTCAATGGGATGCCTTCAGCACCTCCATCACACGTGAGTTGCCAGTGGCCAACCGGTCTCGGAGAGAGATTCAGCCCTAGCTCTCCCATTCCCATCCTGACCTTTGATGGGACAAAGTCCTCTCCCAGCAGATAGCCTGGTAAGGCACCTTCCCATCACCCTTCCCACAGTAGACAAGCGAAGAGCTGCTTGTGGCAGGGTGTGAGGTGCACACACAGCTGTGGCGTCTGTACATCCACCGGGAGCAGAAATTCCCTGTGCCAGAATTTCACAGGCTGAAAACAAAGGTAACACTTAGAGCTGTGTGACCCTGGAGATAATACTTAACCTCTCTGAACCTCCATTTCCTCTGCTTACTGTCTTGTGCATGCAAAAGAGACACAGAAGACAGAATATGCTAGATGCTGAGCAGGGATAACGCGGGTAGTCCGACACATCTGGTGGTGTAAAGCCCACCCTTGATCATGCTGAGAGCCACATGCCCCCACTCATGGTAGCAGGAGTTCCAGGGACTCCAAGGAGCTCGTCCACACCTAGAAACCTTCCTGCTGGGGTGATGCCCAGCACCAGGGGCTGCTTGCCGCTCCACGCTCCTGTGGCACCATCAGCTGGGACTGGCACATTTGAAACAGGCTGCATGGGCTCCTCCACTGCTGCTGCCCCGCCCCCTCCAGCTGCCTTTGCGCCTGCTGCCGGCGCTGCTCATTCCCAGGCAAATGTTCTAG
This sequence comes from Onychomys torridus, assembly GCF_903995425.1. Taxonomy (NCBI): domain Eukaryota; kingdom Metazoa; phylum Chordata; class Mammalia; order Rodentia; family Cricetidae; genus Onychomys; species Onychomys torridus. Next base: position 15,165,209 of record NC_050447.1, read on the forward strand.
TTAATTAAAACACACCCAAGTGCTCACACGCACATGAAGCCAAGCTACAAAATCTGCTCGAGCAAACAGCGGCTCCAGCATGGGATGGATGCAGGCCAGGGAGGTTTCCAAAGCTGATGTCATTCCCATCTAAACTGCTCTGACTGTTCTGCCTACACACACACAGTACACACATGTACACACACACACACACACACACACACACACACACACACACCTGTACACATGTGCACCTGCAAGCTATGGGTATTACACGTGTACTCTAAACACACCCACATCCACATTGCCCATTCTCAGACATGCACACACACTCACACATATACACCCGATCCAGCTACTGTGGCCCTCCAGCCTAGAGCACTGGCCATGATTAGCAAACACAGACCAACTGCATAAGGGAATGAATAAACAAATACGTCAATCAAAGCACTGAGTGACAAATAGGAACGGCTCAGCTCTGGCCCACAAGCCCAGGTTTGTGTCGTCACCAACTGAAATCCCCAAAGGTCCAGAAAGAACAAAAGGGTGGGGGCAACCTTCCTCCAGTCCCCTGGGAAAGTTGCCATTCCCAGACCTGACATCCAAACAACCCAGAACTGGCAAGCGAAGGCTGTGATACCCGTCAGGTAATAGAGAGTGGCCCTGATCCATGAGGGACCCCAATAGAACCCCGCTCCAAGATGAAGGGGAGGGGTATCTGGCAGCCCACCAGGCTTCCTCACTGTCTGAGGTAGGAAGAGTCTCACACTGGTGGGAAACGCAGGCAGAACACAGGCAGTCACAGGCAAGCCTGCCCAGGAAAGCAAACTCCGGCTGCATGAAGACCACTTAGGGCGAGACCCAAACAGTCCTCTCTTCTCGAGAAAAGATCGACGCTCACACAGAAGCATGGGTTATTTGGAGCCCCAGATGGGACTTGACGAAGGTCTCTGTTTAAAGACCTGGGGACAGACAGCTGTGCTGGTGCCTCCAACTCATCACACGGGCAACTGACCTTCTCATCCATGCCCGGGGCTGCCAAAGCTCGGATGTGAGCAGAAGGCATGGGAAGGGTGGAGAGGGGAGGGGAGCTTAGGAGTCAGGAGCAGCCCCTCCCAAGGGGTGAGGACCAGCATCCCAGGCCTCAACTGAAGCCAGGTAGAGATGCAGATTGTCTCCGCACTCCATCTGCTTGCTGAGAGTCTACACTGAACACATTCACTAGCAACTGTAAGAATCAAAGCAAAATATTTGACTCTCAACTTACATGTTTGTGAGGGTTCATATAGATATACCAAGCAGCTGGGGCCAGATCACCTTAACAAGAAATGCTCAGAGTCCTTCTGGGTCCTCTGTGATCTGAGGAATCATCAGGAAGTAAGACAAAGCCCTTGCATTCAAAGAGTTGGGGTCCTGGACACAGTGACAGTAAGAAGACAGTGGTCAGGTGAGGTGCTAAGTAACTGGAAAAATTAAGTAGGGCAGAGTGTTTATTGGCCACGTCTCTAGTCCATGTTCCTCCTCTGTCTTCGCCTCCTCACCCTATACCAGCTGTCATCACATATGCCCACCCTGTTGTCTCACCTTCGCTAGTTGACCCTGACCCAAGGCAGCATGGGTGGGTGGGCTGGTAGAGAATCACACAGACACTGGGTACAAATTCAATGGGGAAGGAAGTGGGAAGTGAAAGAGGTCCTGGAAAAAATGGCTAAACACCAAAGGCATCCTTTGTCCTCAGTCATGGTAGTGATGGCATTAGCTTGGAGAAATCAGAATCTACTCAGCAGCCAGACCTAGCCACTCCCAAGTCTAAGAGAAAAATAGAACATGGGTTCCCACTTAGCAGCTGGCTTCCAGAACCTGGGCACTCTAGCATTGGTCAGGTGGTTTGGACCACAGCAACCAGGTACTAATGCAGTCTTCCACGCGCACTCCAGTCTGGACACAGCAGCCAAGCCCAGGTCATCTCAGTTCGTGGCTGTTTTCAATGCCCAAGGCGTTCCTGTCTACCTCTCCAGAGATCAAACCCCCAACCCTCAAAAGGCCCATTTCATCTCTCATCTGGGCAATGTGCAACTTCAGTCTTGGAAGCAGTGGACATGTTATCCTTATTTCTCTTCCCACATAGATTTCTCCGAGTGGCTGCTTTTCACCCAGGGAAGCCATCAAAAGCTCAGCTCTGCAAAGATACAAGGCCATCCAAAGGAAGACAGCACAGCCTAACGCTGAAATGGTGGCCAATCTGTGAAGCAGTTCACAGCACATCCAACGCACAGCATGTCTTGGATGGGTTTTGTATTGCTGAGCTTCCTGTGGCAATTTTATCACCCTACTGAGACTCTGAGAGTTGCTGTGGTACCCTGAAGTACCTTGGCACACAGGTTGTTGCAACTAAACTCAACTATGCAGCAGATGAATGAATGAATGGATGAATGGATGGATGGATGAATGAATGAAATACATTAAGAGGATCTGACACACACCACAAGCACCAATACAAATAATGCAAATGTCAGGAACACTAAGGCTTGCCTGGCTCAAGAATGCCTGCCCAAAAGCCAGAGCCCACGGAATCTCAGTCTGTTCCCAGAACAGACAGGACAGGAGCCATGAACCACATGTCAAAAGCTCACTCTTTGAGGAGCTGGAGACACAGCACATTGGTTAAAAGAACAAAAGCTGCTAGTCCAGAGGACCGGGTTCTGATTCCTAGCACCTACATGGTAGCCCATGGCTGTCTCTAACTCTAGTTCCAGGAAATCTGACATACTCTCCTAGCCTCCATGGACAGCAGGCATGCACATGGTGCACAGATGTGTACACACACATACATGCAGACAATACACTCGTGAACAAGCTGGGTGGGTTACAAACCAGGTACTGAAAGCATGGCCTGAGAAGATAGAGCAGGGTGAGTGCTGAAAAGCAAGGGCTAAGTCAGGATCATGTCACCCCAACATGTGGGCGGCAAGGCCCCCTCTCTCTCCTCTCTCTCTTGTCCTCTCCTGTCCTCTCCTGTCCTCTCCTGTCCTCTCCTCTCCCCCTTCTCTCTCTGCCATGAAAGCAACCTGCAGGCCCACTCAGCCCATAGCCTCAGCCTCACCCCAACTGCTGCCACCAACTTCCTGGAGGATTCTGGGACTATAATTTTTAAGATTTGCATGTTAGGCCTTTCAAACGTACTTCACAGAGCCCTCCCCTCCCAACATCCCCCTTCTCCCCGACTCCCCTTGGCCCCCTCCACTCCTTGCTTCTTTCCCTCTCCATGCTACTCCTCACTCGACTTCCCTCAGGACCAGCTCTGACATCCTAGGTCTGCTGGCTTCGCCTCCCATTTTCTTTCCCTACACCCCCCGGTTTCCACCACCCTCCTCCTCTCCTGTGTTTTTCTTTTAACCTCACTCACTTCTTTCCCACAGCCTTCCTCCACCACTGAGGAAAACAGGCAGAGTGAGTTCTCCGGTGGGTCCCACCCCACCTGCTTAGGAAAGGAGCTGAGTCCAGAAGGCTGGCTGGGCGCAAGCCCTGGGGCTACTAGGCCCTCCTGGCCGCACTGGCAGACCAGGGTCTGGACCGAGGCCGAGGTCTGTGAATTCGTTTCACCTCCCTCAGCAGCAACTGTCCTGCCTGGGGATCCCAGGAGGCACATCGCATCTGGCCAGAACAGAACCTCCGACAGATGGGACTGAGCCCGGAGCTCAGCAGGAGGCCGGAGAGATGGAATTGAAGGCTGGAAGTGGGTAGTGAGCTCATGGGGGGGGGGGGGAGTCACAGGCTTGAATACAGTCCCTGCCACTTCAGGCAAATTACCAAGCCCCAATGAGCCCTGGTTTCCTCATCTCTAAAGCAGGAACGACAGTCCAGGGCTGTTGTGACAAGGAAAGGGAACGCTATCACAGACACTCTACAAATGGCGGTTATTTTGACGCCTTAAAATGATTATACATGTGCCTTATGGTGACAGCTCAAAAGAGATTTCAGGAGACCCCTCTACCGCCAGCAGCCTAAGCCCCCACTGGGCATGTGTGAAAAACAAGGGGGCCTCAGAGACCAGGGAACACTTTGGCAGCACCTCATTCCTGCCTGACCATGGCCACAGCCTTCCCAGCCTTGTGCAGAGCGACTGACACCAGTCTGTGTCCTGACCCACTGTAATCCTGGGAGCAGGTAGCAGAAGGTGCTCCATATCTGCCACCAACTTTGTTCTCTCACCTTTCACCCAACAAATGTCTACTTAGCTCTTCTGTGTGCCGCAGAATGGAGCATTCGGTGGTGACCACGGCCAAGGGAACCCTTCAAAAAGCTCACTACCTCTTTCAAAGACAGCCATTGATTAAGAAACTATAGATGAGGGCTGGAGAGATGGCTCAGTGGTTAAGAGCACTGGCTGCTCTTCCAGAGGACCAGGGTTCAATTCTCAGCACCGACATGGCAGCTCACAGCCATCTGTAACTCCAGTTCCAGGGGATCTGACACCCTCACACAGACATACATGCAGGCAAAACACCAATGCACATAAAAAAAACATTGAAGAAAAATTAGGGGGAAAAAAAAGCTGGATGAGGGTGGTACATGCCTTTAATCCAAGCACCTGGGAGGAGGAGGCAGGAGGATCTCTGTGAGTTCTAGGCCAGCCTGGTCTACAGAGTGAGTTCCAGTACAGCCAGGGCTACACAGAGAAACCCTGTCTCAACAAGCCAAGGAAAAAAGAGAGAGAGGGAGAGGGAGGGAGGGAGGAAGGAAGGAAGGAAGGAAGGAAGGAAGGAAGGAAGGAAGGAAGGAAGGAAGGAACTATAGATAGCATAAGAGCTGCCAAGAATGTTCTAACACCGAACAACTTGGGATAGCATTGGTGTTGAGCTTAAGTAAATTCTCGTATGTAATGACAAACATACCCTTCTATTTAACAATAAAAGGCTTGCTTTCTCCTTTCTTTCCTCCTTTTTTACTTTTCTTACAGAGTCTCACTATGTAGCCTAGGCCTCAAACTTATGATATCTTGCCTTAATCTCTGGAGTGTTGTGATTATAGGTATGCGCCAAACATGGGCTTTAAAAACTATATTGTTTAATACTAAGCATGTACACTTACGCTTAATTAGTATCTTCCTATACACTGTGAGTATATTCCTTGTATCGTGTTCTGATTTTTCAAATGTTGGAACTGAATAAGGTCAATCTTCACATTTGTTTAGACAGATAAACTGATTTCAAGAAGACAATGGGTCAAGTTCACATGTAGCTACTTAGTGGTAGCCCATGTAAACCCAAATTCAGAGTATAGTGACAGTGGTCACCTGTGTGACAAACCGTGGAAGAGGAGAGGCCTCCTGGACATTTCCAACGGGTGGGCCATGAAGCCGAGTTCCTGGAAGTCATTTCACTTGGGGTCCTCACTCGCTCGAATGTGACAGCTGTAGTCCCAACCATGAGCTCGCTGAGTCACAGCAGAGTACATTAGAGGTTCCCTGCTATAATCCCAGAAACACATACATGTGTGGACAAAGACCAAGAGGAAAAAATACTCAAGAATATAGCATGTTTACAGAATAAGAAATGTTTTTCTCCAAATTCAACTAAGTGTGCTGTCTTGATTCCTCTATTGAATTCATGAGTTGTTTTACCAGAGATTTAAATTCTCCAGTTGTCCTAGGGAGAATTAAAGGGACATTTACAAAGTGCTATGAGGATGCCAATACCTTGTGCTTGGCACAGAAGCTGGATGAGGAGAAAAATAGTGGGTCAGAGGGCAAAAAGACCTCAGGCTGCAGGCAGAAAATCATTTACATGTGAGGCCCATCTGCTCCCCCCTTATCCCCGACTATCCAGACCGGATTGTGTCTCCCTCACATAGCCCACTTCAGGATGAAAATGGGGACAGGGTTGCTGAGTCCCAGAGAAGCTGGCTAGGTGAAGAAGGGCCCGTGATATGGGCTCCTGCCCCCAGGGAGGAGATGCCTGGCCTGACAGCAGGGGTCTGGTTCATGAAGATGAGTCCATCAGGGAGGTCCCAACCTCCCAGAGCCTGCACTCCTCAGAAGCTCTTCCTCAGCGGGAGCCACTTCAAGGCCCTTTGCCAGACTAAGCAGCACCCCATTTCCACTGCATCCCAGCTGCATGAGACTACTGCCAAAAGTGGTGGACCATAAATGAAGGGGTCCTGACAGGCCACGGGGTGAGGAGTGCAGAGGCCGGGCGCCAGACTCTGTGGGCACCAGGTGCTGCACATGCCTGGCTCTGCATTCACCAGGCAAAGCAATTTGTGTGCAGTCAGGTAGGCGGGTGGAAATACACCTACCTCCCTGTCAGCCAGAAAGGCATGGCTCAGGAACCATTGATGTGGCCCAGCTTGACCAGCCAGGAGGATTGGCGGAAAAGCAAGAGAACTGGACATGACCTTCCATCCAAGGCTATAAGTTACAGGAATAAGCAGCCAGGCCAGGTACACAAGGACCAGCAGGTTAGCCTCTCTTCACAAGGTAGCAGACACCAAGTTCTGGTTGCTTGACATGAGAGAGAGAGAACAGTCCAGGGCAAAATCCCCATGGGTCAGGTTGTACCCCTGTCCTAACATTTCATCTGCCCTGTGGCCTCAGGAACAGGTTCCCTCAGCTGAAACCGCTGTGGACTGGGCTAGCTAGTAATCCACTAGGCTGGGGACAGACGGTGGAATGCCCCTGCTCTCACAGAGCAAGGAATCTTCTGGAAGCTGAGAAGCAGCCAGGCTCTGGCTACTTGGACCTACTGCCCTCACCTCTGTTCCCAGGTTCCTTCCTAGGCCCAACACTGTCAGAAAAGGAACAGTTTCCACCTCACATCCCACCCTCCCACAGACCTCCCTGACTCCGGTAAAGACCCTTCTGTTCTTGGATGTTCAGGCAGAAACTCGGGGCTTGTCCCAGTGCCCGGAATCCTTTACTTCCAACATTTTACCCACGTTCAGACCATGTCCATGTCAGCACCTGACACCCTCTAGAATAAGCTCTCCAATGTCTAACATCTGTACTAACCAATGCCAAGGTAGCCAGCTGTGCACCTGGACTGCCATCCACTCAACAGCCAAGACCCCAGCTCTCCATTTCTCCACTCTGCCCTTCTCCAAGCACACTTGTTGCTTCTCAGGCACCCAGTGTCACCAGCGATGGCCTCTCTCCAACAGTCTTCTGCCTTGCCTCTCTGAGCCTCCATCTACTCTACTGTCCTATAAATATGCTGCCCCCCCCCCACAGTCTCCTGAGATACTACCATTTCTCTGGATCCCCAGATTGTTCCTCAGCATACTTGCACACTTGGAACAATGGTCGGAGAAAGCCACAGAAGAGTGGAAAGACTCCTGTAAAAGCCAGTGTCCCAGACATCTGTCGTGAGACAGGGAAGCTTCACCCACGAACTCTCATCAACACGGTTTCCCACACAAGACCAGTACACTGACAACAGCAGTTGCCATGCCAACATGGACAGGGGAGATCCCCCAGAGTCCCGTCCCCAGACGAAGAACTACAGGCGGCCAATGCCCGCTGAGATGGGAATGCAGTCTTCTTCTGGGACAAGCTCCCATATAGGTTTCCTAATGTCAAGGGGTCAGCCCTGGACACAAGTACATACGAACTAAATGGACTCAGTGAGTTACACATGTGTGTGTGTGTGTGTATTCATGTAACAATAATAATCATGAATATGAGGGGGGTACAGGAGGAGATGGAGAAGGGGAAGAAAGGGGTGGAAGTGATGTAGATACAGTATTCATGTATGAAGTTCTCAAAAGAAATGATTACATTAAAAATATATAATGGGTCTGGAAATTTCTTAATGTCATAGCAGTGGACCACAGCTTATCACTCAGGGGTTAATGGTGCTGCTGATGCAAACAAGCTATTGGAGAGCAGTTTCTTCAGATATGACAACCTTCCACCTTGGAGGGAAGCTCATGTTAGAAAGGAGGTGAGACAACAGAATGTTGCACCCTGCAGGGAAGAGTATTAAGCAGAGGAACTTGTTAAGTGCAAGGCAAAGGCTTCCAGAAGTCCCTGAAACTGACTGCATTCACTAGACCCCTCCCTCCCCAAGATTATATAAACAGCAAGGATTGTTGAGCGATACTCTGAGACAAGCTGAGTTGCCTGGAAAGGATGCTCTTCAACTTGTCAAGATTCTTATAGGTTGTGAATTGTGCTCCAGGTCCCCAGCTTTCATGAGCTGTCACCCATGTTGGAGTAATGCAACTGTCTTTGATTTCTCTTCCTGTAAGTAACCCCTCACCCATATTCTAAGTGACCCCAATAAAATTTACTGGTTCACCGAGGTGGACTTTGACAGTATCCATACTTTGGCCTGTCCGCAGTTCCCTATCTGGGGTGAACATCATTTGTTTATGTCTCCCCATGAATAGTATCATACAACAAAAGCCCACACAACTCACTGTCAGTGTGTGAGTATACATAGAGCACCTAGCACTCAATAATTTTAGTAAGCAGTATGCTGCTCACTGGTTTATATACTTGATAGCATACTATTGCTTTGTGGGGGACAACTTTGTGCAGTTGGTTTCTTCTTCTACCTTTGTGAGGGTTTGAGATTGGAACTTGTTGGGTTTGTGTGACAAGCAAGTATTTTTATCCACTGATCTGGAATCAGTCTATTCGGTTATACATGTTTATTTGCTTGTTTCTTTGAGACGAGGTTTTTCTGCATAGCCTTGGCTGTCCTGGAACTCACTATGTAGACGAGGCTTGCCTTGAAATCGGAGATCTGCCTGCTTCTGCCTCCCAGGAGCTGGGACTAAAGGTGTGTGCCACCATTGCCAGGCACTTTTTAACCATTATTATAGAATGTGTCCTCCACATAAATGTGTGTGTGTGATGACAGTCAAACTACTATGTGACACCAGTCTTGTTTATCTCATGCTCATATCCCAATTGCCTCAAGGGGCTACTAGGGTCTTGTCCTGGACCACGAAGGACCACAATGTGCACAAGAGAGTGAACTCACTTAACTTTGCAGTTCTGAGAATGTGTTTCCATTATTTATGTCATGAGTTGTTTATTATCCACTCCTGTGTGCAATGGGGTGGGGTGGGGGTGTCTACGGGAACCAGTCCAGACTAGCCCTGGTGACCATGTACTGAGTACCTAGTACCTAGTAGTCAGCACAAAGCAGACACACAACAGGGGCTCAATAATGCCATCTGAATTAGTCGGTGCCTGAAAGTTCTGGCACTTGAGCCTGGAGGAGGTGGGCAGGAAGGATCCTAAACTTGTGAACACCACACACTCAGTGTCCCTAACAAGAGACCTTCACACCAAGTGCAGAACCATCTAACCCATGGAATTCACTGCCTGGAAATGTCCCACAGCCATTCAGCGGCAGCTATGCTTGAGGCATGGACCTTGAGTATCCCACACAGGCAATGGATGCAGAGCACAGGACAAGGCTCTCCAGGCCTTCCTGCTGGTCCATTATACTGAAGCAGCCACTCCTCCCCACCACACCCAAACTTTCCTATCTCCCAGGCCTTCCACCACTGCCCCTGACAGAAAGACATCTTTGCTCTCAGTCCTCCCAGGAACTTCTAATGAAGTCTCAAGTGTCCAGTTCCCCTTGGCGATCTGGGAGTGTAGGCACTAGGCCTAGCCTCCATCCAAGCATCACTCAGGAGCAGTACGTAGCCTTGGTTCAAGTCCCAGAAGCCCCCATTTCCTAGCATCACCTGCTCGATCTCTGCTACCATCTGAGTTTGTGGTCCAAGCACTACACAAATAACCCTGGCCTGGGCCTGTCTACTCCTAGAGGGAGATGAGGTGCAGGAAGGTATGGGAACGTACCTCCCAGACAGCACACCCACCTATACCTCACACCTCCAATACAGCCCAGCATGTCATATGGCTGAGCTATCAGTTCATGTATGACTTCTGTAGCCCATCCTGTAGAGTCTATTAACATCCACTAATAATGAATGTACAGGCTTTCTCCAAGCTCCAAGAGAAGCCCGGCAGAGTGGGCGTGTCCTCTGGTCCTGCTCTCTCTCTCTCAGCACATTTCTCCATCAGGGAACAATTAGGAAAACTCTCCCCAGGTTATATTTAGAAAGGGGTGGAGGGGGAAGCTTCCTCTAGTAATTTTCATTCAGTGGCACAGGACTGTCAGGCCCCACCACCCCCAGGCCATCACTGCAGGGCAGGCAACCTCCTCTCCCCCACACACATTGGTGGAAACGAAGCCAGCCTTTGCCTGGCCCTGATTATGCCAGCGTTTAAAAATAAGATGTGAAAGATGCATTATGTAAGACCTATACCACTCTCCTGACCACCTCCGACTCGAGAATCAAAGATCATCATTTCTACCATCAAAAAAGAATGAAAGAAAGACAGGAACAATGAAAATAGCCGCCCGACATGAGCCCGATCAAAGGTGTGGACACAGAAAACGAAGAGCCGGGGGGCCTTTAATTACTGCCTGCATCCTCCGAGTCATGTGGCGAGAGGGGAGAAGAAAAGTTTTGAAGGCCACCAGGCCCTGTCCTGCTGCGGCTCCCGTTTCCACCGCCAGCACCAGTTCCCGACAAACTCTCGCCTTTCATTCCCCTCCCTTTCTTCCCTCCTTCCTCTCTGCCCCCCACATGTCAGACAGCACTCCCAGACTCCCAGGTGCTAGCTGTCCACCAGGAGAGAGCGCTCAGAGGGCTCCACAGAGACCTCAAGCAAGGACCTGTCCCCAGAAGGTCTGCAGCCTGGGGAGGCCCCTGGCAGCCTCTCTCCCCAATATAGAGGGCACTGGGAGGGACCCAGGGACCTACCATGGGTGCCGACGCTGCGGTACCAAAGTGGTCACCCCCCACCTTTTTTTTTTTTTTTGCAAATCTCTCTTGTGAGTGGGGGGGTACTCTTCAAATTCACATTGGGCAGGGCTCCGTGGGGCAGCAGATCAAACCTGAGAACCGGCTGTCTGAGCTCAGCGGCAGAAAAAAGGATTGCCCAGGGACTGAGCCTAAGTAGAGGCTGGATTAAACTTCAAACACAAACTCCTCCTTTTTCTACACAGCGGACAGTCATGGCTAATATCTCAATGTGGACTTTAAAAACGAATTACAAATAACTTACTCTGGGACTTGGGTCTTTTGTATTAAGAGGAGGGGCCAAAGAGATCATTCCAACAGAAAGACAAATGAAGGGCCTGCCCTCTTGCTCTGCACAGGGAAGACCAAGGGAGCTAGAGGCAGACAGGCCCCGAGTGAGAGCCCGCTGAGGAGGCAGCTTGCTGGCCACCAGGGGCTTCCTCATAGTAAGACCCCAGTACATAAAGGAATGCCAAGCTAAGGTGACCACAGGAGTAGCAGATGTTAAATGTCTAGAGATTTAAAGTGCTCTGTTAAAACATAATGTCGTATAAATGTACTGTCCACATGATCAATGAGTCGATGAGGTTTTCACAAAGGAAAACTTGAGCAAGGAAGTGTCTCAGTGTGTAAAGGCACTTGCAACCCAAGCCTGAGGACCTAAGTTTGATCCCCAGAACCCATATGCTAAAAGGAGAGAAACAATTCCTACAGATTGTTCTCTGACATCCACAGGCATGTTGTTGCGTGTACACTCACACATATACACATGCAAACACAAAAATAAAGAAATAAATGTGAAAGGTGACTTTAAAATAAGAAAGACAGATGACAGTGCACAATCACCGTGGCAGCAGCGGTGGTGGCTGGGGAGAAGAGCGTGTGATTTTCTTCTTCCTACTTCTCCAGGGCAGCCTCAAGGTTGAGTGTTCCAGTCGCTGGGAAGCATCACCCTACTCTCTACCTCACAGTGACCCTAGATACCAGCATGAGTCTAGCTGGACCCACATCTGCGTTCCCTATGCTGGATACCAGCCACCTCAAGATCTCTGAAAACACAGGCACAAAGGTAGGGATTCCCCGGTGGGGTTGGGCTGAGTGTTGGAGAGAAGAGATGGCTCATGGGTAAGAGCAAGTATTGCTCTTGTAGAGGATTGAGGTATTAACCAACATCCACATCAAGTGTTTCCCATCCTGTAACTCCAATTTCAGGGGATCCCACTATTCTGGCCTCTGAGTACCCACAGTCAATACAGACATAACACACACACACACACACACACACACACACACACACACACACACACGCACGCAGCCCCAACCCTCAATTAAAATAATAAAAAGCCAGGTGTGGTGGCACATGGCTTTGATCATTTGGGAGGCAGGGATATCCCTGGGAGCTGAAGGCCAACCTGGTCTACGTAATAGGTTCCAGGACAGCCAGGTCTATAGAGAGAGTGATAACCTGCCTCAAAATAAGTAAATAAATAAATAGAAATGAAAATAAAAACAAACAAATCTTAAACCATAGGTCTGGATATACAGGCGAGGTGACAGCGTAACTTGTGTATCTCCCAAGTGTACGTGTTAGAATGAATGTTTATCTGCAGTGCAGCAGTGTTGAGGGTGGGAACTTGGAGAGCAGTGGACTGGAGTAACTTGGCTATCCCAGGAGTAGGCTCCTGATGTGAGTACAGCTGGTCTCTCTCCCACCATGCAGCACTATGGCCCAGACTGCCTCACCCTGTCATATCTCCATCTGGCTCCACACTGTTTAGCCACTCTGGGTATCTATCCCAGGGCAAGTGGGCAACGCTACAAGTTTACTGACGTAGCCCCAAGCTGCTGCTGATTCCAACTTTCACATTCTTTAACCCCCAACACACACATGCAAGGAAAGTGTCTCCAGCCACATTTCACAGAAAGGTAAACTGAGGCTCAGAAATAGGTAAAGTATTGACCACAGACTTTGAGCAAAGAAAATGTTTGAGCCTAGGACTATCAGGATGCAATCACATGCTTTTCTTTCCTTGGCTTGACATCATCTCCCCAAGATTCTTCAAATCAACCATGCCAACAAGGGTGGAGGTGGAGATGGTGATGGAGGGGGAGGAGGAAGAGGAGGAGGAGTTGGAGGAGGAGGTAATAACAGCAGTTTTGGGAAGGTGAGATCAGAAAGCTTATGGAACAGTCAACAACACAGTTCAGAGAATGACTTATCCACACACAGCAGCCAGTGCACACTAAATGCCTAATATCCAGACACAATATAACAAGATAATCACAGCTAGCATGGGGCCAGAGGGGGCCAGAAAGTAGATCGAAACTTCAAAACAAAGAGGTGCAGGCCCTGGCAGAGCACAGTAGGCAGAGGAAGAGGTGGCAAAGCAGACCTGTGGAATGCAAAGAGGCAAGAGGGACAACCTCCTCAGCAGTCAGCACCAGTCCAAGCACAGACATGAGAGCAGAGCTTCTGGCCACTTTCTTCTTGGGCGACAGGGTCATGGCCATTTCCTCCAGGTTTCTGGTCACCAGAGGAGAGATATTCTCTAGCTAGGAAGAATTTGGCTAGGCCTGTGGCACGGAGGGGGGGGGGGGGGGCAACTGAACAGAGTCGGCACAGTCCTCAAAGACAGACTAGAAAAGGAAACAGACAGAAAGCCAATGTCCACGGAGCCTCTTCAGGCTCTTAGGCCTCAGCCCTCCTGATAATCCGTCTGTGGCATTTCTAGCTCTCTATGGAAAGGCTGTTAGCTTTGAGAGGCCATTTGAGTCTGTGTTGACACCCATTCTATACCACAGAACATGACCAAGAACTTGGACTGTGTGGTCAAACATACATAAGTTTGACTTTGGGCCCTGGGTAAGCTTGAGTGTGCCTGGGCCTCAGTTTCTCTGTAGGTTAAAGCAAAGGATTCTGTGTTATTAAAAAATTATTACAAATGCTTAAATCTCTACAAAGCCCCCCCCCCCCATGCCCAAAAATCACTGGAAGATATATGTGGGTGGGGATGGGATCAATTTGCCTCAGCGTTCACAAATTCGGGCTGCTGAGCTGGGGAGATGGCTCAGAGGATAAAAGCTTGCCTCCCAATTCTGGAGACCCGAGTTTGATCTTTGATACAAAAAGCCAGAAGTGGAAGTGCACATCTGTAATCCCAGCACTCCCACGATGAGATGAGAGGCAGAGATGGGCCCAAAGCTCACATGCCAGCTAGCCTGGACTACACAGCCAAGCAGCAGAAACAAGAGAGCTCCTGCCCCAACAAGATGGAAGGTGAAAACCAACTCCTGGAGAGTTGTCATCTTGCCACATTGCCACGGGACACACTGGCCTGTACGTACACAGTATGCAAAAATAAACCGAAAAATTCTTAAATCAGGGATGCTAACAGTGGGGAACACACCTTCAACCCCAGCACTCAGGAGGCAGAGGCAGGCAGCTCTCTGAGTTCAAAGTCTACACAGCGAGTTTCAGAACAGCCAGTGCTATACAGAGAAACCCTGTCTTAACCATACACACTGCCGCCACCACCACCACCACCAAGTAAATAAACTCAGGGATGCTGATAAATGAAAACATCAATAGGTCCACGTCCCACACCTGCTTTGGCCCCTCAGTAAGCAGCTCTACTTGGAGTGCATGGGAGTGAAGAAGACTCAGTGTACTGCACACTCAAGCAAGCCCTTCTAGACCGAAACAGGAACCGTCAGTGAACAACTGCCTAAGTACCATTTACCTAGCAGCATAAATAAATGTATGTGAGATTACAAGAAAGATGGCTTAGCAGGTAAAAGTGTTTGCTGCTCAACTCGGACAGCCTGTGTTAGATCCCAGGATTCCCATGGTGGAAGAAGAGCCCTCTGACCTCCACATGGATGCTGTGGCATTCATGCGTGCACACACAGGCACATCATACACACACATAAGAACTAATAAAATTAGTTTTAAAGAGAGAAAAAAGGTGAGGCATAAGAAGAGCTGGGGCTGGGGGAAGGGGACAAGCAACATGGTGGTTAACTACCATGTTACTTACTGGTCCTGAGGCCTTGTTTCCTATGAGGGGTATTACAGGTATGCACTCCATCATCTGGGCTAGGGGAAGGAGAATCAAGATTTCCCCTTCCACATCGCTCTGACAGGATCCCAGCTTGCAGTATGGTACATGGGGCTGAGGGACCACATAGAAAAATGACCTAGAGACCCAATGCTGCAAACCTGAGGCTTCCAAAGGGCCCACACAGAGGTTTGACATCAGGTTGCGGTGAGGTGGAATGAGATCCCAATCACCAGATGTTGTGTTTCTCACCAAAGACCAACACCTAAATCCAAGCATGACCCCCACCTCCAACAGACACTGGGGAGGCTCTTCCACCACCTCAACCGTCTAGCAGGTAGTACAAAAGCCAAGGAGAAGAGCCACAGAAAAGGAGGGATCCAGAAAGGAATGTAGCTGGGGAGAGACAAGCTCCTTTAGGCCAGCCACTGCATGGTTTGTGACACACTTTCACACCTCATCTCTTTGCAAAAGAGAAGAATGGAGCAGTGATGAAGTATGTCTTTAATCCTAGCACTCAGGAGGCAGAGACAGGAGGA
This sequence comes from Onychomys torridus, assembly GCF_903995425.1. Lineage (NCBI taxonomy): Eukaryota > Metazoa > Chordata > Mammalia > Rodentia > Cricetidae > Onychomys > Onychomys torridus. The sequence goes on from NC_050447.1 coordinate 15,180,615, forward strand.
CCTACAGGGCCAGTTCCAGGTCAGCCAGGGCTATCCACAGAAAAACGTTGTCTTTGAAAAACCAAAAAAGAGAGACAAATGTCCCATTGCTCAGATGAGAAACCAGGAACCAGAGAGATGCTTGTCTGCCTCCATGGAAGAAAGGATGCTCCCTTACCTGTGTCCCCAGCTTCACCCTAGTTCTGCATTGGGCACATGGTAGGCGATTAAATAAATAAATGAGTGAGAAATAATCATACAGCCTCTCTGTGAGTCCCACAAAGGCAGAGGTTGATTCATTATTTGCTTGCTTCACTGAGTGCTTAAGAGGTCATGAATAAATAAATGAAAGAAAAACAAATAGTTAATATTTATTTAGGTGCTTATTATGTGCCAAGCATTGCCCTGAGCACTTTATATGGATTAACGTGTTTAATTTCCATAACAAACCTGATGAGGTAGTCACAATCAATGGTTCTGTTTTACAGGTGAGGAAACTGAGGCACGGAAAGCAAGTGAGTTCCCCAGCACCACAAAGTAAGAGGAGGTGTGATTAGCTAAAACCCAGATGGTCCAACCTTCCTCAACCCTTGCTCATTGAGGTAGGAGGACCCGCGCTTGTTAGCCGATTCAAACATCTATCCCTGCCTACTTAGAAGACACATTCCTCCCCTGTGTGGTCAGAGACCACAGACCTAACCAGACAGCACTGCATACAGTCATCATAATGGATGGGTGGACACAGGACCAACTGGAGCCAGCTGGAGAGAATCCCCGAGGCTTCATGATACTGCAGGAAAGAGAGGCTCTACCTGAGTGAGCTCGGACCTTCTGTGGGCAAGGACACTAACTTGCCCTCTTCCGAGAAACCTGGCCAAGAAAGAAGCCAACAAAGGAGAAAAGCGAGAAATGATGGTGAGAGAGGACCATAAGGATGCTCCCGGGTCTGTCTGAGCTGCCTCCGTGGGCCTCACAATGACAGGTGCCACACTGTGCCTGTTCAACATCCTCACCTTGAGGGCTCAGAGCAGGCCAGTGGCCGAGTCAAGTGCAAACAGTAGTTACAAAGCCAAAGCTGTAACACACCTCCTTGGTCATTGTCCATGCTCTGCTCATTTTTAGCACAGAAGCTAAAGATACTTTATAGATTACTAATGACAAGGAGGGAGGTGGGGAGGGAGGGAGAGAGGAAGGGAGGGAGGAGGGAGGAAAGGAGGGGGAGGGAGGGAAGGAGGGGGAGGGAAGGAAGGAAGAAGGAACGAACAAATGAATGAATGAACGAATGAAGGAACTAAGAGAGAGAGAGACTATACTTCTGCGGGTCAGAGGCTATGCTCGTGGTAACACCGAGCCTGGCATGCAGAACCCCCAACTATGTGCATGGAAAAATGAATGAGTGAAATACAAGCAGCTGAAGTTAATTCTGCCATAGACTATGGAGGCCTCATAGACCTCTGAGCAGTTAGCAGCATCTCAAGGATTCAGAAAGTCCCTAACTCCAACACGGGAGCAGGGCTTCAGCCACAAACTAGAAGCATCCAACAATCATTGCTCTGCAAGCAGGGGCTGGAACCTGTGCTGCCCAGTGCCACCCTGTGGGACTTCCCCTTCACTACACTCCTCTGATGCCTCAGGAACCACACTTCCCTGCACCCTATCACCCTTCACACCTGCTCACACTAGCCTCTGGGTGCAGGGGGACACCAAGGAAAGACCGGGTGCTTTGTGGTCACAGTTGGCACCTCATAGCCAGAATGAAATACAGGGAACCCAGAAGTCAAATTTTTGTGACCCCTCTCAGTTTTGGAACAGGACTGGGAGGACTTTGGGAACTATTAGTAAAGAAATATATCTTGGACATGAAGAGTGAGGAGACGCTACCCGGTGAAGAAAGGAGATGGTGGCCCCAGAAGCATCTTCGGGCTCTCTTACCCACATCCGGCTCAGCCTGGGCCTCTATTACTCTTCACAGCTCTAACTAACCAGGTCAGATGAATGATCCCACAGCAAGCTATTTGTTCAGAAAGCTGGGGGGCTGGTGGGGGGCAGTGTCCTGGCCTGGAATCCACTGGTTTTTGAGTGCTTACTGTGTGCTAGACACACTCCAAGCCCTTTCCACACGTGATCCTCGCACGGTTACAGCAGCCGTGGGGTAGGAGGCCTTCACCCATCTTCCAGATGCAGAACGGAAGCACAGAGGTCTCCCCTAGTTAGCAAGGGTCAACATTTTCCATGCGCTGGAGCCAGTATGTGGTGGCAAGTGGCTTATTTATCTTCCTTGAGCCCTGGCAGCTTCATCTGTACAAATGAGAACTGAATGCGCAACCCTCGGCGTTACATTGAGAACTCTAGGAAGTATGGAGGAAAGAACAGAGCATGTGACCGGAAACTGCTCCTTCCCACTTTCCTGTCCCATGAGAGATGCACATCCTCCCAGCTGCTCCCTAGCCTCACCAAGCAGGCAGATGCCGTCAAGATTCCTGTGGCACATACTCTGTAGCATGTCTCCTTGTACATGCGGTATTGTTACCACTACTCATGTGAAAGGCCGGTGGCTCTGGTTTAATGCTTAGCTCAGGTCAAGCTCCAAACTAAGAGTGGGTCAAGACTAAGACTGCCAGAGAAAGACCCCAGACCATGACTCCCTGTGGAGGCAAATTCCACAACCCAGGTTCCCTGCTCACTCTCGAGGGTGTTTGTGTGTGGGGAGAGGGGGCTGGCGACACACATGGACTCTGGAGAGGGAGGCCCAGCCACCAGGCCTGGCTGGCCTCTCTCCTTGTCTCTTTGAAGTTCCCAGCATGGGCTGGGCTGGAAGGAAACCCTGGGCCACAGAGGCTGACTGGGGCCTCACCTACCCCCCTACCCTGCCGCCTCTCTCCTCATTGTACAGTCCGGCTAGGCTTTTGTTGCCAGAGCCCTGGCAGGGGACAACCAGGGACCTGGCCTCATTATGTGCCTGACCTCGGGCACACCTCCCCCACCCAGGGCCTGGGCCTCCTGGAGGCCTCCTCCATGGGACAAAGGGCCAGCCCCCAAAACAGCTGGCGGCCTGCACAGCTCTTTGGGGGTGGGGAGAGCCGAGGGGCCTAGAGGCCTCTGGTCTGGCTTTGATGGCTCCGAAGGTGGGGGTGGGGGGGCTGCTCCTTTGGAAACCTTCCTGTAGAGCAGACAAAGCTCACGGGAAACCACTGAGGGCTGGTGCGGAGATATAGTCTCCGGGTAGGAGGCTGACCTCTCTCCTCTCTGACCTTCCAGAATTCCCCACACAAGTAGGTCACCAAGGGGGTATGAAATAGATGCATTGTCATAGTAAACAGATAAACCTCTCTGTCCCTGCCTGGGGTTCTTCTGTCACCTAGCCTCTGGGTACATTCACCCAAGAAAGAGCGAAAGCCAGAGGAACCGTGGGATCACCCTCTGATAAGAAGCCTTCTTCCTAGTATCCAATTACCAGTAAAGCAGACCTTGAGCACCAGGTAGAAGCATCTAGAAGACTGTACCCAATCACTTCCTTCATAAAATGTCCAGTTATTTGGGGGCCTGTGCTTTGTACAGCCGACTGGCACACGGGTTTATCATGCACCAATTTTAATATCAAAAGACTCCAGGGAAATTTTTTGGAGTGTTTTATTTGCTTAAGATCCTGGAGCTGACACAGGGGCTCCCCTGAGCACAATGGGACTCACTCAGGGAACGGCAAGGCAGGGCCAAGCGCCGAGTGCGTGTGTGTGCCAAGTTGCGTGGTCACGCGTGTTTTGAAGCAGGTGTGTCCCAGCATGTGCATGTTGTCAGTGACATAACAAAAGGCCGACTGAAAGCTTCACCTATGGAGCAGGCAGGCAGCCTGAGCCTGCAGAGAGGGAAACAGCCTGGACAGCCCATTGTAGAGAAGGATCGCCTTTCAAGGGACAAAGGGTGGAGGGGAGAGAACCACACACCGGAGAGGCAGGCACATCTGTATCTGCTCTCAACCGTCACATCGTCCCATTATGCTGTCTCTCCTGCAGCATCATTTGGAGGGAACACACGCGTGTGTGCGAACACAGGAGCGGTTCCGGGGCTGGCCTGACTCTACATTGTCCTGCCCAGCCAGAAGACTCAGAGCCATGCTCTTACAAAGACATCGATTTTCCTCCTTCCCTTCCAGAGTGAGATCAGATGAGCGCCCGGAGTGACACATCCTTAACTTTTCAGTGGGGGTTTCTTGTTTGTTTGGACCATGGTGGTTTTTTTTTTTTTTTTTTTTAAATAAAGACTGGGTCTCTAATTGCATCGTTTTTTTGGCCACATGCATCTCCCTGGCTCTAGCCCCCCAAAACAAGGAGGGCATGCACTGGTTATCTGTGCTTGCAGACTGCTCACAGGGCATCCTGGGCTCAAAGAATGCCAGGGGGTTAGAAATCGGGGAGGGGGGGGTGGAATTAATTGCCGAGAAAACACAAGGCTGTGCTGTGACTCTGATTCCATCAATTACCTTTATCTCTCTGTGCAGGTCTGCCAACCATCCCCCAGATTCGGCCCTGCTTAACTTTCTTTGCCAGTTGCGATACCCTGTCAGATGCCTGGCGCTGCCAGGCTACCCGCATGGGCTCCTTCTGGGCTCTTATCAGCCTCCCCCAGTCGGCCTGGTCGGCACAGCTGTTCCAGGCCCCCAGCCCCTCACTTTATCTGCTTGCACAGACCTCGGCCTGGCAAGCAGTGGGCCCAGCGCCTGCTCCACATTCCCCAGGAAGCCCTCTGGGAACACAGCCTCCCTGCTCCCAAGCCCTGGGAGAGTTCATTACCAGCCAGGGTCCCCCGGCTCAGCAGCCTAGGTGCAGACCGCATCGCCCAGCCTGGCCGCCGGAGCCGCCTGAATCATTAAAACTCCAACCTTCTGAAGGGAAGAAAGAACAAAACCACAAATTTAGATTAATAAAGCATTTGTTGATTCTACAGCAATTTAGCAGGCCCCTAAGAAACCCACCAGAGACCCACGGAGCTCCAGTAATTTTCTGTTATATTATCTTTCTTGTAAAATACTTCCCCAGACAGAGTCCCCAAAGGGGCTCAAATATCACTGTGACTAACCAGAATCAATGTGCACTCACCTATTGACATTTTTACATAGTTTTTGGATTTAGTATCCAGCCGAAAACACAATCAACTCCTCTGCCAAGGAGCAGACAGGCACTTAGCTAGCCAGCTATTAGTGTTACAAAGGAAAAAATGCTGGCACCCAGGGGAGCCGGGCAAGGCGCACTGACGTCAGGGGGTAATTGGGTGTCTGAGAGAAATTGCCAGCGGCTGGCCGGCTCCCCCGGGGGCTGCACAAAGCTGAGCTGTAACTCTAATAAAGGAAAGGAAATTCTAGAAAAGGGGGCCTTGCTACAAAGGAGCCCAGGCAGATGCCAAAAATAGCCCTTTGGAAATAAATAAATAAACGTGGCCAAAACATATAGATCTAAAACATAAAATAAATCACTCCTCTGAGGAGGTGTTCTGGCCTCCCCTCTCTGGACATCTGTGTAGGGCTGGAGTGTTCTGCTCTGGGCCCCTTCTCTGGAAGCCTGGAGAGCCACTCAGGAAGAGGTTTGCCATCTACTTTGGCACACAGGGAGGCCTTTTGAAAGAATCTAAGTGTGTAACCCCCTCTTTCCCAAAGGGCTTCTTCTTCTTTTTTAGGCTAAGGAGAGAAATAATTTCTATTGTTTAGTTTTTCCTTGTTTCTATGTTTTAGTAATGGGAGGTGGGGGCAGAGCTCAAAATGCCATCAATGTCATTAAAAAGGTCAGAGTTTCCAGTTACATGGGTCTGGCCTCCTTTGGAAGAAGTCTACATGTACGGACAGTGGGTTGAATTTTCTTGCCCAACGGCTTGCCTAACCACTGACTCAAGGTTAGAGGTTGTGGCAGATCTTGATGTCTCCCAACACTTTCCCCCAAAGACAGCCAACTGTCTCCAAGAGGAAGGAGAGCAGGAAACAGCATCTGGAAGGCCCCAGGCTGGGTACCGACCTCCATGGGTCATCGCAGGACCCAGAGATGCTGTGAGGTCCACAGGCTTCTAGGAAAGTCAGACCTTATTGGCCAGAAGGGAGAGAGTGGCCTTGGGGGAGGGGAAGGACAGAAAGGCTGGAATCAGAGTCCCAGGATTGTTCTGCAAAAAAAAAGAAAGAAAGAAAGAAAGAAAGAAAGGAAGGAAGGAAGGAAGGAAGGAAGGAAGGAAGGAAGGAAGGAAGGAAGGAAGGAAAAATAGGACCAGGAGTTTTTGTTTTTAAAAAGGACACATACATGCCCCAAAAAATGAAAAGAAAAAAGCCAAATGTACTGAACGCCACTTGGAAATCGTTCTGAACGAATGTCTTTAGCTAAACTTGCCAAATCAGCATCTCAGGATGCTGGTCCCCAGTCTCCAGGTCCCCGCTGAGGCGCCCGGGGCTTGCAGAAGGCAAAAGTCTTCCTGATGTCTACTCAGAGCCCAAGCCCCACTCCTGTGATCTGACCAGCCAGGAGCCCCAAAAGCTTTCTGGCTGGGGGTGAAGGGCAATTCCTCTCAGGGCAGAGCCTCCAGTGTTGGCACGAAGGAAGAAAATCCAGCTGGGGAAAAAAAAAAAAGATAGAGAGCCTGTAGTGCAGACCCAGGGGAGGCAAGCAAAGCTTTGGAACGCCGCAGCCAGCGCCCTGGCGCCAAATCACAAACCTTGAATCAATGATGCAATTGCTTAATTAATCAGCCTGCTCGGGTGGGTGCAGAGGGTCTCTGTGAGTGTCTGACCCAACCAGCTCCTGATGGGCAAGCCCCCCTCCTCAGGGCCCCTCTGCAGGACCCTCGGGACCACAGATGGTTGAACACCGTCTGGGAGTCTCACTGAGGGGAGAAAATGTGAGTTCCCAAGTCCCCTGTGTGATCCAGTCACTCTGGCAGAAGGAAGGAAAGAGAAGGGAGGGGGAGAAGGGAGGAGGGTCTTATCAGCAACTTAGGATTTCTTGGCCTTGGCAGCTGTAAGTCAGTTCTCTCAATGTGATTTTCCTGTCCCAGTCAATGAGATTGTAAAAGAAATACAGAGCACAAGACCTCTTTTCAGCAAGCCAGACATAGACAGGCAGAGGCCATTTAGATTAACCTTGAGCCTTAACATGTTTAAAGGCTAGCAACTACTAAACAACAGCATTGAAGGTGACTGTGCATCGGTGGAGGATGGGGCAGGGCAGGCAACGTGCAGAATTGGAGCCTGTATCTATGTGAGCAAACATGCATGTTGGACAAGGGGGCATTCCTTCTGCCTCTTCAAGACTTCAGTAGCAAAAAAATAAGTAGCTGGCAACCTTGCAATTTCTTATTCTGATGGTCAACAGGCAGAGAGGGTTTGAAACCAGTCCTCACATGCGATTGGACCATCTCCGAGGTTGATTTTCTCATCTTTAATGCGCAGAGGGGAAGGGAAGGGAGGAGAGGAGAGGGGAGCAATATCTCAGAGGGACCCCAAACGGTTAATGATAATGAGCTGGAGCGCACCAGGAGTTTAGCAGTACTGAGGAAGAGGGGAGACCCGGAGAGAGGCCTGGCCAGAGGTGTTTCAATTACCAAAAAGAAAAATCATTTCTTTTTAAACAATATCCCTCAACACTGGGTGTTTAAGAGAATATTCTCTGGCCCCTAAAATATCAAAGTGAGATTTAAAAATAGAAAAGTCATTTCCCGTCCCCGTTGCAGATTTTGCTGCAGCGTTCTAGAAGGCAGATTAAATGAAGGAAGCTCAAACACACTCAATTTTGTCCTTTAGCAAATTCTTCTCTTTCACTCTTGCATGAAGAAAAAAAATCTCCCCACAGAGTTTTTCTCTTCTTCCTGGTGTGGATCTGGGCCCCTGCAGTGCCCTGTGTAATTTCTAGTTCCTCAGAATTCAGGTATTAATAAAGACCCCATGGGGACTTCCAACAATATAACCCTACATTTTGAGGCATTATGAAAGGAAACCCCCAGGGGTCTGTGGCTCAAATTTCTGAAATGTAGGCATTGTAAAAGGCACCCCAGGGGATGCCCGCAATAGAAATCTGCTGAATTCAAAGCATTTTGGAAGTCCTGGTGGGAGTAATGACTCCCACTGGAAGCTTTTTACAAAACATGTGTTGCTGACATGTTGACAGATTGCTCAGTGAAGTGTTTAGGTGCATGCACAAGGCGGGCCTTTGGAGACGCTCGGCGCTGCCAGCGAGTCTCCCAACGCTGGAACCGGTACCATCCATATTTCATAATGGGGGAGGCCGCTGCAGCCAGGGACTGGAGACGTGTTCTCCACACCCGCAGCCAGCCTCGCACCCCTCCACTGAGGAGCACTTTGAGTGGGCTGGCCCAGTCCTCGCCTTTGGAAGCTGGTCTGTGCTGCACAGCTGTGACGGCCCTTGTATCCCTGCCAAGGGCTCTACTGAAGGAATCTTGAAGCGACCTCACTGATCACTGCAAGGCAGTATGCAGATCAAACCAAGGAGGGGGCGGCAGGGACCCCTCCCCACCTCCACCCCCTGCCCTTGAGGAGGGGCAGCAAGGCAGGGAGGGGGTTTGAACTCAGACTTGCTGGTCTTGACAGCATGAAGCTCAGGAAAGTGATCTGTGACTTTAATAAGGCAGAGGGGCTCAGAGGAATTAGCTGCCTAGGTGATAGGGGCGGGAGATGGATGGAAATGCATCTGTGGCCTGGTGGGCTACGGGCCAGGCTGGGGCCCTGGGGAGGTCCCCTCACCTACAGCCCCATGCACTCCCAGACACTCGTCTCCAAAGAGTTTTTCCGCCACAACAGTCTCCCTCTCTCTCTCTCTCTCTCTCTCTCTCTCTCTCTCTCTCTCTCTCTCTCTCTCTCCTGTGTGTGTGTGTGTGTGTGTGTGTGTGTGTGTATGTGTGTGTGTGTACACACATACTTTCCCACACAGGATAATGTGCCATATGCTCATGTTCATAAAATTTTAAAGGTAAAAGCAGATGTAATTTGACAAATGTGTACATGTGTTGATAAGAACACATGCACAGACACACGCCTGCACACACCCCACATTCCAACACTGAGCCCTTCCCCTCTACCTGGCTCTGCTTTTACCTTCTGGGCCTCTCCGCACGCACCAGGATGAGAGCCGCAAGCTGCCGAACACACAAAGACATCTCTCGAAATGTCTTTCTTCTTTTTGTAATTTGTTCTCTTGGAGCCGCGCTGTCTACCGCGTTGCTGGCATGGGGTTTTCCTTTGCTGAGGTTTTCGGAGTGTGGAAGGGAGAGAAATCACCCTGATTTCCATGCCAACAATGTCAGGCGCACCAACACTGAGAACTGGCCAGGGGTCAGAGGCAAGACCTACACCCAGGCCAGCCCCCATCCCTCCAGAACATCACCTCCACTGCAGAGACACCCTCCCTCTCCTGGTGGCCTTTCTTGCCTTTCTCCTCCTTTCAGAACTAAATTGCATCTCAATGGACAAATGGCTTTTCCAAAAGAAAGGTACCAGATTCCACTCTCACAAGGCTCTGGCATGCTTGGGAGACAAAGCACCCGAAGGATGAGCTTCCTGGGGCATCTGCCTTGGTGGAGGCCCTGCTGATGTCATGAATTCCTTTCCAACTAGGGTGAGAAGCCACCAGGAGGTTCCAGGACTGCCCCAACTCACTGGGCTGACAAAGGCTTGTGTTTACCAGCACTTGTGTGCTTGGTGTATCACAAGCCCATCAGTGACCAAGGGCTAGGGGAACACAAAGAATAACACGATGTTGACCCTCCACGTCCACTCCCTTTAGCACCAAAGTAGGAAAGACAAGGTTCTCCAGGGTAGACTTGGGGAAAACCTGTTCCCCATAAACAGGAGCGGCTGAACCCAGACTCCAAGGATCCAGGTTGCAAAGATCTGTCCTTGAACCAGCTCCCTGACTACATAGGATACGAGGGCCTCGGAATGAGGAAGAAGTGCGAGGGTCTCACCCATTCTGGGACATCACTTCTGTGAAGTCCCACTAAATACATCACACTTTACGGAAAGACAAGATGCCTAGCAAGGGTAACCAGTTTGTCCCAATTTGCTGGGGCTTTCCCCATTTCAGAAATGAAAATACTTCATTTTAGGAAGCTCTTCAGTCAGTCACAGGCAAACAGGGACATTGGTTCCTCTCTGCCCTCACACAGCCCTAAACTCATTTCCATGAGACCAAAGACTAGCATGGAGCCTGGTACTTAATAAGTATTTAATAAACAGCTGTTTAGCCTGTATGTGTGTGCCTAGCTAAATGGAGCCTTTTGTCCCTAAGCTTCAAACAGTCTGGAGGAAGGACAACAGTTTATGTTTCATCACACAGGACGAACTTGGTTGTCAACGCAACAGAGGAAATAGCGCTCCACACAGAACACACATTCCAGATCCTCCCATACCTCGGCCTCTGTTGCACTGGAAGCCTTGAAATATGGCTGCCAGAGTGTGAACAGGAATAAAACGTCATAGCATACGGGACTTCTACACCCGCAAAGAGTCCTTTCTGCACCTGTCTACAGTTGCCTCACTAAACCCCTGGCCTAGAAGCCACTTTATGAACGAATTCCAAGGTTTACCCTCTCCAAATGGCCTCCACATCCACCCTCTCTCACCCCATCCATCCTTCCAGCTTCTTCCTGAATGACCTTTTAAGAGCAGGGGGGCGGGGCGGCATCTTGTATGGAGAAAGGTGGGAGAATATTGGCAGTGAGTAATGCCAGGCCTCAGTTAAACTCATCTCCTTACATGAGAGTGAGGGTACATGCAGCATCATCTATCCCATATGACCTCCCATGAACTCCCCAGGCAGATGCCAGGCCCACTCAAGTGATGAGCCAAGGCCTGGACAGTCCACAAGGCTCATGTGGAGTCACAGCATGGAACTGGGATGGGACTGGGCTCAAACTAGAGAGGACTCTGATGCACCTGAACACACCATAACACCAATCAAAGAGGGGTGCCAAGATGATACCCAACACCATGTTAGGTCACAGTCACCAGGAAGCACAGTACACTGCCAAGCAAGAGCCGGGAGAGCATGACGTGGGCCACACGGCCAGCAGACCTCCACATGATGGCTGCTTTTTCTTGTCTCCCTGCTGTCTTTATTTAGAAGATCTTCCACAGTAAATTTCTATAGTGTGCATAAGAGGGGGAAATGTATTCTGAAAAACAGGGAAGTGGCTGAGCGTTCCAGGGAACCTCAGAGAAGGATCACAGAGAGTTCTTGCTGAGAGATCAGGGAAGGCTTCCAGAACGACCAAAGGAGAAGTCTGGCTTTGAAGCAGAAGCAGACGGGGTGGTGCTCCAGGCAGGGAAGCCATACCAAGGACACATGGAAGGCAAAGGCAGGGTAGAGCATGAACTGCAACCAGGAGCAACACTACCATCAGAGTAAACTATGGTGTCATGGACACCGGCCCGTCACCACCCCGTCAATTTGAGAACACTGCCCACCACTGCTGGCCTCCATTGGACAACCAGATGCTGTTCCAGATGGATGGGGCCTTCATGTTCTCAGCACTGAGCCAGTGCTCTTACAGCTGCCTGGCCAAGCCAGCCCCATCCTCAGGCAGGCATTGGGCTGCTGGTACCATATTCTAAGGGAATCATTTCTTCATGGGAGCCAGGGCACTACTGCCTCTGTCCATGCCCACCAATCACTACAGAGCCAGGTGCAGATTGGGCCGAGGGCCACTCACCACCTGAAAGGAGACTTCCAGCCACTGACAGGGCAGCTGCCACCACGCATAAGAGTCCAGGTGTCAAAAGAAAATTAAAACAAATGACCCTGTCACACATTTTATCATCTATTCATAAAATATGCAAAAGCAAGATGGAAGAAAAATAGGTCAATTCAGGGAGACTGACAGTGATAAGGAAATCTAAACCACCCAAAGTACCACCTCCTGGCTTAGAGAGGCTAGGTCTGCCCAGTCCAGACATATGAGAAGAGACCAGAAATGGGCCTGGAGTACACCATGTTAGGTCACAGTCACCAGGAAGCACAGTACACTGCCAAGCAAGAGCTGGGAGAGCATGACGTGGGCCAAGGGTACCAACAGCACAAAAGCACCTTCAGCCTCATGTCCCAGGTGATGACCAACAGCTCTGAAAGAAAAAGCCATCAACAAATGCCCAGGAGGATACCCACACATTCTCCGCAGCAGCCAGAGGCCTTTCAAAGACATACCCAATGGCACTCCTCATCTGTCCCTTCCAATAGCATCCCACTAGTCTTTCGATAAAATCCCAGCTTTGTCCCAAGCGTCACAAATGACCTTCAGCCTGACCCTACCCTCTGCCTGCCTTCAGGGCTCCCAAGTGCTAGCATCCTGGTGTCTCTGCTGGTCTGCTAGTCCCACCCCCAGCCTCTTCATGCTCCACCTCCACCCTGACAGCCTAATCCTCAGTCCTCCATTCCATATCTCTCACCCATGCTTAAGTATCCCTGACCCAGGGAGAGGGCCCTCAGAGGCTCAACTACATGTGGGGAAAACACTAAAATATATATTTTATACAAAATATGATATGTACAATAAATACAAATATATAATATAAAGAAATTTGATTTTTTTTATTTGTTCATTTACTTATTTATCTTTCCAATATTAAAAAGTAAAGTGGAGCTTGGGCTGTAGCTCAAAGGAAGAACTCTTGCCTGAGGACTTAAGTTCAATCCCTAGTCTTGCTAAATAATAATAATAACAGCAACCTTGAATTAAGCACTCAAAAAGGAAACTGCCTGTGGAAGTGCCTAGCACTTCTGTGATTTCCCCACTGTGTAAGATGTTTAGATTAATATCTACTCCTCCATACACCACCAGCTCCACCATAGGGACAATGCCCGCTTCACTACGGGCCCTGCACATAGCAGGTGCTTAGTAAATATTTGTCGAGAAAATGAAGACTAATAATGGAATGAACAGGCCAATGGCCACATTGTAAACACGCTCTTCAAAGACAAAAGCAGCCCTTCCTCGCTGCAATCCTGGACTTCTGCTTCTCCTGGTTAATTTAAGTAGCTCTTTCAGCAAGCACATATATGCAAAACACCTACTATGTGCTGGGTCTTTGGGGCCCAAGCAAGAATATGACAAGCCTTATCTTCCAGCTGCTCAGCCTAGAAACAACAGACAGGCATAAATGCTGGGGCTGAGACAAGATGATTGTCATGAATTCAAGTTCAGTCTGGGCTACATAATGAGTTTCCAGAATAGCCTGAGGTAGAATGAAGCCATGTGGAGGGGAGGAATGGTGTGTGTGGGGGGAGGAGAGTGGATAGGGCTGCATATGGATCAGTTGACAATGTTTGTCTAGTATACACAAAGCCCTGGTTCAACTCCCAGCATCAACAAACAGCACAACGCTGGACCCTCCCGGAATCCCAGCATTTGGGAGGTGAAGGCAGGGAGATCAGCTGTTTAAGGTCTTTCTTGGATACATAGAGGGTTCAAAGCCAGCCTGTGCTGCATTAGACCAGCTCAAATACAAGAACAAAATAAATAAGTAAAATTTGGAATACTCAGCACCTCTTTTTTGGGGAGCAGACCCTGTGAGTGGGGGAAACAGAGCTGGACTGTACATACTGTCCCCTGTGATGCACCTCCACAGAGGTCCTGAAGTTCCGATGGCCCAGTGTTAGGCAGGTCCACCTGCTGGATGCAGCAGACACAAACTAGAGTCTCTGAGAAGCAAGGGTGCAACACTTGCCACCACACACACCACACATGTTCCAGATGCTCGGACTCCACGCTGAGTGTGATGTCCATAGCTGGCCCCTTCCCTGGCTCACATCTAGCTCAGTAGCTTGTAATCGATGCAGCAATGTCTTCTGGGGATGTTTTTTTCAAGTACCACCACCATGGTCTGTATGTTTGCATCTCCCTAAAATTCATACTGAGAAAGCTAATTTTGTGATGGTATCAGGAGGTAACTCTGGCAGGTGATTAGGTGTCCCCGTGAATGGGATTAGTACCCATCTAAGAAAAGACCAAGAAAATTTGCTGGCTCCTTTTTACCCTTCTACCATGTAAGGACACACAGGTGATATAGTCTAGGAGGAGTGGGCTCTCATCAGACACTGAATCTGCTAGCACCTTGAACTTGACTTCACAAACCCCAGAGCTACGAGCAATAAATGTCTCTAGCTGGCATATTATTACCCAGTCCCAGGCACTTTGTTAAAACCTCCATAATGGATGAAGATTTTTACTGGTATCTAGTAGGCAAGGCCAGAGGTGCTGCACGTCCTGTCAGGGAAAGAACAGTGCCTCCGCCTTCAGATGTACACTGCTCTAACAGCTACCCCGTATCTGGAAGCTATAACACACACCAATACCGGCAAACTCTCTTTCCCCAGACTTGGCCTGGGCTGTTGCAGAGCCGTGAATCCAAAGCACCAAGGATGGCAACACATATCTGGAGAAGTGAGGTGCTGGGTGTGTCCAGAAAACTTAGCTCCCATCCAAGCTCTCCTTGCCCACTGCCCAGCTCTTCTCGCCTCCAGTTTGCCTATCACTCCTAGAGTCTTTGTTACTGAAAGTGTGGTCAATAACCCCACAGCCCCTGCACCCTCAAGGGCTCGTGTAAAATGCAGGCTCTTGTGTTGCTCAAATTTCTAAAGGTCTTATTATAAAAAAAAAAACAAAAAACCAAAAAACGGATGCCAGATATTGGGGCCAATGCTGAAAGATCAGAGACAAAAGAACAAACCACTGCCACATGTCACCTCACCTACTTCACGAACCCTCTGACTAAACTCCTCGGAGTCCTAAGCCTAACGCTCTCAGCCAAAAGACCCTTTAGCTGAAAGAGATGCTTCTGACAAAAAGCCTTTAGTCCCTGCTCCCTCACACCTTACACACCTTTCTCTGCCCTTCCATATCACTTCCTGGGATTAAAGGCGTATATGCTTCCCAAGCAAAGGCATGAGATCTCAAGTGCTGGGATTAAAGGTGTGCGCCACCACTGTCCAGCTCTGTTTTTCTCCTAGACTGAGTCAATCTCATGTAGCCCCGGATGGCTTTGAACTCACAGAGATCCAGACGGATCTCTGCCTGACCAGTACTAGGATTAAAGGTGTGTGCCACCACTTCCTGGCATCTATGTTTAATCTAGTGGCTAGTTCTGTTCTTTGATCTTTAGGTAAATTTTATTAGGGTAACAATATATCACCACACTCTTGCACAACCCAGAACTACCAACTTCGAACGTTCACATTCGCCAGACTCCAAGTCAGAGCTGCAAGCACTTAGAAGCCTGAGGAGCATTTCTGGAAGCCTCTGCAGGATAGGCTCCAGGCTCTGCTGTCCAAAGATCACTACCAACTGTGCTGGCGGGGTGGGTGCTCTCTCCCTCCTTCCCTTCCTCCAGTATCACATTTCCTGTGTCCGGTGAGAGATGCCACAGCATCTCCACGTAGAGCAGGCAGGTGCCATGGTGGCTCCGTTCCCTTGGTGGGCCAATGCAAAGAGCCACTACAACAAACCCAACAGGTATCCAGACTAAGACCCAGCTGGAGAAGGCCCCTGCCCCACATTCCACCTATAGGTGTTGCACAGCTGAGATCCCAATCTCGTTTCAGCTTCTCCATAAGCTGTTGTGGGTCAGGGAAGGCTGGCTACCCCTGCATAGCCTCCAACTATCAGAACTGAGTTAGACCCAAGATCTGATGCCAAGTAAACAGCAGGGTTACGATTGTAGAAAGAGGTGGAATGGGATGAAAATGGATGGGACAGGGTGGAGAGAAGGGTGTGGGGTGGGATGAAGATGGGGTTCCATGTAATGAGTGGTAGTGGGGAGAAACTGATGGAATAGGATAGCACTGGCTGAGTAGAATGGAACGGAATAAAGGCTAGCCCAACAACGGTCTTTCTCTATCAACCATGGAAAAAGCGCTCCTAGGGAGGCATGCATACGAACATTTTCTACAGCAAACACTTGGAAACAGCCTAAATGCCCAGCACCAGGGGACCTTCACAAGCCATGGTGCATAATACATCACACTAGGCAGTGCCATGATACAGCTAATAAAGGCCGGGGAGCTCCCCACAGCAGCATGGGAAACTCTCCAAGGCACAGTGCTGAGTGAAAGAAGCAGGCTGCAGAACCATAGATCCATTAAGGCATCACTTATTTTTTAATCAAAAATCAATACTACACCATTTCTATAGATGCAGGTACACTGTCTTTTGTGGGATGTGAGACATTACAGATGGTTGAAACACAGTATTATTTTATGTAATGTTGAAAAGAAAAAGGAAGCCTCTGTAAGGTAAGCCAAATTAAGCCATAAGCCTCCACTTGGAAGGTGTACTTTGGCTTGGGAGATGATGTCCAAGTACATCCATGAACATGTTCAGTTTTATGTAAATTCATAGGTCATGAGACAGGCAGGCCAAAAACAGTGGCAGCAATTAGCCTGAGGGCTGGGGACAAGACCAGTTCTTATCTGGAATCTTTGAAATGATTATAGGGAGACATTCACATATTGCTGGATTGTTTAATAATGTTTAAATTTTTTAAGTAAATGAAAACTGAGCAGCTCACTTAGAGGTGATGAGAAACAGCGTCAATGAATGAGTCAGAGGCACATAGGGTACTCTGCCCCAGCAAACTCAGAGGGCCTTGGGCAGATGAGTAAGAGTAGGCTGTAAAACCGGGTGAGGGAGAAAACTCTAGGAATGTCCAGTGGGGAAAGTGTCACTGGAAAAAAAGGAACAGAAGGGAATTTGATTTGGAGAGGTGAGTCGCCATCAGCCCTCTTGGGGGGCTGCAGGTTGTCTCCTAAATGTTACTTCTCCACCCTTGCTGCGCTCTGCAAGGAGCAGAATGGAGAATCACGATGCCTGCTTGAACACACCACTCACAGGGGACCTCAGCTTCAGCCTCTGATGCCACCTCACTATCCGACTGTGTGTCAGACACAGCTGAACCCTGGCCCACAGCGGCCATGTCACCTTGCCTTGCACACAAACAAAAATAGCTTTGGTGCTCAGAGAAAGGTTCTCTTGGCTTATCCTCTGGGGTCCCGGGAGCAGCTGGGTCAGTGAATAGAAATGATGGGCGGTATAAATACATAACAAATAGGGGGTATCTGCTGAAGCATCCTCGACCTTACAGCTTCTCCTTGACTTTTCTGCAGCTGTTGTCCCCAAGAAGCCACAGCTGGAGCCACATTGGTCCTGGGTGGTGAAGGCCAGTGAGCCTTCCATTGCCGCTTCCTCCAGCAGCTAAGCAGGCAATGCCTTAATTCACAACTCCATTTGTGCAAACGTGTTGGCAGCTCCAGCTTCATTGTGAACAACTGCATCTGTCAGGACCCACACCTCGCATCAGAAAACTGTGCAATGTTAGTCCAGGAATCTGTGCCCAGATCAGTGCCGAACCAAATCACAGACACTCAGCCTGTCCCAAGGAAAGCACCACAGAAGGGGAAAGGCCATGACAACCAGGCTCGCTCCAGGAGAAAGAGCACAGCTCCCATCAGCACAAGAAACTTCTAGAACTGGGGTTGATGATCAACAGGTGATTTCTAAGTACGTGCTCCTTGGCAAGATCCATGGCAGCCCAGCGGACAGTGGATGAAACACAAATGTTCACCTTGAGCCCCTTGAGAGTCACACCCTGCCTTCATCCACCCCACCTGTAGGTGGCAGGTGGCAGGGCAGAGAGGGCAGATAAAACTGGTTCTCCATGAAGCCTCCCTGCTGCAAAGCTCTCCTGCTAACAGACCTCCCTGTGGCTTTTTTCTTCAGGTAGCAGTCAGTGCTGGCCCACTGGCATCTATAGATGTGAAACCCCCTTCTCAGCTCTGTGAACAGGCCCCTTATTACATGCTTCTCATGTCCCGATTTGAGTGTAACATCTGCTTTCCATGGGGACCCTGGACAAGGGGGTATCCTTTAAGCCTTTCCTAAGTCAATATGCCTACAGCCATTTATCCCACCTATGATGAAAAGCTCTTAGAGAGCCTGAGTCTCAGTAAATTGCTTGCAATGAAAACAGGGGGACAGTAGTGGGGATCCCCAGCACCCATGTAAAAGCTGGTCCTGGTATACATCTATAACTCGAGTGCTTGGGTGCATAGAAACAGGCAAATCCTGGAAGCTTGTTGGCAGGCCAGTCAGCCTATGATTGGCCTGTGAGCTCAAGGATCCGTGAAGAGCGTCTCCAAACATAAGGTGGAGAGCAATATAGGAAGCCACCCACATCAACCTCTGACCTCCACATGCACATATATGCGTGTGCCCGTGCACTCCCTGTACATGTTCACACTATGAACGCTTACACCACCCCCAAGCTAAGCTATAAAGCAGAATGGACAATGGGATCGGCTAGGGTGGCCGGCACCCAACCCACCATGGTCTTCCCAGTAACTCATCCAAACCACACCCCAATGTTGGTGACCCGAGTCTTTGCCTTCTACTCTGAAGTGCTCTCTCGGGCAATCAAACTAACCCTGTAGTTTGATAAAGGGAGAGAAAGTAACCCACAGGATGCAGTCACGGTGTTCGTTCTGCCTGCCACCTACCTCCAAGCTAGCATCTCGCTTACCACACCAGGCCCTGCGCTTGTGGAGTCTGGAAGCTTCCCACTTCTAGAGAGCTGTTCTCACTCTCAAGCAGGCTCTAGCCACAAGCACCACAGGCTGTCATCCAGCTTTTACCTGCTTGTTCCCCTCATCTGTCTCTCCTACTGGGGCTACCAATGCATTTCCTTGGTCCCTACTGTGTTCCTGATACCCACCTAAGGCCCGGCACTCCATACAGAATACCATGAATAGTGGCCTTACAAAGTGAAGAACGCACCAGTACCCGGATGAGCGACACACGTTCTCTGCCTTCCCTTCGCCCCTGCTCCCCTCACCATGGCAAGGCTGTGGAGAAAGTGTCTGGGGCAGGCAGAGAGGGGATGGGGAAGTATGGATGGTAGAGCCTGAGGAGCAAAAAGCCTCTTCAGGCCAGAGGAGACATCTAGCCGCAAGCCTACCAGAATGTCTGGCCCTCCAGCTACCCAGCGATGAATGGACCGATTCAATAGCATTCAAGCAACATCTCACGTCACCCAGCAAATGTATCTCAAGTACCTACTATGTATCAGGCCCTCTATGAGGCCAGAGACAGACGCAGATGAGGAGGACAGAGCAAGACACTGCTCTCCAGAAGGCCACCTTCTAATGGCAAAGATAAGAGCCCAAAGGAAACATTCAAAAATAATAATAATTTCCAACAACAATTGCCAGGAGGGAAATGAAATGAGAAGGTTTGACAGATAATGAAGGGAAATGAGGAAGAGGTAACTTCAAAGAGTTAACAGGGAGCAAAGAAGAGACCACGTGAGTCCCTGTGGGAGCCTCTGGGTAGCACAGAGAGAGGGTACAAGTGTACCTGTGCAAGGCTTACTGAAGCTTCCATGGAGAAGCACAGGGAGGGAGAGACGGACCAGGTCAGCAGGGTAGACGCAGTGTAGGGGAGAAAGGTTGGTTCTGGACCACTCTGAGAACCACTGGGAACCATGGCTGGGAAAGGGTTAGGAGGTCACAGGAAGGTAGCAACATCTCACTTGTACCCAGCTTCCCCACCCATCCCCACCCAGACCCTGCCACCCTTAGAGAGCCTCAATAGGTCCTAGCAGGCCTGAATTTCTTACTCCAACACTTGCTGGTGCCAAAAGGCTCAGGAAGTCACTTGGAAAGGACCCAAACTTCCCACCTTCAGGGTGGCAGGGTAAAGGGACAGACCTCCATGTACACTCCTCAAGGCAGCTTTCTGCCTCCCTCTGGCCCAATACTTCTTCAGCCTCACCTTTCCCAAGTGCCCCAGAGCCATGATGTCATTTCCAAAGGCAGAAGAGTCTAGTCAGTCAGCTCCACACTGAGACTGTTTAACACAAAGGGACACATTTTATAATCTCCGTATGTTCCCTGAGCTGGAGCCTGGAGCCTGGACACACTGCCAAAAGCTTCAACCAAGAATCTCATTTTATTCAGGCCAGAGCCAGGGCTATGCTTCAAATGGCCTTGTTCTTTTCTGCCCTGAGCCCTGCCTCCTCAGCCTGTCCCTTCTCTCAATGGGAGCTACATGGAGACTTGTCTATGTTCAGAGGCCGCAGAGCCCACGACAGGTGGAATCCCACTGTGCACGAACCCCTGCTGGCTACTCGCCTTGAACCGCACGCCCCAGCAGGAGGGAAATAAATTTGGTTGGTTTCTCATTTTGTTGGGGATGTTCTTTATTTTGTTGTGTTAGGGTGTCATTTCTAGGATGCCAATCAGAGTTTGGAAGAATGGGGGAGAGGTGCATCAAATCAACCAGTGTCCATTCCTAGGTTTCTACCCACTCCCCACCTTCTACCTCCACAACGTCTGATGCCCAGTCCCTGGCCTTGCAAAGACCACCACCAACCAGGAAGTAGTTCAGAACTGGTCCTGATTCTGTCCCTTGGAACACTGAGGTCAGGAGTTCTAGCGCTGTTCCGCCTTGCCTCTGGTACATGGCTCTGACAAGGTTCCCACCTTACCCAAAAGCAGCCAAAGCTATGAGACACTTCTGCCTTTCCTCATCACCATAGCAACAGGCTCTAACACAGCTACGGTGCTGGGAACCCAACCCAGATCATGGCAGGAAAGTACTCCACCACTGAGCTACACCCCCAGCCCCAGCCACACCCTAACTGGTCCCTGAGCTCACAGCACCCAGTCTGGTATCTTCACTACTGCTCTGAGTTTCTCCTCTCTCTGAGCTGTTGCCACCTGCCAACATCCAACTTTTTTCCTACACCAGCAGCACCCTTACCTCCTCTGCGACAACTTGACATGGCCTGGGCCAATAGTCCAATCACTCACCACAAGCAGGAGATGCAGGAAGACTGAGTCCAGCAGCCTTCACCACAGTCCTTGGATTTTGGTCAGTTGCCCTACTTGATAGAAGCACGATTGGGTTTGGTGTCCTGACACTGGACACCGAGTAATCTCCACTTCTCAGACCTCCCTCCCTTGTCTCCCAGCAGCATGGGAGACACTGTGTCCTCTAAGCATCCTCTGGTGTTGCCTGGGTCAGCTAACCTTTCTGCTCTGGTCTTTGCTCCACACTGCCCATTCTGGCTTGAGCAGCACTTCACCTATACCATAGAGGCAAAAGGTTGACCAGTCTCAGAATCCCCTGGGTAGTAAGGGGCTAGGTGGTGTGAAATGAAACATGTACAAGGAGAAACCCACAGGCTTGGAATCGTTCCCAGCACACAGCAAGTATTTGAAAGACATCCTTCTAGAAATGAACATGGCACAGACAGCATGCTTCTGAGGACTACTACTTTTCTCCTTCAATATACATGTTTGTTGGTTTCTTGGGGTGTCAAGACTTAAGTTTCCAACTATGTTTTGATCCACTTTTGCTGTAATGAAAAAAAAAGCAGAAACTGAGTAGATTATCAACAATAAGTATTTATTCTTCACATACCTGGAGGCTAGGAAATCCACGACCAAGTCCTTGGCAGACATGATACTGGCACAGGCTGTTCTTTCATAGCTGGCACTATTCATCACGTGTGGAAGGAGCTGGTGGAAGGGACTAAGGGACTCGGGTACCTTCCTAAAGTCCCATGTCTTATCCCATCGTACTGGGGGACAAAGTTCACCATGAATTTGGGGGTGGAGTAGTAGAAACATTCAGACCACAGCAAGTTCTCATAGCGACTTTCACACAATGACGCCCTCTCTTTACCTTGCTTCCCCCCACACCAGAGGGGGCCAACTAGAGGCTATCAGGAGGGATCCTCCAGCCCAAACACGTAGATTGAAGGAGAAAGGCAGTCCTCAGAAGCATGGCATCTCTATGTGTTCACTCCCAGAAGGATGTCTTTCTGCCGTGCACTGGAAATGTGCAGGGTAAATCCCATTCTTACCTGCAAAGCTTCTCAACGTTGCTTCACCCTCACAATTAGTCACTGAAACTTGCTGCTCCAGAAACATGAGTTTCAGACCTTTGCTCCCACCAGGAGAAAAGCATCAGGGCTCGCACAGGGCTCTGGCCATCATTCACCAACCCATGGGTGAGTGAAGAGACAGGTAGGTAGTTTGGACCAAAGAAGGAGACCTACTAACACAAGCTATGACTCCACAAAAGGCCCACAGGACTTGCTGGAAAGCCAACAGAGTGCTTGTTATATCATCTGGACCCAGAGGCACTCAAGTCTAAGGACCAGAATACCCTCTCTAGCCTGGACACCCTGCCTCAGGTGCCTAGCGGCTAGAACACAGCACAGGGACTTGATGCTGTGCCCGCCCATCCCAGAGCTCTGCTCCTGATGACCTGAGATGCAGAAGATTAAGGAGGCCAGACTATGGCCTCTATGAGACACCTAAGGTGGGGAACATTTGTTAAAATTAAAGGTTCAAGTCACCCCTCCACAAAAAAAAAAAGAATGGCAAAAGGGTTGCAGACCTCAGATGCCATGAGCCCGATGCCAGGTCTATGCAAATATCCATGGTATGGGGCAAAGGCTCATAGTCTCCTGGCTACCTGGAAGCCGCCATAAAGGATGATCAGATATCCAGCCTCTGATCAAGTCACTACCTCCCCTGGACCATCACCTTGAGCCAGTCTTGCCTCAAAACCAGTTTGGCCCATTCAGGGTTCTGGTTGTTTTTGAAATAATTCTGCAACCTCAAATGGGCAGGTGTTAAGGCCAAAAAGGATTCTGCCCTCCAAAATGTCCAGCTGGCTGTGGAGATGCTGCAAAAAGCAAAGTCAGTGAACTGGATGGGTAGCCCCAACCTGGTGCAGGGCTACACTTCCACTCCTTTCCATGTGGTTGCATGGGCATTCTCATCTCTGCAAGAGGATGCCCATGTTGTCCACTCTCCACCTCCTCAACTCCTATCCCAAGGTCCAGATGGAACTGCTGACTTCCTGCACTAAGCCATGTTAATGCACATGACTGTCTCCCATGGCACAGCAATATGTGTCCATCTTGCCCTGCAACAGTGCAGAGCAGAGGTGAGCAATTCCTGGCCCTAGCCGTTCCACTGAGGTTCAACCTCGGGAGGTCATTGAAAAGAAACCTTCTGTGTTCTCTGACACTGCTGAGTTGGGAGAGTAATCACCGGGAAGCACTGAGGTCACCTCTACTGATGCTTACATGGAAAAAGACTTGGGGTGGTATCCTTGGAGGCTCTGGAGAACAAGGTGTGAAGTTGGCCTTACTTCTTAGTTCCCTGGGCTAGGGAGTCTGTGATCTGTTTGCCATTTGGGTCAAATTAACTATACTAACTGGGGACCTGTTAGGTGCCAGGCAACCAAACAGGTTTTGCAATAACTTCACCTTCCAGTTAGGTTGTGCATTCCTTCAAGATAGAAACAGACGAGGTCATAAACACACACAAACACACTCATATGTATGTACCATGCATGTGCATACTTGCCTTACAAAAATTTCTAAACTGTGACAGATAAGAGAAGGGTAGACTCAGACCTCATCAAGTCACATGTACAACTGGCCTAACGCCAGGTCAGGTTTGGACCTCCTGGTCTAGCATGGTATACACACTGGGTCCAACAACAGGAAGCCAACAGAAGTTTTAGGTTATGGTGAAAGAAAGCAAGACTCTACCAATAGTGAGGAACCTGGCCCATCCCACACTCCTGAGCCATCTCAGCCTCTGCTCTTTTAGGCTAGACCCAGAGGGTGTTGTTTTCAGAAGGCTCACACCATTGCACCTGACTCCATTATGACCCATCCTGGGCCACCAAAGCCAAGTTCAGTGATGTAAAAGCTCAATAAGGTGGTCATGATGGCCAGGTGAGAAGGACGTAAAAACCTCTCTACTTGGGAGAGTGTCAAGGTCCACTAGACCATGGGTACAGATTTTCCCACTGCCCATTGGGACCCTGCCTTCCATAGTGCTGGATTTGTCAGGCAGCTGTGCAGAGGCATGCTATCAACAACCAGACAGTAGCGCTCACTCTGTGCAGTTGGGTCAAGGGCAGGCTGCCTTATAGAGCTCCTACTACAATCCGCACTGGTGCCCCAGAAGAGCCCCATTCATAGTACATGCTAAGTAACACTTGTGAGATGAAGAGGAACCATTTTGTTCATTTCAAAACTTCCCTCCCAGGACACTATAACTGAAAACCTCCCATGCCCAGACATAGTGCACACAGCATCTGTGGTGGTTACCCAGAATGCAAAGCACTTTATCCAAGGTATTTCCTTGTTCGTCTTACCATAGGCACATCTTTACCTTTTAAGAAGCCTCCCTAGGTCAAGATCAGCAAGCATTTGCAGAGTACCTACTGTGTGTTCTGGCCACAGGCAAAGGTGACCTTAAGAACAGCAAAGAGAGCAAGATCCAACCCTGGACACCAAGAACCACCAGGAGCAAGATGGGTTGGCAAGCATTCCGATCTTTGCCAATCCAGTAGGTTAAAAATGATATTTCCCTGTGGCTTAAATGGATGGTTTTCTTATTATAATCAGAGCTCTGAATCTTTTGAAATGTTTAAGATCCCACTAGTATTTCTTTTTCTGGTTCCATTTCTATCCTTTGCACAGGGGAGATATTCAAAATATCTAACCACCAGTGTGGCACCAACCAATCAGAGCGGGCACTGGCCTTGGGCACGGCTGTCATCTCCAGTGGCTTGGCTGTGTCTCAGCCCAGGCTCCGCCTGTGCTTCTGATTTATCGAGTATTTGCTTAATATTTATAGGCGCTCCTTATAGTGTCTTGTTTGATTTATTACAGAGGATGCAATGTAGTATTTTGTTTTTGTTTTTATTTAGTTTGATGTTTCTATTTTCTGTTTCACGGCTTCTAGATCTGAGGGTATAGTTAGAGATGCCTTACTCACCCTGATCATATTAAATTAATTTCGTAAATCTCCCTATGTTTTCTTTTGGTATTTTTAGGTTTTCTTTTTCTGTTTAAAATTCTGGTCCCTGCGGGATTTACCATGGCCTGAGGAGTAGGGAGGTTCAGTTTCCTTTTTCCCTTCTTTTCTGCTTTCAGGGCACCCACCCAGCTAATTCTAACCCCAATTCTTGAGCAACCCATGTGTCCATGTGCCCTCAGTCTCTGGTATGTTTGGACCAGGCTTGTCTCCAGCACCCTGCTCTGTCCCAGACTTTTCAAATCCACTGGCTCTAACCTAAGCTGACCTGGGTACCACCCCCTGCCACACTCCTTTTCTGAACCTTCTTCCTGTGCCTTCACTCTCATCTCAGGAACCTTAATGTGTCCACTGCTGGACAAACCGTACCCTATTCTTACCGCTAACCCAAGGTCAATATAGGGAAAACTGAACCCTTCCAACATAAAGCCTGCGCTTTATTTCTTTCTTCTGTGTCCTTCAGTAGCCAGCCATGTCTGTTTGCCCCATCATACACACGTGTGGCATTTCACTGGGTTTGTGTCTCTCACTTCTACACATTTGGTAGCTGATACCACTTCTTGCTCTGTTTTGTTTGTTTTAACCAGGCATTATCTGCACAGAGAAAGCTCCTAATGTGGGAGACTGTGCTCCAGCACCCTCCCCCAGCCTTCTGCACAGCTTGGTGTCAGTTCCTCACAGCTGGAAGAAAGTCACACCCTGCACCTGTGTATTTGGCAGCACACAGCCCAGCGGCTGGCTCCAGCCCTTCTCTGCATTGCCCAAACGGAGCCAGTATGTGGGATGCCCCAAGCCAATAAGGCAGGGAGGGACCCCAATGCTGTTAGAGCAAGAAAGAGGCCTAAGCTGGCACACAAAGGCAAGCCCTGGCCAGCAGCACACAGAAACAAGGCCAACAGAGGTGCCAGCTTTTGTGCAGCCCCAGACCTGTAATTGGGACCCACAGGTCACTCTGGCCGCAACTGAACAAACCAGGGTCTAATTAACTTTCCCCTCGGCTTCTGCTACAGCCACATCTCACCTTCACCAGAAGAGGATGGCTGGCCTTTCAGAGGCCTGGGAACAGTCCTGCGTCCTCAGAAAGAGGCAGCAACAATGACCAGAGGGAACACAGCTTTCGCTGCCATTTAAACAGATTCTGCACTTAGGTTTTTGTGGTTGGGCCTTTAGAAGAGCCGTGTCTGGAGTTTGAGTCAGAACTCCACAGTCTCCAGCCTGGGTTCTGGCAACAAGGCAGAACTCATCTGTCACCCTTTCTTCCCGTATATTCTGTGTGAGCTCCTTCAACTCTGGGCTTCAGTTACCCAATGCATAAATTGAGAGTGAATGGGAGTGAGGGGGGAACTACTGCCTCTTGGTAGGATTGTTGTAAAGACTGAGTGGAGAGCATTCACTCATTCAACCAGCATATATTAAGTTCCTCTGTCTGCCAGGTGCTGGGCTAAAATGGAATGGAACACACCCAACGTGGCTCTTGTCCTCATGAAGCTTAATGAGAGACATGGACAGTAAGTGGTGGAAACCATAACAGGCTCCCTGCAGAACCTGACAGGAGCGTGCACCAAGGGCATAGCAGCTACAGAGAGCAACCAGGAAAGGCAGGGGGCCGTGTTCCAGGCCATCTCACGGTGCCCTACATGCAGCAAGAGCCAACCATGTGCAGACTGGTAGGACAGCAAGCCCATACAATGACATATGGAAAGAAATATGTGCTTATCTTTCACTCTGGGCACCGGGAACCTCATAGGTCTCAGTACTGGCCCTCGACGGCCACCATGTAGCCTGAACAAAGTCAGCGATGAGAGAATGGCAGCCGAAGGGAAGAAATCAGGCTTAGCTCTGCACCAGTCCTGCAGGCTGTGTCTACTGCATGGAGCATGCTCTACAGCTCCATATTAGACACCATGGTCTTTCTACAGAAACTGCAGCTGCCTGCCCTTCCCTGTAATGAAAAGCTAGACATACCAGCTGTCCCTTTAGCAAAGAGGCCACTGCCTCTAACAGCCATCAGTAGCTCAGCTTGGAAGCCAGGATTGTTGCAGAGCAGGATTGACAGCCAGCTTTGGGCACTATCAGAAGAATCACTGCGAAAGTCAGTTTGAAAATGTTACAATGGCATAGACAGAGCACCCAGCATCCTCAGGAGGGCAGGCTCATTCAATTAGGCCGGAGCAATGGTCAGCTGGAATCACAGACTAGCCTCACAAGGTAGCACCAGTGCTAGGAAACGACAAAAGATTCCATCTGAATCTAGACTAAAGGTCCACGGCGATCAGCTTCAATGGCACATAAACACTGGAAGCTGCCCCTGGCCAAATGGAACCTGCTTCTGCAGAGCCCCAGGCAGTGCCCAGAGATGCTTTCTGAAGTTACTGGAGTCCCCCAGCTCCCCGTTACAACTATCCCTAACACTTTCAAGGGCAGAACATCATGAACTGTGTTTGGGTAAATTCCAGCCCACTCTCTGCTCTAGCATCATTTAAGACAGCAGAGCCTGAATTGGTGGAGTTTTCCAAAAGCTGCAATTCAAACATCCACCAAATGCACAGCATCTCCTAACAGGGTGCCCACAAGTCACATCTCCATGCGGCCCGGCAAGCCAGCATACTTGGTAAGTCAACACTGCATAGACTCATCCTGTTTACAGGATGTGGACACTGTCCCGGCCACCAGAGCTTCCTCTCCTTGAACTCCACTGTTTGAAATCAAGATCCCCACTTCCCTGCCACCCAAAAGAGGGGGGAAATAGAGACTGCACAGTGACATGAGAATCTACCCAAAAAAAGGTTAAGGGCTAAACATGAGATACTTTCGAGTCTTGGTGTATGTTTATAACTCCAAGCATGGAAACATCTGTGACCCCACTGCAGGCAAGGGCTGGAGAGACGCAAAGACAGGGAGGTGTCAGAACAGAGAACAC
Source organism: Onychomys torridus (assembly GCF_903995425.1). Classification (NCBI taxonomy): domain Eukaryota; kingdom Metazoa; phylum Chordata; class Mammalia; order Rodentia; family Cricetidae; genus Onychomys; species Onychomys torridus. The sequence goes on from NC_050447.1 coordinate 15,208,395, forward strand.
TAGGGTTTCGGCCTTTCTTTTCCTAGCCTAGAATGCACATACACCCTCTCTCTGCTGTGAGGAGGGGAGAAAAAAACTTTCTTTCAAGTTCATGCTTCAACAACAGATAGGCCAAACATGACCACTCCTACCAAGAACAATAACACCCTCTGAGACACTGACTAGAAATGAGGGTTTCTCAGGAGAGGCCTAGGTGCCAGGTGGGGTCATCCTTAAGAATCTCATTGCCACCTTTGCACAGAAAGCTTCCCTTCCGTGTGAGCCCCCTATCTGAGATGGTCCCCATTCCTTGCAACTCTTTCTTCACATGCTGATGAAGCCAAGCACCGCCCCCCCTACATCACTACCCCAAACACTTCAGATAGAAGAGTCCAGAGGTCCTCTTATGGATCAGAGATGTCCACTAAAGGCTCATGTGTCAGGATCTGGGTTGCTAACTAAAGGGGTTCAGGGAAGTGATTATGAGGACTTTGACCTAACCAATGGATTAATCCGATCATAGAATTATTGAAGGGCAGAGCCTAATTCAGCAAAGTGAATCCCTGAAAGGCTAGACCACGCCCAGTATGTTCATTTCTCTCTTCCCTCCTCCCCCCCTTCCCTCCTTCCTCTCCCTCCCCCTGCCTTCTCTCTGGCTACCATGAGATGAACAGACTTCCCCCGCCACCTTCCTCTTCCCCTTGATCTTCCATCTCATCATGGTCCAGAAACAGCAGAGCCGGATGACCAGGGCCTGGCATCTCCAGCACTGGGAACCAAAACGAAGTCTTCCTCATCTGAGTTGTATTTCTCCAGTATTTGGTCACAGCAAAGAAAAACGGGCTAACACAGTTCCTGCAGCCCAAAAGCTCTAAATAAACAACACTCAAGAATATCGGCCCCAGGCTGGGGAGATAGCTCGGTAGCTAAAGGGACTCAGTTCAACCCCCAGCACGCATGTTTTCACATGCTGGGCGTGGTGGCACACACTAGCAATCCCAGAGAAGGCAGAGACAGATGGATCTGTAGCACTTGTTGGCTGGCCAGCATAGCCTAAGCAACAAGGTCAGGTGCCAGTGAAAGACCCTGTCATGGGGGGGGGGCGTGGGGTAGTTGAGAAATGACAACCCAGGTTGACTACTAGCCTTCACACGCACACATGTATATATACATGCACACACATGCATGCCGGTAAACAAATAATTTAAAAAAAAAAAAAAACCTCTTCCCGTGAAGGCACCCAACTCCACTCCACTCACCATGCCAGGTTCATAGATGGGTTCCCCTTCCTCCACACCCCAGCACTGCTGGTTTCTACAGTGAACAAGACTTCCATTCTCAGAGGAGTGGACATCAAGAAAGACAGGTGGTGTTGCCCTAGGCCCCAAATTCTCAACAGCAGGGAAGGCTTTGTGTTCTGACAGCCTCTCATTGGTTCCCAACCTCCAAGGAAGGGGAGGGGTTAGAGGGTAGACTAATGGCCAACAGCCAATAATCTAAGCAGCCTGATGATGCAATGAAACCCCAGGAGTCCCAGGTTCAGAAACGTTGGTGAGGATGAGTCCAAGTGACTAGGAGGGTGGTATGCAGAGGACAGGAAGCTCCATGCCACTTCCCTACACCTCACCCACATCTCTGTGTCCACATCCTCCACTACAGCTTTTTAGAGTAAGCTGGCATTTACAAGAGAAACGTTTCCTTGAGTTCTTTGAGTCACTTTGTCAAACTGTTCAAATCCAACTTATGGGTGTGGGACCCCAATGGACAGCTGGATTAGATCAGAAGACACACACTAGAGTCCCCTGCTCAGCAGGGAAAAATCTGTACACTTGAGTCACGTGTGTTCTGTGCTGAGCGCCGAGTAGGAGAATCAGGCAGACACAGGGTTTTTCGCTTTTCAGGTAAGATTGCCTTATTGACAGGAACTTTAGCAGAGCCCCATAGCTGCCAGACTCCCCTAGCAAGAGCCTCTCTGGAATGTCTTTCCCCTAGAGTGGACGGACATACGACAGCTTCTGTACAGCAGGAAGCAGGACTAGCGGCTCCTGTCACCTGATCAAGGGTGAGCCCAGCCAAGGAGACACTTCTTTCCTTCTACATTTTCCTTCTTTCTCCCTTCCTCCCTCCCTCCCTCCCTCCTCCCTCCCTCCCTTCCTTCCTTCCTTCCTTCCTTCCTTCCTTCCTTCCTTCCTTCCTTCCTTCCATTTGTTTTTCAAGACAGAGTTTCTCTGTGTAGTTCTGGCTGTCCTGGAACTAGCTCTGGGAAACCAGGCGGGCCTCAAACTCACAGAGATCCACCTACCTCTGCTTCCTGAGTACTGAGATTAAAGACATGCACCACCATATCAGGCTACTGCTACTACATTTTCACATCATTTCTAATACAAAAGCAGAAACCAAGACCCTCATAACATTTTTAAGCTAAAGTCCAATGTATAGAAGAGAACTGGTAAGGTGAATAGCTTGAACTGGCCAGGGCACCAGAGCACCAAAGAAGGAAAGGTTACGCACACAACAGCTGCTAATGCAGAAGCAATGGGAGTGTGTGGCCCACCTCAGGGAGTGAAGAGTTTGGGGTAAGGCCCACACTCTTCCCAGTGGTTCATTTCAGTGATCCTAAGAGTCCTGAGGAGAATTCTGCACGTCTCCTCCATGTCAGGAAGCTCCCAGACTGGGTGATAATGAATTTCTCCAGGATGCTATTAAGCAAGGTCACTACTCATATTCTGACTCCCTTCCAATGCTCCAGGTTTTGGGGGTGTTCCTAGATATCACATCCCAATGGAGGTCGTTAGTGGGGTCCTGTTCGGAAATAAGCAGGGCTATAGTGGGTTCCACCAACCTCAATACCAATGTTTGGCATCCTGCAAACAGGCTGCTGCAGAGTTCAGCCCACTGGAGGCCATGGAGAAAAGAGCCTGCCAGTAGGAGAAGTCTGCCTAACTGAAGCAGCTAGCTACCCACTATTGTTTCTGACACTGACCTCAGCTCCAGCCCCTGCCTCTCCTGCCCCTGCTCCACCATCTCAGGATTTCTTCTCCACATAGAAACACTAACATTGTTAAAAGTGTGGGAAACGAGCATGAGACTCACGTGGATGCTTAGAGATAAAGGAAGGGAGAAGAAGAAGGTCCTGATCCAGGACCTGCTGAGATGGGAGAATACTTGTCAGCAGAGGTCCAGCCATACCTAAGGGCCTTTAGGAACAGAGTAAGCAAGAATTTTAAGTTTCAAGCTGCTTCCTACCAGTAAATTTGACTCCAAATGGGTGACAGTCCCCTTCAGAAAAATGACCTTAGATTTTGGGGCTCTTTCCCCAAAACCAGCATCCAAAGGATTTTACTGATGACCATAATGAAGTTTACAGGGTTGTGAAAAAGAACATAGGTCCTATGGTCTCCCTCTACAAAGCTCAGAGCCCAGAAATGCATGTGTCCCTATAGTGCGGCTGGTACACCCCAATGTACACACGTGTCCCTAACTACATACACACCAGACAGAGACAGAGAAAGCAGGCACTCTGCTGAAGTCTTAAGTGGCTCCTCATGACCCCATGTCCCAGCACACCCTCCACAGTGCAGGTTGCGTCTCTTACCAATTCTCTTACCCAGGAGGTGGCACAAACCCAGAGGTAGACCCAGGTCTCCACTGCACAGGCTGGCCTTGGTCCTGGGAATTCCCCCATCCTATCACAAACCCTTCCTCACAGCTCACTGCTTTGCATGGCTTTCCACACTTAAGCTGCTTAACTTTGCACTAACAACCTCTTAATTGCTAGGTTTCCAAAAGGCTTTCCAGAAATCTGGGGTACGGATTCACCCACTTGCAGCCCGTACACTGTGGAGTATGGTTAGACAGAGAGAGGCAGGGCACCTCTACCTAATTTCTGCCTGCCAGGAAGCTGTGGCTTTTATTTTTAATTTTATTTAAAAGAGGATACAGGGTACCCAAGACACCACAATAAAATGACATTAACTGTAAAATTACATTATTAATTCTTTAATCTCACTTGAGGCTTCAAGCTGTTGCTATGTCCAATTATCCATGTAACCACCTGTCAGAATCCCGGCGCTATTTAGCATTACCTCCAGGACAGCGGTGGGCCCGGTGGTCCGTCAGGTCTGCCAGAGACTCGAAGTCCTGCTGGCAGTGATCGCAGGTGTAAATTGACTCATCCTCCATGTCTTCATCGTCCTCATTTCTCTCCTCTTGACTTGTCACGCTGTTCCTGTCTTCCAGCGCACGGCTGGTTTTCCGATCGCACTCTGCCTCTCCTTCTAGGCCTCCTGCCAACAGGAAGAATACAGTCCACATCAGCTGACAGGGGCTCGGGAAAGGGGTTTAAAAGAATCACCCAGTATTTATTACGATACATTTAATTACTCTACCTCCTGGGGTCCATTATTCTTGACACCTCTCAGTATATTAATATATGGGGGGGTTGTAGCATGTGGTGCAGTAATTCTCAACCAGATTCTTTAATTCGTGGCGCAAATCTTCCAGGAGGACTTCCTGTCATCTTCCCTCTGTGCGTGGCTGCTGGGGGTTGTGACCCCTCAGGGAAGTGAGAATGCCTTACTTAGTATTTGTTTCCTAAAAATCCAATTCCATGGCGTCCCTCTCCGAGGCCCCCACAGCTGTGCCCAACACACCCAGACTTGTCATTTTCCCTAAATCCCTGCAGTTTGGAATGGGGACCTCTCAGGCACGTTAGCCCTTCACACGACACATCTCCCAGGTCCCTGCAAATGTCCTGTCTCTAGAAGACAGATAGGGCATGAAGCTGAAGGACCTGGGATGTTTAAATCCAGAACTTGAATGGAGCCAGCTATGGTGGCTTGCCGGCAATCGCAGCACTCAAGAGGCTGGGGTACGAAAATCCTGAGTTCAGGACCAAACTGAGCTACCTAGTGACTATAAGGCCAGTCTGGGCAACAGAGTGAAACCCTCTCAACAAAACAAAGCAATGACAACAAAGAGCCTGAACAGATCCAGCTGTTCCCAGTGACCAGGGAGCCACCTAGACAGTAAACACCAGGCTTGGAGAACAGTAGCGGTTTCTGTAAGATTAACAACTGCTCTGGACTTAACCTATGCAGTGAGCCTGTGGAGGGAAGAGACTCATGGCCACAATCAAGCTCTGCATTTACATGCTCTGCAAGGCCACAATTCTAGGTACACAGCCCCATCTCACAATCTCGCATCCCAGACCTGAAAAGGAGCTCAAAAAGTCATGTGGTATAGCATCCCACAGAGAGGGACAGCTCTGTGAGTCCCACTTCAAAGCAGGGCCTTCCCATACTCAGCAGAGGGGTAACATCCCAGCACTCTCCATTTCCTGACTCTGTCTACCTTACATCCCCACATCTGTGGGAACAGAAGATAGCCTCAACCTTAGAAATTAACAGACCTTGTAAAGCAAAGTGCAAAAAGAAAAAATAAGGTAAGTGCACTACACATAATGTTAGTAGCACTCATAAATGTCAGAGGCTTAAGCTTGCCCATCAAAATACAGGGACTCTTGGATTGGAAAACTAAAGTGTGTATTGTCCCTTTCCACACACAATTGTCCTGCAACACAGATCTACTGGTCAAAAACTGGCAGCACTAATCTAAATCAACTAAAAAGGCCTCTATCATGCATAAATGTATTTATGCAAATATATATGCATTCAAAAGTGCATGCATATGTGTTGTGTGCATATCTGCATGCACATAACTGTCACCAAAAAAGGCTTAGCAGACAACCTTTAAATTCCCCAGGGCCAGTCGCCAAAGCATAAGAGAGAGACCTGAAGCTAAGAACGCATTCAATTTGAGGAGCAAAGCACAGAGCCATAAATATTTCAATTTAGAAACAGATGATGTTATAAGGGCTCTATTTCTCCTGTCTGCAAAGAACACATACTTCCAAGCCCCCAGCATCGAGAACCTGGGAACACAAATCAGCTCATCGGAGAGCCAGCTGCCGCCTTCCATGGCAGGGAACAGAGTAGGACACACGGCAGAGGCAGTAAAAAAATCAATGCTTCCATTTGTGGCCCATCAAAACATCTCTCTTCTTACCAATTAAGGGATGTACAATTTTTAGGTTCTTTTATTACCAGAACAAGCCAACTCCTGGCAATACAGAAATCCCATTAAAAGCCAAGCAGCATATTTATCTCAGGGAATCTGATCCACAGCAGCAACAGCAATGTGAAGAAATAGAAAGTGAAGACGTAAAAAATATCGTTCAGAGCCTTCGAAATTATAATCATCACACATCGTAGTTACATGGGCAAGCACTGCTCTCTGAAATTCTAGTTTACTGTCTCTTCCCTTAATTTAACAACAAAAACAAAGGAAACCTTCTGCAGAGGATTTAAAGAGCCATAATTCCAGCTTTATCTGCTCTACCAACTCTCTAGATAGTAAGTTACACTTCGCACCAAGCCTTTGCTACTGTACTTAACACGCAGTTTAATAGACATATTTAAATTACCCCCTTGTTATTTTTTTTTTTTGCCATATTTACTTGGCAATTCTAGTTGTAATAGCTCAGCGAATCCACAACTGGAACCACAAACACCACACTGCATTTGATCTCTTTAAATCTGGTACATCCTGTTGACTCGGGAGTAGATAAATCAGAATGTCAACTCTCCGTTTTTATAAGGCAAAAGCCCATAAAGTCGTCCAAGAGTATAAATCTGTTTTAAGAAACTGTCACCTCCTCTATGTCTGGCTACTAATGGGAAGGCTGTGCAGAAAGGGACAGAGGAGGGGAGAAAGGGGCAGATGAAGGCCCAGACCTCACCATCCAGCCTCCCAGAGGTGGAACGCTCCACCAGGCTGACCTTCAAGGAAGGTCAGGCACACAGAAGGCTCTGCTAGCCAACCCAAGTTCTGAGGAAGAGACTTTACTGAAGACCCAGCACCCAGGGTCTCTGTTGACTCCATGCAATCAGGACCTTGGAAACAAAAAGCCCTCTGACTCAGGGCAGGACTGGCTACAAGAACTATGGTCGGCAGTGGTGACCCACATCTTTAATCCCAGCACTCAGAAGGCAGAAGCAGGCAGATCTCTATGAGTTGAAGGCCAACCTAGTATACAGAGCGAGTTCCAGGACAGCCAGGGCTGCACAGAGAAAGCCTGTCTTCAAAAAGAACCAACAAGAAAAGAAAAGAAAAAGAGGGATAAAGGAAGGGTTACTTTACTTTCCTACCCAGCTCTAGAAACTTCACTAGAAGGAAAAAGGATGAGGAGTCTTTTTCTTTTGCCAGGGAAGGAAACAGAGGCTCTCCAGGGTCACCCCAAGCTATAGAATAAGTGGAGCCTACCCTGTCCATCTGTGGGGACATCAGCTCCCAGAGACCGCCGACTCAGGAGAACAGAGGGCTCTTGAGCCAACATCCTCTCTGGAGCACTCTCTGGCTTCTCCTCGACCCTGGACCCACCAGGATCGGCCTCACAATAAACCTCTAGGATCAGAGGATTGACCTCTGACTCAGTAACCCTACCTGTCCCTTTCTTTTCCTGCATCGGAGGTCCTCCTGGTCCCTGCTCTAAGCCTGGATGTGGCTAAAACAAGCACAGGTAGCTGAGGCCTAGACATGTCCAAGTCCCTACCAAGTGCCACCACATGTTTCTGGCACAGAGGCCTCCTAGCTTCAACTATGGCCAACCTACTGGCCACCTGGAGGTCAGACATAATAGTCAGAAAGCTGGGAAAGGCAACCTGCTGGTTTCTCCTGTCAAGACCTTTGGCCTGCTAGGGCCTTCCTGCAAAGTGGTTCACCAGCTCCTTCCCCCTCCAGTTCTCCCAGCTGCCATCTACAGCCACTAAAGCCTTGAACAGGGGAAACCCAAGCTACAAGGACTCTCTGCATGGGGCTACTCCCTTGTGACCACATGCATGGCACAGGAAACCAAGGGAGTCAGAAAACACTGCCTTCCAAATCCAAACTGATACTGCCTCTACTTCCCAGACGCCACACTTACAATTTGACACTTTCTAAGTGTTTGCCCTGGCAGCCACCAAGACAGCAGCTGGCACTAACTGAACCTTCACTGGATGCCCCATACCTTCCGAGCATAGCCAGCTAGGGAGTGCTATGAGTGTTTACCATTGTGTCCCCAATCTAAGGGATGAAAACGGGGTTCTATGGGTTAGTGAAGGCCAGAAGTCCACACACAACAGAGACTTGATAAGAAACAATGAGCCAAGTGTTGGAGATTTGTACATGCATCGAAGTCCTAGGGAGGGTCTGTGTCACCTCCTGCTGTCTTCTCTGTCCTAGCATGTGTCTGCACAGACACACAGGCCTTTTGGTTCCACAAACTGCCCAACTGCCTCTGCCCAGGACTTAATACTTCCTGCTCTCTAAGCAGGAGAACGTCCTTACCTCTCACCCACCTGACACAAACCCCACACGCACCTGGACCCCCTTGCTGTGAGAGCACTTGGTACAAAAGATGCTCATGTGGACCAATCTGCCTTTTCTCTCACACACACTGTGGCAGTCTGCATTTCCTAGAGACACCAAAATAATTCTCATTCCAATTGCCCTCTGCAACAAGTCCTTGACCCCACACCCTTGAAGAAGAGGGACTCACTTCCCCTCCACAGTCCCCTACAGGCTGGCAGCCTTGGTGAGCCTCTAACCGACAGAACGCAATGGAAGTGATGTGCAGGGATTCTTCAGAGGCTAGGCAGGAAGGAGCTTGAAGCTTCCCAGTAGGTCTCTTGGGATACTCCCACTGGGGATGAAGCTGCCAGACTGTGAGAAGTCCAAGCCTAGCACAGCTTCGGCTTAACATCCAGTACCAGTATGTGAGTGTACAACCCATAGGTATACACCAACTCAGACTTCCATCCCTGATCGACTTCTTATGGCTATGGCTATGACTGGCCACCACACAGCTGCCACTCAAGGAACACCAAGAGAACCCTGCCACCAAACCCAGTCAGCCCACAGAATAGAGAGAAATAACAACAGACTGCCAGTCACTCAAAAGCACTGAACGCAGGGGATGCTTGACACTTAACTGGCCAGAGCATGCCCATCAGACCGCGAGCTCCATGGGGTGTGGCCGTGGCTGCTTCTGCTCACTACCATCCCCCAGCCTCTGGTGCAGACAGCCACATGGTGGGCGCTCTTCAGTAAGTGCTGAGGATGTAGAAAAATGAATTGGTTTCAAAGAAGCAAGTCTCTGTGTCTACAAGCCGTAGTCACAGCACTGGTTAGCCAATGGCATTAAGTGGGACCACATAAAGACATCAACTTGTAGTTTGGAAAAGTCCAATATTGCTGATCTCAAAGTATTTGGCCTGTACAGAGAGGCTACTCTATCCTATGAAACTCTGAATGTTGAACCAAAAGGTATAGGCTGGAGGTTTCTGGTAGCGAGACCAGGACACACGCTGCTTCTCATTAGGAAGGTAGTTTCTTTACTCCACTAAGCGACCATCCTCCTCAGGGTGACAGTGTGAGGGAGAGCCAGGGACTCTGACAGAAGCTCTACACAGCCTCAGAAGTGGCAGAGAGGGGGCAGCAATTCGTCAAAGGTAGAGGAAGGTGGCCCAGCCACCCCACAGAGGGAATCTTGGGATCTTCTGCCAGAGGCTTCCATGTTACAGTAACTTAATGCCTAGATGCCACGGCTATCGCCAAGTTTCAGACAGGGAAGCCAACTAATTAGGAACACCCCAGTAAAGACAGCTCTGGATTCCAGATCTCCAAACTAGCTACTGCACAGGTCACTGAAGGGGGAACCTGATGACGAGCTGGATGGAAAACAGCTGTGTTTGTCTGTCCAGTCCAGAGAAAGGAAGGTGAGCCTGGGGCTGTGGGTCTGGGAAACTTCCTGGGCTTCTGTCCCGGGCTGTTGGGGCTCCAACACCTAAGGACAGCTGAGACAGGAATCAGCAGTGAGCGAGGACCCTCTGTCCCTGGGTCAAGCAGGCACTGTGCCCAGATGGGGGCCTCTTCTCTTCCCAGGGGAATCTGTAGATCCAGATGTCATCAGGTACAGGGCCTGGACACCCTGAGAAGCTCCGAGAACCATGGGGACAGCCCTGTCCTTGGGACTTCAAGGCTGAGCACCACATGGTGGAGGCGAGAGACCATAATATTCCAAGGGCAAAGCCAGAGAGAACATGCCAGGGCCAACAATCACACCTTCATTCATTCCACCTTCATCCACAAATGTTTCCTGAGTGCCCAGGATGTGCCAGGCATAATATACACATGTTTGCTACAAGCTAAGTGCACTTCCTAGCCCTGTTTATCTTGGTGGTCTCAAAGCCCACAGAAAGGCTGACACAAAAAAGACACTTCATAAATGTGATGTGGGCACCAGAGTGAGCGGGTGAGGAGCTGAAGAGAAAGTGGGCCAGGAATGTGGGTTACACAGACAGCTCCAGACGCCCCCTGCTACACATGACCTCAGAAGGGCCTCCTGCCTGAGCCTCTGGTTTCTGCTCTGCCCACGAGGCCCTGAGTGGGACTGGCAGCATCTGTTCCTGCTGCAGCAAGGAGACAGAGCAACACTCACTAAATGGACAGCCATGATAGGATGTGAGACCCGCTAAGCCCCTCCTACCAATGAGTACAGGTGCCTGGGAGGTTCTACCCAGAGGGTGAGAGCAGGCAAAGGCAGAAAGAAGGATCACAGGGGAACTGGGAAAGAGGAGAGGGCCCAAGTCATCAGTCAGCCAGGCAGGAAGGCCTCTCTTGTCATCTCCCCTCACAACTAGGCCTGGATGTGAAACTGTGCTCCCCACCTCTGCAGAAAGCACAACCACCCAGTACTGAGTTCAGGTACATCCTAGTGCTGAGAGCCCACGGTCTGGGAAACATCAAGACACCAGGTACAGCCTACTCCTGATGGACACAAGCTGCTGGACCAAAGGCAGTCATTTAAATAACAATACACACAAGCAGCAGATGGCTGGCCTTGTAGTGCAGGGACCATGGGAAGGCAAGAGAGGACAGACAAGAGTCACAGGCTGTGGAATCAACTTGCCCAATTCCAATCCACATTCTACCATTTAGCAAGTGGGGACTTTGGACAAGTCATTTCTTGTCTCTGAGCCCCATTTAACTCTTTTTTTTTTATTATTTTGTTTTTCGAGGACAGGTTTTCTCTGTGTAGCCCTGGCTGTCCTGGAACTTGCTTTGTAGCCCAGGCTGGCCTTGAACTCACAGAGATCTGCCTGCCTCTGCCTCCCTAGTGCTGGGATTAAAGGCGTGTGCCACCACCCGGGCTCATTTAATTCTTTATAATAAGGTAATAAATATGAAGCCTAGTATCTAATCCATGTGGTGTGAGAAAATGGTTTATGGCTGCTGACTTATCCAACACATTCAACATCATGACCCAGGCAAGGGTTAAAGACACACACACAGCAAGTGTGTGTTCCTAAGGATGGAGAAAGCAAGGCACGTGCCCCTGTGAAAGGCACAAAAATGTCCATGCAGACACCCACACACCCCTAATAAAACAACTCACTTAGCTCAGAGGAGACTGAGTGGCACCCCCACCCTCCATCCCTCACACCCCCACCCGTCCCTGAACAAACTTGCCATGTGACTTGAGTCTGCCAGGGGGCGCATACTGACACATTTACCTCACAGTTCACTGGCCCACCTTTCTTGTCCTCACCCCTAGTACAGCTTGAGGGGGAAACAGGCTGGAAGCACCATCTATTTCCACAGTTACTGGAGGCAACGATTTCTTAAGCCGAAAATCCATACTCTATTCTGACAGCCTGTAAGCGTCCTGAAACCACATTCCCAAGGCAAGAAGTACTTTCAGAACTTGGGTGCTGGCTAGCTTAGCTCCATATCTGTATGGGCCCTGCCTACATAGAAGGGGACACTTTTTGACACAGCCTGAGCTAGTGGGCCTGCAAGGACAGGGACACAGGGAGACACCAAACAGGACCAAGAGCCTCCGACTCCAATTAGACAGCATGTTTATGTATCCATTGCTGGCCCCAAGTAGCCATTATTTATCTGTAGGTTGACAGGATTTGCAGTACAAACCAGCACTTAACACTCAAGCTAAGGTGCCCTTGGCAGCAGGGTTCTTGGCAAAGATCTCAACACATAACTTACTGTTCATGTCCTGCCTCTTAAAGAAGGAAGTGACTGTTGCCCCCAGTCAGGGTCAGGGGGTTCAAGGATAGAATAGAAGTCAAGTCAGGGTCAAGTCAGACCGCACTTCATGAGTTTTGCTGGATGCACTGTCCATGAGGGGCTGGTCCAGCCCAGGACCCTAGATGACCCTGGAAATGACCAGAACCTTCCAAGGAACATCTCTTCATCCATAAGAGATTCCAGAACCTACACCCAGAACTGACTCACAGTGTTGCAGCCAAGGTTCCCTCCTTCCTCTGCACCTTTGTCTTGGGTCCTAGTTTGCTCCTTATTGCTACAATTAAACATCATGACCAAAGGTGGCTTGGGGAAGAAAGGGTTTCTTAGCCTTACCCTCCAGTGCCACAGTCCATCACTGAGGGATGCAGATGCAGAGGCCATGGAGGGGAGCTGCTTACGGGCTTGTTCCTTGCGGTTTGCTCAGTCTGCTTTCTTATACAACCCAGAGCCGCTTGGCCAGGGATGGCACTACCCACAGTGTGCTGGGCCCTCCACATCAATCATTAATGAAGAAAATACCCCCACAGACACACCAATCTGATGAAGGCATTTTCTCAATTAAAATTTCTCTTCCCGGACAACTTCAATTGAGTCAGGTTGACAAGAAGACTAACCAGCATATCTTGTGACCCATAGCCCATTAAGGGAGATGCCACCTTACACCAATTACACAGAAAGCCAAGCTGGCTCAGATTGGGGTAAAAACCCATTGCCACTCAGACCCCACATGACACAAATCTTCAACATCATACAGCCTGATGCATGGGGTGTTCCTGGAAGGCTTGTGGGGTGTGAAGCCCCCCCCCCCCCCAGTGGCCCTGTCTGGCTCCAGAGACAGTCATCACCCATGGAAAGTGTACCCAGCACAGCTTCATTTGCTATTTGTTTCCATATAGGAAGAAGTCTTTATTTTTATGTAAAATCTCTGGAATTTTTTGAACAATTTGGTTTGTGTGTGCCCATGCACTTATTATGCACGTCACAGCACATGTGTGGAGGTCAGCTTCGAGGAATCTGTCCTGTCTTGCACATGGGATCCAGGGATCAAACTCAGGCTGTCTGGCCTGGCTGCAAGTACCCTTGCACTAATCTAGCTTGCTGGCCCCAAATCTCTAGATTTGTATGTGTTAACTTTGAGTTTTAAGGAACAATGTGAACTGGGCTTGGTGGCACATGGTTTTTTGTTTGTCTGTTTGTTTGGTTGGTTTTTTGTTTTTATTTTTCAAGACAGGGTTTCCCTGTGTAGCTTTGCGCCTTTTCCTCGAACTCACTTTGTAGACCAGGTTGGACTTGAACTCACAGAGATCCGCCTGCCTCTGCCTCCCGGGTGCTAGAATTAAAGGCGTGCGCCACCTTCACCCAGTACATGTTTTTAATCCCAGTACTCAGGAGGCAGAGGCAGGCAGATCTCTGAGTTCAAGGCCAGCCTGGACTGCAGAGTGAGTTCTAGGACAGCCAGGGCTACACAGTATTGGGGGGGGGGGGGGCACGATTAAGACTTTGGAAGACTGGATATGACCTAGAGCCCAACTGAGAGTCTCTGCCATGGGATGCCCAGCAGGAGCAACCAGGGGTTCTAACATCCGGGGCCATCTGCTCAGTGTACCTTAGATGAGGAGGCTAGCTGAACAGTGTATGCAGTGTCCTTTCTTTGGTCACTCAGGACCTAGGTTGGTGTCCATTCTATGTGATCTTGATGACTTACACTGCTGAGCCTTATCTTCATTTTGAACATGATGGTGACTTTGTGGCCTGATCAGGTTATGAGCTCCGCTTACCAGGGCCTGTTGATGCTGGCATCACTCCAGTTTCTGCCAACTAGACCCTGGTCAGCATTGAGCTTCCCCCCAGGTACAGCCCTATCAGACACAAAGCTTCACACCTGCAGTCCACCAACATTTACTGAATACCTACCTACTAGATTCTGTCCACTGTTGGGGACACTGCAGGCACTCCAAAGAACCAAGTTTAGCTCTGTACCGTGAAAAAGCCAACATTCCGTCACAAGCATCTTGCTCCTGATGATTGTTTATAGACAAAGGGAGAACATTCTCCCTCAACCCAGCTGTTCAGGTGTGGAGTCCATCCCTCAAAGACACAGGGACATGGCAGCTTCCTCTGCCCACAGCACACCTGCACATGCTCACTGGAGATAAGCAGGGGAGAAGTGGGAAGCAGTGACAGGGCCGGTGGGGTGGAGGGAAGGAGAGGAGGGGACATAAAGGACAGCCATCCAAATGCTTTCCCGGAAAAGGAAAAATAAATGTTTTCCATTAAGTAATTAACGGTGACACTCCCCCAGCCACGTAATCTCACCACGTAATCTCACCATGTGCAGTGATCAAGAAGAGTAGGACAAAACCTCCCTGGAACTATGAAAACTGCGTGCTGTGACTTGCTGAAGCGGTGACCATTCTGTCCTCTCTGAGCTGTCAGGTGATATCTCCAGGCAGGCCAGAGGTGATCGGGACCATGCGGGAACTAGATCAATCCAGCAGATTTGTGGCTATGGCCAGGCCTGGCTCTCCTAACTGCCCCAGATCCTGACACAGAACTCAAGGCCCAGATGCTGGCCCTTGTGGTAGCTGCACAAGAAGAACCCCGTGAGGAGACAGGGGAGTGGAGGGGTCTGTCGCGCTCTAACCAGAACCCAAGGCCAGACTGCAGAATCTTGGCTGGGGATGAAGTTCACATAGAGCCCAGAGCATGCGCAACAAGTTGCTTTGGCTTCTGGGTATATGTGCCTCTCTGGTCCTCAGTGGGCCCATCTGTAAGTAGGGCATGGATTGTGGAACACGACTTTTTGAAAGAGTGTGCCCTGGTGACCTGTCATTGTGCCAGGGTAGGCCTGAGACAGACACTTAGAAAGTACCATGAGCTCACTCAGGAGGGAATCCCTGCTCCCGCTGTTCAGCAAGGGCTCTGAAGAGGCCCACCAGGCCAGCTCCACATCAGCAGCCAGGGCTACCCTAAGGCCCACTCCTTGCTGCCTGCCTGCTACCACGAGTACCCTGAGCACTTGATAAATACGCCTTCTGCTATTGATAACAGCAGTTTGTTGGACTACTGGGACTAAGGGGGTCCAGCCCCTTCTGGTCCCCTCCCAGGGTCCGGGAAGAATCTACAACCAGCTGATAATTAATCTTTGATGAAAAGAAATGAATCTATGTACACAAAACTCCTTAGTCCGTACATTTTTTTATTCTGTCAGTTACAAGCTTCTATTCTCTCATATCTAGCTCCTTTCTTGCCTGATTTCTCTCTACACTTATCTGCTGTCTCCTCCAGGTTCTATCTTAATTTCTTCATCTAGTTCTGCCCCTTCTAGGTTCTCATCCCTCCTGTTCTTTCCCATCTCAGCTCCTCTCCCTTCTCCTTCTCTCTCATCTGTTTCTTCCTCATCTTGTTCTTCCCATCTGGCTCTTCCTCATCTTCCATCTCATTCCTTTAGTACTCTGTTCTAGCCCTTCAGTCTAGTTCTTCCCCATCTCAGTTTGTTCCTCTCAAGTTCTTACCCATCTACTTCTTCCATTCTCTTTTCTCTTCTCTGTCCTCCCATGCCCTGGGAGTCCTGGTATATATATATATATATATATATATATATATATATATATATTTACAAGTAGTATTCCCTTGGCAGTGCAAAGTTGGGTTTCCAGGGTCAAACAGAGTGGTGATAAGAATCACATAGAGGGGCAGTAACTGTTAATTATCATTTGCAACCCCAAAGGGAAGTGACTAATGGGGAAATGAATTAACTAAGGGCTAAATTCGGGTAATATCTAAAAAGAGGGCTCTTATGTGCTCAACTATAATCTTAAACGTGATTGGTAGAAAATGTTAAGAATCTGTAAGTTGCTAGGTCAATAGGAGGAAATAAAACTGTCTTCTTTTTTCCTGTGGCTCCTATCTGTCCAAGCTATCTGCCGTTTTTCTGCAGGGTGGGGGGAAGTGTGCTCAGTCGCTAGGCAACCTGTGTACAGCTAGATGCCTCTGGTGATAGTTAAAGGGGGGTCTGGAACTAGAAGTAAGGTTTGGGAAAGAAGGAAGTAAAGCTTAATTGGCCCATCCGCCAGGCCTTCTCAAACAGGTGGCAAGGATGCTTAAGTCTGTTCTTAGAGAGTACAGAGGTGTCTCTGATAAGGAACTTTCCTCCATCTGGGGATGGACCTGGTCGGATGCTGCCAATGATGATCATTACAGGGGGGCTTGAACTGGGGTTCTGGCTGTGCACAGCTGTCAGTGCAGATGGTTATCTAAATAGTCCTAGAAGTGGCTAGGTAAGGAGTTAAAGGTCTATAAAGTTAGTAAGGCTGTAAGAAAGGAGGGTCTGAGCTAAATTGTGTAAAGCTATTACTTAAGGTCCACCTGACTTAGGCAGTGTCTCCTTGTGGAATTCACCTTAAATCAGGATACTTTCATGTGGACTGTTATTATTGCTAGTCCTTGAAAATGGCTAAGGGAGATATCTGATTCCAGAGAAAGCCTTTCCTGAGGCTGTTCTCCAAATACCTGGAATGAATATGTCCAGAGAGTGATCAGTCCACACAGTTAGCCTTTCTTAGGGAAAAGTCAATTGGGAAAACTATAAAGGCACACATGATTTTCATAACAGAATACAAGCCAAGTATACAATATAACAAGCCAAGTAACACCAAAAACTCCTTGGGATTTGACTTCCTCTGGAGGAAATCCTTGATCCCTCCAGGTAGTGACTTTGCCATAACCAGCTGAGATCTTACGACATATTCCTGCGGGTCACAGCATTGGTCCAGCTTCCCTCACCTATCAGCACCTAGCATACAGCCTGATACACAGTAAATGTGGTACACAGTAGTTGTTCCAAAAGACTGGTGAGGGAGGTGTGATGTCTTTAATCCCAGCACTCAAAAGGCAGAAAGGTAGGAGGGTCTCTGTGAGTTCAAGGCAGCCCTGGTATACAAAGAGATTCTAGACCAGCCAAAGATACATAATGAGACCCTGCCTCAAGAAAAGGATGGAGGGAAGGAGAGAGAGAAGGAGGGAGGGAGGGAAGGAAGGAAGGCAGTCTGAAGTGAACAGGTGAACCATGCAATCAGTCAGGAAGGGCCCAATCCACTGTGACATGTAATTACCCCACTCGGGGTATAGCTCAGTGTTAGGGTACTTGCCTAGCATGTACAAGGCCTTACTTTTCATCCCTAGTACAGCTAAATAAACAAATGAACAAACAAGTCTAGCCATGGGTCTGTAAAAGACAGAGTCTTGGGAAGAGTCAGACAGTGGCAGCAGAACCAGGAAGAGGCACTTTATTCTGCCCTGCCCAGATGCAAGTGGTCTCTGGTACTACAGACTCCAAGGCCTCTACTGCAACCCAAAGGCCAGATACCTCCCTACCAATGACCCTCCAACCTAGGGCCTCCAGCCTGGCTTCTGTGCATCCCTGGGAGGCCAGGAGTACCCTCTCCTCCAGCCACAGAGCAAAGATTGTGTAAAAACTTTAAAAGTTAAATAGTGACTGACCATGGAGATCATCTGGTGTGTGCCACATTCCAGGAACCACAGAAGTGTCTCCTGGAGGGAGAGAAGCTGAGGGTCTGCTGGGTGCTTCTCCCAATGTGAGGAAGTCAAAGAAGTTAAGTGGTAACAGGCTTCTGAATGCCAGGTCCCACCCAACCCAGGCCAGGTAACCCCCCAAGGCACTCTGGCCCCAAGCCACCTCCAGGGACCCTGCCCAGAAGCAGGTTTCTTCCATGGACCACAGTTTCTCTGCACAGCTTAACCTCATCCACTTGCTAAGGTCTGTTGGCTTTCTGCTTGTTTCACCCCAGTCCCCAAGAGAGTGTTTGGAGTCTCACAAGTGGGCAGTAAAACCTAGATTCCTACGATAACCCGTGGAACAAAACCAGACACCTGCTGCTCAGCATCCTCACCAGCAAGAGAACAGAGGGGGTCTCCAGACCAGCATACCTTTCCTGGTGTGATGGACAGAAGTCGGAATTCTGCATGCTGGCCTCCAATCTAGGAATCTACATTCGCACACAAGACGAGCAGAGGATTAGATTAGCCACAGGTCAGAGGTCAAGTGGGCAGCACAGAGCAAGCTTCCAGACTCACCCTAGGGTTTGGCTCTCTCCACCCGAGGGTCAGTACTGAAGTGATCTTTATGCACACGCACACACGGCACCCCACCCAGCCCCGCGCTCATCCTCAAACCGTCTCTTAACTCATATTTCAAACAGCTCTTGATGCTCTTCAGTCAACATGAGGCAGAAACCTTTTATTAAATGCTGCTAATTTTTTATTGATCACACTGTGAATCATTTCATTTTCCATTACCACAAATGTCTCCTATCAGGGCTCTGTAATGACGCTTCTTTATGCAGTCTTGAGCAACTTGTCACTTTTAATCAGTTTTCAGTTTCAGTGTGGCTCAAAAATTAGAAAGCAGGCTCTTTCTGTCATCATTGCTTTTGTTTAAAAAAAAAAAAGTTTCCATACAGGAAAGGTTATTGTACTTGGAATAAATACACACGAATCAAATTCAGACTAAATTCCTCCATGACTCTAACCAATTTTAGCATTAGCTCTTATAATTTTTTTAGGTTTATTTTCATGGAAAGACTGTGCATAATTATTGTTCGTGCCCTCCCAAAACACTTACGTTACTAAAGTGCGAAATGTCTTCTAACACAAAGACAGATCTCTGGGAAGTAATTACAGAAATGCATTCAGGGGCAATAATTCTATATTAGCTGTCAGCAGCAGACATCCTCAGAAAGGCACTTGTTACCGAGGAATTATTTTTGTTGCTGTTGAAGGCATGGCAGGCAAGCCCAAACCAAAGACTGTATCTGACCGGAAACACAGGATCCCTCATCAAGGGTCAAATTAAGTTTAAATCATTACCTTGAAGCCCAGAAAACTCGTACCTGACTGTCTATTGTGGAGACGTTTGTGAGACGCACTTGAGCGTAACATGGTCTTCCCTTTCGCAGCGTGGTGCAATTACCTTGAGTCTCAAAAGGATTCTGCCAGGAGCTTGTCACAATAGGGAAAGAGGAGGTGGCAGGGTGTCTATTAAATGCTAACTCATGTCACCAAACAGAATTTTCAAGAATTATAAATTGCAGCGCTGCCTCGAGGCTGACCCCCTCGTGTTAAGAAGAACCCAGAATATTATCAGGAAAGTGCAGGAATTTGCATCAAAGGCAGGAGAGGTCGCTCTATAGGGATGCAGCTGAGGAGACAGACCATGGACCAGTACTCAGCCCACAGAAAGTCTGGGCAGCTACGCAACTCCAGCAGGGGTAAAGAAACACCCTAAAAAGGAGAGAGGTGAGGACAGGAGACATCTGGCTGCTATGTGAACACTGTTGCTAACTCTTGACATGTCTGCGAGCCACACTGTTTCTCCTTTCTAAGCTTCCATTTCCCTATCTTCACTCTCCTACCTCAAGGCTCTGTTGCAAATTTAAGTGAGAAAATTGTCAGTGTACCTGTTCCTGTTCCAGGCTTATTCCCTTACCTGAAAAATGCCAAGACCTATTCTAGATGCCTCTCTAGAGAGTAGAGAACAGAAGGTTTTCCTAGGCTTGAGGGGTCCTCATGTATCTCAGGGAATCAGCTTATAGTTGCCCAGCCTCAGTTTTCCCATCTCTTAAAAGGACATGTGAATCAGAGCAAAACATCAGCATAGGCTTCTTAATCTGCTTACCCACCATGGCTTCCAAAGTGACAGGTTCTTGCTGAGGTCACTCAGCAGGAGTCCACACACCCTGACATTGTCCCTCCCTGGCCAAAGCATCCAGACCTTTCATAGAATCATCCCTTCCCACTGCCTTCTATGAGGCTCACATGGGAATCACCAAAACACAACCCAGGGACATTTTCTGGAACTGTCCCAGAAGAGGAAATTACCCAAAATGAAGCCTATAGTGGAGTATGGAGCTGATGGATAAAGCTGAGGGAAGACACTGTCACCATGCCCTCAGACCCAATCCTTCAGCAACAAGACATGTGTGCTAGAAAGACTGTACACTGGAGAAGTTCACTGGGAGAACATAGCTGAGGAATTAAGGTTGCAAATAAAATCCTTCTGAATGTCCTTAAGTAGAAGATGGATAAACCATGGTATAGTTACAAGTAGAAACCATGTAGCAATTAAAATTAATGAAACAAGGTTGTATGGATCACCATAGACCTTCTGAGCATAATCTGAGAGAAAACAAGCGAGTAGCAAAATACAAGGCATACTTATATACAATACACCAACATATCCTTGTAAACTCTGTGTACATATCCTGGTATTCCAACATCTATGCTGTTTTTAAAGTGATTCCAGCAACAACATTTAGTTGTATTTTACCCACATTTCAAGAAGAAAGACAGCCCAGAAGTGATGAATGCCAAGCCTTGCAGGAGAACGAAGGCCCCTCAGAGCTCTGCTGGTGAATGAATGTGGTGTGTTCCTAAAGCCAAAGGTCTTTCCTGGATGGCCCTTATTCCCTTTCTTACGTGTGAAATAGTTCACTTAAATAAACACTACTGCTGAGCCACTGAAGTTTGAAATGTTAAAATTTTTGAAAAGAATGAATAGTAGATAAATTTGAGAATCACAGTGGAAACATAGGGTTTTAGATGGAAAAGACTCTGGGAAGGGGGACACACCACAGCCAACCCAGTCTACTCCTACAACCCAAAATCTCAAATGTGCACTCCACACAGCACACTCACAGCAGAGCCAGAGGTGGTGCTCACACCCACAGCTCCTGCTCCACTTCCCCTCCATACAGGGTAGTGCAAATGGGCAAGGAAGGGGCAGAGAACTCAGAGGACTTTTCGACATGGAAAATGAAATGGTACCAAGACATCAGGTTCTGCCAGAACAGGAACCTGCCCCTGTCACTGTAGACCCCCAGTGCCTCGAACAGTACCAAGTAAGACGGCACGCACAAATATTCTCGAATGAATGCATGAACATAGAACGTGATAAATGAAGGCCATTTGTGTCATTATTTAGAGCAGATGGACAGCATCAAGTTGGTCATTTTTAGTAGGTTTTTTTTATTGTGTGCGTGTGTGCATGCATGTGTGCATGCGTGTGTGCATTCGTGTGTGCATGTGTGTGTGTGTGTGTGTGTGTGTGTGTGTGTGTGTGTGTGTGTTCACTGGCCACATTAATACATGGGGAGGTCAGAGAAAACCTACAGGGGTTATCTCTCTTCTACCATGCAGATTCGGGGAATTGAACTCAGATCATCAAGCTTTGGCAAGTGCCCTTACCCACTGAGCCATCTTGCTGGCCCAAGTGAGTCATTTCTAAGTAAATGCAGATTCTGTCCCTCTGTGCTGGGGAAAGAAGGCTCCAGCCCTGACTTCTCACCAATTTCCTGCCCCTCCTGTGGGCAGGCTGCGCTTGTGAGTCCTGACTGTGTATGGAAAGCACCTTTGGGGAGATGAGAATGGAAACAGTCTAATTCAAGAAGGAGCCAGGCTCTGCCTAAAACACATCCTGGCCTCCTTCCACAA
Organism: Onychomys torridus; assembly: GCF_903995425.1. Lineage (NCBI taxonomy): Eukaryota > Metazoa > Chordata > Mammalia > Rodentia > Cricetidae > Onychomys > Onychomys torridus. The sequence goes on from NC_050447.1 coordinate 15,230,031, forward strand.
TCACACATCGAATGGAGAAAATTACTCCAACCCACTCCACAGGAGCACATCCATGCCTGGCCAGCCAAAAACAGCCGTTGCTAAGAAATCACACCGGGTGACGTCACATGATCACTTGCTACAGGCAAGATGCAGCCAGGGTCAGAGTTCAGAACAGTTTCTGCAAATCTTCCCAACAAAGCAGAGAAAGGAAGCAGAGGAGGCTCCTTGACAGGCACCCAGTGCAGCTGCACACTCTATCAAGCGTGTGCTGTTACAAATGTGGAAACAGGCCCGCACTAAACCCCCAAGAAACAGGTGCTTCTTCTGTGCTGGGGTAGTTCCCAGGAGGTGAGGGTCTGAGCGCCTCCAGGATGGTCATCCTACACAGAAAGGAGTGAACATGGAAGTCCAGGCCACAGAGAAGGCCACATGAGCAGCAGCTTCCCACATAGAGCTCAGTTTCCATAGTGTCCAGGTGCCACCAGCTGTTCCCAGGCATGAAAGAGTGTGGGCAGCAGTGGGTCTCTCCAGCCAGGCCTGGGGGCGGGGGTGGGAGTGGGGGTGGGCATCCAGCAGCACCAAAGCCCATAAAAAGCAGGCTCCAGGAGTGACGGCCCACAGGGGCTCTCAGCTACAATGGACAGAGGGACACCTAACCGGGAAGGCAAAGCCTAAGGAAACCCTTGCACTGCCATCAGGTGTGCACACACGCACTGTGCCCTTTACAGGGAGTCCATCAGGCCAGCCTGTGGTCCTATCTAGCTTTCTCCCCAGAACTGTTTCTGTGTGTCTTTTTCTACCATGAAGAGGAGGAGGAGGGGGAGGTAGCAGATTCCTCGAGTTCTGATTACAGAGATAATCGTGACGGATGTCAAACACACAAGCTGTATAGAAAACAGCATGGATCACTGAAACCTCACCACCCAGAAGTTTGGTCTGGGACCACCCTGAGGCACAAAACCTCACCCATCCTGTCCCGAATTTGAAGGCAGAAGCAGCAGTCACTACAGAATGAGGTGGTGCACCTGATGATGATCCGTACCCTTCTACACTTTGATCTCCTCAGCCCTGTGCTGTGCTCACCTCCTTGATGGCTTCTGGAAGCTGCCTTTAAAGCTTTATCTGGAGCAAAATTCACATGAGTCTGTGACTCACAGCTCAACATGAGCAAGTGCAGTGATGGATGGGGAGGACTGCAGTGATGGATGGGGAGGACTGCAGTGATGGATGGGGAGGACTGCAGCAATGGACTGGGGGGCGAGTACTGCAGTGATGGATGGGGAGGACTGCAGCGATGGATGGGGAGGACTAAGATTTGTCTTCCAGGATAGGTTTCCTAGTTTTGTAAGGGGGTCCACCCCATGGCCTCTGAGCTAATGAAACTCTCTGCTGCAGCCTTGGTTCAGAGGACCACCTTCATCGGCATTGCCTAAAGGGAAAGCTGCCAAAGTTCCCATCACCATCCACTGCTCTGGACATCACTCTGATGTTAAACACACACACACACACACACACACACACACACACACACACACACACACACAAAGACCCATGTGGTTGAAATCATGTAATTTTTGAAGGGACAGGTCCCTTCAGGCCAAGACTGTGCCCAGTAGCCTCAAAGCCCATTCTCTGTTGCTCATGTGTGCTCATGCACATACCTCTGAGCACACACCACATTGTGCTTCTGTTCCAGGAAGTCACTGTGGGCCTCATCTTCACACCCGAAGATTTCAGTAAAATTTAGCAATTTCCAAGTCAGGAATTCTGGCTATAACAGCAAGAGGCACAAAACAGGGGCACTTCCCAGGTTTCGTAACCTCACCTAACCATGGAACCAAGTCATCCCTGCGCTCCAGGGGGATCCTGGGAAACCCCTACATTCCTCTGCCCCAGAAACTCAGATAGGAGAAAAGGTCAATTGTCGTTGGGACTTGGACTTCCCTTAGTGGCACCTCCCTTTCTCACTGCCAGTTGCTGGCCCATGTTGAATCACAGATAACCCGGTGGTCAGGGGCAGAAGGAGTCCTGGGCCAGCACCACACTCTCATCCAGCAGGGAGATGCAGATACATCAGGACACAGCATCTCATACCCTACAACTGCTAGGGACTGTCCGCAGCTCTCAGGGAAGAAGACTGATGATCCATTCACCCTCTAGTGGGGAAGAATGGCGACAGACAGGCTACCGAGAAACTTAAAAGGTGGCCAGCACTGGAAGGAGATTAGAGGAAGGCCCAGGGTCCGGGGAGGCAACTTGAGTGGGTAGTGATAGTGGCCTCACCAAGAGGACACAGAACACAGAGAAGCAGAGGAAATGGCAGCTTCATCCATTCTAAGAACAGAGAGGGGGGCTATGTGTCCACAATCAGAGTGGAGAGAGGTAGTTCTGCAACCCTGGAACGCCACCAGATCCTGAATTTGAAAGCTGGAAGAAGCCTTGAGACTGAGCTCAGAACTACTGCACCTGGACCTGAATGTATGTGTACTCTGGGCTTCAGGTGGCTCAGTGGTGACCTCAGACAACAAGTTTGGGAGACTCCACACCTTTGAAGTCAATGGGCATGGCTGAATCTTACTGGCCAGCATTTCAGTACCACAAAGCCACAAGTATTGAAGTTATACGCTAAAGTCAGGCCTGGGTCCCAGCTCCACCATGATTACAGCAGAAAAGTGTTCTCATTTCTCACAGATTAAACTCTACACAGAACCCTCCAGGTTAGCTAAGTCTTGGAGCAAACACACCACCACCTGTGCACTGCCTCTGTTCCCAAAGGAATGATACCATCAGCCTGAATAGCTCGACTATGTGGAGCTTGGGGTCATCTCTCCCATGGCAACAAGGGAGTCATCATCTTTAAACTCAGAAACATCTGAATCATAGCCCTAGAAGGAAGAAGAGCAAAGAGATCCCTGTAGCCAGATTGGGCAGGCATCAGGGCTATGCCTCACACTGGAGAATGTGAACAAAGAGAGAAGCTCCCTCAGGACCTCAGCCCCACCTCACAGGCTCCTTCCAAAAGCAAGTCCCTAGAGGAGAAAGCTGAATTGTAGGGTAACAGCTCACCCCCACCTGTGTCTCATCAACCCAGGCAACTGTGTAATGGGGAGAAGGCATTTGAGACAGGTAGCCTGGTGCAGGTGGCATCCACTGATTCCAGCTCACAAATGAGCTCTTGGGAGATGCATGGGCACACATCCACCTGCTCAGATCCAGTGGGCCTACGAGCCCTCGGTGAGAAGGAATGCCAGACCTGGTCCTCTGTATCCATTTGAGCCTGAGGGAACTCTGGCCTGGGAGTCTGCAGGCAGCTTGTCCTTGGGACAAGGAAGACCAGGAGACTACACAGGTCAGAAGGAGGAACATGGAGGTCTTGGGACACATCCTAAGATGTCATGATGCCACAAAGAAAGGAAAGAACTTAACCAGGCATGGTGACACACACCTTTAATCTCAGCACTTGGGGGCAGAGGCAGGTGGATCTCTGAGTTCGAGGCCAGCCTGGTCTACAGAGTGAGTTCCAGGACAGCCAAGGTTACACAGAGAAACCCTGTCTTGAAAAAAAAAAAAAAAAAAAAAAAAAAGAGGGGGAAAAGAACAAAGGAGGAGGAAGGAAGGAAGGAAGGAAGGAAGGAAGGAAGGAGCAAGGGATGGAGAAGGAAGGAACCTGGAGGACTCATCCTCATAAAGTCTGAGACATGGACTTACCTTAGCTAGACAAGGTCCCCTAACATGGCGGGGCTTGGGGATGGGGGGCGTCTCCCATAGGCTGTAACTGAGAGCCTGCAGCATGTGCCTCCTAGACCCATTGAATTCCAGGCATTATCCTAGCCAGAGGTCACTGAAGTCAATAGCACCGAGCAGGAGCACGCAGTCAGGGAGCCCAAGGTAGTAGCAAGTATGTGTCCAACACAAGAAACGGCACAGTGGCAAGAGGCAACTGGAGTTCTGGTAGCCAACAAGGGCCTCTCTAGGAAGGGGACATTTGAGACAACACTAAAATGGCACAAAGAGCTAGGCATGAAAAGGTGGAGGAAAGGTATTCCAGGTAAAACCCACAGCTCATGCAAATGCCCTAAAGCTGACATTGTTTCAAAGGTAACGAGCCTCCCATACGAAGCGGCATCCAAACAAGACCTGGCAGGAGAGGTTTGGAAAAATCAAGGTTTCTAGGTCTCTCCCACTTCCAAAGCTGATGCACCTACCCTCTGCCTGGTGCCCGGGGAAATGGGGGGCAGCGCGTGTCTCTGGCACCTGCTGCAGCTGCTGGACACACCTGACACACGTGCATAGAGTGTGGGCAACACCTTGGTTTCACTACTAAATGCACAAAGCGCAGCCTCTGGTGTGGCTCAGTGAGGTTGTATAAACAGGTGGGAGGAGCAAGAAGGCAAGAATAAAGTTTTCACTGACATTGTGTGTGGAATTCCAGGCAGAATGGCCTTCCTCCCTGCCTCCGGGCTCCCTGGGTGAACACTTCCTGCAAACATTGGTTCTTGGTCTGTGGGGGTCTACTTCCTTTGCGCTAACGAATTTCTAACTGGGTTTTCAGCTACTTGTTCCTAGAACAATCCTTACTGCGGCCCTCCAGTGTTCCATCTTCTTCAGTGGTGACTACGTGTGCCCCCTCCCCCTTAGCAGGAGACAAGGGAGGTGTGAAAAACCATCTAAAAGAGGTGGCTGGAAGCAGTCAAGCTCTATCCCCACGTGCAATCTTTATTTATAACTCTATGATGTCAAAATTCAAGAAGCGACAACAGAAAGGGTCTTGTCCCCAAGATGCCAGGCAGAATAAGGTCAGGAAAAGCCAGTCCAACCCTCAGAAGACCCGCCGTCACCAGGAGCTCAGCACTCCTGCAGACCACCCTGTCCTCCAGCCCTGTCCCTGGCTAATCTTTCTCTAATTTTCCCGGCTGCTTCCTGCTTCCTCCAAGTCACCATAATTGGGAAATCTTCGGTTTACAAGCAGGCACAAAGTCACTCCCTGCTCTCAGAGGACACCTACAGAGGGTGGAACCACATTCTCCATCATCATTCTTCCCAGACATGGCTAATAATGACCCTCTTCTGCTAATGAAAAAAAGCACACATGTACGCGTCATGGCTGCTGTAATTAAGCTTGTGACGAGCTGAATTGGAGGGAAATTAGATTTATTTACGTGCCGTCCTGCTGCTGATGAAGCACTCGCTATTAGGGAGACTCCTCATTAACCCTCACTTTGAGGGCAACCTCTTTTGTGCTCCGCTCCCTCTACGTCCCCTTCATAAATAGTAGTTGGTTAAAAAGCCATTCTCGGGGCTGGATTTTCTTCGGCCCTTAATCCTCAAGCCACACCACCCAGATGCTGACGGTAAGAAAACGTCAGGGTGATTACAGTTCTTGATGCCTTCGCACCAATGCATTAGCCCAGCGCTGGGAGGGTATGGGGTGCTGTTCTAGGCACTTGGTGAGTCATAGAAGTGTGGGGGCCATCCCTGTCTCCAGGGCTAACCTAGAGGCAGAAGTGAGTGAATGAGTGGTTAACTGAGACAGAGATAATGAGAGGGAGCCAGACTGGAGATGGAAGAAACAGACGAAGACCAAGCAGCATCAGATGCACAGCTTCAGACACACAGCATCAGCAAGAGCAGCTGGAGGCCACAGACGCAACACTGGTATCAATGGCCAGGGTGGCTAATTCCTAGATACTCAGAGGGGGCTGGAAGCCCCACAAGCTCTGGATTTTGTTCAAATCCTAGAGCTGAGCTGTGTTCAAATCTTGGAGTTGGTCTGTATCAAGAGGTATCCTATCCCCATAGGTCTTTGAAGTCATGAATGCACAACACAAACTTAACAACAGGCAGGTTTGTTTGTTCTTTGTTTTGTTTGGTTTTTCGAGACAGGGCTTCTCTGTGTAACAGCCCTGGCTGTCCTGGAACTCACTTTGTAGACCAGGCTGGCCTTGAACTCACAAAGATCCTCCTGCTTCTGCCTCCCAAGCACTGGCATTAAAGGCGTGCACCACCACTGCCTGGCTTGTTTTCTTTTTGTTTTTTTGTTTTGTTTTGTTTTTACGTGTGTTTATGAAGGGCAGTGTTGTGTCATTAAATATACAAATGGACACTGAGATGCTTTGCAGTTTCCAGAAATGCTAGACTGTGCCAAAATCCACGTATTAGAGTTAAGACAGAATGGTAATCAAGGGCTTAAGCCTTGCAGAACAGTCCCTGCCAAAGAGAATCACCTCCCCGGAGCCCTGCAAGCAGCCGAGGCAGGGAACACCAGACCAGCATAGACGTCATCTCCTGGCTCAGACAGCCTCTGCTGGCCCATCCCTCAAGCTTGGACCAGCAAAGCTTCAAGTCAAAAGGGCCAGAGACCACATGACCAAGTCCATTGCTACCCTGGACAAAGACACTCTCCAGCACCTTCCTGGAAGCTGTGCAGAGCTGGCAGGGGAGGCTGTGGGTACCACAGTCATCATCTCTCATGGCACACTGGGCAAGGGGGCTTGGGAATACAGGGATATACCCATATGAACTGATACCAAGCTCATAGAGAGTGGACACAGAAGCATATGAAGCAGATAGAAGGATGGGTACCAACAATGAACCCAGGCTATGGGCTTGCATAATTGCCTCAGGTTTTCTTTTCTCAAGAAAGAAAACTTTTAAAAGCCCAAGTCCTATCAGAGACAGAGGACCTTCTAACCCACAGCTTGCCTCTGGGCTCCAGAGCAGGCAAGTGAGAATTATAATGCTGGATGGCCCAACAGCTAAGACAAGTATTTGTGTGTAGGTATTTGGCCTTGCTTATACATTACCTGATGCATAATGGCCAGGAGGTTTTTTTGCTTTGTTTTTTTTTTTTTTTCTTTTCTTTTCCATTAGACTGTTAACATTGGGACTGAGTCCAATGCTTCTATCTGTTCCATGCCAAAGACAAAAATCAGGCTTTCAACACATACTTATTAACAAACACAGCCAAGGGCTTCCACTCACATTCTTGTTGCATCTCAGTGTTAGGCTGGGCTCAGCTTCATCACTGGCTTTGCTTAACCTCCTGTACTACAAATTTCCCACATAAACTCATGAGTTCATATGATGGCTATCACCTTCCTCCCAGAGCAAGTGAACGAGGAGACCAGGCCCTTGCTGCTGCCAATGTGATAGCTTTATCGAGCACCCACAGAATGATATTCAGGACACAAGAGGGAGACCGTGCAACTCATGCTGGATGGAGTTCAGCACTGTGCCATTACCCGCAAGTTTAAAGTCAGCTTCAACCCTCTCCTATGCAACCCACCTGTCCATAACGACAAAACATCAACACATCTCTCCAAGTACTTAGTGCTCATGACCTGCTGCTTCCAAGGGCCCACCTTGGGTAGAGCGCCAAACTCAATGCAGCAGGGAACAGAGGTGCCCCTACTCTTGGCCCCATGCCATCCTGTTCCATCAAGGAAGCTGGAAGATGATGTTTGTACACGATGTGGGCTGCCCAATAGTCAACTCAGGTTTGCCTGCCATGGAGGTGCCATATCAAGGGCCCATAGAGGTGTGGTGGTAAGCACAAAGAGATGGATCTTCTCTAACACACAAAGGAGAGAGGCTAGTCAAAGACCAAACAGTAGACAAAGCTCTCCTCACCACAGTGGCTCCACTGGGGCTGTGGTCATCTTCTCAGGGCTGAGGTATCTCATTCATGGACATCTATAAAAGCTCCAGTTTCTTCAGCCAGCCACCAAATGAATGGGCCATGTGATGATGGTCACATGATGACCTACCTTCACCTTCCAGTGGCAGGGAATGGCCTGTCCAGGAGCCTCGCCACCAGGGTTATCCAAGCGTATTCTAACAGTGTCTGTAAAAACCATCTGAAAGGTTATCTTTACTGTCCACAGGACAGAACTTGGAATCGCAGGAGACCCAGCTTTGAGTGTGCCTTTAGGACACTCCTAGAGAGATTAAATGAGGTGGAGAGAACCACCCTAATGTGAGCAGCACTGTCCCATGGTGGGGTATCAGAATGAATGAAAACTGAAAAGAGAAGAAACCAGCATTCACCTCTCTCTCTGGTTCCTGACTATGCATACAGTGTGACAAGCTTCCTCACGTGCCTGCCACCATGGTCTCACTGCCCTAATGGACTCTATCCTCAAGTAGGGAACAAAATCAACCCTTAAGTAGCTCTTTGTAAGCATGTGGTCACAAGGGTGAGAAAAACAACTAACACACCATCCCTCATACTTTGTAAAGAAGATAATCCAAGAGTCATACACAAAGACGGCAGAACTTTAAAAAAAAAAAAAAAAAAAAAGATGGCCATAGAAGTCAAGCCAGTGGTCCCTTCTGGGAGAGGAAGGACCACAGTTCTGATAGGATTTGAAGGCGCCTGGCAAAGTTCTGTTTCCAGATCTGAGACAGCTGGTTCCAGGGACACCTTCTAACACAGTCACTAAACTATGTTGTGAAATTTCGATGTCTGCTTCATTTTGCAATAGAAGTTTGTTCATTGTCAGGTGTGGGAGGCAGAGGCAGGCAAATCTCTGGGTTCAAGGCCAGCCTGGTCTACAGAGCAAGATCCAGAACAGCCAGGGATGCACAGAGAAACCCTGTCTCAAAAATCCAAGAAGTGTGTTGATTATAAAAAGGGATGCTTGTTATGCGTTTTGCATGAAGGTGATGTAAGACAAGGTGCAGCAAGCAACCAGCTGGGAGGTGACAGCAGGAGAGCCCAGGGTCAGTCACCAGCCAGATGTTGTGGCCAAATGGAAGATGCTACAAGTATGGCAGGCTCACCAACATCTGGGACCCATGAAGTTCTGGGTCAGGGTGTGCACTTTACAGGGCAATGACAGCTCTGTCCTATTATGCACAGGATCTAGACATTTAACTCAGGCTGGCCTCGAACTGGCAATCTTCTTGCCTCTGCCTCCCAAATGCTGGGATTATAAACAAAGGCTATTTTGAGCAGAGGTTCCCTTCGTCAAGTGTCACAGCCGAGCCTTCCTGCTTTTACCATTGCACTCCTTTGGAGTTCAGATACTCAAACTCAAGAAGCACTGTATTTGGAAGAGACTGAGGCCTGACATGCCAAGTGAAAAGCCATTCCAAAGTAGCAAGCTGGGAGCAATGAGAGCCACCTGCATCACTGTGTACAAGGAGACTCGACCTAGCATCCCACATCCTCCGCCTCTTATTGACTAACTGGCTACCTCAAAATTATTCATCTTTGCAAACTCGAGTGCACACATGCAAACACACACACATGCACACACATACACAAAGGAGCATCTTTCAGGGAAGGCTTAACAAGGGAATGAATGAATGAATCCGTGTTCAAATCCACTGAGCCAGGGCTGAGTCCCAGACAGCAGAAGATAGGCTAAAGTCATACTTCCAGAGAGGCCTGAAAATAAAGATCCACCCCAGGTCACAGCAGACATAGTATGGCCTCTGTGACCCAGTGGGAAGTGGGTGGATCCCACTGAGGCATAAACCCAGACAACTTCACTGCCCTGTGCCCCTCCATCATTCCTATGTAAGTGTCCACACAGATGATCACACGTCGGGCCCTATGAGGCTGCAAAGACACTGTGTTCTTAGAGAAGAACCTGTGACTGCTTTCTGACATTGCAGGGCTAAAAGACAAGAATGACAGACTCCATGTCCAGGTGAGAGAGCTGTGGCTCACAGGGCTCGGGCAATTTAGGGGAGCACCAGCCAGGAGGAGAAAGGCAGTTCTGCCTCTCTCCAGAACAACTAACTCCCCAGGCCCCAGCATCTCCAGCCTTGCTTTCCTAATGTAACCACGGGAATCAAGGGCCGGTGGCCTCCCCACACCGCTGTCACCCAGGACCTGAGGACACAGCCTCTCCCGCTTGAGAACGACAAGCTGTGTGGAACCTTCTGCTCCCTATCTTCAGCCCCAGCCTGAGAGCCAAAGGGCCATCAGCACCAGTCTTGGTCTCAGAATACATGAGTTGTCCAGTAAGGGGAAATGAATGGAGAGTGGCAGGGCATCCCCACCAAGGCTCTGCAGCAGCGATGTTTGCTTTCCTGAGCATCTCCTCACTCCCCATTTTCCCCAAGTTTAACTCATAAATCCTAAATGGGTGACAGGACATTTTCACCTAAGTGTGCACACGAATCAGCTGTAGGACGTTCCGTCCTTGGCACAGTCCCATGTGTTCCCCAAGGCAGCCTTGCTCACCTCCGCCACAGATGTTATCCTTCCCTGGTTCTGAACACATGGATGTGGATCGGATGGAAAGGCTCCCACTGGTGGCTTCTCTCACTTAACTACGATAGCACTCCACCCAGACACTTTGTAGCAATGGTTACAACTCCCTGGTTGCTGGCCGGAGGTCACAGCACTCCCGGGACCACAGCTGACTTTGCTCCACCAGACCCAGGCTCCATTTCCTCTCATGCCAAGGTAGCATGACAGCTTGAGGGGACAGGGCTGTGCCTAAGGGTCACCATATACCACAGCCACTCAGATTAAGTGAGACATGGAGACCAGGTGTCTTTCCCTAAGTCAAAAGAAGGGAGTGGGGTGGGCGTGTGTGTGTGTTTGTGTGTGTGTGTGTGTGTGTGTGTGTGTGTGTGTGTGTGTGTGCGCGCGCGCGCGCGCACCTGTGTAAAGCTGGAGACCTCTCCTGCACCCACACACTTGTCATTGGACCTAGATGCAGACAGCTGGGATCCACCCAACTCCCCTCTCCAGGCCACATGGCTGAGGGCCAAGCTCTACAGGTGTGCTGTCATGGTATGCAGACACTGGATACAGGAGTATGATGCTCCTGGAAGATGAGGCGGGGCGTAGCCGACCATGCAACTCACTACAGAAGACCAAGCGGCACTGAAAAGAAAGGAACCCCTAACACAGTCTGTAACATGGATGAGCCTGAGGACAGACAAGAAGGGAAGCAGCCAGACTCAAATGACCCAGCTCACCTATTGGTGCCTTAGGAAACAGCGGACAGAAGGGCAGGGGCAGCTGCCATGCTGGGAGCAGAAAGGGTGGCTGACATCAGGGGAGTGGACTTCTGGAATTCTGGAGAAGGGAGGGATAAAGTGGCCAGCAAGGTACTTTAATGCCACGGAACTAACAAACACCTCCAAAAGTACTTCATTGCAATTTCTCTTCTAAAAAATTATAAATAAGGAAAAACTAAATCAATGCGGAGATACCTAGACAGCATATGCAAGAAAAGGAGAGCAGAAATAATCATGGAATTATCAAAAACAAAATGCAATTAAAGGCAGACATGTTTGAATAGGGTCACGTGGATTACTTTATACTACAAATGATAAAAAAAATGGGGGCTCAGAGTCCCGGTATGTTCAGAGTGCAGCAAGCCAGAGAGGATACCTCACCTCCAGCCAGATAAAAAGCATGGGGAAGAGCCTATTTTCTTTTTCTAATTTTCAGTTTTTGAAAGACAGGTGTATGTGGGTGCGTGTGTGCATGTGTGTACACAAATATGAACATATGTGGAGGCCAGGACAACAACTGTTTTCCTCAATCACTCCCCACCTTTTTTTTTCTCTTTCACTAGGAACTTGGGGCTCACAGCTGGCCAGCAAGCCCCAGGGATGCAGTTGGCACGGGCTCCCCAGAGCTGGAACGACAAGTGCATACCTTCACACCCAGCTCTTTACATGGGTGCTGGGGGATGAAACTCAGTCCTCAAGCTTGCAGAGCAAGTAAGTTCTTTATCAACTGAGCCATCGTCCCAGTCCCTAGAGCAAGGGTCCTCAACCTTCCTAATGCTGCCAGCCTTTAATACTGTTCCTCATATTATGCTGACCCCCAGCCATAAAATTATTTTGTTGCTACTTCATAACTGTAATTTTGATACTGTTACGAATTGCAATGTAAATATCTGATACGCAGGGTATCTGACATTTGACCCCTGTGGGCGTCATGACCCATATGTTGAGAATCTCTGCCCTAGAGCCTTCTTGCTTTCTTGCTGGCCAATGTGAAAGCAGGCTCTGCAACAGTTAAGAAAACATGCATGCTCCAGGTCAGCGTGGTGACCAAACCACAGGCCATGACAGGCACCTCCTTTGGACATCTTTTGTGGTGTGTTTGGTTTTGTCTATGTGGGTTGTTTTTGTTGTTGGTTGTTGTTGGTTGTGGTGGTGGTGGTGGTGGTGGTGGTGGTTTGGTTTGTGTTTGCTTTTTGGAAGGATTTTGTTGAGTGGCCTGGGTTGGCTTTGAATTTGGTCTGTAGCTCAGGTGGCCTTAAACCTTCATGCCTGCACCACCAAGCCCAGAACACTGACGTTAAACTTTTGTTTTTCAAAGTCTCGCAGCCTTGAGAGTAAACCCTAGCTCTGAAGAACTCCTCCTGTGGCTCCTGGCAAAACAGGGTTTTGCATCCTGGGAAGCCAAAGAAACTCAAGTTGCTCCAAGCCTGAAGCTGAGCTGTGGGTAAATGACAGCCTCCAGCTTCCAATCAAGGCCAGCATACACAGGCTCTGTATAATCTGCTTCCTTTACCCTTCAGAGCAGGGCTACAGCCTAAGGGCTCGGGCTACAGGTCAAGAAACCGAGGCCCACCAGAAGAAGGTAAAGCTGAGGTTCAGCCCAGTGTTCAACCATCAATCACACTGTGGTATCCTCCAGAGACACTGAAGCAACCTGGGCGCCACAGTGAGACCTGAGACAGGAGAAATTAATGTGGGCCAAGGTCTTGGCATCTTTACCCCGAAGTCAAAAGCCAACTCACTCAAATGGAGTGCCTGGAATCCTTAGGGCACTTGGCTCTAAAAATTCATTTGATCTACCAGCCTAAGAGAGGTTTCTTTGTCATCTATAAACAATGAGGGAAAAACTAGAGGGGTGATCAGAGAGGAACAAGGACAGCCAAAAGTCACACAGCAAGTTCCCAACCTTTGACCCTAGAGAGAGAATCAGACCTCACCAAGCCCCCAAGGCATGAACCATGGATGACCGAGACACAGATGCCTTCTCTGAAGTCTTCCTTCCAGGCCACCACCTACTGCCCACCTGGAGATCAGCTCCTCATTTTTTCCTGCTAATTAACTTGGATGGAAATGTCTTTAAAGTGAGGCTCAGGGCCCCCCACCCCTTCTGTGAACCAATTTCATCACAACGGAAACCATGTTGCCAAAATGAGAAAAATGAGAATCCCCTCCTCCTTGGGCCCGCGCCCTTGAAGGCATCTTATTAGAGAAGGCCAGTTCTTAATTAACATTTTGATCTTTAATCCATTACCCATCCCTCTAATCCTGTTCAGAGGTGCGGCTGGCCCACTTCCGCAGGCAGTGAGTCCAGCACCCGGGCTCGCCACAGCTGGACGCCACCGACAGCCTCCACTCCCAGACACCTGCTCTGCTCCAGGCGGGAGGCACATCCAGGACGGGTGGGAGGCAGCTCTCTAGCTGGCTCAGTGCAAACCCGGATGGCCACTGCAGACAGGAGTTCACTTCATTAACCCAGAGCCCCAGCTGTCCCCACTGGCCCCAGTACTCTTGGCTCTGAGGGGCTTCACTTCAAAGAAATGATGTCCTTCCTAGCCCAGCTCTGCCCACTCCAGCACTCTCCAGCCCATGATCAATTCTGCAGCTACACCAAACACATCAAGATGGAGCTGACATGGCAGCCTCAGGCCCCAGAAAACCCAGAGCCTGCCCTATTACTTGCATGCTAGTTTTGGGACATGGCCACTCCTGCCTACCACCAGAGGCCATGTCCAATATCCCGCTCAGTCTTCACTGCTTGCCCGGTTGGTGTGGCCCACACAATGACAGGTGCCAAGTGCATGCATGTGACCTGACCCCCACAGATACAAATGCTCATAGTCTCCCACCCCAATGTCCCTCAATATGTACCAGGAGCCTCATCCTAACGGTAGTTCAATCCAAGTCCTCATCAGTGGCCTCAAAGTGCCCCACATCTCAGTAAGCCCCATCCAGAACCAGCAATGCAGCCACCAGCCTTGGAGGGCCTATGTCCTATCTTTGGCTCATATACTTCGTTCTGGCATTCTGTGAGAGCTCCCTCCAAAGAGGCTGAGCTGGCCACTCCTGTCCAACCTTGACTACAGCTCCCTGACCCTCACCCAGAAGTTGGTGGCATCACCCTGTCTCCTGTTCATGCACAGCTGGAGGGGCATTCTGACAAAGCCACCCAAGCACCTAACAATGCCCAGAAGAACTCAGCTTCGCACCCTCACACCCTGCCTCATCTCCTCAGCCTGGCCCCTTGGGCTCCTCTCTGTTCTAGTCTCAGTGAAGAACCCTTGCTCCACAGGTTCACCTCAGAAACTGCCCCTGGCCTTCTACCTGGCCCTAATACCCCTTTTCTCATACAGAAGCCTCTGACCATCCCACCTACCTACCACATGTAGTCATCTACTGACCACTTCAGTGACACACGTCGATGTCCATTCATACAGTCACATTCCCAGCACCATCTCTACTCTGCACAAAAGAGCTCTGGTCAGTCCAGTTCACCACCTGGAACATGGACACATGCACCACGTGTGCCTTAATACTGGTGACTGCAGAAATAAACAGGCCTGTGGAGACTGTGCCAGTGGTAATCCAGTATCACATCCCATCCAGGAGACAACCTGTATCAACAGCATGAAGTTCATACAGCATCAGCTGAAGAGGTAGTTAGACATAGAGCAGAACTTCCTGCTGGTACATGACCTGAGAAATTGTCCATGTATGAACAAAGGCAAAACTCCTGCTGGGGAGGAGGAAGAGGAAACCAGCCTCAGTGGAAGAGGATATGAAGCCTACAGACCAGGGAGAAAGGGCAGCCAGCATGTGGTCATCCACACACTCCTAAGGACAGGATGAGGGCTCATATACAGTTTAAAACCCTGGGTCCACACAGACCATCTCCTGAAGGACAGCAGAGCTCCAGCATTCACAGGCTCTTTCCACAGTCGCCCTTAAGCTGCCAGCACTGCCCACACTGGGAAAAGTTAACTATGCACTAGTGACCTGGAAGGACACCCATGTCACCCTCAGCATCTTAAAGAGGTGCTGTTTGTGCGGTAACACAGTCAGCTATAGCTTGTGATGCAGCAGCTGGCCAGAACCCTGGCATCTCTGAGCCTCACACTTCCACACTCAGAAAGCAATACTACCTACGGCCTGAGTGCTTCTGTGAGGGTTCCACAAAGGTGACCTGTGGCTCTGCTGCAGGAGAAAAGGGGGCAAGCACATGTTCCTTGGAGGTGTAATCTACCCTGGCAATTTACCCAGGCCAGCCCCAGGCCTCTGCAGAACATACTGAAAATGTCCATAGGATGCATGCAAGCTGGGAGGTAGGGGGAGGGCCATGGGGGCATGGCCATCAAAGCATCTTCTAGGGCCTCCATGGCCCTTCCTGAGGAGCAGGGCTCCTCTTAAAGAAGACTAACTGATGGACAGGTCCCCTAGGTTCACCACCCCTCTTTTCTTTCCTCCATACTTGGGGTTTCCTTCCTCCTACCTAGATAGAAGATCCGCCCAGGATTCTTCCAGGAAGGCTCACCATGGGAAATCTACAGGGCACCAGCTAGCCAGAGGAGGTAGCCAGCAGCAGGCCTTGAGGGCCCAGGCCCAGACCCCTCTGTCATAAGATGGACAAGTAGGCATCAGCACTAGGTAGGGGTAAGGGGGGGCCATCCTCGAGCTCTCCATCTCTTTCGTACCTCCGCTCCCCAGCTGTGCGCTCCCAGAAGCTGTATTCTAGCCACACACAGTAGTAAATACAACAACATGGTGGCATGTAGCAGGACAGGCAGGTGTGGCAAGAGGCAAGTCCTCAACCTGTCTGTGGCAAGCACGACCAGCAATGCTTTGGACGGGCAGGTGAGTGGGGTGCCTCCCAAAGGGCTAGGCTAAGCTGGGCTTGCCCATGGCAACAGCTTCTACCACAGTGCCCAAACTTCAGGAGTTGGATACAAAACAAGGTAACCACTGTTGTCACCTCAGGTCAGAAAAGAGCAAGCAGCCCTCCTCGAGGCTCACAGGGCCACAGCAGGTGAGGGCTTCACTGAGCGGCTCTGAAGAAGTTGCTGAACTGCATTAGGACCCACTTTGGACATCCAGGCAGCTGTCCAGCCTCCAAGGCAGGCTATATACCAGCTCCCCATGTGGGTTTCATGGAACCCTGGGTTACAGGATGCTGGTTCTGTGAGTGCCTTCCCAGGGTCGATGTAAGAGCAATCTCAAGGAAAAATGCTTATGTAGCACATGCCCAATCCTGACTGTGATGGTGGCCACCAAGATGGTTGGTGGCCGCAGTGACGATGACAGCCACACTTCCTTCATTCTATCTCTCTCTTGGCCTAGGCTGCCGGGAAGCTCATCAACTGTACACTGACCCAACCCTTATTATAAGTTTCCAACAAAATTAGTCTTTTCCTCTATTAGTTAGGCTGACCGGTGAGGCACAGGCCACTCCTATCCTGTCACAGATCACCACAGTGAGCATTTAGTAAGTGTCAGCTGAACACATTCCTCTCTCACTTATCTTCACACCAAAGCTGCAGGTCGTGGCTCTGTGATCCCGTTGAAGGTTAGGAAATGTCCCTGGGAAGAAGCAGTAACTGAGTCAGGTCTATTCTCCAAGAGCAGCTCCTCAGTGGTATTATGCACTCCCCAGTTCCCTCCCTGTTGGTCTCTGGGAAGAGAATCCTGGAGGGCGGGGACCCCATTATACCCTGATGCCTCATGCAGCCCAGACATGTGCTGAACACAGTCACAAAATTGATGGAAACAAAGGTCCACAGGCTTCAACTCCTGTGCCTTTGCATCTTCAGGGCTCAGCAGCCCTCACCCTAACATTAACCATAACCACAGCCTGGACCCTAACGTCAAATCTAAACTCATTCAACCCACGTAAACTAACAGCTATGGAAATTCTCCTGGCCTGGTCTCCATCCTGCATAGCCAGCATTCTGCCGCAAAGGCTAGACCAGGTGGGGGGATGATGCAGGCTCTCAGTGACAGCATGGGCTCACACAGCTGATGGAGGCATGTGGGGGTCTGCTGCAGGGAGTCAGCAGAGACAGGAGGTACACACACACACACACACACACACACACACACACCACAAAAAACCCTGGGCAGAGTAGGCTGAGGCCATAAAAGCCCAGAGAATTGGACAAGAGCATCGTGTTGACCTTCCACTCACTGTGGTGACGGCTCTGGCCTTCAAGGGCCAGCCTAGGGGGTGGGGAAGATGCCCAGCCCTGCTTCCTGCCTGTTCCAGGCTGGCCAGGAGCCCTACAGCCAGCACAGGAAATAACAGGGGCCCCCAGAGGCCGCCCAGGCAGGCCCAGTACCGGCCAGCCAAGGCTGCCCGGGAGGGAAGGAGGCCATTGTCAGCCTTTGTTTCGTTTCCCCGGCACTACCCAGACTCCAAGAAGCCAGGGAGCTGACAAAGCCTCCCCTCACAGCAGCTGTCCAGCCTCCCAGTCCCAGTCCTGCAGACAAGCCTGCCAGGTCCCTGGGCTCTTAAAGTGGCAGGTACAGGGTGAGAACGCAGCCATGTTGAAGTTGAAGGTGGGTGTGCATGGGCCAAGACAGGCCAGGGAGTCAAACAGGCAGATGGGTATGAGAGTCTGGGTTCTGCCTCTGTCAGGCCAGCACTGAGACCAGGGGCAGGGGTAAGTGTCTGAGAGGAAAGGTCTAGACCCTGGAGGCAACAATCAAGAAATTGAAGAAAGAAAATGGAGAGCAAGGAGACACTGTGTACCCTAAATACACTGGTATCAACTCTGCAAAAGGGTCGAGGGACCATCCAAACGCAGGCATCAGCTGCCCCATGCTAACACAGCACTGTGGACAGGAGAGGAACCATGTGTCCTGCACACATATGCTATCACCATGCTAACACAGCACTGTGGACAGGAGAGGAACCATGTGTCCTGCACACATTTGCTATCACCATGCTAACACAGCACTGTGGACAGGAGAGGCACCATGTATCCTGCACACATTTGCAGGTATCTTTGTAGGTACACATACACATTTGAGCACACATATATGCATGCTATATGGAGGGGCATGTGTGAAGGCCTGTGTGTGAATGTGTACACATGAATGTGCCTGTGCATCATGGGAGGTATATGTAGGGAGATGTATGCTGTATGTGCATGACTTTGAACTGCACTCCAGGCTCATACTCAACAGCAGTCTCTCACTCACACATAGTTGCTGGCAAGTTCTCACCTGCGACCTGTCACTACTGTGGCATCATCAAGGCTGTCAGCCCCATCCTCGCGCACCTCACACCAAAGGAAGGTCACTGAGCTCCAGGACCATGAACCAGCAAGCTCCAGAAGGAGGACCCTGGACCCAGCTCAGGCAGAAGCCCACCAGCCGTGAGGCAGCACACAGATCTCTACCACCCTGGACCACAATGGCCATCTGTAGGGTTGTGTGCACATGCTGTAGGTACCCTGCCTGGCACTGAGTGACTGCTCCTTGGAAGGCAGTCACTAATGAGTCAGTGATGAGCATAACAACCATCGTCCCAGCCTCTGCAAGCCCGTGGGTTACCAAGGCCCTGCACCCTGATAACAGTCACCATAAACTGTATCAAGTTTATCAGACTCAGTGTCTGTCTGGTGTGCTAACCACTACCCAGTACCAAGTACAGACATCAGTGAAAGCGATCAAAAAGCAGGAAGGGATGGGTGGGGGTGTAAGTTATGTGGATGCAGTGATGATATATGAAACTCTCAAAAATGCTTTTTAAAAAGCAGTCAAAAAGAGACTATGCAGTGTGAACAAAAAAAAAAAAAAAAAAAAAAAAAAAAAAAGACTTCTCTAGGCAGGACAGAGTGGATGACCAGCTTCAGTGTACACATGCATGCCATGTATATTCCTGTCGAGTGAGGGGACAGCAGCCAGAGCCCAGAAAGCTGCCTGAAGCCCCCAGCTGACGCATCACTGACCATGACCATAAAGACCAAGGCTGGTCCACAGAGTGTCCGCCTAGGACGTCAGGGCCAGCCAGACTGGTTGACCTTGGCCATTTCCTACCAGGTGCTGGCTCTGCCTCCATAGTTCATGTGTCCAGCCCCACCCACTGAACAAACCAAACTGCATCATGGGCTCAGGGCTCTGCCTTTCAGAGCAAACCTTGGCTCATACCAGATCTTCTGCACGCCATGCTCCTCTTAAGAAAAAGTCATAACCCCAAGTCAGGTAGACATGAGCAGTGCTGGTTCTGAGGCCTGCCTGGGAACAAAACTGAGACTGGGGGCGTGGGGGAACTTGTGATGAGGAGAGTGATCTGGGCGACTCTGCCACCCCAGCTCCAAGCTCAGAGCTAAGGTCCAATGTGTGGCCCACGGCAAGAAAGGAGCATAGGACACAAGCCCCTGGGGACAGAGCACTGCACACAGAGTCCCTCCTGAGCCCTCACTGCCATTCCTGCCTTAGATGGGGACATACAAGGGCCTCGGAAAGGTAGAGTAACTAACTCAACCCTCACAACAGCTAATGAGTAGCCGGATTCTAAACCTAGACTTTGTTCTCAAAGAGGACAAATATCCAGCCCTAAAGTGCCCAGGGCAAAATATTAAACAGGAAAGATGCTGTTCTGGACCTTAGCAAATGGGAGCAGAACCCTGGGAGTGACCGAGCTGGGCAAGCTTTAATCCAGCAGTGGTGCTAAGGACAGGAAGCAGGAGACTGGCCCAGCGGCACTAACAGAGGATAGCAAGAAACCATAGCATGGTCATCCTGGGAAGCTTCCTGGAGGAGGTGTGGCTTAGGTTTCTTCAAAAGATGAACAAGAATGGCACAGACTGAAGTCCAGTAAGAGAAGAGGCTGGAGAATAAAAGCCTGGTTGGATCAGTGGCATCTCCATGACAGTGTCTCATGCAGTCTCTCCCTGTCAAGCCACAGTCGGCATTTTGACAAGGACACGTCTGCTCACATGTTCATGTTCAGATAGTATGGCTTAAACTCCTCCAGGACACAGAGGCTGGGTAACAACCCACAAATGCATCATCCCCACACATCTCCACACAACTCTGAGGTTGATCATCTTTAACAACCAGGCTAAAAGTCACCGAAGAACTACAGGCTTCTGTGTCCCCCTGAAGGGTTCCCAGGTCTTTGGGAAGGGGTGGCAGCATGGAGGTGATGCCTCCCTAGAAGCAGAATCATAAACCCATCCCCCACTACACACCCTCTGGTGTCCCCTGAGAAGTCCATCATCACCAAGTGGGAAAGTATTGCACACTGGTCTTCCCAAGACAGACAGAACTGAGTCCCAGGGCCAGCAGCAGAACAGTGGCTGAGCATTAGGCTGGGGCCATGGACCAGGCAGCAGGAGAATGCCCACATCTAGCTGGAAAAGTGGAACTGCACAAATCAAGCCCCATGCCATGGAGGTGAAACACCAGAGAAATGGAAGGGTAGCAGAGAACAGAGCTCACGGGCTCACTCCTGTGCCCAAGCTCCAACATGCCTGGCTACCAGCATGCATACGTGCACACAGACACATGGGAGAGCTAGTGCTGCCAACAGAGAATATGACCCAGCAGGAGCCAAGACTGATGGGAGCCTGAGGAAAAGGGAAGCCAGGAAGCTAAGAAGTACCACATTCTCTGAGGAGAGCTGGCCATGTCTTGCCCAGTTCCAAGGAGCACCAGGACCTCTCAGGGTTCTGAGCCAGGGAAGCAGGAACCTGGACACACACACACACACACACACACACACACACACACACACACGCCTGTGCCTGTGTGCACACATGACAGATGCCCTACCTCGTCCGACTACTCACCATGGTAACAGAGTGGCCCCCTCTCAGCTCCAGTCATCACCTGAAGGCTTCTGAGGTCCCCCGTGCTGTTGGGAAGCAGGTCTAACAAAGGCCCCGCTCAGGCCAGCCCAGCCAGGGGGCCTTCCAGCCAACCAGCTGACGCATGCCCGCCATGCTCCCCCGGTGAGCTCAGGGCCACCATGTCTTCCTACCCAGCCTGCCTGGCTCCACTTAGCTCAACTCCCCACAGACTCCCCAGCCGAGCTAATGAGAAACTCCCCAGCTGGCCTTGTATAAAAACGCATTTCATAAGTCTTTAAAATGCTAGGAAATTCTACATCTCTTTAGTGAGACTTTCCTGTTCCTTGAAAATGTCCCCTGGTCCTCATCAAGAGGAGGAGGGGAGGGGGGCAGAGCACAAAGGGCGGACAACACCCTCCAGAGCAGCCTGGGGTCCACGGGGACCCTGGGGTAGCCTCACCATGGGACACAGCAAGGGGACTCCCAGCTAGTGCCAGAGGGACAGCAGCATGAAACCCAGAGTAGTAAGCTCAAGGAGAGGAACAATATGGGAAGCAGGGAAGAAGCGGGGGTCAGTCTTGACTGCCTTCGTTTGAGAACTGAAAGGGAAAAATGAGTGTGGTGATGCATGCCTGTCATCCCAGCCCTCGAGAAGCTGGGGTGGCTAGGAGGCCACACCAGAAAGCAATGCAAACCACCCCCACCTGAGACCTTCCTCAGGCACAGAACTCAGGTGGGAATCCTGGAGGCCCTGTTTACTGGGAGTGACAATGGGGCCAGTCCACTGTCCCCACCTTCACCTAGGCTGAAGGATATGAAGGAGCTTGCAAAGGCCTGCAATGTGATAGGCATCAGTGGAAATGCTAGGGGGCCGAGGCGGGGGGGGGGGGGGGGGGGGGGTGCAAGCGCAGGCTCTGTGAAGCCCTCGGAATCAAATCGTCAATCAGTACACATTCTGACCAAACAGGACCCGAGTGGCTTCCACTGCCCACATCAAAAGGCCCACTCTTCCGGACATTTCCCTTGAATCACCTACCCAAAGCTTGGAGGTGATAGACTGCAGGAAATGGGGGCTGACCACACCCTACCCCTAACCAGAACCGCCCTAAGAGGAAACAGGAAGCTCCATATGCTTGCCCCGCAAAGCCTAGAAAAATGGATACTCAGGCCCTGGTGCTAACCTCGCAGCCAAGCAGGTCCCATCATCCACCACAACCCCTGCAACCTCTTCCCCCATGCCCAACACTTCAGTGTGGTAGGGTGGCCTGGAGAGTGCTGATACAAAGAAAGCCTGGACAGCGTGTCTGCCAGGACCCAATTTTCCCAAAAAAGGGTCTCAAGTAGGCATTTCCCAGGCATCAGCCAAAGTGAGACCAGCCCTAGCCAAGGTTAGACCAGCTCCAGCGGGACTCTTCCACTGACCTGGGCACCGTGCCAACCCGTCACTGTGTCTCTAGCCTTTCTACAAGGAAACAGCATTCTTACAGGCAGGTCTGCCCTCTATGGGTGAGCTGTGAAGTTCGTGTGTGAGCTGCCTGGATTCAAATCCTTGCTCTGCTGCTTTGGGCTGTGTGACCTGGAAGCAATCAGAAGTGTCTCTGGGCCTCATACCCAAAGCTGATGAGATCTGACTCCAAAAGCATCTACTACATAGCAGTGACGGTTTCTACCAGCCAGGAGGAGGCCAGTGACCTGGCAAGAAGACCTCCAACTCTGACCACAGTGCGGTATCAATAGTCTCGAGCTGCTGGGCCAGCACAATGGCTGATCACAGTGAGTGTGGCAAACCACAAGTGAGTGTGTCACTATGCCAGGAGACAATCTACTAACCTGCCCAGGCAGGTCAAGGAACATTAATCAACAGATTCACCCATCTCCAACCCACACAGTCAGCCCGCAAGACCCTCCTCCTCTACAGCTCTATCGCTCAGCCTATAGTAGCCATGTTGGAAGAAAGCTTCATTCTCCCTGAACCCAGCTAGGAGAGGGCACCATCCAGTGACACCAAGACCAGACAGTGACAGGAGGGTGAGCATCTCTGCCTCAGGGCTCACATCAATGACAGGTATGGGGACAAAGAGACACAGACAGGCTTGGCTGGCTCCTCACACCCACACACTGCAAAACTCAGAAGCATGCACATCCTTACCAGAACTTTCCAAACGGCTTTCAGAAGAAAGAGGGACCCTGGAGAGGGGAATGGAATCCCATCCACACTGGGATGGACAGGAAGGCAGGGAGAAGGGAGGACATGGGCAGGAAGGCAGGTTCAAGGCTGGAGACCTGAACACAAGCCTGTGACATGCTCCCTTGGGAAAGCCATTCCAAACACACACACCCTTCTTACTTGTGGCCAGGCCAAAAGTGGCTGATACCAGGAGCTTCTTTGGCCAGAACAGTAATTTACAAGTCGTTCAAAATGAAATGCCTCCTTCTCCCCAGTAGGACAACTGTACAGGCCATGGAGAAAGGGGAGCCCTCTCCTGTCGCTGACAGGAATGTGAAAGGGTGCAGCTGCTGTGCAGAACAGCCCAGGCCCATCCCATGCTGCTGTAGATCCTGACCACTCCACCCATGGAGCTGAACACAGGTGTTCAAACAGAAACTTACACAAAAATACTAATGGTAGCACTGGGCACAGCAGCCAAAGATGTGAGTGCCCAGCAAGAGTCCCTAGACAGAGGGACGATAAGCAAAATGAAGTCTATCTAGACTGGGGATCTTATTCATTCATAAGGGACGAGGTCAGCACAGCCTGCGCTGAGTATCCCCATGCAGGTGAAGGGACCCAGTCAGTAGACGTTCTCCGGGGGCCAGCAGCCACAGGCAATGTCCACCACAGGAAACTAGAGATGGAAGAGCAGCTGAGTCCTACCCAGAATGTGAGAGGTAGAAGAGCAGGAAAATAGCTAGAGGGGTGCAAGGCTTCTTTAGAGGGGTTCATATCTCACCCAACTGTGACAATGGTCCCATACATCTCCGAGCAGGAGGAGAGCCACAAAAGTCTTCCTGAAGTGAGTGAAGTGATTGAAAAGCTGCTTTTAAAACCGAGTTGCTATTTAAAAAAAAAAAAAAAGCCTAACAGTTTTGTCTGAAACTCAGCTCTGTGTTGTTTCCGCAGATCTCAGATGACCCGGCAGTTCAGCCAGCAGCTGGGTGACAGCTGCCTTTAGCGAGGCCTGTATCATGTCACCTTCTAGTTCACTTGCTCTACCGCCAGGAGTCTAAGGGAGGAAGACACGCTTGGCTGTGGTCCCCACGAGTCTAGGGGGAGGGGAGGAGCTCTGGCTGTGTCACCTAGGAGTCTGGGGGAAGTGAGCGTTTGGACTGTGTCCCCTAAGGTTCTGGAAGGAAAAGAGGCCTCTGACTGTGGCCTCAAGGAGTCTAGGGGAGGAAGACACGCTTGGCTGTGGCTCCCAGAAGTTTTTCCCATCAGCAAAGCTCATCCACCTCTCTGCGGAGTTCACACGCCAAGCTGGCAAGCAAGAGCTGCTAAGATCATAAATCCCTCTTGCAGTCACATACACTCATCATGGGTGCTCAGAGGCAGCTGAGGTTCAAAACAGGTTCAGAACTTCTTCAATTAAAAGTCTCTTCTTCAGATACACCACACACCACATAGACCACACACAGCCTATACACAATACACACAAAACCACCACACACCGTATACACACAATCTATATACGTAGCCCCACACAAGGCACACCCCGAACACACATCATATATGCACACAATATATACATATAACACACACATACCATATATACACAATACACATATTCCATACACACCAGATACACACAACCACCAACACAACATAACATAACTCACAAAGACCATATGCACACACAATACACATAGCCCACACAACCATACACATACACAGAGCCCCCACATCACAAACAGCCACAGCCACACATACACAGATACATGCTCACACTACATACACTACACATATAACCCCTATATACACAGCCTCCACATTAACAAAGCCACATACACACTACAAACAGCCCCCACACAGTTCACACACACACACACACACACACACACACACACACACACACTACATACAGATTTAATACATAGCCCCTACATACACTATCTACCATACTCAGTACATACATACTACACACACACAACCCACATAGGTACACATTTATTCTACATGTATCATAAACACATCACACACACACACACACACACACACACACACACACACATGCCCATATCCTACACATTCAGACACATCACACACACTTGCCATGTATACATACTACACACACACACACACCATAAACACATACCACCACCTCCTGAGTTTTGTGGGTATGAAAATCAAGATCTTAGCCTGGGGAGATGCCTCATCCAGTGAAGAGCCCCCACAAGCATTAGGACCCAGATTTGGATCCTCATGACCTGGCAGAAGCCAGATGGGCCTGGCAGCAGTCCTGTCATCCCAGCACTCAGGAGGGGGAGCCCAAATCTCCAGAGCAAGCTGCGTACTCAGACTAATCAAAACTGAGCTCCAGGGAGAGACCTTGCTTCAATATATAAGGTGGAGAGCAGTTGACAAAAACACCAGCTATCAGCTGCAGATCACACGCACACATGCACACGTATACATGCACGCACACACACTCTTCAGGATCACAATCACATGAGAAACTGATCATTGAAAAGCCTGCACTGCTCAGCCCCCACCTCAGCTCTGAAGAGCAGGGCTTTCCCAGGGCTCTGCCCTGCTTGCCAGTCCAAAGACAGGAGGCAGCCCCTCACCAGGTTGGAAAACTCTACATATCTTTCCATTCCTTCCCTACCAGGCAGGTCCCAGATTAAGGACACAGAGGGAACAGGCCAGCTGTCCCTAAGATGGCTACAGGGTCTGACTACTGGGAGGGCAGGGCTGAGCACAGTGAACAACATCTCACAGTCTGTGTCTCTATCTGAGTCCTCATCCTGAGTCCTGTATCCTAGTCCAGTGGCCCCACGCAAGTGGCTGCCTGATACCGTCTGCTCTGCTCCTCCTGGCCACCATGTGTTATGGGGAACAGACTACAGCTATGTCCTATGGATAGGAATATACTCTACCAGCAACCATGCCGGAGTACTCAGAGTGCCACCGCTGAGTGGACTTGGTTCTCCACCTCCCTGCTAGGCAGGCAAAGGCTGGGTTGCTTACTCTGGGTATAAAAGGCCACTGCTCAAGCCCTCACTCCACAGTGTTCTGGCCATCACACTACTCAGCAGCCTTACAGGCATCACCACCACCGCCCCATCACCCCGTCTGGAAAATGAGGACAGCAAGTCTCTGTAGCTTGTCGGGGTACTGAGGGGGGAGGGCTGCTCCCCATACTCCTCAATGGCACCTATCTCCATTTGCTGGTACAGCCAGGTGGTAACTGCTCACCTTAATGACAGTTACCAGACAAAGAAGCTTCATCTGGGCCCTTGGCCCTGTCCTCCTCAGGTGGCCCCAAAACCATCCCCAGAAAAAATGACAGTATTACCACTGAAGAGTGTCACTTCACAGAGCTATCACAATGATGCCAAGGGTAAAGGGTTCACTGTGACTGGCACACACTAAGTTACATGCCTAATAAATGTGTCACCACCCACAGACAGGGCTGCTTGCTGCCCTGTCTTCATCCTGTCCCAGGGTTACAGCCAGCTCACAAGCCTGCACTCAGGGCCCCCAAGTTCCTTCATGGCTGAAGTCCAACAGAACTAGGAAGGAGAGACGATCACATGCACTATAAAAAATCATCCCAACACACCAGAAGGCAGCCAAGCGGTCCACAGCCAGCTCTGGCTTGTCCACATCAATTAGCAGGTGGCCCTAAGTTCTCTGGAACCACAGAGCATGGTGGCCATGGGGTCCCTAGGGTCAGAGGGGATTCACAAGGGTGAACGGTGCATGCTTGGCTCTTGAATGGAAACTGGAAAATCCCACATCTCCCAGCACTCTTGGGAGCTCAGGGAGCCCAGAGACTGGTCAGGACACTGTGGAGTCACAGAAACGTAGACGGCACTGAGCACTGTGGATGTCGCCCCTGCCTCCTAGCTGCCAGGAGATGCCTCACTACCTTGCACCCTGCAAACCTGACACCCTCTTCATATCGCAGCCACTACCATACTGCTTCCCTCACACCCCACCACTGTTTCCATCACAGAAGTGAAGACAGCATACCCAGACAGGGATGGCAGCCTTCTTGGGCATAGCAGGCTCCTCTCAGGAGGCTGGCATAGCCTCAGTTCACACCTCCTCACACACACATCTGTCAGGAACCCAACATCCTATTTTATATATATTTTAAGGCAGGGTCTCTCTTCATACTCCTGGAACTCACTATGCAAACCAGGTTGGCCTTGAACTCACAGAGATTCACTTGCCTCTGTCTGCTGGGTGCTAGGACTAAAGGCATGCACCACCATGCCTAGCCCAGTGTTACTATATTTCAGCAACCATAAGGGGTGCCTCTCTCCAGCTCAAAGGGAGACAAGGACAACACTGACCCATAGTCTTGCCTCTGGGGCCCTCAAACTGGAGCGTCCCCATTGCTCAGGCTCCCAAACAGTTTCCCCCATGGAGGGAGTCTTTGTCAGACATAACAAATCCCACACCCAGGCCACAAACAGTGCTCTGAGCCTCTGGAAGGCACTGGGCCAGAAGCAAGGGGGACTGGAGATCAAGGGCCCATTCCCCACTCTCCTGTTCAGTCTGTTACATCCTTCACAGCTCAGTTATTTGAAAGCCATCTTCAGGATTTTCGCTGGGACACCAGTGAGATGACTCAGCATGAAAAGGTGCCTGCCACACAGCCTGGAGATCTGCTTTCAATCTCCAGGACCCACACAAAGGTATAAAGTGGTGGTTCTCAACCTGTGGGTCATAACCCCTTTGGGGGTCACATAACCTTTTCACAAGGGTCACCAAAAACAGATAGTTACATTACAATTTCCAAAAGTAGCAAAAATATAGTTATGAAGTAGCAACGAATATAATTTTATGACTGGGGGTCACCACAACATGAGGAACTGTACTAAAAGGTTGCAGCATTAGGAAAGTTGAGAACCACTAGCATAAAGGGAAGAACCAACTCCATAAAACTGTCCTCTGACCTCCATGTACAACATGGCTCCTTCACTACACACACACACACACACACACACACACACACACACACACACAGTAAATTTAAAGACTTTTGCTGAATCTAAGTATTACATATTGTCATTCAAAACGTTTTGTCAACTCAATTTCTTCTGTGAGGCGAGTTGGCCTTATGAGCCATACTGTCTACAAAGTCACAAATTAAATGTACAACCATTAATGTTAAATATGTGTAGGGCTGAAATGTGTACCCAACACTGCTCCCTCTTGTCTTAGTTTCCACAACTAAAAGAGAAGGCTGGATGTAAAGATTATCTAATAGAACTCGTCAGGCATGAATCTGGAGATAGCTGTTCAGAATCCAGGGACACACCTGGCACAAGGTGGCTGAGGGGACAATGAAAGGAATCCTGTCACCTGCCAGACAGAGAACGGGGATCCAAAGCAATAGGAATCTCTGGCTGAATGCAGAACTACCACTCCAGAGCTCCAGGGTCCCAAAGCCAGGTCCAGCCTCAAGCCCTGTGGGCTACCACAGAGGGTTACCAGTTTGGAAAACCTCAAACATCAATCAGCTGCTTCTCACAGCTGGAAACAGCTGCAAGAGGAGAAAATCTGAGGTAGAAAACCCAAGGCCCCCAACAGTCACATCATCCAGCACCCCCAATTCCACACATCCCACAAGTCTGAGCTTGCCCCCCCCATCTTCTCCCCCTGAAGGCATATTCTCAGGCCTGACAGTCCATCACTGGGCAGCAGTAAGTAATTCTGGTTTCCATTGGAGTTTCAATCTATTAAAGTGGCTTCTATTCAATGTGTTTGGCAAGAATGTCAGTGGCACTCAGAGACAAAGATGCCACGCCTGGCAGGGAGGGGACTCACCACCCATCTAACTTGCCCAGAGGATGGGCCCATGGCCCTTGGGAGGAAAAGGGCGTACTTGTCTCCATATGGAATGGATTTTATTGGCCATATGGAAGAGATATATAATCGTGTTGCATGGGGAAGTCTGGACTAGACACAGGAATGTGACATGAAGAATACCATTTCCATAACCAGCTGGGTGGCTTTCTGGATCTCTGGGCCAGTCCCCCAAGTCCCCAGCAATGCCCCACCAGCCCCAGGCACTTACCTGCAGCTGCCACAGAGGAATCCCAGGCCAGCGAGAAGTCCGAGGCCTCCCCCTCTTCAACTGGAAGAGAAGAAAGAAGGGCTGTGAGCTTGGAAGCTGTACACAGAGATCACGGGGTGGGACACAAGTGAGGGAAGATGGGAGCACTGTGCAGGTATTTATATGCTATCTGCCCCCAAGGGAAGGGCAGCACAACGCCTATGACAAGGTGGCCCTTGTTGGTGTCACAGATGTGAAACTGTGATCAGAGTAAAGCACAGGGGCTAGGGCATGTTTGGTGGGTCAAGTACAGCCATGCAAGCACGAGGACCTGAGTTCGGGTCCCCAGAGCCCACACAAGCCGGACACCATTTGTATCTGTAATCCAGGTGTTTTTATGGTAAGACTGGAGGCAAAGACAGGAATCTCCAGAAACACATAGGTCGGGTAGCCTTGTGTACAGAACAGCAAACAAGAGATCCTGTCTCAAACAAGGTAAAATGCAAGGACCAACACCCAAGGTGCTATCCTGTCCTCCATGTGTACATACATGTACACACACACACACACACACACACACCATATATACACACAAAGATTATAAATAATAAAAAGTATCAAACATGAATGGCAAGTAAGTACTGTCTCCATTATGTTTCCATAGCCCTGCATCCTGGCAGACATCACTAATCAATCACAGCACTGCCACCAGCCAGACATATCAGAATCTTTCTCTACTTCGTGCTACAACAATTAGTGCACAGTTTCTACTCATGAGCAAAACATCTGCCAGCCACAGATATGAGGCAAAACTGAGAACAGTCCCTAATCTTGCAGGCATTTTCCCTCACCAAAGGTCACATTGCCTACCATGGCTCCAAAGGCTGCTTTGATCATGCAAGGAGCAGATATAGTGGCTCCTGGAGGTTGGGAGAGTTCAGTACACTATTCTGCACTTGGAGATGTGACCTGCAGACAGACCTCAGCACACATAATGGCCTGCAGATAGAATCACTGCAGCTCATTGGCTGGTAACAGGGCAAGGGAACTCACCTTCCCCCACTTCAGCCTGGACCCCACAGAAGGATGCTTAACAGAGATGGAGTCTCCCCATCCCAGACCCCAGCACTTGAGACCAGGCTGGTGGGGAACAGGGGAGAAACACTATACAGCATAATAGCACTCTCGTCCTGGAATCAGTCCCAGTCTGGAGCACATAATAATATTAAAGCTGGGTTATGGACTTTGTAAATGGAACTTTGTTTAAGCCAAAAATGTGCACACATGTTTTTCAGATTTAACAGGCTCTGCAGCTCAGCACACGTGCAGGCTGAAAGGACCTGAGCCACCCACCTCTCTGCCCTTGATACTGTAGCTGGAATAGCTGGGTGCCCACTGTGAGGCAAGCACTGTTCTCAGTGTTCCTCGGTGGAGGAGCACCTAGCCTCACAGCTAATGAGGGCAAGTTTGGGCTCCAACTCCAGGCGGTCCATGAAGAAAGGAGTTCTCTATGAATCGGGGTA
This sequence comes from Onychomys torridus, assembly GCF_903995425.1. Taxonomy (NCBI): domain Eukaryota; kingdom Metazoa; phylum Chordata; class Mammalia; order Rodentia; family Cricetidae; genus Onychomys; species Onychomys torridus. The sequence continues at coordinate 15,260,535 of NC_050447.1, forward strand.
CAAAGGACATGTCTAGAATCCTGGCCAGCTCAAAAGCAGAAAGACGGTATGCTAAGTAGTCACCCAGTAAGAAGAGGGAGAGAGCTGGCTGGTCAGAACCTGGCTTCAAATCTTGGCTCTGGGCCTCATGAGCTGTGTAATCTCAAGCCCTACACTCAACTCCATCAAGGCTGTAGAGTTATGAAGTCTGACTTCCCAAGTCCTTGGTCTTGAGGATGGTCCCTCCCCATGAGAAGAGCTAACACCAGCCATCAAAGAAAGCACATGTGAACACATCTAGCATTTTGTACCCTGTAGGGACTAGAAGCTGAGGACTGCTCTGTCCTGGAGACAAGGGACTGCAGAGGTAGGAGGAAAGTGGTCCAATGCAGCTGTCGAGGAAGGTCAGAGTTAGCAGGCCACGGTGCAGACTTCCTGCAGTATGTACGGTGGCCCTGACCATGGCCTTCTCAGTGTGGGGCCCATACGCCAGCTGGCCTTGTGCCTGGAACATGAATGTGTTTTCCCACAGCTGCTGGCACGCAACACCTCCCCATGCCAGCCCTGGCCCACATTCTGCCTTTGGAAGGTATGAGCATATGGCCTTTATACATTCTTGATGAGAGAAAGAAATGCCCCACCTGTCCCATTCTACTTGAGGCTACTGTCCAATACTGTGAGAATGACGAGGGTTTCCTACCTGGCCAGGCTCTGTGGTGCAGTCTGGGTCCCCAACCTGATCAAAAGGACTAGAGGCACAGAAAAGAAACCATACCAAGTGCTGACTGGGACATAGACAGACTGTTCTCTGGGGGCCTAAGGGCCCAGGCTGGGAGCCCCCACATCCTTAAACTGGAATTCTACTGCAGAAGCACAAAGAACCCATGAGGGCTAAGCATGTTGGAGATGACAGTCCATGTAAGGCCAGTCTGGCAGCAGACCACAAGGACTACCCACCATCCAGGATGGTGCTTTCTGAGACCTCCCCAGGTTCCCTAGGTAACAAGTTTATGAGATTTAACATCAATAGAACCAAGACATGCCTCTAACCATGGCCAGCCTCCAGTGTGTTGGGCATCTGTGAGGAGCATGGCTTGAGAGCACAGAGCAGCCGGTACAGGAGGTGCTGGTGCAGACAGACTATGTCCACATCGATACTCTGCACAAAGTCTACAGGCACAGGCACAGCATGAAGCTCACAGAAGGCAGAAACCAGGAAGGGCTGCATTCACCAGCACGGCACAGATGCAGCCCCAGGCCAGTCATCTGCAGGAAGCCCCTCTGTGAGGAGCCAAGAGATTCTACAGTCCAACATTTTCTGTGACATTTGCACATGTAAGATCTGTCACCTGTTGCAAGACCACAGTCTCTTTCTACTCCAAAGTCTCTTACATCTCCCTCCTACCCCATTGGTCATTCCTGGTAGCAGTGGGCACTGGGATAGTTTTGTCTCACAGGGATCTCAAAGTGGTTTGCCTTCCAATCCCACAAACTAGCTCCATTTCAGATCCAAGCAATAGATGCCCAGTAGCCTATTTCCAAGAGCTTGAGCACAAATAAAGGATTCTAAGGGTCCATAAGGGCTTCAAACATTAGAAACCACATTCTTTCTCCACTGTGGAATTGATGGCTAACTGAACCCTGGGAATGGGTGAGTCCCATCAAATGCTGTCTCTGTAACTCCTCTCTGGGACATGCAGAGTTTGGCCTGTGTACCACGATGAGATGTGCAGGTCCACCCAGGGCCTGTGTGCTGGCCTCTGAGTGGCAGACCTCAATGACAGACTAGCATATTAAGGTAGGTGGACATCAGTGTAAGCCACTGCTCCTGGCTGGAGAGCAGTGTCACCTCCACCAAAGGGCAAGGCCTCCCCCAATACCTCACAGAGGCAGAAGAGACACTGAAGACAGGAAAAATGCAGAAAATGAAGCAGGGATGAGGAGAACGGAAAAGCACCCTCCAGCCCAGCAGCCTGCTAGCTCAACAGGGCACTCCTGCCCTCAAGCTCTGGCAAAATCAGACAGGACCTGTTTTGTCAAAGACAGGGGAGCTAGGGGGATGGAGACAAGTCCAAAGGTGACAGCCTCAGGAAGTGAAGGAAGAAAGAGAAAGTCTGGCTGAGACCACAGAACCCACCCCAGGTCAGTGCTCACCAGGAGCCCAGAGGACACACCCCAAGATTAGATTCTAAACACCCACACAATGGGCATTTTTATTGGGAAAGGATCACTTTCACCAAAAAATATCTAGGAAAATGTTCTCCCCACAACCACCTGCAAACAAGAACCCCTGTATTCTTTGGAGAGATTTTTTTTTAAATGATGTGTTTTTTTTTTTTTTATTTTATGTGCATTGGTGTTTTTCTTGCATGTATATCTATGTGTGAGTGTGCCAGGTTCCTTGGAACTGGACTTACAATTTGTAATGTAGGTGCTAGGAATTGAACTCAGGTCCTCTGAAAGAGAAGCCAGTGCTCTTAACAGATGAACCATCTCTCCAGTCCCACTTCTGGAGTCTTAGTAGACTCTCTTCTGGATCTAGAGACCACACTACCCTTGCAGAGGAGCCAAGCTTACCTTGGCCGTAAAGAGACTCCTGAGAGTCCCCCATCCCATGGGAAATGGTAAGCCAGGCAAGCTCATCCTTAGAGAAGCCATGTCACCTCCACCAGGTTAGGCCCCAAGAAGGTCAAGGGGCCTAAACCCAGAGTCTCACTATCAAACAAAGGAAAGTCTGCTGCTCCAGGAATGAAAATTACTAAACAGGGCTGAGGATGGAGACCAGAGACAGCACTAGGCAAGCATAGGGGAGACCTGAGGCTGACCCAGCACCCCATAAATAAATGAACACAGGTAGGGTGGAGAGGCTGGCCCACCGTGTGCAGAGGTGCAGGCTGGACACTTACAAAAGGCCAAGCAAAGGTAGGAAAAGGAGGTGAGATGTAAACTGCTGTGTTCACCAAGCAGTATATCCTGAAGCAGGGCTGTGGACGCCCAGGGAAAAGATCATGTATTCCTCTACACGAAAATGTGATGGATTCTTTGTCCAAAAAGCACGAAATTGCTGGAATGCAGAGCCCAGCCCATGATCCTCTCTGAAATCAAGCTCCCAGGGAAGATGACCATGTTCAATCAAGAAAAACCCAAGCACAGGCAGAGATACGCTCCCTCCTGACCCCACTCCAGTCCTCCACACCAGCTAGACCTTCAGGGAAGCCTAGAAAGAGCATGAGGGTCACCCCCAGCCCTGGAACCCTATGCTCTCTGTTTTCTCTGGTCACTTGCTAAGATGAGGACAACCCTCAGGAGGCGGAGACAGGAGGACCACAGGCTAGCCTGCAGTTGTGGGGGAGGGTGTGGGGATGAAGGCTGATTCACAATACTAATGGCAACACAGGAGGACCAGAACGTCCTAGAGTGAGGCTAAGTTGCAGCCAGGACCCTGGGCTCCCTCCTGTGGTTCTCTGGCCACACCCCCAAGACCAGCACCTCACACTGAAATAGCTGAATTAATTTAAAAAAAAAAAAAAAAAAACTACTTTCTAGAGGCTGGAGGATCAGGGATCAACCCCAGCTATATAGCAGGTCAAACATAGCAACCCTGTCTCAAACAACCACCATCTAAAGGAAAACGACAAAAAAAATAAAAAATAATAAAAAAAATAAACCCAATAACCAGATTTCATGACTCCTGTCTGTCCCCCATCCACTTTTTTTTTAAGTAAACTGCAAAACTAAAAGTGCCTGGCACAGCAGCATGGCACAAGATCACCATGGAAAGCCATTGCCCAAGTTCTTTGGGAGACTCAGGCTTGGAGTCCCTAGGCAAGTGAAGAACCAGTACCAGAGAATCCACAGCTGGACCCACCTCCTTCTCACCTGCCCCACCATTTGCACCCTCTTAGGATGAAAGGAATGGGAGAGGCCTGAAGAGGGTGGCAGCTACAGACCAGCAAATGAGGCACAGCGGCAGAGGTGGTGGTGGTGGAGGTGGAGGTTATGGTGGTGGTGGAGATGGTGTTGGTAGTGGAGGTGGAAATGGTAGTGGTGATGGTGGTGGAGGTGGTGATGGTGGTGGAGGTGGAGGTTATGGTGGTGGTGATGGTGTTGGTAGTGGAGGTGGAAATGGTAGTGGTGATGGTGGTGGAGGTGGTGATGGTGGTGGAGGTGGTGATGGTGGTGGAGGTGGTGGTGGAGGTGGTGGTGGTGGTGGTGGTGGAGGTGGTGATGGTGGTAGAGGTGGAGGTGGAAATGGTGGTGGTGGTGGTGGAGGTGGAAATGGTGGTGGAGGGGGTGGTGGAGGTGGAAATGGTGGTGGTGATGGTGGTGGAGGTGGAAATGGTGGTGGAGGTGGAAGTGGAAATGGTGGTGATGGTGGTGGTGTGGCGGTGGCGGATGTGGTGGTGGTGGTGGAGGTGGTGGTGGTGGTGGTGGTGGTGGTGGTGGTGGTGGTGGTGGTGGTAGAAGCAGTGGCAATGGTGGTGGGAGAGATGGTGGTAATGGTGGTAGGAACAGAGGAGGAGGACTTAGGTATAAAGTCTTTAAGCACAGCTCAGCCACAGGGAACAGCGTTCATCAAGCCCACACTTCTTACTGCTGACAGAGATGCAGCTTCCAACGGTCCATGGAGTGGGTAAGGTCTGTCGCTGAGAACTTCCTTTCCCTCCCCATAAAGCACCTGGGAGAGAAGACACACACACACACACACACACACACACACACACACACACACACACCAGGGGTGGGAGTGGCCACAGTAGCAGGGAAAACCAGCCTATGCAGAAGGCCCACAGTAGTACCGGGCACCATTATAGTCAACCAACATCTGCTCTCCTTCATCCTCCAGCCCTCTACACTTACCACCCCCTTTCTGGCAAGGAAGGGAGCCCCAGGAAGCCACCACATTTCTCAGGAACAGTACAAGTGGGCTTCAGCTCATGGCAAAGGAAGAAAGAAGAGTGTGTGTGGAAGGTGGAAGAAGAAATCTGTGAGCACCGGCCTTCCCTAGGTTACCCCACCCTGGTCCAGTCGAGCCTCGGGCAAGAACAGAAAGGAAACAGAATGTCATTGTCCAGTACCAGGTCAACACTCGTGAGAAACAGAACCAGGAAGTGGGAAAAAGCAAAGGAAACAGGGCAGGGGCCAGGGGCCTGAACAAACTAAAACATCTTTCTTCCTTCCTCTATTGAGACTGTTTCATATCTCAGTCAGAAGAACCAGACACAGAGAAGTAGCGGGCCCTGGAGCCATGCGGACGGCCCTCACACCTGCTTCTCTGTGCGGGTCCCAAGCTGGTGAGGTAAGAGGCATAGCACAGGTCTGGACCACTCACATCCTTCCCCGACACCCAGTGCCCTAACCACTGCACCAGGTCTTTCATAGATGCCTCCTAGGCTGCTGCCTGAAAATCTGAGTTTGCGGACCCATCTCACAGACAGCGAGACAACCCCACAGAAGCAAAACTGCTCACCACGGCCCAGTCAAACAGACCTAGAACCTAGGTGTTCTAGCTCCAGACTCCTCCACCTCAAAACAAGTTGCTAGGTGATTAAGTCCTCAATGAACCAGTTTCTAGGGGTGTGGGGGTAGAGGCATTCATGATTGCCCGTGCAGTATTGCTAGCAAGAACAGACACATCTGTAGCATATCACAAGTACAGAGCGCACACCTTTAATCCCACCACTCAAGAGGCAGGGGCAGGTGGATCTCTGTGAGTTCGAGGCCAGCCTAGTCTACAGAGCAAGTTCCAGGACAGCCAGAGCTACACAGAGAAACCCTGTCTCAAAAAACCAAAGGGGGGGCATCTTTGAACCCCATTCTCCAGGTGAGAAAAAGCAGCTAAAGAGAGAGCATGGAGCTGAGACTTAACCCTTTGTTTGCCTTCTACTTCTAGAAAGCAGAAGCTCCAGTTCCAGATGGAAGAGGGCAGCTCAACAGAAGCCTGGAATCTAGCTCACTCTCAGCATCCTGCTCCTCGACCCAGCTGTCCACGAGACTCTCCTTTATCTCCCACCCCACACCCTCAGTTCCGAAACATCCTAAGAAAAGGTTCATCTCTTGGGTATCCCCAAGTGCACAAGCCACTGAAGGCAACATGGGAAGCCACGAGACAATGGTTCCTGGGAAGTGTTTCGTGGCTGGCTTTCGAGGAGGAAAGGGTTCATATTTGCAGCAGCCACCACTACCTGTGATATAAATTCTCCAGGCATGGCCAGTATTACCACACCACCCCCACCACTGAGCACTGGGTTGGGGAAGGACAAGGAAAGGTTCACTGCATCAGTAGGCACCTCTGCAGGGCTGAAAAGAAGCAGCAGCAGGCTGCTGAGGGGACACAGACCACCCTGCCTGTCCACTCCCTCAGCTCACCCTCCTACCATGTCCCGACTTGCTTGTGAGTAACTGTCCTGTGTTTAAGCAAAGAATTCAAGAGCGGCCTCCGTTTTCTTACTGCTTCCTAGAATTAGCTCCTGGTTTCTTTTTATAAAAGTTGCTGGCTTAAGTACACATGTATACAATGTATAAAACAGGAAACTGATCAGTTAAAATCAAGGAACTAGAAGAGCAGCTTCCCAGGCCTAAACACATTGTTACAACTTGCAGAAGGCTGGAACAGCACTGGTAACTCAAGAAGGCAGCCGCTTCTGCAGGATTCCTGCCTCAGCATGAGTGAACACAGCCAACGTCTTTTCCTACCAAACCATACTACTACCGCTACTGATGACCCTCTGAGTTCCACCACAGGAGGCTCGGGCACTAATCTAACCAGCCCCGTTGCTAGATGCCTAGACTGCTTCTAGCTGTTCCCTAGCGCCAGTGTCTACGGTGCACCTCACATTCACAAATGTCACAACTGGCCAGGAGACTTTACAATGATTTTCCTTAAGATTAGTTCTCAGAAGCAGGGTTTCTAGAACAAAGACGCAGCCCTGTTGAGGCTATTAGGTAGGACTTGCTGTCAATGGGGTTGACTTTCTCTCACCATTGGAGCGAGGTACACACAGTGAGTGACCAGAAAAAGGACTGAACTTTGACCTTTGTCCACTACACTATGAACACTGTCTCAGGCTTCATCTTCCCAATGGCCCTAAGACGTGGGTCCCCCATTTACCAATGAGGAGAAACAGAGCTGAGATGCATTTGGTTGTTCACATCATGCAAGCAATAGTCTGTATTTGAATCAGGGCCTGTCTCCAAAGGACACAGCTTACCTCTCAGCTCCACATTATCTGCCTCTCTCAAGCATGAGGCAGTTACTTCCTGACCTTCCCAGAATGTCTACACCTTCCCAGAAAAACAGAAGCTGATCGGGAAGGTGGAGCAGAGACTCCTTTGTCCCAAGACCGGAAGAAATTGTTCTATAAGAAGCAGGCCTTGAGTGTGCCAGCCTAAGGCAATTAAAAACTCTCCAAGCTTGCAGTGTGACCCCAAGCAATGACTCTACTCCTTTCACTCTTAATTTCCACATCGTAAAGTGAGGGCAATAAAACTCCCATGCATTTGGAAGACAAAGAGGAATAACCCAGGCAAGGAGTTAGGCTTAGTGTCTCCAGAGAATGGGTGACTCTAAACAGAATTATGCTTTGTTACCCCTCTCTGGGGAGCCGCCTTCGCAGGCTCTAATGGCTGCCCTCCTGTCTGCTCAGGTCCCTCCTTGTGGTTAGTCATCTTCTGAATGTATTTCCTGTCATCCCTGTGTGTTCTCACTGAACCACAACATGCACGCATAAACATGCATTCATGATGTGATGTGACTCGGCATTGTTTTGATGGTAGCATGGGTTCATTCCTACTAGCGCCCAACTTGGAAGGATGATGATGGCGTGGAAGGCATCCGAACAGTATGTGGAGGTCATCCACAGGCAGGGCTGCATGAGGCACCAGTTGTGTACTGGGAAAGGCAAGTACCAGGACTACACATCCAAGCACAGTAGGGGAACCCAGCTACTCACTCAGAACTGTGGCTATTTGAGGCAAAAAGGAAGAAGGGGAGAGTCCCATTCTTTTAGTTTTTCTACTTTGTTTGAAGAAAGGCATCATAAAGTAGAAACTAGTATGTTTTTATGAGACCTCAAAAACTTGGACTCTGTAAGAACATACCAAGCATGAATGTTGGAGCCTTGTTATACATGTGGTTTATTTTAAACACCCACAAAGAGGAAACTGAGGCTCTGATTGGAAACCGATGATGCATGCTCACACAAGCACATGGTGGGAGGCATATTTTCACTGGTTGTGGCATGCAGACCTAACTTCCATCTCTCTCTCTTTTTTTTTACTTATTGCCTCTTTCTCCAATTGTGTGGTGAAAAGGACATAATAAAAAGTGTCACCGTCTGACCACTCTGGAAAGTGCAGGATGCAGTGTGGACCACATGCACACTGGTCTTCCACCCTTCCTGCAAACGGGCAGCCCCTCATCTCCTACAAAAAACTGAATGAATGAATGGATGGATGGATGGATGGATGGATGGATGGATGGATGGATGAGTGAATCGCCATTTCCATGTCCCCAGGGTAGGAGTGATTAGTGCTTCATGATCTAAGGAGTCAATATTCTTAATAAGTCTGATGGGAGGGGGCATTTCATGGGCACAAGTGTGTTGTGTGCCCCCCTACTCTGCCCCTTGCCCACCCCTAATGATTACTATGCCCATGAAAAAGCCTTCAGGATCCCAAGCTTCCCCCACCTCATGCTAGCTCTCCACACATAGGCAAGGATTCCCTCTGATCTCCAAGATTCTCTGAAAAGCTTCACTACACCCAGCACCCAGCTAGAGGGAGGGGGCACACACTCCTTAGCAATGACAGCTGTGCAGCAGGGGACTCCTAGGTAATGGGCATTCCCCACACTTCCACCAAGCAGAGGTATACATGCACACATACACACACGTACACGTACACACACAAACACACACACACACACATACACGCCCAAACTCCCTCCTTCACACATTTCTTAGCTTCCCTCTCACACACTGGCTGCACTAGTAACCACCTTCTTAATATGTCTTAGAATGGACATAAAAAGCAATGTTTTCCTGAGCCAGTGTGGAAGCTTAGAGCCAAGAACTCTGGAGACTAATGCAGGACCACCAGGGATTCAAGGGTAGCCTTGGCTCCATAGCAAGTTCAGGGTCAGACTGGGCTAACAGAGGCCTTAAACTAAAATCAGAAAGAAAGAATGTTTCCCTAACCAATAATAGAATAGATGTGACTCAAACTAATGGATACAAATGCAAATATGAATAAAACCCCAGAAGAGCTGGGCATGTCACAGATGTGGAGAACAGTGTGACTTTCATTGGTGCTGTACAGACTGTGGGAACTCACCATCATATCTACGAACAGTGACAGCAGAATTCTGCAAACCAAGGGCAGTGCTTGGCAGGGAGGTGGACACACGGCTCACCCAGCTACCACAGCCCTTGGGGGCGGGGAAAGGAAGACAGATACATTCGGTCCTCTCTCCGCACCAGGGCTAGGAACTCAGCTCAGGAGCACAGGCCCATTTCACAGACTGTGTATCCATCTGGGTTGGACCAAGGAGACTGGGCCTCAGGAAAGTTCCTGGGAAGTCCAATCCAAAACAAAGCCTCTGAAGTGTCTGTGGGTGGAGTGGAACGAGGCTGCAGGAAAGACAGACGCCCACAGCTCTCACAGACTCTTAAGGTCACAGAGTCCTGAGAGAGCTTGTCACTGGATAAGGGGCACACAAGCATCCCGACACCCCAACCATGTCAGTCTCATCCCACAGGCCTGAAAGACCCAAAGCCTGCCAGATGCAGGCTGCCTAGAGAGACTGAGTTCATTTTTCTTGTGTCCTATGATAATACTTGGCAGTGTTTATTTAACTTTCGGCTTTGGACAGCAGAGAGATGGAACGGGAAAATCAGCTTGGCTCCCTTCAAAACACAGCAGCCCACACACACATCATGAGAAGACACCCACACAGACGCTCCCCTCCACCCTCCAAGAAGACACATCTGGCCCACTGCTGGCAGGGAAGGCCCTTGGGGCTGCAGGAAGGCTGTAGCTCACCCACAAGTACTGTGTGCCTCCCCACACACAATGTCTGGCTCCCCCTGGCCAGAGTCTCAGGCACTCCTCGCCATGAGCCCTGGCCTCAGAGTTTTAGGTGACCAGATGTAGAGGAAGAAGACATGCCCAAGTCCCCTTGAAGACAGTCTGAAAGAGAGAGTGGGCTATAGGGAGAAAGGAGAGTCACATGACAGGGCTGCCTTCCCCTCCTTCAGTAGAGGGGACCCTCTGGGCAAACTGTCCAGCCTGACAAAGCCCTTCTCCCTTGTTCTTCTGCACTGGGTTTGGCATCTAAAGCATGCTTCCTGGGCTCAGGAGAAAGAAACCGGTGGTGAGAACTGATTGTCTACCCAAGACCACCCAGCAGGACCTGGGGGCAGGGAATGTTTCTACGCTGCCATGGCCATGTAAGCTCTCCCAAAATGACAGGGCTCAGCCCTTCATCCTGACCTGATAGTCACAGAGGCATGCCTTACTCCTTTTCTCAAATCCTTCCCTCATGACAGGGGCACCCCCATGCCACCTGAGAGCCGCTCCCTGCAAGTGGCAATTATCCCCCCACCCCTGCACTGAAAGCAAATACAGAAAGAGGCTCAGTATCCATAGGGGCTGAGGCAAAGAGAAGAAACAGAATATAAGCGAACCATGGAGTATAAAGGACCTTTATAGCAGAATTTAAGGCCTGGTGACCCTGTCCCCACCCCCAACACATCCTGCTCTCTGGTCTGGCATATCCTAGTCTCTGATTCTTATTCATCCTTTGGCAGGGAAGCACACTGGGTATGTCTGGCCCATTCAGAACTCATGGTAAAGACTTAGACATCCAAGAGCCCAAGGTTGGAAGTTAGACAAGCCTAGTCTCTGACAGTAATGACTGTGGATACTTGGCCTGCAACCCACCTCTCTATAGCTCCATTTTCTAGACAAGGTCGGACAGGGGCCATACCAGTATTGACCCTAAGAGGTCCTGTGAGGTGTGAGGTGGGGGTCAGGGTTTGGGGTACAGTGGAAAGGCCTAATGAAGGATGACAGGAAGGGTGGGTGCGGCTACTCTTGGCAAATGACACGAAGCAAGCAAGCAGTCACCTATTCTCCCTTCCAAGAACTACACTTGGCTCTTCAGAGTGCTGCTGGGTCAGGATGGACAGTACCATGGATCACATCACATGTCATATGTCACATGTTACAAGGGACACTAAACTCAGACTGGTATGCTTGCCAAGGTCATACATAAGCCCAGTCAAGCCTCGGCTCCAGGGTCAGGACCAAGCTCTTCAGATACTCCTTCCTGGCATTCACTAGCTGTACTGGTCACTGCTGATGCAAGATTCTGGTTTGGATGTTAGAGATATGCAAGCAAGATGCCAAGAGTCTAATACAGTCACTCCCTCACTTCCTCTGATGATGGGAAAGCCATCTCCTAGGGCCCCAAGCCCCCTTGGGATGGAGAATCTAACCTGGCCCCATCCTTGTCCTGACAAGAGCATGCCACAGCCACAAGGCAAGAAGACCTTAGAACCCTGCTCCCAGCTGCTGCAGCCTGGGGACCAACCCAATGTGCCTAAGGACAGACTCCAACTGACCTGCTGCTCCAGGTGCTCTATCTATCTCCTGCCAGGAGGACAGAATCCACCAGGCCTGGCACAAACTCCTCCAGCCCTGCAGCCATAGCTCCTGGAAGAAAGTCCTGAAAACACACCTTCCGCAAGCCAGAGGCTACCTAGGCAGTTGTCTGTGGCAGGTGCAGTCCCTTCAAGCAGATTTCTCTCCCCAGACCTGAAAGGCAGGACCAGTTAGCATGCTGGAAACCCAAGCTGGGGTTTTGGTCCTGAACCATAGACTCAGTACAAATCTATAAAATGGAGAAGGAACACTATCTTGTCACCTGGTAGCTTTGCCGGTCAGACTAGCTTGGTGCAAGGAAGCACTCAAGAGGAACCACAAAACAGCCTTGGGTGATGCTAGGGGGTCATCCCCCTCAGCATTCCAGCCAGGCAGCCAAGCAGCCAAGCCCATGTCACAGGACATCAGAGGGCAGGTCAGAGGTTGCCCAGCGGTCAGAGCAGACCAGCCCTGGCTGCAGAGACTAGACTCTCCTGCAGTTGCAACAATGCTTGCTGTAATGTCTCACTGCACCTTCTGAGACCTCTCTGTCCAAGGCTGGTGCCCACTCAGCCACCAGTGCCTCTGCCACCAGTGCCACCCCAGAGACATTGGCTCCAGAAGCCCCTTCTCTTACCATCTCAGCTGACCCTCTCAGTGATGGAGGCCCCACCTGACCTCATTACCCAAGACACTTCCCTAGACCCTTGCACAAACAGAGCCTCACTCTCCTCTGGTTCCCCTAAACCTTCCTCAGCAACCTGTGGCCAAGATACCAAGCATCAGACTCATGTGGGCTGAGCCTCTTCTCTCTGCTGGGACACTTCCAGCCCAGACTCATCTCGCAGGACAGCACCCACCAGGTCTAGTGGTTATGATGAGTTCATCCAAGGCCCTTGGTTTCCTTATCCTTTCTAAATCCCCAAGACTGCAGGAAAAACACTTAAATATAGGTGAACACACAGAGAAAGGGCTGACACACATAATGCCCTTCCAGAGCAGGTAGGCTGGTGAATAAGAACCCTCCTATGAGCCTACACCACCCCCTTTTCAACACAAGTGGGCCCCCAGGCCCTGAGTGGTCTTTAGCCCCCAGGTTGCAGGGTAGGGCTATAAAGAGCAGCTGTACGAAGTCCACAGGCCTACAGGGACGTGGCCAAAGAGGGGTGCCTAGGCAGATGGGATCCTGGAACCATGTCTCAGAAACAAAGCTGAGGAACAGACAGTGTTAGCCCAGGGGGACAGGCTCAGGAGGACCCAGAGCTGTCTGCAGATATGTGAAGGGCTGTCACTGGGAAGAGGGAATGAGCTTGCTGTGTGGCCCCGAGGGGTCAATTGCCAGGACCAAGCAGTGGAATTCTGGACAGGAGAGATTCAAAAAAAGGAACAGAGGACTCAATCGGCAAAGGCCACCTGAAGGAAGGTATGAGCGGGCTGTGGTAAAGCTTCCGGTGAGGGGAGGGCAGAGCAAGGCCCCCAGAACTTCCAGTGACTACAGAGGAAGCAGGTCAAAGCTGAGAGGAACAAATGGGCTTTGAAGGGCTCACCCCAGCAGCACCCTTCCCCCTTGAGTCTGTGCAGCCTGGGCTGAATGGGCTGGCACAAAGATCCAGAATCCAAACGCTTCTATGGACTACAAATGAATGCCCCGCCAGTGAACACCCAGGCCACTGTGGTCTAACAAAAACTCACAGTCACCAGACGTAGTGGCACACACCTTTGATCCCAGCACTTGGGAGGCAGAAGCAGACGAATCTCTGTGAGTTCAAGGCCAGCCTGGTCTGCAGAGTGAGTTCCAGGACAGCCAGAGCTACACAGAGAAACCCTGTCTCAAGAAAACGAAACCAACAAGAAGAAAAACAACAACTCACAGGTCAAATGAGGCCCCCACCTCAAACAAAGAGGGAGCACTGGGGAGCAAGAAGAGCCACCCTACAAATGAGAGCAGAGTGGGTTAAAGCTAGACTGGAGCTCTGCCCCAATTTGGGGCTGCAGCTGGCTTCCCAGCCTTCTGAGAGACTCTGTCAGCTGCCTGACTCAGCCACCCAGCCTGAAACCCCAGTTCTAAGGAAGAGGGCAGCTGTCCAGAGGCTGGGCGAAGGTCACAGCCTGTGGAGAAGAGTCTATTCCACAAGTCACACTGAGAGTCATTTTCTCATACAGGGTGCATGCCACAGGAGGCAAAGCAGAATTCTGGCCCTGTGCACCTAGAGAGTCTGTGGCTGGAGCAGACCTTCAGTGACACAATCACATGGGCTTCAGAGAACATTACAGAACTTGGTCACCAAAGACTGGCAGATGACTGTCTATGGAAGAGCAAAGGGGCAAATCCAGTGTCACAGAGATGGATTGGGGTAAACCAAACTCACACACATTGAGTGATTTTCCCCATTTTCCACTCAGTGCTCTGGAGGTATGCCGTACAATCATGGTGAATTGTGTGGTGCGGTCTGGGGACTGGGAAAGGAAGCAGGGAACCTGGTTCTCCAAGGCTCCCAGGCTTGCCCCCCATCATTCTTGGTGTATCCAGAACCCACATAAAAGTGAAGGAGAAAAATGACCACACAAAGTTGTTCTTTGACCTCCATATGTATCCAGTGGTATGCTCATGTATGCATGCACACACACACAAACTACACACACATATAATTAAATTCTTAAAAAAAAAAAAAAAGAAAGAAAGAAAAAAAAAAAAAGACAGCATTCAAACCAAAAGGGGCCATGGAACTGACTACCGTTCTTGAGTACAAGAACAGGCAGGTCTGTCTAGGAAGCAGATCAAATGTCTCCTCAAGAGGAAGCTGGGTTCCTGGGTTTGTTCTATTGCTAGGCACACTAACCTCCTGGATTCTCCAAGATGGCAAGACAACCTAAGGGCCAGCAGCAGCATTGAGGCCATCCATCAGCTTCCAGATGCCCAGTGACCAACCCTGCTAACAGCACCCCACCTCTTTCCCATGCCGAACTCAAGTACACAGCCTTTCCAACCCAGCTAAAAGCATCTATCCTCCCAAATATCTCTCTCCAGTGTCAGGACATACGTGTGTATCTCTCTCCCAGTCTAACCCTCCTGACTCCACCACTTCCCCTCAGTTTCTTCTCTTGTTCATTCTCTTAGCCTTCCATGAAATTTCCCTTTGGCTTACATTGTCCAACATTTACTTATGTCGAGGGCAGCCACTACATCTTGAGAGACAGAAAAGCAACAGCTAAGACAGTAGTTGCACCCATCAGATGGTCCCACCCTCATCCCCACCCAGGAAAGGCCCAGGCAAGGTGAGACACACACACACACACACACACACACACACACACACACGCCTAGTGAGTCAGGAGGCACCTGTAGTGGGTAGCCGTTCCAGCTTTGACCTGGAAGTACCATCCACTTTGAGGCACCTGTAAGGCAGAGCCGAGAGAGGATCCTGAAGACCCAAGATCCAGATGGGCTGGCTCTCTTGGTTCCTGGATCCTGGACTCTGGAGGTAGACAGAGCAGAGTTCTCCAGAGAACATCGCTGGACTGTGCTACACCTTTCCCAGACCCTGTAACCTACCCCTTCACTTGTAAGTTACCCCACAATATAAACCTCCCTTTTAACTACGTGGAGTGGCCTTAGTATTTAAACCAATAGGCGCCCATTTGGACTGCCCAGAGGAAGCTGGAGGAACAAATAGCAGCTCCTTCCTGGAGGACACAATCAGGACTTATGAGAGATCCACAGAAACATCACTACAGCAGGGTCTGACTAAAGGATTCCAGAAGCCAAGAGCAGGACCAGAGATTCTACTCTCCAGTGCACTGAAGCTGGGGGCCTCAGACAGGTCTATGACATCAGCTTTTCTAGACACTGTGTCCGCAGGATGAACCATTCATCTGTCTCCTGTGAAATGGGGTGAGTGGAGCACCCTGGGAATCTAGAATTGTTATTGGGTATCTTTCTAGCTATGGGTGTGTCCCTTCTCAGAAGGGCAACTGAGGCTCAGAAAAGACACATGCTGAGTCCTCAGAAGGCAAGATCACCCAAACCCTCCCAGCTCCAACTGAACAACCAGGTAACTTACAAGGCTACAAGCTTGACTTAGAGAGTAGGAGTGAGGTGGAGATGGAGGAGACAGGCTGGAGCAGGAGAGAGGTGGAGATGGTGGGCTGGAGCAGGGGGCCAAAGCCTCTTAGGAAAGAGCTGTTGTGCGCTGTCCTCAACTCAGCAATGACTCCTTCCCGAGAGGCTTTCCTAAACCCACTCATTCTAACAGCCACTCCAGACAGCCCCACACGGCTCAGAGCCTTGGAATGACAAATCTAGCCCAAGTTCTTGCCACTCTCCAGCTGTGTGACCTCTGGGAAGTTACTTAACCTCTCAGAAATTCAGTTTCAAGAGGCTGAGTCAAAAAGATCTTGACTTCAAGACCTGCCTGGTCACAGAGTGAGACCTTGTCTCCAAAAAAAAACAAAAACACAAAAAAGAACTTTTTTTTCTTCATCTGTAAAACAAGAAAAATTACCTGCTTTAGTGGCAGAATAAAGCCAGCCAATAAATGCAGCCATCTAATCATTGAGAAAAGTACTATGTCCCCTCCCTATGCCAACAACTCCATCACTGGAAATAAAGAAGCCCCGCCCCACCCTGCCCCGCCCCGCCCCGCCCACCATACCACTCTTGACATGGAGTCAATATGGATAAGTTGTCTGGGTGAGTCCCAGCCCCTGTCAAGCAATGGCCCTTCTGTTTCCTTAAGAAATCGAATGAACGGGCCTAATTGATGCAGGGAGAGGACCGCTCACACCCCAGCTTCCCCATCAGGCTCGTCAGTGGGAAAGCGCCTGTCTAACCTGGTGCTCCACCAGTCACAGGGAAAGCTGAAGCACAGAGAGGTGGTACCCATGTAGAAAGAACAACAGGAGAATGTTACACAGCAAATGGGTGTGGGATGGGGACTGGACCAGGAGCTTCAGGTGGGCCCTGCAGGGCCAGCACAGGCCCCACCACACACACTAATATACACCTCAGAGTGTCCGCAAGCTTCCAGCTTCCAGGGCAGATGGTTACGGAATGGGGAGAAGAGGTGAGGGAACAGCACACTGCAGCTGACCCTCAGCAGGTGCTGGAGCGCGGAGAAGTGTGGGGTGGAGATGTGTGTGTAAAGGCATGTGCACAAGGCACAGAGCTGGAGTGGAGGTGTGAAGGTCAGAAGACAGCTTTCGGAAGTCACTTCTCACTTTCCATCTTGTTTTGAGGCAGGGTCTCTCCCTCCGCTTTCTGCCATTTCTCCTCAGACTTCAAGCTAGCTACCCCTCCAGTTCCCGTGCACGTCTGCAGCCACCTCCCAGCTCACACTACTGCAGACGGCTTTTTACACGGGCGCCGGGATCCAGACTGAGCGGCCACGCTTGTGCAGCAAGTGCTCTCATCCACTGAACCACTTTTTCCAGCCAGAAACCTAGATTTCTGTACAAACTTTACTGAACTTGTAAGTGTTACACTTTAATTCCAAACAAATTTTAATTCCAAGCAGCTACCAAAAAAAAAGACAGAAAGACAGAAAGAAAGAAAGAAAGAAAGAAAGAAAGAAAGAAAGAAAGAAAGAAAGAAAGAAAGAAGAAAGAAAGAAAGAAAGAAGGAAATGAAGAAAAAAAGAAGGAAGGGAGGGAGGGAGAGAGGGAGAGAGAGAAAGAAAGAAAGAAAGAAAGAAAGAAAGAAAGAAAGAAAGAAAGAAAGAAAGAAAGAAAGAAGGAAAAAGAGAGAAGAAGAAGAAGAAAGAAACACAACTCTGGTGCTGCGTGTGCTTCTCAGGTTACCAGTCCACAGCCTCCATCCAGGATTTCAGTGCAGGGCCTGAGGATGAGTTCCTGGCAGTGAGTCAAAATGGCATGAGCAGTGCTTGGAAAGTATCTTTCCCCATAAATCAGCGTCTTGGCCAGTGGTTCAGATTCTACCATTAGCTGTTCATTCCATTGCAACAAAACCGTGCTCTCCTTGGGCATTCTTTTAAAAAGAGGACTTCAAGAGTTTGTTATGAATGTCTTTGTCTGGAGGAGAGACAAAATAATAATAATAATAATAATAATAATAATAATAATAATTAGCAATAACTCAACTATACTGAGCAATTCCAGCACTCAAGTCTGCAGTATGCAACAGACCACAAAGGCTCTGCAAGAGTGCAGAAAAGTATGCAGCTTAGGCAAGAGGCTGTGCCATCCCCCAGCACATGCCCCGGACAGGGATAAACTCTTGGTGTCTGTCCAGCGAGAAGTGTCCTTCACATCTGCCACCTCAGAGTAAGTCCTGCATCTTCCAGCGGCAAAACTCTCTGCTGCCAAATGGCTGGGCATGGCCACTGCTCTGGGGGTGGAGGGGTGAGAAGAGAGGCAGGGCAAAGTTTGCCTTGATATTTTTTCCCTAAAATGCTGATCTTAGGTCTAGACAAAAGAAAAGATGCTGCTAAAATTACTATGAGCCTTACCCAAAAGGCATCTGGTTACACCTGACTCTAGACCAGTGCTTGTGGAAGTTCCTGTTCTTGCTGGCCCCTGGCTTCTAGAGTAGGGCTACAAAGGGAGCCTGCAAGACATGGCACAGTAAGAGAGAAGCTCAGGCCACGTGGGATTTCCCAGGAAGCAAATATAGGCAGGATGAGTACCACAGGGGGCCCCCAAACAGAAAGTCACAGGGACCCACATGCACATTAGCCCAAAAAAGAGAGGTGGGTAGATCCCGCTCTGAACAATTCTCAGCAGAGCTGAGACCCTGGAGGGAGAAGAAAGTAAGGCGGAGTTCGAGAAAAAGGAAAAATCAGTGAGAAACGAGAGCCCACCATGCTATGGCTCTGCATCAGGGGCTTCATGCAGCCCACTTGTCTGTCACCTGACGCTATCAAGTGCTAGCAGGTGTAGTTAGTTATCTACAGCTCAGCAGTGATGAGTTTGGTGCCCAGAGAGGTTCAAACACCAGTCCAGGGTCACTCAGGTAGATAGATACCAGATCTTCTGTGTACCTGTCTCAGTCAGTTCCCAAGCTCTTAGCACCGACATGGTGGCCTTTCTGAGTTCATCAAATGTGCCAAGCCCTTCTTACCACGTAAGATTCGGACCATCACCACCACAGTCTCACCCCACACCAGGTCACTATCATCACCTCCTTACTCCTACCTTAGCCAAAGGTCCACCACACCTTTTCTCGAAGCTTCGATTCATTTGAAATCCAATCTGGTATTCCAGTGTGCTCGTGTCTAACTGAACTTGAGCATAACATCACAGTCACAGCCTAATGTTCAGAGGCAAGGCTACATACACAAGCCACCTGAGGAACTAATGAGAACTCAGACTCCATTTACATAGTGGCTAACAACCACCGACAACTCCAGCTAAAGGGATCTCACCCCTCTTCTGGCCTCCTTAGATGCCTGCACTCACACAGACATATACATACACATAAACAAAAACTTAAATAAACAAGTAGTTCTCGGTCACTAGTCACAACAGCCATATGTAGCCAGTGTCCACTCTGCTGAATAGCACACAAGGACACATTCCCATACTGTGGAAGTTCTGCTGGACAACACTAATCTAGACCTAGAGCAGACACTGTTGCCAGTCATAGACTCACATACACACACCAGTTTCTGGTCTTTCAGTACTGTGCTGGGCTCACAGAGGGCCCTCAAGAAATGCTGAATAAAAGTGAGGGATGGAAAGGAGAGATAAATGGAGAGCTGGAGGAGAGACAGATGGAACGACAGATGAACAGACAGACTGATGGATAAAATCATGATGAGCAGGTGGACAAATGTATGTTCGGATGGATGGATGGATGGATGGATGGATGGATGGATCTGGATCAGAATCTCCAGCACCTTATGTTAATATTCTGAATCGCCCCCTTGAAATCCCGCCCCTTGGTTCTGCCCTGTCCTGATGTAAAAGCTTCATTTAAGGAAAAACTCGGCCCCTTCTTCTCTCTTTCGCTTTCCTCTCAGGAGGTGAGCACCCTTGAACCCCCTCTCTCTTCCTCCCTCTCCTTTCTGTCTTCTCCTATCTTTCTCTTTAGCCCTCATTATAATAAACCATTTCTGCACATGGATGCAGCCTCTGGGTTGTGAATGTCCAGCGGTCACTGCCCACATCGTGCTTGCAGGGCATGCCTGTCACCCGCCTGCGCATCTGCCATCAACCACGGCATGTAAGCACGGTCCCCTCCATGTGTGGGATACCCTGGCCCAGCCAGCTGGGAGTTTCCCATGTGCACATGATTCATAACACCTTAACTTTCAGAGATCATGCACCCACACGTAGAAAACCTTACCTAACTGTTCTATCATAACCCTCTGCTCAATCCAGCTGCCCCTGCCCCGGACATGAGCAGCTGAGGACCGTCCCACAAGGCCCTGTAATCATGCCTTGCTGGTCTAAGAAGGATCCGTGTTGGAAGAGAAGTATCAATTCTAAAATACCTCCACTATTGTGAGTTCTTAGAGCCCAGCAGACAAGCGCTGACACTCTGACTTCAATAGCTTCAGTTCTGAAAGCCTTGAAGACATTTCCTTCCAACTAAGTAACCCAAATAAATGTAGCGTTTTTTTTTTT
Source organism: Onychomys torridus (assembly GCF_903995425.1). Classification (NCBI taxonomy): domain Eukaryota; kingdom Metazoa; phylum Chordata; class Mammalia; order Rodentia; family Cricetidae; genus Onychomys; species Onychomys torridus. Next base: position 15,280,740 of record NC_050447.1, read on the forward strand.
TTATAAAGAGAAATAATTAAAGAGCAGATGGTGTTGCTTACTTTGAAATGTTTGCTCTAAAATAGATTTATGTGCACCTTGGTTGGAGTTCATCCCCCTCTGCATCCATGTGTCAGGAAAGGAGATCAGCTTGCTAATTACCTGGCTGTCTTTTCCCTACAAGATCCCAATTTAAGAATCTCGTTCCATTCTAAGAAAATTAATTCAAAATGCCAAATAATTTAAAAATGTATTAAGATTCCCCTTAGACCAGAATGCAAAAAGGAGTTTTCATCTGTCTGCTAAAAATCACCTTGGGTAGTAAGATTGAAGTTTAGCTCTTAAGACTTGATCCCCCAAACTGGGCTTGCGGCACAGCTATTGGTTCCATATGTCCACAGAATGTTTCATTTAAAGTATATGTGCTTTTAAATTGGTCTCTGACCATTTTTCTGCTATGTGTCTCTAAGCACTCCACACATTTTCCCAACCCTTGGAGCCTTGTTCTCCTCGGAAGCTAGCCTCTTTTATTTGCATTGGAGGTAACCTATTTCCAGCATGCCAAAATCTGTTCATTTTCAAAGCCACTTTTGGAGATTTTATAGCCTAGAATGGAATAAAATTTAAATTTAATAAAATTTGAGACCTGAACCAAAAAAAAAGAGAAGAAAAGAAAGAGAAATGAACCGGTTTAAAAACCAGCTACTCAGACATTGAGGAAAATACCTGAGAAAAACCCCACGGGGCGGAGACCATGGTTAGCCTGCCAAATGTCATTTGGGGCTGGCTTCAGAAGAGAACCAGAGCTGAGGATGCAATGCAATTATTTAAATCCAGAAAGAAAAATGTTTGCTCCCAAATTTGGCAGCAAATGACAGCCTCTCATTCCAACTGCCTCTATGCATGGGTGAGGAAGCTTCCTGCCCAGGAGTCACTTAGGACAGAAGTCACACTAGCTGAGCTTTGCACTATCAAAGGTCCTGGTTTTTATTTGTTTGTTTGTTTAATCACATGAACTGGAGTTGCAATCAAAGCCTCTGTAAGGTAGCAAGTTACACTTTCTTTAAATCGCAGGTTAGAACATGAGATTTTTCTCTTTGTTTCTCCATCACTGCCTTTGTCCCTGGCTGGCAGCCCCCTCCTCTGGCCCTGTAGCTCACTCACTTTCTTCCTCCCCTTAGCTTGGTTCTGGGTGTGAAGGCCCTGGGCTGTCACTCCGGCCTTTCATGGGTCCAGGGAAAGAAGCCACGCTGATGCCACAGGCCTCCGGGGTATTTACTGCCAACCCCCCCAGCCCCATCCCTCTGCAGTATCGGAAGGGGCCCTCAGGCCAAGGGGTTTGTATCCCAGTTCTCACTGGGTTTGTCTGCACCACCACCACCAGCACCACCACCAGCAGCACCACCACCACCACCACCACCACCACCACCCCGTGGCTTGGTTGTCTCCATGACTCTTGTCCTGCTGTAAGGCAGAGCTGCAGAAATTAGGAGGTGGAAAGAAGGTACTCTCCAGCAACTGACTGGCTCCCCACAGGAACATGGGCAGAAACTCCAGGGTGAAGGGGTTGAGGACAGCTCCCAACTCCTAAGGCTGCTCTGAGATTACAGGTATGTTGGACCTTAGGGTCAGCTCATTTGCCTACATCTCTCCCACAGGAATCTTTTTTCCCCCTAGTGTTGATTATCAACTGTGTTTTCAATGCTAGGCAAGCGCTCTACCCCTGGGCTGCATCCCAGCCACTTGCAGGAAATTTTGAAGATTAGTCAGGGCCAGAAAGGATGCAGCTCCATTATCCTTCTTCCTGAGAATGAATACCCCACTGTAAGGCCCCAGGGGGGGTCAGCCCCAGGTGTCCTTGGTGACAACTGAGCTTTCCGGCACTTTGTACTCCCAGCTTCCCTTGTCCCAGCCCTCAGGCCTGCTCTCTTTCTCATAATCCATGCCTTTTCTTTTCCAGGATAAGCCTTGTCCTCCAGAAACCTTCCCTGGGCAGAGTCCATAGCAAGGCTGCTTGCTGCAAGCTGGTAACCTACTCCACCTCACAGAGACACTAACGTATCCATTGAACAGATCAAAACACCAAGGCTCACACTGGTGAGATGGCTTGCCTGGCTAGGGGCCAGCCAAAGCCAGGACTGAAATGCTTTTGTACATGCTTGCATGGCTGACTCTGGGGACCCTCCATCAGCAAGGCCTGGTTCTGGGTGTGGCCCAGGGGACCCTGAGACATCTCTACTCTCTCTTCAGGCCATCCTGGTGACTAATGACTCTGGGCAAGACCATGCAGGGGACAGGAATCCTGGGATTGACCTTGAACTTAAGCGGCTGCAAGCTCTGAGCGGGTTACTAACAAACCAGGAGTAACCCGAGCCAGCCCTTAGATGGAAGCATGGGAGGCTGGCCGGCCTGCTGGCGCTGGCATCCCCAGCGGATGCCAGCCTCCCTTCTCCATTTCACCAGCCTCTGTTCTGCACGGCCCTTTCTCTGCAGCAACAAAGCCACTGAGCTCATCAAGCGCTGAGAAAGGGCCAGACACTGCGCTAACTACTTTACACACAGTGTCTGGTTTAATCTCCAGCACAGAGCAAAAGCAGAGGAGTTTATCCTGCATTCCAGGCGAGGAAACTGAGGCAGCTGTGGCTCTCATGACAGATCTCTGATCCAGGTTCTGGAACAAGACCTGTGTCTTACCATTGCCCTGTCTGGCCATTGGGGTAGGGAATTCCTAAGTGAGAGTACAGGAGACCTAACGTCTCAACATGCTCTGTGGCACATGAGGAGAGGTTGTGACTTGTTAGGATTATAAAGAGAAAGAGGGGACATTGAGGACAGAGGAGGGTTATCTGCAAGTCTGTTCATGTTTGAAGAAGTTTCACATATATCTAAACATAGAATGTTTGTACTCACCCAAACGCAGCTCCTGAACATACAGCAGCCTTTATTTGAAACTTTATGAATGCTAAAATATTCAAACTCCAAAGGCTCAAGCCGGGAAGTGGTAGCACACACCTTTAATCCCAGCACTCCGGAGGCAGAGGCAGGTGGATCCTCTGGTATACAAAATGAGTTCCAGGACAGCCAGAGCTGTTACAATGAGAAACCCTGTCTCTAAAACAAACAAGCGGTTCCCCCATTGTGCTGTAAGCCTGTATTTAAGACCTCCTCCCTCCTTCAATAAACGGCATTCAACATTCAAAAGAAGAAGAAGAAGAAGAAGAAGAAGAAGAAGAAGAAGAAGAAGAAGAAGAAGAAGAAGAAGAAGAAGAAGAAGAAGAAGAAGTAGAAGAAGAAGAAGTAGAAGAAGAAGAGGAGGAGGGGATCAAGAACATGATGGGGAAACCCACAGAGACAGCTGACCGGTCCTAGTTGGAGCTCACTGACTCTGGACTGACAGCTCAGGAACCTGCATGGGACCGAACTAGGCCCGCTGAATGTGGGTGACAGCTATGTGAATCGATCTGTCTGTGGGGTCCCTGGCAGCAGGGCTAGGACTTATCCCAGGTGCATGAACTGACTTTCCGGAGCCCATTCCCTGTGGAGGGATACCTTGCTCAGCCTTGATACAGTGGGGAGGGGCTAGGCTCTCCTTCAACTTAGTATGCTAAACTTTGTTGACTACCATGGGAGGCCTTACCCACTCTGAGGAGTGAATGGGGGTAGAGTGGGAGGGAGGTGAGGAGGCGGGAGAAGGGGAGGGAGGGGGAACTAGGGTTGGTATATAAAATGGAAAAAATTTTAATGAATAAATATATTTACTTTAAAAAAAAAAAAAAAGCAAAATAATCCAAAAGGCTCACTAGGTCTGAAGGCTGAGGCAAGAAGTTCACAAGTTCAAGGCCAGCCTGACAAATTAGTAAGATTCTGTCTCAAAAATTACAAAACTATAGAGGAGCAGATGTACCTCCATGTTAGAACACTTGCCTGACAAATATGAGCTCAATCCTCAGTACTAAAAACAAAATAAAATTTAAATTTAAAAGGTTAATTTGCACATCCAGGCCTGAGAATTGTCAGTTTCAAACTGGGACAGAAAATCTCAAGTTCAGATTCTTCTCTGTCAAGCTCAGAAACCTGTACATCACAAATGACTACAACCCTGAGGTCACAAGCTGCCTGGCCTCCAGCAGACCTGGCCATGGGGATGACCAACTGAAGCTCATGGAGGTGAAGGACACATCTCCCTGCTCCTCAGGTAACAAGTGGCAGAGCCAGGTTTGGAACCCAGGGCTCCACAGTTCTCCCCACCCACTTCTAACTTCCAGGCACACCATCCAGGATGACGCCCCGCAGCTGGATGCTCGCGGGCCAAGGGGATAACAAAGACTCTACACAGCTCTCCAGGGATGCAGAGGTTCAGGCAAACAGGGCGATGGACTGAGTGCTGGATGCCTGGGCTACACCCAGGCCAGGGCATAAACCAGGGCAAGGCACTTCCCTTCTGGAACCATTCCAAAACTCCCATCCAAGGTCCCTGTGGAGCTTCCCCAGGTCTCCCCCAGAGAGGAAATCCGATCCTTTTGCTTTCTCTTCTGGGACCCCATCTCCCTGCCAGATGTCAAGCTGCCTGGTCACCAGCTTTGTCCAGGGTGCCCTATAACAGAGGCCTTGGGATCAGTTGGTAGACACACCCCCCAGCCCCCAGCCCAAGTATAGCTGCCCTCCTCAATGACGGGAAAGAAACTCCTGGACGGTTCTTAAGGCTCGAAATAAAGTTTAAATATTACTTGGAAATGACTAAACAAATCAAATCACTGTTAAGTGGATGTCGTGGGCTTCCTCTAGACAATACGTTTAATGAAGATTATTGCCCTCCTGGTTATGGTCTGAGATTTGCATTTTATTATCAGAGAACCACTTATGCATTACTCTAGGATTTTCATTAGGTAAATAAATTTTTATGTGGATTTCATTATACTCCCTTGGCTGAAATTCTGATCACTTAACAGCAAGAATGCTGTTCCAACATCCTGTCAGTCAGGATGTCGCCATTTCCTTGCGATGCTAAAAAGTACTTTTTAAAAAACCTGGTGTCGATGGGGAAGGGAAAAGCAGGGTCAGAACTCTGGGTGGATTTCATCCCCAGTTCCTTTGCTGAAACACGCCCTAGAAAGGAATTCCATGTTTCAAAACACGTGTGTCCTTTTGCACATACACTGTGTGAGGTTTATATGAATCGTACAGGGTTTCTATACTTTGGCCACGTGGAGGTAAATGGATTCAACAGCTCCAGGACCAGAGAGACTGAGGTACAGGCTAGAACTGGAGAGGCAGAGTTGAAAGAGACACACATGGGAAGATTCAGGAAGGAAGACAGTAGAGGGAAGCATTCCTGGAACCTCAGCCATCAGCAGGAAAAAAAAAATCATTTCTAAGAAGTCTAATACAAAGCAATTAAGCTAATTGGAATCTAGCCTGTACAGGGCGCCTCCGGAAACTGGAGACCAAGGGACTCTCCTTGCTGGAAACTCACACCTCAGTATGAATGAGTGAGGGATGGAATGAATGAAGCAGCTTGTCACAGACCCTCACCTCCAGACCCAATCTCACCAGCCCTGTGAGAAGACACAGTGGTCCTGGATGGCCCTTTCCTATTGACTGTCAGGATTTCACAGGAACTTGCTAACATACGGGGGAGGGAGGAACCCTACTTCTTTTGTTTGTTTGGTTTTTGTTGTTGTTTGTTTTATTTTTGGGGTACAGCCCCCCCAGACAGGGTTTCTCTGTGTAGCTTTGGTGCCTGTCCTGGATCTCACTATATAGACCAGGCTGTCCTTGAACTCACAGAGATCCATGGCATTCGCCACCACCACCACCACCACCACCACCACCACCACCACCACCCACCCCCGGCCGGGACCCTACTTCTTATTAAAAGGGCTATCCCATGCCACAGACTGGGCTGGACCCTGTTTATTATCACATCTCTCTTTGGTCAGCCCAAAGGACCCAAATGGACCCTTCGAGAAAGCTTCACTGAAAGCACATCACAGGGCAAACTCCAAAGTGGCCCAGGGCAATACAGGAGAGCCCACGCAAGAATTGCTCAGGAGAAAGAAAGTGTCAGGCTCCACACCCTGACAGCAGCACCTCAACATCCTGCCCAGCACTAGGACTGGGGTGCGGTGGGGTCCCTCGTAACCTGTTTGATTTGGAGGAGGCCGTTATCCTCGCCAGCACTCAGATTCTTGTCTGTAATACTAACGGCAGTAACCACATTGCCTCACAGGGTTGGGACAGCTAAAAACCGACTTGAACCAACAGTGTATAAAAATGAGGTCAGGGATGTTGAAGATATCCTGGGATCACCACTGGATGCAGTCTATGACCATCAGCCCACAGCACTTCCTACAGCTGCTTTAGCTATCAACAGTGTCCCAAACATACCAAAGGTACCTGGACTCCAACCTCAAGCATCTTCAGAACACAAAACCCTCCTGATCTCCACCCAAGAGTAGACATCTGGGACTCTCCAGTAGAAAGACCTTTGGGGTTTTTAGAGCTGATTTTGTTTGTTTGTTTACTGAAAACACAGCCTCACCATGTAGCCCAGGCTAGTCTTTAACTCTCAGTCCTCCAGCCGTGGTCCTTCCTGTGCCGGGACTGTTGGCCTGTGCCACATGTTCCGCTCTTCTAAGATCTTTGAGAAACAGTAGGGAAGAAAATGAGGCTAATGAGAAATGAAGGTGTCCAATAGGAGGGCCCCAAGGATAACAGTTTTCCTCCCGGAAGAGAGGTGTGTTTATTTTTGTTTATATTTGTGTGTATGTTCCCATCTGCAACTGAGTAAATATAGCAACTTTTTTTTAAGGAGATAGGGTCTCACTATTTTGCCCAGGCTGGTCTTATACTCGTAAACTCAAACAGCTCTCCAAGGAGCTGGGACTATAAAAATGGGCCAGTGTGCCCAGTTCCACACCAACATTTCAGTTTTTCTCATGGACGGGAGGGGGGGGAGGCGGGACACGTGCAACTGTTTCTGCTTTCCAGCTGCCTTGTGACCTGATGAATCACTCCTCTTATCATTCCTTACAGTGGCCTGTACCTGCCACCCAGCCACCCAGCCACCCAGCCACCCAGCCACCCAGCCACCCAGCCACCCAGCCACCCAGCCACCCAGCCTCAAACACTTGTCCTCCGCAGCTTGTCCACTATGTAAACACCCTGTGCTTAGTGTCCTTATCACGCTTATTGTGCCCCACCCCTAACAACAACCAGAGCTGCTGTGGTCCCAGGAACCTGTGACATCTTTCACCATGGTACCAAAAGCCTGGTTCAAAGTACTGGGCAGACAGACAGAAGTCAACTTCAAATCCTTCCTCTCCTTCACCAGCCCAGTCTCTTTTCCACACTCCTCCGCAAGTCATAAGTCTTGACTACTAAAAGTGCTCTGTGGACAGAGGCATGTGAGCCTTGTGGACAACTCTCTCCAAAGGCGATGGAGAACACATCCCTATAGACCCCCTCACATGAGGCTCAGCCATTACCACTCAGAAGCTCACTTGTCCCCAAATACCTACTGTTGACTACGGTAACCACCTACGTGAATAGACCGTTTGTTGCAAGAACATAATATTTTCCTTGGCTTTTTAGGCACCAATCTGGCAAATGAGCATTTCCCCACCTAACTTTCTAATGGCTTTATGTGAGTAGTTAATTAGAATTACACACACGTTTATAAAAGTTTAAATAAAGCATAGTTCGAGTTGGTGAAAATATATGTAATTACTCACACTGACACTTCCCACCAAAAAGAAAGGCAACATAAGCAAGGCCCCGGAAGGGCCAGCGGGTGGAGGAAGCCTCTGCCAGCTCCAACAGTTCCACCTTGGGGGACAGAGCCTGAAGCCGCACCACCAAGGCGCTTGCTGCTAATGCTGCAGCCAACACATTCGGAAAGGGCGCTGGGTAGACACTGGGCTGCTGCAGTGGCCCTGTGCAGACACACACAAAAAGGCCCTTCTCGGGCCCCAGCCAGCCATGGAGGAGAGGCCTGGAGACCAGTAGAGCCCCTTCCTACACCCAGGGAGACCCCTCCTAGCTAAGCTAAGCAGAGATTTGAGCAGCCAGAGGACACAAACACCAAGGGGTTTGCAGCAGGACTGCTGTCTTCAAGGCCCTTCCCCTCTGGGTTTCCTCAGCTGACCTAGATCCTTCCCTGCCATCCACTTCTGTTCCACTCACTCTCGTGGCCATTTCTCCCTCCCCTCCCAAGTTTCAATAAGGTGGTTGCGTCCACATCCTGTGGGTGTGCCCAGATCCACTTTAACTTCCTACAGTGAGCGGCTGGATAGTTCCCGCTAGGAATTCCTGGCAGCTACCAGATGACTTGCCTTGGACAAAGAGGTCTCAGTAGTTCCCATCACCTTTGTGCTGTCTAGAAAACCCTGCTGGCTCCTGGGCCAGCCTCCCTACTCAGTAGCAGATGACCAAGATGCTTTCCTGGCACCGGGAGGGCTGATAACACCGTGGGAAGAGTGGTCCTGGGGCAAAGTGACCCAGCCATTGTGGGCAAGGGTGAGATCCTGAGGCTGGTCCATCTGTGCTGCCCGCAGGCTGCAGCCATAGACCTGCCAACTGAGCACCCTCAGAGCTCCCGTCTCTCACCACTGCATGCCCTGAGACAGGGTGGACTTTCCCCATTGGCCCTCGACTGCAGCTGTAAAGAGCCAATAGGTCCAGAGGCTCCTGGGGACTCTCCTTCCTCACAGAACAAGAACAGAAGAAAACTTGGGCCCTAAGGGACCGGGACCCAGCAGATAAGGCAGGGCACTGAGAAGGGCCTGGTAAACACAGGCTCCTCTGCTCAGGGAAGATTTGAAAATGCCATGACATGCCTGGCACTTCTGGGTCTTTTCTCCTCGCCTCTGAGCAGTCCTGAAGCCCAGGGACTCGATCCAGATGGAGCTAAGAGGCTTGCAAGGGAGGAACCGCAAGCAAGTAAAACAAATCAATTCTGCTGAGACTAGCTCATCTGGAGAGAGAGAGAGAGAGAGAGAGAGAGAGAGAGAGAGAGAGAGAGAGAGAGAGACAGCAGTGACCCTACCATGTCCAGGCGAGCAAGGTGCTCCAAAAAGCCTTGCTGTGTGACCTTGCACCTAAGCAGGAAGGCTGACTCCAAAAGGCTGGGAAGAGGTCTGCCAGTCTAGGAAGGAAGCAAGTGTGTTCCTGATGAAGGAAAGGCACACAGAGGAAAGAAAGGACTGAGGGGGGGTTGGAGCAGAGCATGGGGCGCTGAAGTGGTGTTCTAGAACTTTACATGCAAAAGGTACAAGCATTTATAGTCCTTCTGGAACCTTCTCACTCAGCCTTCCCACCTCCTTCTTGCTTGCTGACCCAACAAAGATTTTGTTTAGATGTCCTCAGAGGCCACTAACTCCAAGGAGTGATGCTCCATCACTTGGCCTGTGGCTGGACTGGGTATCAGGGGATATCATTCTCATCAACAAGACACAAAGGAGGGACTGTGGGGTCATTTAGAAGACGCAACCCTCATCCTCTAAAGACACACCTTTGTCGGGGAATTTCTCTCCCCTGGTCTGGGACACAAACATGTAGGGTGTGGTCTCTGGTACAACAGCAGACATTTCCCTAGGAGTCAAATCTGAGCACAAAGGCCAGTGTGTTGAGCAGAACAGAACGGAACCATGAAAAACACCTGGGTCTAGGCTGGCTGAACTAAGTAGTACTCCACAGCTACACCCCTCCAGGTCTCTCCACCATTATTTCCAACAGCCTCTTATTCGTGAGTTGCTCTGAATCTGAGTTACTGGCTTGGCTGCCTAAAGCATCCTGCCTGAATGGTACCACTCCTGTTGGTCAGCCAGTTCCCCCAGCAGCTGGCTCTGTCCCTCTCCTGAGGATCTTTCAGCTTCTCTGCACTTTAGAGCCCTTAGATGGGGGGAGAAATGTTATCCAGAGCAAAGTACTGGTCATCGACGCAGGGTGGAAAGGAGACTTCAGCTTAACACCTCCAAAAGGGCTTGACTCCAGGCTCATGCCCAACAGGAGAGGTAAAAGCTCATAATGGAACTTTCTTGGCAGGTTTCACATTTAACATTCCTGGCATCTGGAGAAACTGAAAACATGGAACAAGGGTTGAGAGGGCAAACGCCAGAGTCAGGAAACCTGGGTTCAAATCTTAACACTTCCATCTACTTACTAGTTACATGACCTCAGTGTCCTCATCCATCAAACCAGGAGGCTGCTACTTAGAGCTGTTGGGAGGACAGCAGCCGACCATGGTATACAGAGCCCAGAGCCCAGACTAAGCGGTCTTCCAACCGGGGCTGTCCAGTGAATAAAAAGGTCCACCGAGACCACAGAAACTACTTCCTTGAGGTGATGGCAGACCCCTCCACCATCAGGAGGTGCAGGGTGGTGAGCAGTGTTCACTTCACGGCTTCCTTTTCAGAAAGTGGAGGTTCCAAAAAGCAGCCAGGATCCAAGGGCCCAGGATGCTCCTCCAGCTTCCTTCCTTGTCAAGCCATCTCTTAACGGGACGGAACTATTTCGGGTCCACTCAGTACAAGCAGATTTCAAGTTTCTTTAGAATCGGCTAAAAGAGCATCCCAGCTAAGCCAGCTGACCCATCCAGATTATGCCGCTTGAGTCTAATGCACAGATTGAGATTATGAAATGATCTAAAATGAGCCACTAAGGAAAAGGCCAAGAATGTTTTAGAAAAGGGAAGCCACTGGGAATGAGGATATGGCCTCTCACAGTGTCTTTTTCTCCAGATCTCCTCTCTTCCATGCACTGTTTTCAGGAGGTCCCTGAGCTCACAGGCACAGGGGCAGAACCAAGGGGACAGGAGCCCAAAGAAAGACAAAGGATTCGGCCACCAAAGGCAAGAGCAGATGTGAAGCGACTCAGTGTATGAGGGTGCTTGTCACCCACCACACCTATTGACCTCAGTTCAATCCCAGGAGCCTGTGTAGTAGAAAGAGAAAACTGATTCCTACAGACTGTCTTCTGGTCTCCACAGACTCACACATGTGCACATGCACACACATGCACATATAGATAAATAAATAAACAGATTTAAAAAAAAAAAGGCAAACCAAAAAACCCCAAGTTCCACAAGAAACTTCCACAGAGGAAAAAAACAAATCCATTACTTGGGCAGGATCCTGCAGTCCAAAAGCAGCCATGCCCTCCCGGTGGTACCCTCCACAAGCCTCAGCTCTTGCCAGGCAGAAAAGTGGGCCTGGAAATCCCAGGTCCACCCATTAGGTACTAGAAAAGGAAGCCAGAATATGAGTTTTGTTGTGATACTTCTGGCTTTTCCCATACCGGTTTCTTTCTTTCAAAGACAGTGCAGGAGCTGGAGAAATGGTTCAGTGGTTTAGAGCACCTGTGCTCTTGTAAAGGATGGGGTTCGATTCCCAGCATCCACATGATGGCTCCCAGTCATCCATAACTCCAGTTCCAGAGTATCCAACATCCTCTTCTGGATTCTGTGGGCACCAGGCACATACATGGTACACATACATATGTGTAGGCAAAATACTCATACACATAAAATAAATAAATCTTAATGTATTTTTAAAAGAAAAGTGCAAGCCAGTCATAACATATCTGATATGCACCGGTAAACTGCACCTCTTCACCTACCTGCATACCTCAAAAAAAAAAAAAAAAAATTCCAAGGGCAACACTCATCCTCAGGCCTCCAGTCTACAGCCTTCATCCAAGACGGGAAGGTGCAAATCCATAATCCAAGCATGCAGGAGGCTGAGGACAGGGCTCTCAAGTTCAACTCTACCCTGGACGTAGAGTGAGGTCATTCCAAGAACTCCAAGTCAGGAAGGACCACAGGAAGAAGGGGGCTCAGATGTGCAACCTTCCGACTGGTTCAAGCGCACTGGGGTACCTAATCACTAGACCACTTTATCATCACAAGCTCCGCCCATACGCAACACCCACAAGCCCAGGACTCCAGCCAAGGAAACCACCCTGGGCACCTCAGAGAAACCCAAAGCACTGGAGGCTTTTTTGTTTTGTTTTGGTCTGGTTTTTCAGGAGTCTAAACTTCATCCCCAAACAGGATACATTTACATGTGGGAAGAAAGGCCTGCGCATGCACCAAGGACGCAGACCCAGGTATTTATACAGTTTCATAAACTGTGAATGATTATTCTGTTTCATAAGAACAATCACTATGCAAATGAAACCTCCAGCTAATACAAACAGGGCTGTTAAACTCACTTGCCAATGTTTATGAAAAGAAACCCAGCCTGGCCCTGACCAAGCATGCTAAGAAAATGTTTAATCACAAGACACATTTGAGTGAGGAAATTAGGCAAATAAGAAAAGATGGCCTGACTTCACTCCCAGAGCCCCTTCCCACCTCCCAATCCTCCTTTATTCAGCAAGACAATGATGGCAAAATGAAAAGGCTCCCAGAGGAAGGAAGATGTTAAGGCTCCAGGAAAAAAAAAAACAGGGCAGACTGGGAGGAGGGGGCACCCTCACAAATTTCCACAGCCCCTCAGGATTTCCCACCTATTCACACTTGCATTTGAGTGGGGTGGCAGGAAGGGCGGAGCGGACAATGTGCAGGAGACTCCTGGGCAGGACACAGGAAATTCCTGGCTGCTCCTACCCATGCCTGCTATTGAGCGCAGACCAGACCCCTGGATCCACTGCACCCCCAGGTTGGGTTCACCGCAGGGGGCACCAGGCTGGCATCAGACAGCAGACCTCAAGACAAGGCCTGAATGTAAGAGTCCCAGCCCTGGCAGGCTAATACTTGACCTTCCCACCACCTATCACAGAGCAAAGGGGCAGGCTTTTTACAGCCAGTCAGCGCATTAGGAAGGGTCCCAAAGGTGCAGAAAGCCGATACATCCTCGGCGGGCCATGCCACTGCAGCTTAGGAGTCAATAGCCTAGGTGTCAATATGGACCATAGAATGTGAGAAGGTGAGGCAAGATAACTCAGTCCAGGTGCAGGGGCATAAACCCCTGGGAGATGGCCTCCCCTTGAAACAGAGAATAGGAAATCGTGCTCCCGATGCTGTGACAGGACACTGAGACCTAAGTGCTTGGTGGTGTGCATAGCCCTTGGGACATGATCCTGCTCAGTCAAGGTTAGCTATGTGGTCTAACTTCCTCACTATACAGAAGAGGACCACAGGATGTTGACAGAGTTCCCCAGGTCACACAGGTTAGTCGCACACATAAGACAACCCTAGCTCCAGATTCTCCAATAGAGAAGGAGGGGAAGGATGGGTGGAAATTCAGCTGGTACTGCCCAGCCCTGTGGCTGCTCCCGGAAGTGCTCCGCAAGGAGACAGTGGTGGGAGGGACCTCTGCAGCCATTGCTCCCAGGGCCTGGGGGAAACCAGAGCCGTGGCCTGGCAGGGCCTCCCAGGGGCCCGGGCAGGGGCAGCTGTCCAGAACTGTCTGTCCAAGGAGGGGGCAGGGAGGCTGCCACACGGAGCTCGCCGTGTGCCAGTCCCTGGGGCCAGGCCGGCTCAGCCTGCTGGCTCCATCCAGAGCCCGCCCCAAGGGATGCTGGGGGAGGCAGCCAGGATCAGAGCCGCCGGCTGCGCATTCCCCTCCCCCAGCAACAGGGGACTAAAGTGGGTCAAGGAGGAAGGAGGGGGCCCAGGAGGGCTGGGGGAGGGGGCCGAAGAGCTCGTGAAGGCACCCAGGGGGAGGGAACCAGGGGAGGATGCCTGGAAAAGCAAAACCATGTGTGCAGTGGGCCTTGGGGGGCCAGGCAGAGCGGCTGAACGGCTGCAGAAGACTAGAGGGTTGTCAAGATCGCCTCAGAATAAACTGCGGGGCGGGGGAGGGGGCTTCATTCGGGCTCCTGCCCAGGTTGGTCCTTCCCTTTACCCCACCCCTTCGCCTTGCAGGCTCCCTCCCTAGTCTTTCTTGCCACTCCTAGAGGCCACCCTTCAGTCCGTACGGAGCAGCCGGTTGGCTCAGACTAGGAGGTGTGCCCAGCTGGGGCCCAGCTGTCCCGCCAGGAGGTGGGATCTTGGGGTAGGGAGCAAAAGTGTAGCCCAGCCCATGCTGAGCCCTAGTTCAGCAGGACTGTGGCTAGGCCAGGCCAAATCAGCCACAGCTCACCAGTGAGAAGGATTAAAGTGTGCCCCTGTCCCCCAAGGGGCATCCTTGGGGAGTCTGGTAAAAAAGGAAAGGGAGGGAGGCAGGAAATGCCGCCGAAGCCGATCCCCACCCGGGAGGGCCAGTCAGGTCCCAGGGCTCTCAGGGGAAGGACTAGAGGGACATCAGCTGGTGGTCGGCTCCCACCCATGACTGGTCCCAGCTCAGTCACCAGTCTCTCTCTAGAAGCTCCCCCACGCCTCACGGCCAAAAAAAAAAAAAAAAAAAAAAAAAAAAAAAAAAAAAAAAAAAAAAAAAAAGAGGAAGCATCCATCCACCCAGGCAATTTGATATGGTCCAGAAACCTCCAGGGTGCCTGGGTTCCAGGAAGCCAAGCAAGGAGGGGGTGGAGGGCAGAGAATGTAGAGGGGTCCAGTGTCCTGGCATAGGAATGTACCCAGGGCTCCAGACCTTTGTGGGGGATGAAGGAGAAAGGTCAGGGGAACAAAGCCTTAGAGCACCCTGACCCAGCAGCCTCCTCATAGGGGCATACACCCATAGGATGGGAGTGTGGGGGAGGGGGTGGAAGGAAACATGATGTAGGCTGACAGGCCAAGCCCAGGCCCTGGGCAGCAGTTCAAGGAGATGCTGTACTCCTTGAATACATTCCCTAGCAAAGTCACTCACACCCCCAACATCAGATTCCTGATGATCCAGGATCCCCACCAAAGCCTGGAAGGTGGGGTGTGTGGGAGAAACCACAGGAGGGAGGGACCACTCCTACAGTAAATCCTTAAGTACACTAATCCCACCTCGCAGAACGGAAGAGCTGGCCTTGGTATTACCAGGTTCTCATGATGCCACAGAACTAGCACAGCCTGGTCGTCAACCTCTCAAACGTCAGGGTGGGACACCCCGGTTAGCCTTCCCTTCTCTACCCTGTCCAGGCTGCTTCTTCCCAGCTGGAGTCTCAGGAGTGGGTCCAGCCCAGGAGCAGGGAAGGGATGAAGCTGGCCACCTTCCTCAGGGGGACACAGTGTCACCAACTCTGAGTCCAGAACTTTGTCCTGTCTCCTAGCTGGCCACCACCTCCTGGGAGGAGCTGGGTTGGCACTGGCTCACCAGGTGTGCAGAGGCAGCCCAGGGGTGACTCTAGCAGGCCCCACAGCATCTAACCACCATGACCTTGAACACTGGGCTGCTCCTCAAAGCTACATCGCCCACAACCAAGTAAACAGGTTGGTACCAGCCTCACAGGACAACTGAGGAGATTCATGAGAAATTTATGAAGAAACCGTCCTGCAGTTGGTACCTCAAAAAACACTGACAGACATCCTGTCGCTGCTGCCCTTACACATGGGCCAAACATCCCAGGTGGACTCTGCAAAGAAAATAAAGCAGGACAAGATACACAGGAAGGTGGCGACAGGTTCAGCCTCACCCAGGACTTCCAAGTGGGAAATGAGATCAGGAAACCCAGAACAGGCCTCCACATTCCCCCTGGAGAACGTGGAGAACTAGTACTTAGAGCCAGTGAGGAGAACAGGACATTCAGAATCAAGCCCCGTGAGACACCCAAACAGACTGAACTGTGGACACAGTGGACACAAGCAGGCAGCTGGCTTCTCAGGGATCCAGCATGGGGGATGGGAGCAGTTCAGCCTGGCTAGGCACTCAGGGACTAGTAGCAAAGCTGGAGTGTCAAAGGCTCCCTTCCATCCCCAGCCCTAACAGTGTGCATGGGTTCATAGGCCCCAACAAGGTCTTGCACATTGGTATGGAAGCTTGGAAATAAACAGCCCAACTCACCCAACTCACAGCAGCAAATGGCCCTGATACTCCTGAACTTAGAACGAGGCCTGTAGTTTCTGTGGACCCCCTTTTTCCACTTGGCACAGCAGGAGGGACCGTGCCTAAATTATCTCGCTGGCATGTGGAGATGCCATGTGCACCTCCAGAACCACACAATTCACAGAGGTTGTAAAAATCTACGTGTCCTTTAAGAGTTGGGCAGGATGGTATGCACCTATCCCACTTAATCAGGGGTTGTTTCAGAACTGAACGATAGCCGGGCAGGTGGACCTCTGTGAGTTTGAGGCCAGCCTGGTCTACAGAGCTAGTCCAGGACAAGCTCCAAAGCCTGTCTTGAAAAACCAAAAAAAACCAAAAAAAAAAAAAAAGACTGAACGATAATGAACAGCCAGGGTGACTTAGATTGATTTCAAAATAGGCATAACAGGCGGTAGAGAGATGGCTCAGTTGTCAAGAACATTGACTGCTCTTCTAGAGTTCAAATCCCAGCAACTACATGGCATCTCACAATTGTCTGTAATTGAGGATCTGATGCTGTTGTTCTCTGTCATCCACAGGGACCAAGTATGTATGTGGTGCTCGAACACACATTCAGACAAAACACTCATACACATAAAATAGATTTAAGAAATAAAGATAATAAAGAGTGGGGAGCAAAGCTTGGTGGCAGAGTACTTGTCTAACATATATGAATCCTTGGGTTCAATATTCAGCACCTCAAAAAATATTTAAAAAGAAGCCTTTTAAAATCAAGCAGTGGTAGTGCATATCTTTAATCCTAGTACTCGGGAGACAGGCAAGTGGATCTCTGTGAGTTCAAAGCCACCCCAATCTACGCAGCTAGTTCCCTGACAGCCAGGGTTACTTAGAGAAACCCTATCTCGAAAAATCAATCAATCAAAATCAAGGCCCAGGGAATACCCAAATGGCTTACTGATAAGAAGGCCTGCCACCAAGCCTGGTGACCTGAGTTAAATCCTTGGAACCTCATGGCGGAAGGAGAGAACAGCCCCTGCAAGTTGTCCTCTGACCTCCACACAGAGGCTAGGACATGTGCACACCCACACATAGACGTCACACAAAATAAACAAATGTAAAGATCAAGGCCCAGGCAGCCATCTTGGGGATTCCCCAGAATGGACCATGCTCTGTGCTGTGTGCACACAGCAGCAGACTACCGCACAATGCCGTCCCATACCCAGTGGTCTCTTCTACTATTCTATGTTGTCTCTTCCATTCACTGTGCTCTAGCCTCAAAGAAAGCCATCCAGACTTGTCCCAGTCCCCCCCAGTCATACACACCCCACATCCCCACAGACTTTCTTCCATTGGATTCTCATGGGTGGAGACAGTGAGTTTTTTCTTCTCCTCTATCCACGGCAGAGCTGGGCCCAGGCAAAGGGAGGCAGCCCTGGGGTCAAAGGCAAAGAGGACTGGAGGCTTTCCTCTGTAGTTCCCTCCCATCTTGCCACGTCAGCTGTCCCACCACCCTCTCTTGTAAAATCCTCTCAGAGGACCCGAAGTCAGATAAGCAGAGCAGGCTCCCAGTGAGACTCAGCCATTAGCAGAACTGTGTACTCTGTCTAACTATCTCACTCCAAAGTCCACTGTCAGCTCCCTGAAGGCAGGTACCCAGAATGCCTCTGAAATGGCCATCCAGCTCAGGCAGTACCAGCCATCCACCAAATGAAGCAAACTAGATCTGCCAGCCGTCTGCCTGTAATTTCTTGGACAAGTGCACGGGGATGTAGTTCATTAGGTAGTGCTTGCCTAGCATGCACAAAGCCAGAGCTTGGATCTCTGGCATACCATAAACATGTTGATACATGTTGGCAATCCCAGCATTCAGAGGGAAGAGGCAAGAGGACCAGAAATTCAAGATCTTTCTCAGCTATAATGCAAGTTCTAGGCCAACCTGGAATACCTCAAAGTATTTTTTGAGACTCCATCAAAAAAAAAAAAAAAAAAAAAAAAAAAGAAGGAAGCAGCCCCATGCCCATATGTCCAGCCTCTTTATGTATTCCTGGCATAATGCAGAGACACAGCATAGCTCAGTGGTCTCCAAACTCGTCTTCAAATAGGGTCTAGTCCTAGCTGCCCATGGGCAATTGACTTACATCCCTATGCTTCCGCTTCCCTCTCTGTAACACACGAGGGATCACAGTACCTGCCCATAGGTGTCTGTGAAGCTTGGATTGGTGTGACTTGTTCAGAACAGCCTTGGCCCCTAGGAAGCCAGCAATGGAGGGCACTGATTGTGTGACTGTGCACAGCCCAAGCTGCTGCCTCTGACCTCCTTAAGCCCCGCCCCCAAACTGGGGGCCAATCCGTGCTCTAGGACCCCAAGGTTCCCTAAGGTGCACATCTGGCCCGCCGGCTTCAGCCCACCACCCACCACCGGCCGGCACCCCGCTGAGGTCGCGACGCCGCCCCCGACCGGCCGGAGCCTCTTGAGGCCTGAGAGTGCCGGATCCGCTGAGTGGCGGGGCCCACCCGGAGACGCGCGAGCGGCGCAACCCGCGCCTTCCCAGCCAGTCCCCCGCCGCGGCCGCTTTGTGCCAAGCCCAGACTCTGAGTTACTGCGCCGCAGCCATGGAGCCCTCAGCGCGGGGGGTAGCCGGCTGGTTCCCAGGACGGCGCCTCAAAGGAGTCCCAGGGCCGCCTCCATGGGCAGGACGGTGGGGACCCCAAAAGGGCCACGTTCCCAAGGCCACCAGGCTTTCACAGGTCGTGAACCAGAAAGCGCCCCAGATCGGCGGCTGTGCTTCACCTACACTTATCCCATCCCCCTACCTCACTACCACCACCCCTCCTTTCCCCCAACTACCTCCCCACCCCCATCTCTTGCCCTATCTATCCATGACTTCTTCTCTTTCAACCACTGCATCACTGTCTTTCCATCCCTGCTCTGATGTCCCTGGACCCAGATCTCTGAGGCAAGCCCACAGACAGGCTGCAGTGAGCCCAACTCTTGTCCTGTAAGTCTCTGGTGTCCCCGACCCAAGGAGCTTCCACCATCAACACCACTACCCTCAGGTCACAGCCTGGCTTGGAGAAAGGCCGGATTCTGGGCCAGGCCTCTGAGGAGACTGAGGAGCCTCCTGGCCTCATTTCCCCATCTGTCAAATAAGTCTGGAATGTGAGTCCACTGCCAGGTGCTGGGGACAATGCAATGACCAGACAGAGGAGGTACTCTGCTGGATGGTTCTCACAGGGTTGGGTCACGGCCTGGGTCCTGCCATGGCTGATATACTGAGAGAGGCTTGTGTGTCTGTGATGGCATGGAGGACACATCGTCTTGGTTCCTGGGGCAAGAATAAGACTCAGAATTCTAAGCCCAAGCTGGTGACAGCCCTAGCTGAGCTGACCCATCACCCAGGGAGTCTCTCTGGGGCCTGGATTGCACCAGAAAAGCCAAAATGGACTAAACCAATGGGGTTGGTAGCAATGAGCAGGGAGGGAGCTCAGGAACACCCAGCCCTGTGGAAGTAATATTTTTCAGGCCCCCTCCCATCAGAAACCCCTGTCATCTGGACACATGTCCCCTCCAGGATGGTCCAGTCCAGACAGCTTCTCCCCACCATTCCCTTCTGAACAGGAAGTGTACTATTGAAGTGTACACTTGCCGAAGCCTCTGCCTCCAACTACAGTGAACTTACATGTGCGCCTGTCGCTAGAGCCTCAGTACAGAGTCCATGCTCAGTAGACACATGGGATGCACGAATGAGTGAGCGGACAGCCAGCCAGAGTGTGGGTCCTAAAAGCCTTGAGACTCAAGCTGACATGAGAAGAACCAGCAGCAAGCAGTCTAGAGGACATCTCTAGGGACTCTCGCATGAGCGTTTCAAAGGACCAGAAAAGCTCTAAAGGTTTGAGAAAGTCACAATTCTGCTTAATCCAGTGTTGCCAAGTGCATCTGGCCACAGGAGACATTATACCACACATAACCATGATTTCCTAAACAGCTGGAAAGGACTTGCTTCTTTGTGCTTATGAAAGGATCCAGCCAAGCACAGCACTGGGCACACAGGAAGTGCTCCAGAACACCTGAATGATGGATACAGAGAAGCCACACACAAAGACCACCACTGCAGTGATCAGACTCTTCCCAGGCTGCTGGCACCCGAGGCTAACTCCCACATTGTGCAGGTGTGCACATGCACATACCTTGACTCCCACACACATGTACAAAGATAGAGAGGCACACTTGGGAAACATGCTGAGAAATATAGGCATTTGCATGCAAGTACACATACCCACAGGAACACAGAACTGTGTGCACAGGGATATACAGTCTCTGTGGCAATGTTCTGCCCTCCCAACAAACATTTCCTGTGCCTGGCCAGTGATCGAGGGGGCAGAATCTGCAGGGAATATGGAGAAGACAGGCCTTGGTCAACACAGCAGCAAGTTCCCAGAATGCCCCTGCTTTTCTCGTAGGCACAATTCTGTCACAAGGTCACTGCACAACCTTGGACACCTGACTTGCAGCTCTCGGGTCACTTCTGACCATCCTCATGAGAAGGGTACTCAGCTGAGGGGTCATGACTAAGGCTCATTGTTAAGAATCATTATTGTCAGGTAGTGGCAGCGCACGCCTTTGATCCCAGCACTCAGGAGTCAGAGGCAGATGGATCTCAGGGTTTAGGGCCAGCCTGGTCTACTCAATACAGCCAGGGCTACAGAGCAAAACCAAAGTGAGTGCCCAGATTCAGGGACATCCAGACCCTGCCTATGACAGGCACACCTTGTGTCTGCATACAGCACTCATTAGATGTTAGTACTCCTGGTGGTGTGATCCCATTCTCGAGGCACAAATAAAATGCTGGATTCTGCCCATTCCCCTATCAAAGGAATTCCCTCTGTGTAGCCCATCACAGCCCACGGCCTGTGCCTCTCTCTCCCTCGGCTGCCCTGTGTCTAATCCAGCTGTCAGGGTTCCATACCTTTCCCAGCATGCCTTCCACTGGGTCCCCTCTGAATGCTCCTCTGAACCAGGCTGAGTCTCACCTAGGTAAGATGTCCAGGATGTAGGAAAAATGAACATAACAGAAGAAAGAAAAAAGGGATGGGGACTGGGAACTAAGGATGCAGGGGAGAAAACAATGCCCACACTCCTAAGCAGTGCCCATGAACATGAGAAACTCCACTAACATAGCAAGTGCAAAGGAAAACAATGTGTGATTTCGTGGCGGTCTGCTTGGCAAAAAGAAAACAAAAAGAGAGAGGAAAGAAATCCCGTTTGGGCAAGGATGAGGGGAAACCCACCTTCATGCACCAGTTAACGGTGGGCGAGCTGGTATGATGTTCGCAAGTCAATTTGGAAATAGCTACACCATTTTTCAAATGAATACTCCTCGACCCAACAATCCCACCTCTAGAGATCTAGACTAAGAAACGCTCAAACAAGAACACAAAAGTCTGTAAGTGCCGATGCTCCCCACATCACTGTAACAGCAAAACACTGGAGGCAATTCCACATCTGCCAGCAGTGGACTGTGCGTAAACTCCAGTGCCTTCTGGCTGTTGATGTGAAGATCTACAACACTAACATGGTAGTAACTTCCACACTAACAGTCTTCAGCCCCGGCTGTACATTCAATTTACAGGAAGCTTTTAAAAAAAATAAAAATTTAAAAAATTTAAAAAAAAAACTAACCTGGGACCTTATCTTCAAATTTTCTGGTTCCAGGTAATATCACTACCACTTCAAGTACCTAAGGAAAAAAACTAATTATACAACAAAGGCTAGAAACCCACTGCCATGTGAAAATAACGAGAGGTGGCATAGTCAGGTAGCAGAAGATACTATCTGTGTGCATTTGTAGATGCTCCAGATGTCCTGGATAAATGCACCCTTGAAAATGTCTGGGTGAGATGATGACAGCCACTGTCACCAGGAAAGAAAGAGGATGAAGATATCTTGAGACTCAGAAATCTTTTACTTGGTTTTAAAGATGTGAGCACAGCCAGCCCCAAAGGCAGCATTCTATAGAAGAGAGGAAGCAGAGCTGACTCCTGTTCCTACAGAGCCAGGGGCTTCTGCAGCCCTTGAGAAGGCAGATTTTCTAGCTAAAGCTAGTGACCACCAGCTCTGACCCTGGAGCTGGCTAAGATTTGTCCTCGAATCCAAGTTCTTCTGAATGACCTTGGACAGAGCATTTCAATGCCACAGTTTACATGTCTCCAGAACAGAAATAAGTCAGGGAACTGCTACAAGATTCATATGAAGGTACAAATGGGATGGGATTGTACACAACTGACCTCACACATGTCTTCTCCATGGCTCTGGATGGACCCCTGTATGGCCTGGTCATTCTCTACCCTCATCATCCCCGGATGAAAAAGGCACCCAGAGAACCAGCTTAAATGACACTTGGCCAAGCCCCTGGGGCCAGGGGTGTCTGCATGGCCGGCACAAGCAATTCCACAAACTCGAAGATTCTCATACAGCTCAAGACAGTCACACCATGCCAAGCCCTAAGCCATCTTCTCTTGTCTCTTATACTCCTCAACCCCCAGACTGGCAGAAGAGCAGGACAAGACCATCTGCCCACTGCAGATTCCCTAGAACAGTCCCATTGGAGTCACCATTACCAACCCATCACATCAAAAGATAACTTGAAAAAAATTCCTAACTCTATCTTATTATTATATTCCTTATTATAAAGCCAAAAATCTCCTACATTTACCCCCTTTTTTATGCTTTTGTGAGTTAAAAACTATACTTAGGCTGCATGCAGTAACACACACCTATAACCCCAGTACTCTGGAAGCTGAGCAGGAAGATCTCAAATTCAAGGCCAGTTGGCTACATAGCAAAATCATCACACACACACACACACACACACACACACACACACACACACACAAGAGCTGGGGATGCAGCTCAGAGTGTATAGCACTTGCCTAGCATAGGCAAGGCTCTGGGGGCAAGGCTCTGGGGGCAAGACCCTGGTTTCAATTCCACCACACAGCACACAATAACAATCCAACTAGTTCCATCCCCTTCGAGTCGGGAAAGAGACACAGTCAAAAAACTGTCTTGCCCAAGGCCTCAGAGTATGCTCTGTAACCTCCCTCAGCCCCACAATAGAAACCAGGTTGACTTTCAAAAAAGGGGGGTCTTTCTTTTCTATTCTAGATAACTAACAGGACGCCATGCCATTACTGTTCATGTTCTCCTTCCCACTTCTTAGTTTCAAGCCCACTCCTCACTCCTACCACTGTTCCTGGGGCAAACCCTGGAGACAAGGAGGGTGCTGGAGGCCCCTAGCAGTATGAAACTGTAGAGTCCTGGCTAGCTCCAAAGCAACCAGGCCTTTCCAGCCTGGCCCCTGTAGCTCTGTGGCAGTTCAGTGAGCAGCATGAGGCCTGTGCTCAGGCAAGCACTCCGCTTTACTTAAAATTATTATGAAAATCTCACACTAAGCTGTCATTTCTAAAGTGCGTAGAGCTAGAAATGGCAGCTCCAGAAAAGCAAGGACAGGGAGAAAATGGCACTGGCCACTCCCAGCTTCAACAGGCAGAGGGCTCACAGCCCTCCTTCAGCAGAAGCAGAGGTCGAGAGAGGAGGAGGAAGGAGGACCCTGCCTTAGATATGGATGCCAGGAAGTCTTGCTCTGGCCTTAAGACAATGTGTGCCCCAGCCAGTCCACCCCCTCACTTGTTCACTCCCCCACTGATTAATTCATTTACACGTTTCCCACACACTTATTCACACTCCCCCACCGATTGATTCATTTACATATTTCCCACACATTTATTTACTACTCATTCACTGTCTACTTGTTCATATGTATTCCTTCAACAACCAACATGTTTGCTCAATCATAGGTTTTCAGACCTACAACCCAGGCAACCAGTAAAGATCATGTATAAATGACTACAGAGTACCAGATGCCCAACCATGTGTCCACGTCTCAGTCAGCTCTCTCACCTGAATAAGGCAAGGTGGATGCTGCCATCTCTCAAAAGGGCTGACTCTGAGTACTAAGGACTGCCACGCAAGGCAAGACTACCACAGCTAAGTTAGGGAGCCAGACAGCTCTACAGTTAAAATTCAGGGTACAGCTGTGCAGGGGGCGTGGTCTCCCAGGGAGTGAAAAACCGGCCAGTCCAGGCAGGATGAGACTAAGGATGCCAGAAACATGGAAAGATGAGTTTCGATCCAAGATTGCCCTTCATCCAGTGACCTTCAGGACAGAGGGACCCAATGGTAAAGGAGCAAAGGCCTGAAACTTCCCAATTGTGCAGGCTGGCTGATTCCTCCATAGTGGACAAGGGACCTGTGGAGGTTAACCTGGGCACTGCTCACAGGTCCCCAAAGACACAGTGCTCTGCAGCCTCCCCAGGTGACTACAGCCTACCCCTCTTTCCATCTCTCTCCTCTGGGACGCCTGTTCTACTCCTGCACCTTCTCCCTGGAGAGCCCCTGGAGCTGGTGATTGCCTCTCCTCTCCCTAAGTTCAAATCTGTAGCCCCTGGGGGTTAGGAACAAAGTTCTGTCTCCTGCTCAGGAACCAGAAATATCCTGGTAACTGCAAGGCCCCACAGCACCTGGGCCAAGGGTCTAAGCTGGCTGTGGCAACCACACCACCCGTCTGCCTTGTCCAGCCATGTCCCATCCCTTCACCAAACCCAGATGGCAACCACTCTAACTTCAAGCAAGTAAAACTGGGTACAACAGGAGTCAGAGGAGCAGTATGTTTTATTTAATTAAGATCAACAAATTATTAACCCTCAGAGCAGGACAGGATTGACAATACTGTACAAAATAACCCTGTCCAGGTAATGAGAGGGCACATTTCAATTACAGGAAAGGCAGGGGTAGAAAAAGCGCACGCGCGTGCGCACACACACACACACACACACACACACACACCAAAGACTAGCAGATGGCTCTATGCCAACACCCATACATATGTGCCCACACTGGGACGCTCTAAGATTCAAAGCAACCATTCCACAGAGCTGTTCCTCCCTTCTCCTCTCAGGTGAGCCAGCCTGGATAGCAGGCAGGATGACAGGCAAGGACTGTCTGGGTCCTGGCAGGTAGCTGGGATCTGGCTTACCTCGGGTCCTGATCTAGTCAGGCCCAACAAGGTTCCATCCCCAGAAATGTGTCCCCGAGGACAGGACTAATGTTGTAACGCTGCTGATGACCACCAGACCACCCAGCAGCTTCTACCCCACCCAGCGCTGGGTCACCTTCTATACTACAGGCTTTTACTACGTATTCCCAGCTTCCTTGAACTTGCTGGATGAGCCAGGTTGGCCTAGAACTCAAAGAGATCCTCCTGCCTCTGCCTCCTGGGAGGGAAGGTGTGGGCCACTAATTTGCAATCTTAACCAGGTTTGCTCGCACAAAGGTAGGCCACACATCTGCAGGAAGTCAGACTCTTCCCTGGGCCACTCTCTTACCGTCCCCACACTATGCCTCAAACTGTCTTGCAGGAAGGAACTTCCAAAACAATAAACTCTAGAAGTTCCACAGCCCAAGGAAAGCCTTTCACTTGTGTGTTCTCCCTCCAAATGAACCCTCGAAGAACATAGGAGTGCTTCACACATTCCTCCTCTCTCTCAGGCAGTCCCTGGCTCTTAAGTGATATCAGCCCCAGCACCCCCATTATCTAGGAGAGAAAAGTGGCTGTTAAATTAGTGAGCACATCCACAGAGCCCCATTTTATATCCCAATTCAGAAGATGACATGAACATCTGCTTTCACTTCAAGACATTAATTTTCAATTATTGGAGAAAAACAAAATTAGTCCTGACAAATTGCTGGTGAATACTGGCTCTTGTCTGGTGGTTCATAATAACAATTTCAGGGGCCACAATTACTGTCCTAGGACAGACTCTCCTGATGGGTCCCTGTCATCTGGAGTCCCGGACAGTGACAGCTTCTCACTGGTGGTGCTGTCTAGCAACAGTGAGATGATGCTTCCACAAGCTTCTGCAGGCAGGTGCCTGCCTCTCCCATGACCAGATTAGGGAACTGGGGAGAAGACAAGGACAGTGAAGTGGGAGAATGCCCTGGAAAGCCACACCAAGGCTTTCCTCCTCCTCAGAAATAAGATTTTGACGCCAAGCCCTCTGATATCCAGAAAAGCCTGGAACCACCTCATGAGACCACCTCAGAATGTGATAAGCCCTCTGCAGTGGGACTGGAGAAAAGTGCATGATTCTCCTACTGAGATCCCTCTACCCTGACACTGTTACCCAAACTCAAGAGTCCTAACCCCCAACATCCAAATGCTTACAGATACTGACGAGTAAGAAGAAAGTGTTTGTCAAGAAGGAGTGGTGGCCGTCTCAGTTCTGAGAAGGCTAAATAAAGCAGAAGGAAGCCAGCCTGGGCTACACAGAAGATCCGATCTGGAGAAAAAATGTAATTAACATTAGGTGTGGTGGCACATGCCTTTAATCCCAGCACTCAGGAGGCAAAGGCAGGCGAATCTCTGTAAATTTGAGACCAGCCTGGTCTACATAGTGAATTTCAGGATTTCAGGACAGCCAGAGCTATGTAGAGACTCTGTCTTTAAAAAAAAAAAAAAAAGTAATTAAATAAAACTTTTTGCCAGGGTCCCATGGACCCAAGAACCCAAGAACCGAGCTCAGCTACAGTCTCAGAAGAAAAAGAAAAGGAAAGAAAACTGAATTTGCCAACTTCTATGACCAACCAATTCAGAAACTATCCCACTTGATAAGAGATTTATCAACACTTTATTCTCATTTGTCAGGCTTTTTATGTATCTTGGCTGCTATAGTTACTGTATCAATAAGAAGCCACGGAAATATGAATGAGAATTCCAAAATAGCCATGTGGCAGTCTTTCACTGCGACTTGTCACCAGTGAAACCAGAGTGTGAATCAGCTACCGTGCGGAGATTCTGAGGTTGGGAGGCGTGGACGCAAGTGAGGGGAGGTAACCAGGAAGGAAGGCAGGTTAAAAAAGAAAGAAAACAGAGCAACAACAACAAAGGAAAATTCTATCTTTCAGAAGAGAAGGGGAAACGTGGCGACTTCCAAAGTCAACTCAGTAACTGAGCTGACATTGTGTAATTGACTTTGCAAGTAGAACAACAGCAGTATAACAAAGAAAATGTCAGTGTTTTCACAGCGCTAATCTATAACACTGGGAGGCCCTCCCGCTGCCAGCCAGGCCTCACAATACAATAGCTTTCAGAGGGATATTACCATCATGCTTTTATTCCTGACATCAATCAAGACAAAGAGAATCCTTTTCACAAGACATTAAAAATCAAACCTTTGTACAAGAAGGTAGGTAAAACACCATCCTCCTTAAAGACAGCCATGAGGAGCAATCAGCTAATTGGCATCCTTGAAAGAGGGAAAGTATTTTTATTTACTGAGTGTACAACCCCAATCGTTGGCTGCCCCAGACCCTGGCAGGTAAGCTAGGAATCAGAAGTTTCCATCCTCATCTCCCCGACTCACTTCACCCTTCCTGGAGCCCACAGCAGGCTTACAAAGCCAATAGCCAGTGCCAAAAACTTCAAGCCATTTTGGGTGTAAAGCTACTCAAAGGATTCTACACATATAATGCCCTTGCAAGCTGATAGGCATTTGCAGAAATTGTCAAATTTGCCAGCAAACACATATGGGAATTTTCTCAGCTATTCATAGTAATAGGGGACCCAAGTAAGTCTCCACAGTTCTCTGTACAGCAAGTACACTAGACCCACACATCTGAAGAAACCCTAACCGCAACTGTTTTCAAGACATGAGAGCATTAGTCTTGTGCCAAGGGCCAGGCTTGTTTTATGCAAGATCTATACAAAGTGGGTTTCTAAACCTATTTGCTGACCTTGACAAAAAGATCAAGACGTAAGGAAACCTAAGCACCTTCAATTCCATGACTTCAAGATCGTTTGAATGTCTGTGTAACAGCAATTGATGACACACAAAACAGCAGGTCCAAAAGCAGCCAAGTGAGCAGGGCTAATGCTCACGAGAGCATATCATCTACATCCTTCCCAAACTAACCCACTCAGCCACCAGCCCACCAAGGGGCCCAAGAGGGTATACTCTTGATCCCTAAAAGGTGCACACCTACACAGAGCATGGACAATTGTGATAGAGGAGGGACCTCTAAATTGGAAGAACTCAAGGCAATGTGACTGGCCCCTCTGACATCTAATAGACAATGTAGCAAAAGTACGCACTTGAGTCTGATAACAGAGACTGAGATGTTATGCTGGAAACATCTCTGGCAGAAAAGGGTGTTTTCTCCTTTCAGACAAAAGTGGACACCTTTGTTCTATCTATACAGTATTGAAACAACAGGTGCTCTTCATTTTGTTACAAGATGACAAATTCTAAAAGGAAAAGTCATCCTAAGGCTGCCTTGAGGATTCCTTCTCTCCCATCACCACCTAAAGCACCCTTCCATAGAGCCAGGCAGCAAGCCTGCACCGCAGCCTCACTGGTGGGCTCCTTTCGTTTACACATCCAAATGAACAGTTAAGAGAAATCAATGCATCTAATTGCCAGACTATTAAATCCAACATCAGGGGAAGAATTCCACAGCCACCAGCTTAAGAGCTGGCTACTGATATAGCAATTGCTGCAACTTTCTATTACACTGAACCAGATCTCCAGCCTTTCTGTCTCCAGCTAGACAAGCTACACTCTTAAGATGCTGAGCTCCAGTTTCCTCCTCGTGTGGTCCCCCTCCTCCTCTGCTAACATGCCACAGCACTGCCAGGGCTGGCTGGTTCTACTGAATTGCTTTATGGCTGCAAAGTCACCGGCATTTTGCACCTTTCCTGGCGAACGCACACTAGACACCTCACGGTTAAACATTTAGCAAGATTCTCCTGCCAGAGGCACATAGTTATCTTATTTTATTGCTTATTGAGTTTTTTGCAAGGAAACAGGTGTAAGAACCTAAACAGCAATTACTAGATATAAAGGATATTTTCTAGAATGAAACAGGCCTTTCAAAGCCAGGAATCAGTAACTTAATTGGTGTGGAAGGAATTAAATATTAGGATTAAATGTCATCCACCTGAACCCAGAGAAAGCTAAGGAATCTACAAAGGATTTGTCTTGCCCTTCCTGCAAGATCATGTACATTTAGCCAAACAAATCTCAACCATTTACACTTGTGTGTGGTCTCTGCTGAATCAAGAAACCTGTAACCTCAGAACGCCTCTATTTATTACATCTCAATTATTTCCATGGAAACAGGCACAATGGTGAACTACACTGTTCCCAAGTCCCTAGACCACAAAATTTATAAGATGGACTTCCGAGGAGCTTAGGCTGGCAAGAGAAGACAAAGGGAGAGAAGTACAGAAGTCACTAGTGGTCATGTTGGATGGGAGGTGGTGCATGGACACACCTAAGTGCTAATTAATACTAAGAACTGTAATTAGCAGATAGTTGCTAAAATGGAGAAAATCAACAATAGTACAAATTATTAAAAGTTTTTAACTGGGGCTGGGAGAAAAATGTATTCATTTTCTACAGGAATGAGAAGACTGTTGCGTGGAGCCTAAGGGAGCCAGTCAGTTCTCCTTAATGTTGAGTGACAGAGAGACCTGCTGGCAATCCTTACCAAACTACCTGGTATCATCGGCCAAAATAACATCAGTGAATGAGATGACAGCAGCCTAGGGAATGAGGCCAAAATCATCAAAGGAAACAAATTGTTGCAACTGCCACACCACCAGGACAGGCATACAAAAAAAAAAAGGGAAAATCGGTCAGAAAATGTGACTTTTGTCACATTTATGGATTTGTTGGGTAGTTTGGAGGTTTTGTATTTTTTTTTTTTTTTTTAACAAAAATCACAAGGCTTTTGAAAAACAGGCTGCTCACTCTCTGCCCTCCTGCCTTGGCACCCCCCTTCCCATTTGCTGGGCATTCTCCCTATAGAGCTGAGCTTTCCAAAGAAGGACAGACATCCTGGGGGGACAAGTGACCCCACTCCAGAGGGAGGTTGTGTCCAGAGTGGGAAGTGACCCCTGAGGCCTGTTTGATTTTCAAAGCGGCAATACCCATGCTTTCAAATCACACTTTCTGAGCATTCATTCAAAATTGTTACATTTCTGTCTCTCCTTCCTGCTCTGGGCTTTCATATTTCCGAGATCAATTACAAATTACGGTCAAGCGACTTTCACAGCAGAATATACACCAGGCTGGGGGGAAGTCCACAATGCCTCTACATCAGCTCTGACACACAGCAGTAGAGTTAAAGTAGAATGAGATACAATGTAAAAGGCAACCGCTGTTCTTTAAGAAGCACCTTCCAGCATCTTTAAAGGTGAAGACCTTGTGTTTCGAACCCTTGGTGTGGAACAGTCCACACTTAAGCACTGCCTGTGGAGTATTGCTTGAGAGAAAAGGAACAGTTCTTGAGAAGCAATAAATCTTTCACCTATTGTAATTCTTATCAATTCAAATTATCTTCTCTCTTAATTCCTCTGTTGGTATGCAGTCACATCTCCACCTTATTCACCTCTATAAGGTAATAAAAGGCAAAGTACTGAGAGAAAAGAACTAGAGCAGATTTTGGAACTGAGCCCTGGAGAGGTGGGAGGGGGGAGGCAAGGGTCCCCAGACTCCAAGGATGGAAAAGCAATGTTTGGCTGATGTTCCAGAACTTCTCAAAACACCTCCCCTGGCCTGCCTGTCACTTTGCTGCCTCTGCCCATCCCCGCTTGAATTGTTTGCTACACATAAACACATACATTTAGGGACAGACACGTGTTAAAAATCATTTCAAGGCTCATTTCATGAAGGGCTGAGGCTCAATTCTAGTCTTCTGCTGTGATCCACAGAGTGTTTTTAGAATTCGGTTCCGACAGCTCTGAAACACCCATCCATCTGTTTGCTGTGACCTGTCCTGCCTTTGCTTTCTGCGGCTTTCTAAATAAGAGGTCTGGAGACACAGACCGGGTTATATAGGTGGGCAAGCTTTGCATCTGCACACACAGACACGCACAAACACATCAATCTGCTTCTATACATAGGTTTGACCCAAAGTCAACTGCATCAGTTAAAGAAAACTGCTTTCCCCACCAGTAATTCCCATTTTGCTTTTCTTCTGGGTTGCATTAAGTTCCCTCTCCAAGAAATGAGTAGTTAGCCGAGGAAAGATAGCAAATATTATTTCAAACTGCAAAGCTCTTCTTCCCAGACTCCTCTACCCTGTCGTCTTCTGGGAGTCTTCTCTTCTGGCCTCCTTGTCCCACAATCCGAACTCTCTGGAACCTCCAGTTTTGTAGAACAAGTCAGGCTGTTCAAGATTGAGAAGCTGGACGGGGTGAAAGGAGCCGGTGCTGAGTGTTAAGTCTACAGACAGGGTCTCCGTGGGACCAGGTGCCCCTGACTCTCCCGAGGTTTTAGAAGGAAGGGGAAGCCAAGGGTCTCAAAACCCACGTGGTGCAGATTCAGCACCAGCTATTCCAACCAGGAGCAAGACTGGCAGGAAGGGAGCCGGCCCCAACGCCTTCCCGCGCAGGCCTCCAGGAAATGAACTTTTCAGAGCAAAGCTGGGCTGTGGCCAGAGGTCATTAGGGGAGTTGGACCAGGACAAGGGCCTCAGGACTTCGGGCTCCATGGTTGCTCACATCCTGCTTCTCTATCATCTATCTCCCAATGCGCCCAGGCAGAGTCTGGAATGGATACAAAGCAGCAGGCCATGCCTTCCAGAGCTAGCCGGGGAGGGGAAAAAGGGACAGGGAGGACCTGGAGGCCTTCGCAACAGCCTCTCCCCGAGGCATCTGCTCTCCAGGGGTCCCTTCAAACCTGGGACTCTCTGTGGAAATAGAAAGCAAGGGGGATGTGTGTACTTGGCTATCTATAGCTCCTGACAAACGTGCGCACCCTGGGGACTCTGTACAGAAGACAGCCAGAGTGCCCGCGGCGCGGCTGCCCGGGGTGGTACCGGACGCCCTGCTCCAAGGGGCGCTCACAGCAGCCACTGCGCTCCCCTGGGGACCAGCATCCCGCCGGCGCGGCACAGACAATGAACTCCTGGCGAGTCTCCCTGCCCAGCTGGCCTCGGTGGAGCCGGCAGGAAGTGCGGGGGCCCGGGCCGGGAGCTCGGCCTGGGCCTGGGGCGGGGAGGGGGCGCCCGGCTCGCTCTCTCTCTCTCTCTCCGCATCCCCGAGTGACCAAAAGGACACCGGAGAACGCAAGCGAGGCCCGAGGCCAACGAAGGATTGCTGGCCTCCAGGGCATCCATCCTCGCCGCCTCTTCCTTCCCCATGCTGCCGCCGAGATTCGCAATCCCCGCCAAGTCGGCCGGCACCCCTTGATTGGCCACGCGGGCCCGGGGCCGGCGCGCTAGGAGCCGCGAGGGCCCCTATGCAGAGCCCCCCGGCCCGGGTCCCGGCAAGAGAGGGCGCCGGGCCCGGAGCTGATCGCCGGGCAGGGTGTACGTCCTGCCCCCGCCGCCGGCGCCTCCCGCCCGCCCGCGGCCTCCGCCTCCGCCTCCGCCTCCCTCCGCCTCCCTCCGCCTCCTCCTCTCGGCGCTCGCTCGCTCGCGCGGTCCCCGGCCGCCCGCCCGCCCGCCCGCCGGTCCCTCCTCCCTCGCTCTCTCCCTCCCTCCTCGCTTGCTCGCGCCTCCGCCGGGCCTCGCTTGCTCACCTTTCACCGAGCGCGGCTTCGCCTGCTTCCGCCTGGACATGTCCGGGGCTCCGGGCGCTCCGTCGCCGTCCGCGGCCGGCTCCCCGCGCCGCCCCCTGCCTCTCCGGGCAGCCCTTCTCCCCCTTCTCCTCCGCCTGCCTCTCGGAAACTTTGTTTTTTGCAGCCGGGTCGGCGGCCGTGAGGAGCGGACCGCAGGTCCCAGGCAGCCTCCCTTGGGGGGACAGCCCTGGCCGGCCCAGGCCGCTTGGAGGCGGGGGGAGGCCCGGGGGGCGCTCCGGGGCCCTGCCTGTTGCAATGCGGCAGCCGGGGGCTCCGGGTCCCAGCGGCGGTCCCAGCGGCGCGGGGAGTCCGGAGGCCACTCGGCCGAGCCGAGTTATGCAAAAAAAAAAAAAAAAAAAAAAAAAAAAGCCGCCCCCCTCCTCCTCCTCCCCACCCCCCGCCGGCCCCCGGCCCCTGCGGCCCCCTCCCTCTCTCCCCCACACCACCGCCACCCTCACCCTCCTCCTCCTTCTCCTCCGCCCCTTGCCGGATTTTTGTGCAAAGTTTGCAGGCGTCCGGCCACACAGCCCGGTGCGGAGCTCACAATGAACCCATCTGAGGAGGGGGAACCGGCTGGAGCCGGGAGGGTCTCAGGGGGCGAGGAGACCGGAGGCGGTCCGGAGCACAGGAGCTTAGTACCCCCGAAAAAAATAAAAATCCTTCAAATTATCCCCTGCCGCACACACACACATACACAAAAATAATAAATATTAATGGCTCAAAAATGCCCAAATGCCTGGTTTGGAGATTATGATGGATGGGGGGGGGGGTCCCTCAACTCAGCCTACTTGGAGTGGGGGGCTCGAAACGGCCTCAGTGGCTTGTAAGCCGCGGCTGGGGGTCCCCGGCTCACGCCCCCTTCTCTGGCTCTTGGCTGGGTCTGATGCCGGCTCCCCGGAGGAGTAAGGGGCGCGCGGGGGCGCTCAGGCGGAGGCGGGCAGGGGCGCCCGTGCCACGGGCATTGCTCAGCCGGTGCGCCGGGCAGCCGCTGCCTGCCCTCGGGCTGCGGTGCTCAGCGCGCGACGCGCAGCCGATCCCCAGGCCGGTGCCAAGTCGCGGGCCCCGCTAGCTGCCTCCATGGACCAGGGGCTGGGAGAAGGGGGAGGCGGCGGCCGCGGTGGCGGAGGAGGAGGAGGAGGAAGAGCAGGCGGCGGCGGCGGCTGCCGGGCTCCCGTCCTCCCGGGCAGCGGCGGCGGCGGCTGCGCCCCGGCTCCTCCGCGCTCCAGCCGGCGCCGGCCCGCCCGCCAGCCTCCCTCGCGCTCCTGTCTTCTTTGTGGTCGCTGGCTCTCCTCCTCCCGATCCGGCTGCTGGGGCTGCACTGCAGAGACACATAATAAAGCCAGGCTTGGCTGGAAATGTAGCCGGGTCCCAGCAGGAGGATGTGAGGAGCGGAGTCCCGGCGGGGGAGCGCTCTGATCCCGTGGGGCGCCCCGCACTGCTCCGGCTCGGATCAGACGGAGAGAGGGCCAACAGCACCGAGCGATGGACAGCGCTGGAAATACAGCTCCGGCCGCCCGCAAAACCCGGACCGCGGCGGTGGCAGCAGGCACGGCGCGGGCGCGGGCACCGCACCGGCAAGCGGGGCCCAGGCTCGGGCTCTGACAGCACTGGGCGAGAGGAGAGAATAGATAACAGGCCTTCGCGGGCTGACAGGCTTGCCTGGATGCCTTTAGCATCAAAAACTGAAAAAGTGAGAAAATGGGGGAGCAAACCGAGGTGTGGTGCCTCAGCACTGCGGCCCCCGAGACTTATGATGCACGCACAAGAATTACCCCAGGAACTGGCTTTTCTCGCTAGTTCAGTATTCCAAAACCACCCATGCCCCACACCAAAGAGAAATTTCCACCACTGAGTTAACCTACACCTCCATCTGTGTAACTCTCGCGCCCGGTGCAAACTAACCAAACACCATATACATGGCACACCTTGTATATTTATTTCACCCCTTCCCTCCGCCTAGTGGGAAAGAAACCAGCTCCTACATTGCACGAAGTTTTGCCCCAGCCACAAGGGGGCGACTCGCGTTCTTGCAGCTTTGCAACAGGCCCTGGGAGCAGCCATCCGGAGGAGGTTCCCCTAAACTGCCCTTTGGGGTTTCTCCCACCAGCTGCAGAGGCCAAGTAGAGTCTGGGGAGGGGTCCCGACACCACCCCCTCCCAGCAAGTGGCGCCACCTTAGGCCAGCGCGTCCCGCAGCAGGGAGAGCAAAGCGGGTGAGCGGCGCGGCGCTGGGGGTTATCAATCTCGCCGATCGATAAGTTGCCACTTGGAGAGGGGAGGGCTGTGTCCCCTCGGAGACAAGTTACCCAGGGCAACCTTTCACGGAAAAAAACCCGCTGCCCGCGGAGAGCAGAGCCCAGCCCAGCCCAGCAGCGGCGCCCGCCCCAAGCAGGGTGCCTGCGCCCCGCCGTTCCCGGGACTGAGCGCCAGCCGGGCCCGCGCCCCCCTCGGCTAGCTTCGCGGTCCTGCGGGGCCTTTTTCGCCAAGCTCGTGCTGGGCTGATTGCCGAGGTAGATGCCACCCCCGCAACCCTGCGGCTTGGGAGCGCGGGCCGGCGGCTGCAGAGAAAGGCCTGAGGCAACCAAGCCGGTGTGCGCGCACCTAGGGCCATCTCCGAGAACGAGTCGGGTGACCGCGCTATGCGTCGCCAAGGCCAACGCTCCGGCTGCGGGAGACAGAGGCAAGGCTCCCTGGAGGGCACAGAGTCAGGCCAGAGACATCCTTCTGTCTAGGACCTGGGCCCTGGGGGCCACCCCTACTTCGGGGTTAGGGCTGCCATCCCTGGCCATCTCCTTCCCGTCCTCCAGAGCTCATGCCTCCGAGTGCACACCATCCCCGGCTTCCCGCAGGGATTGAAAGCCGCCGCCCACAGCCCAAAGATGTCCAGTGTTAGACAGAGAAGGGGTGCCAAGGGCCAGGGCAGAGGCCGAGAGGCGCCTGGGAAGGCGCCAAGAAGGAGGGGCCGAACCCGCCGCTCCCTCACCCCCGCCGGCGCCTGGGATCGAGGCCCATGGAGAGAAGCTGACAGGCGGCAGATGGCACACGCTGGGGGAGGGGGCGATTGGCCTCGGCTCGGGGTGCCCCCGCCGCAGGCTGCCTTTGCTAGGTGGAGGGGGAAGGGACCAGCCCCCAGCTTGTGCGCTCAGGCTCTCTAGGGTGCTGAGACTGCGGACTGCGCCCAGCCGAGAGCCTGGAGGGAGAGGGCCAGACAAAAGAGCGAGGTAGTGAAGGAAGGAGTGTGCTGGACTAAAGGAGGGGTTCCTCACTGGCGTGGAGGGGTGATTAGGAGATCCGTGTCGCTGCCCTTTTTCCACCCTCAGGGAACTGCGGGAAGCTCAGAGGTCGGAGGTGGCAGTAGCAGAATGGAGGAGGGGGCGGCGATGGACCGTTTGGAACTAATCTTCAAGGAGAAGGGTCATGGAGCAGACCACAAAGTTCTCTCTGGACCCTTCCCGCGCTCCTCAGTCACACACGTTTTCCTCTTGACGCTCGTCCTGCCCCCCACCGGCGCGCGGCTGCGGTCTCCCAGCTCAGCCGCAGTCAGGGTGCGGAGGGAACTCGACCTCGTCCCACAGCAGCGGCTGGATTCCTCTGAAGCTTGTTTCATTTTTAACTCTTTCCAGAAAATTGTTGTTTTAAGGAAAATTGCAGAGCTACAAAAAAGCCAAAAAGCCGGTAGTGCACCCCTCCCCCCTTTGACTCTCTTTTCACCCTTGCTGAGCTCCCATCCCTGGGGTCTCAGGGACTATCTAGAGACGCTGGGCCTTGCTTCTCACCAGCCTAGTGACTTTGAACCAGAAAGAGGTCATTTTCAGATGGTGTTTTATCTCCTGTCTGCTTCCTTAGGGAAAGCAAAGGTCTGGACCCCTCCTGGTGAAGCAGGGTCCCTTCGACCTTCACCTCATCTGCTGAGAAGAGTAGCTGAGAAAACCCCACTGCAAGGAAAGAGAAGGGTAGTAAACGGCTCTTCCTTCCAACCCGTGCTCAGTTGAGGGCAGGAAAGGCTCCTGCCCTAGGCTCTGCCGTTCTGGCTCAGTGCTCCTTGAGGATATAACTCTGGACACCGCAGGGGAAGCTGCTGCTAATTTCCAAACCTAGGCAGGCATCTTGCAGAGACAGCTGCAGAGGGTCTGGGGGACAACAGACACCAAACAGGACCAGAGAACAAAGTACCAAAGGAGGGGTTTTGGTTTTGGGTGTGTGGGGGGGGGTGACTTGTAAACTCATGAAGGGCCCCTAGAGTATTTCAAGAGATGTGTCTGTGCAGGCGAAGTGGCCCATGCCTGTCATCCCAGCACTTGGAGGCTAGTGCCGAGTGAATCAAGAGTTGGAGGTCATCCTAAGCTGCACAGTGACTATCTCAGACACTTTGAAGTGACTATTGTGACCACCTTCTCCCCATCCACATAATTCCAAATACAAAGAGACCACAAACACACAGCTCAAATAACAAGCCACTTGAATATATGCAATCTGAAATTAGTGGTTTTTTTCCACTCTCTTACTAGGAAAAACTATGATCACAAGTTCATTTCCTTGTCCACTTGTTGACTGTAAATGAACTTGTTGATTGTCTTCCTACTATGTGCCAAAACAATGAACAAGAAGGACCTTGTTGGGACTGGCTCTCTAGAGGAATAGGAAGGGTGGCTGACTTCTAATAAGTCGCCAACAATGATTTAATTCTATTTTTGAACAATCGTTAGAAAAATGTACAATGTAAGTGATGTCAAGGTCGCAGCGGTGGTCTGGCCAAGAGTCTGAAGGAAGGGACCAAGGAAAAACAGTGTACATGATGTGCAAAGGTGCCTCCGGTGAGAAGAGGTGTTGGGCGGTTTTAAGGGGAAGCTGCACACCTCAAAAGACCAAAGGAGGCAAAGCCAGGCTTGAGAGCCAACTCAATCAACTTCCACAGCTTCCCCCACTGTCTGACTGGAGAGCCTCAAGCAAGAAGAAACTTTCTTGCCTCCATTTTCTCATCTGCAAAATGGGAATACAGATGGTGTGCATCCCACTGAGGACCACCTGTCTAGCCCAGAGTGAGGCCATGAAGCTGCTCCCAGGACTTTGCTCCCTGCCCCCTTTCCCATCTCTCACTTTCACCATAGGGAGAAATGCCAGCCAGATAAACATAAATGCCTTCCTTGTCTGGCAGGCTCTCCCTTCCCTGATGTTCCGCACAAGGCATTCTTGCCCCTGCCTTCTAGAAGTTTCCCAGCTGCTCCAAATGTATCAGGAGGTTTTTGT
The DNA here is from genome assembly GCF_903995425.1 of Onychomys torridus. Classification (NCBI taxonomy): domain Eukaryota; kingdom Metazoa; phylum Chordata; class Mammalia; order Rodentia; family Cricetidae; genus Onychomys; species Onychomys torridus. Next base: position 15,318,499 of record NC_050447.1, read on the forward strand.
GTGGAGTGCATTAAGTGGTAAGGATGGAATTCAGGACCTTGAGCATATACCAGGAGGCTACACGCAGCCCAGCTTCAGCTCCAGGTACTTTTGTTGTATTTTAGTGACCAGTCATTGTCTGTGGAACCCACTTACCCCGGACCATCTTGGGCTCTAGAGACACAGAGGGAACCACGAGCAGACCCTCTGCTTGCATCTCTCAGCCTGGCAAGCCACCACTGGGCAGCAGCTCCCCTTCCCAGGCCTTCCCCAGGGTACCGCACAGGCCGCCGCTCCCGGGGACTGGGTGCTGAAGCTTTGGGGGACTCTGAGGAAAGAAGCACAAGATGGAAGGTCTGCTCCTCCTTGGCTTCTAGTTCTCACCCTGACATTTGGGGGAGAGGGAAACCCCTGCAGATGCTTCTGAAGTTCCCCAGGGAGCTCCATTGTCCCCCTGACCACAACTCAAAGAGGCCAGCAGCAGGCCCAGACATCTGCCTCCCTGGGGCTGGAGGAGCCTGGTGCCAAGAACAATAAGTCGGGTGTGAGAACCTCCTTGTCTTCTCCAGTTTCTGCTCAGCTGGGAAAGCCATTTCTATTTTATCATCATTATTATAATTATTTAGTTCTTCAAGCATCAGCAGTCTTTGCAGTGAACACCCACACAGCAACAAGGAAACCAGCTAGGCAGGAGGATCCCAATGGACTCACGCCCTCAGAAAGCTTGCAACTGCTGGCCCAGCCTGGAACCTCCACCAGACCCCCACTAGCCACCCGGTGTGCAGCACTCAAGCCTTTGAGCCAAGCTCACTTCCTGCTTTGTTCTCCCAAAATATCTCTTGTACAGTGTCTGTGGTTAGCTTTATATATTTCAATGTTTCTTAGTTTTAAATTTTTTTTAATTTTTTTTAAACCCGGTTTAATGAATTGTGAATGGTGGCACATACCGTTAATCGGTGCATTCAGGAGGCAGAGGCCAGCCTGGTTTCCAGGCCAGCCAGGGCAACCTAAGTGAGACTCTGTCCAAAGGAAGGAAGAGACTGTCCGAAGGAAGGAAAAAGGAAGGGAGGGAGGGAGGGAGGGAAGGAGGGAGGGAGGGAGGGAGGGAGGGAGGGAGGGAGGAAGGAAGGAAGGAAGGAAGGAAGGAAGGAAGGAAGGAAGGAAAGAAGAAAGAAAAAGAAAGAAAGAAAATATAATGAATGTGGAATCCAATTTTAAAAGCTTTATCTAGGAATAGTTGGATAAAATACCCCTAGCATGCAACCTCCAGGACTTGTGTCATAATTGGACATGTTCTAGGCCAAGTCCATTGACCATCAGCACCTTAATCAACCGTCAACCAAGCTAGTTAGCAAATTTGATAGCAAAAAGTAATGGATTTAGAAGTAGACTGTCGTTGAAGTAGAGTCTCATAGATAGACACTCAAAGCACTCAAGGTACTATTGGCAGGCATATGAGGGACAACTCATACAGAACCCCCATGCACACACACAAGCACACACTCAGAGCTCAGCCCCTAAGGGTCCTGGGTCCAACCCTGAGGAGTAATTCTGACTGCACAATGCCCACGGTAGGGCCTGTCCCTACAGAAGTGGTCAGAAGCTGTGAAAAGACAAAGCTTGCACTTCACTGGGCTGACAACATTGCTTAAACACTAGTTTTGTCCTTGTAGTTGTCCAGCTCGTCTACTGGCAGGTCACGTGGTAATGATCTGTGCGTATGCTAGGTTGGTCTGAGGCTGCCTTCACTGTCTGCTGTTACAGAGGCAACTGAACAGCAGCAACCTCTCACCCATCTCCAATCTCTTTTGTGACCAATACTGTCTGAAGCTACTAAGAAAGACCAAGCTAGCTTAGATCAGTTAGGGGAAAGATGGTTGGTTGGCTGGCTGGCTGGCTGGCTGCTTGCTGCTTGCTTGCTTGCTTGGTTTTATTTTGTTTTTCCCCTTTCCTTATCCATCCACATTGTATTAGAAGGAAGCTCTTCTTCAGTATCCCAGGTATGGAAAAATACCATGGAGCTTTCAGACCATCAGCATGTGTGAGCCCTTCGCCAGCTGAGCACACAGGACATCCCAAACACAAAGAAGGGGAATGACCCACTGAGGTTCCCCATTACATCCAGCGCCTTGCAAGTGCTCAGAATATAGTGATATCATTGAAACAAGAACCCTCCATCTCAGGGGCAGACAGAGAAGTTGACCAAACATGTCACTTTCTATCCCACCATTGTCCTAAGAAGTTTCTGGTGGGAACAGAAACCAATGGCCACAAAATCCTAGATTTTGCCCAACTAGTCCAAAAGCTCTTTGAGCAGAGCCCTAGATTTTGGTACATACTCCCATCAGATCATGTTGCCCACTTTCTAACCTGTGAGTAATAGTAACTAAAGAAGCTGGCAGAACACAGATCAGAGGCGAGCTCTGGACAGACAGAGCTGCCATGTAGCACAGGAACCTGTTTTAGAAAGATCCAGGAAGGCCTGAGTTAGAACCCACGTGTATCATGTACCAGGCATTCCCTCAACTATGACCTTTGGAGAATCCCATCAACAGAACAGAGTGGCTGTTGGTCAATAGGTAGGGGAGCATCTCATGGTGATACATCCTGTGGGGCTGGAGCACGTCCAGCATGCAGCACTCTATACGCTGAAAGATCGGAGTTATTGTTACTGCATCTGAGTTGTGTTCCAACTTCAGTAATGGATGTAACTGAGACAGTACTGCAGGTGGGCACACAGAAACAAGCTCACTTGCAAAGACTAGAACCAGAGAAGGCTGGAGGAAAGAAGGGGGCAGAAGAACTCCCCAGGGAAGAACCTTGGGAAGAGTCACCTCTTTTTATCTGCCAGCTCCCCGGATTCATCCTCGGGGTCCTTCCCTATTGTTAAGATCAGTAAGTGCTGCCTGTTCCTTGTGGTTATAAGCACAGCTTGGTTGCTTTAGAATCTGCAGGGTGGCCTTTATCTGCCTCAGTCTCCCCCTTTGCAAAATCCTTTTGGCTTTCTGAATGAAGAAACAGTTCTAGACCCACCTTCTGGCCCAAAAGGCAGTAGGCCAGAGTTCAGAGCCTTAGGGAGTAGAGGGAATTCAGGCAAAAGGCCGCTAAAGGGAGGTTATGGGGCTTGGGCCTTCCTAGGATGGGAGCAGAGGGGGCAGGGCCCAGGCCCCAGTGGACAGGCCTGGTGCACATTTCCCAGGGCCTGCTGTTGCCTCCTCTGAGTGGCCTGGCCCCATCCTGGTCATGCACATTGGGACATGCCAGGGCCTGGCTTCCCAGGGGCTGGAGGGAGCTCCCGCAGGGGACTTCAAAAGCTCAAATGCCTTTCAGAAAGGAGCTAAAACTTTCTGCTTAACCAAAGCCTCCACGGGAGAAGAACAGGCCTGGCCTTTTTCTTTTTAAGTCTCTTTATTTTCCAGCCGGCTGGCCTGGTCATTCTCTTTTTTTCCTATTATAAACGGTCCCAGCTGCAACACACAGGGGGAAAAAAGCCATCTCCCAGGACTGGGCAGGGGCTGGTTGCAGCCTCTGCGCCTAGCTGGCCTCCTGGGGCCGACAAAAGCAGCTCTGGCCTCGGGCACCCACTGGGAGAGGCCCTGGAGCCCCGCCCAAAGCTAAAGCCACAGCAGGAGGGAAGAATTCTGGAAGTTTCTGCCTGCACTCCAAATCTGCCTGCCCCTGGGAGCCAACGTGTCAGGGACAGAAAATGAAGAATCAGGTACCCCTTACTAGGCCCACGGAACTCTGGGCTTTAGACCAAGAAGGGTCCTACAGATGATTCAAAATGGACCAGAAAGATGAGGGAAAGCTGTCTGGAGAACAGTTATACAAGCGCAAAACTGTTTTCAAGTCCAACACCAGATACCAAAAGAAAGTGGGGGAGGAACAGGAGCACCCTAGGGTTGCTAGAATGTGGTACATTACTCCGTCCAGTCGCTGTCCTGTTTCATTTGTCTGTGCCTCAGTCTCCTCATTTGTGAAAAGTGGGCTACATCCAAGGCCACCTTGTAGAACTACTGGGTTAAATGTGCCAGAAGGTAAAGCTCTTAGTACAATGCTCAAAAAGGTTACCTCTTATTGTCTGTAAATGCAAGGACTTGTTTTCTTCACTCAGAGAATGTTTATTTGTTACTTCCTAGGGTCTGTGCTGTGATGGGCACAGGGCCAGATACCAGTAGCACAGCTGGACCAGATGGAAAAGTCCTGGCCAGGTGGAACCTGAGTAGGGATGAGCTGACATGATACAGTAGGCCAGACACATGGCACACCCCGATCTTCCCTTCTGATCCTAGAAGGACAGCAGGATTTCAGAGCCAGGGGGGATGTCACAGAGACACAGAGAAGATCTAGGAGTTCACAGAGTGATTGGGCTCATTTACCTTTTACCAGAAACTCTCGACAATGAATTTAAGCGTTCTCACTGTGTCTTTAAGTGGTGTTGGGCCCCAGGCCTGCAGTTTGCAGTCCCAGCTGGGTTGTTCAGTCTCTGAAGTACCCAGGTTTTCATCCTAATGCCACAGAGGCAAGAGTGTTCCCTGAGGAAGAGGACCCCTTGTCCTGATGCCTCTTGAGGTATGCTTCCCCACCCACAACAACCTCCTGAAGATGGCCTGTCAGCAGGGGTTTCCACTGGGGCTCTTCACAGCCAGCCTAGGCCCCCACAGTTGCCCATGGGCATTTGGTCTCCTGTTGGGAGCCAGTATGCCATCACAAAGCCAATACAACACAAACAACCTCTCCTCACCCTCTGCCCACAGGATCCCAGAACTTGGCAGGAAACCTTGCCCCCTGACTGAATGGAGCAGGGGACAGATCTGCCTCTAACTTCAGTTTAGTTTAACTTAGTTTACCTTAGTTTAATTTAGCTGTTTGGGAGAAACAGTTCCCTCTTTCCCAGTCCTTTTTCCAAGTGCCCCTTCCTGATGCTTAACAGGAAGCTCTCCCAGCAGGTCTAAGTTGTTGTCCACAATGCAACATCATCATCATCATCATCATCATCATCATCATCATCATCATCATCATGGAGGTTGTAGGGTCACTGGTCCTGGTTACACAGCCCTTAAGGGAATGAGTCAGGATTTTTTGTTTCATCTTGTGACAGAGTCTCAAATACTCACTCCCAGGCTGGCTTCAGACTCATGGAACCAAGAATAACTGAACTCAGGGTCCTACTGTCTTCATCACTTCCTGAGTGCTGAGTTGACAGCTATGTGCCACTGTGCCCAGTTTTCTGCATTCTATCCACAGACCCCCAGCCATGGCTTTTTGAGAGAGAGTTACTGAATAGCCTAGCCTGACCGCAACTCTGAGTGATCCTCCTGCCTCAGCCTCTCATAAACTAGGAGTACAGGTGTGAGCATCAGTGCCTGTTCAACCAGCACAGAAATTAAGCTGGATCTCCCTCTGGAGCAGGAAATGGCTTCTCTCCAGCTAATTTCAGCTCCTGTACCTTGCCTGAAGCGGAACACTGGCTTACTGATTTCAGATAGCTAGCTACTGAGATCACATTTAAACAACTAAGTAGACAGAGAGATAAAGATGATATCTAGGGATCACAGACAGCCATGCCAGGTGTCAATACAGGCAACAACCTTCCCCCGCCCCCCTCCAGTCTCCATCAATCCCAAATCATTTCTCTCTTTTTTGTGTTTTAGTTTTGGTTTTGGTTTTGGTTTTTCAAGACAGGGTTTCTCTGTGTAGCTTTGGTGCCTGTCCTGGAACTCATTCTGTTGATCAGGCTGGCCTCGAACTCACAGAGATCTGCCTGGCTCTGCCTCCTGAGTGCTGGGATTAAAGGCATGAGCCACTACTGCCTGACCCAAATTATTCCTTGTTGTTCTTTTTCTGTTGGGGAATATATTGTGTTTGGTTTTTTTGAGACAAGGTCTTATATAGTCCAGGGTGGCCTTGAACTCATTATATAGCTGAGGCTAGCTTCAACTCTGATCCTTCTACACCTGCCTCCCAAGTTCTGGTACTACAGGTATGCCTGGCTTAAGACACTTTTTAAAGACTTATTTATTTATTTATTTATTTATTTATTTATTTATTTATTTTTGGTTTTTCGAGACAGGGTTTCTTTGTGTAGCTTTGGAGCCTGTCCTGGAACTTGCTCTGTAACCCAGGCTGGCCTTGAATTCACAGAGATCCGCCTGCCTCTGCCTCCTAAGTGCTGGGATTAAAGATGTGTGCCACCACCGCCCGACTAAAGATTTATTTTTAAGGGCTGGAGAGATGTCTCAGTAGTTAGGAGCAATTGTTGCTTTTACAGAGGACCTGGGTTTGGTTCCCAGCACTTACATGGTAACTCACAATCATCTGTAATCCATTTCCAGAGGACATGTACTAGACATACATGTGGTACGCATATACATACATAATACAGGCAAATACTCATACATATCAATTTTTTCACTAAAGATTTATTTTTATTATTTTAACTATGTGTATACGGTAGAGAGAGGGTGTGCATCTGCATACAGGTACCCAAGAAGCCAGAGATGTCAGAGGCCTCTAAAGCTGTAGTCACAGGTAATTGTGATCTTCCTGACATGGGAGCTGGGAACTGAACTTGGGTATTCTGGAAAATCAGTAAATGCTCTTTTAAAGTGAGATTTTTTGTTTGTTTGTTTTGTTTTTGGTTTTTTTGTTTGTTTGTTTGTTTGTTTTTTGTTTTGTTTTTTTTTTTGTTGTTGTTGTTTTTTGAGACAGGGTTTCTCTGTGTAGTTTTGCGCCTTTCCTGGAACTCGCTTTGGAGACCAGGCTGACCTCGAACTCACAGAGATCCACCTGGCTCTGCCTCCCAAGTGCTGGGATTAAAGGCATGCGCCACCATTGCCCGGCGAGAATTTTTTTTTTTATTATTGCTATCTTAGGTATAATGGGTGCTTTGCCTACTCTTATGCCTATGTACTTCATGCATGTTTGGTGCCCATAGAGGCCAGAGAGGGCATTGGATCTCCTGAAATTATAGTTACAGATGGTTGTGAGCCATTGTGGATGTGCTAAGAATCAAACCCAGATTCTTTAGAAGAATAGTCAGTGCTTTTAAGTATAAAGCCTCTCTCCAGGCCTTATAATTTTTAATATGTAGAAGATAATACTTTGTAAATTCATGTTCCTTCATTGATATCTTACTGGAGAGGGCTTTTTTGTTTGAGGGGAGGTTTGTTGGGTTTGGTTTGGTTTTTTTGGTTTTTTGGGACAGGGTTTCTCTGTGAAACCATCCTGGCTGTCCTGGAACTTGCTTTGTAGACCAGGCTGGCCTCAGACTCACTGAGATCCGCCTGCTTCTGCCTCCCAAGTGCTGCGATTAAAAGCATGCAACAATACCAGCCATGTCTTTGATATGAACAATTTATGTTCCCTTGTCTTACTCAACTACAGCAATCAGCCAAATGTCTTGGTTTCTCTCACCTCCAACTCGGGTCAAGCATCTCTACTTATGAATGCAAATGGAAAAGCCCCCAATACCTAGATATTTGCATTTGGGAGGTGAGCTCCAGGGGCCATAATGGAAATGCCAGGTTCTTGGCCACCTGAAGGCCATCTGGAAGTTGAAAGGGGCATAATCTCAGACACTCTCAGGAACAACAGACAGGGAACACATCAAGTAGGTATCTCTCCAGACATGCAAGAGCTGACCACACCAAAGAACACCCACACTCGCCAGGTTGTAGGTTGTGATTCTTTTTTAGGCAAACCATCCTCTGCCACTACACATAGATGTGTCCACAAATAAATGAATCTGTAAAGCCAATCCTGACCTTGGGAGTCTACAGCCAGAAGTTCTGAAATCTTCTCTCCGGCAGGTTCTTGATCTTCCTGAGGCTTTGGGTAAAGCTGTGCAGAAACACCGGAAACAGTAACAGTAGCAGCAAGTCATTGTTCTGTTCCAACTAGTTTATCAAAACCCAGCTTGAAGGACTATGTAAGGTTCCAGTGTACCAGCAGGTTGCTAAAATTCTTTGCAGAGGGGCAAAAATAATGTCTACCCCTCCCGCTAGGGTCACAATGCAGACCAAAATAGATTCCACCATAGTGCACCTGAGGGGGACCAATGAGTTTACTAGGCTTCCTTTTATATGTATTATGCTTTTAAAATTTATCTATATATCTATTTATTTATTTTGTGTTTTTGAGACAGGGTCTCACTGTGCAGCTCTGGTTGTCCTGGAACTCACCATGTAGCCCAGGTTGGCCTCAAACTCATGAAGATCTGCCTGCCTCTGAGTCCTGAGTGCTAGGAATAAAGGCGTGTGTGCCACCACGCCAGGCTTTACTGGGGTTTCTTACAGGGTATGGGTGAGGGTTTACTAACAGGAAATAGATGGCCCCAGGGCACTTAAAAGTCTTTACTTGGCATGAATAATGGCTTCCTCATAGCTACATAGACAGTCCCTTTCCCCAGTCTTCCCCAACCTATATACCCTAGCAGTGCAATTAGGGTAGAATGGCACACAAAGGGCTAGAAAGAGTGGTCAGCTACTCGGCTGAGGATGAAATACCCTCCCTGCCCACTCCTAGGACGAGACATCAGCAGTCGTAAGGCCCCATCTTGATGAATTCTGGAAAGTAGGTACAGATGATCCCCTGAAGATGATGGCAGTATTTTTCTTTCTTTCTTTTTTTCTTTTTTGAGCTGAGGATCCAACCCAGGGCCTTGCGCTTGCTAGGCAAGCACTCTACCACTGAGCTAAATCCCCAACCCAGCAGTATTTTTCTTACAGTGCCTTAAAACATACTGCCAGGCTGGGCAGTGGTGGCATACACCTTTAATCCCAGCACTTGGGAAGCAGAGGCTGATGGATCAGAGAAACATTGTCTCAAAAAACAAAACAAACAAACAAAAAACCCACACTGCCAGGCGCAAGTTCTCCATCACTCTGCCTGACAAGCCCCATGGTGACTTCAATCTGTGTCCACACAGTGACTGAGTCTCCCATGCATCTCCACTCCCAGTTTATGAAATGCTGGAGATTAAACCCAAGGCCCTGCAAAGTTACACCCGGTCTCCAATTCCTTTTCGTGAACACACAGTAGCACATCTGTAAATACATTACAGTATTAACCTTTTGTCTTCTGTGTAAATGTTTCCATGTTTTTGTTACTTTGAAAGTCATTTTTAAGTATCTGGATGTCTTTAATCTTTTGTCCCAGAATGAAACCTCAGGGGTGTGGCTGATACACAAAGACTAGAATTTTTGTTTCTTTGATATAGTGTTGTCTACATCAATGGTTCTCAACCTTCCTGGTGCTGCGACACTAATACAGTGCTTAATGGTGTGGCTACCCCAATCATAAAATTTTCGTTGCTACTTAATAACTGTAATTTTGCTACTGTTATAAATAATAATGTAAATATCTGATACACAGGATATCTGTTATGTGACCCCTGTAAAAGGGTCATTCAAGGCTGGGCAACGGTGGCATATGCCTTTAATCCCAGCACTTGGGAGGCATGAGCCAGGCAGATCTCTGTGAGTTCATGGCCAGCCTGGGCTACAGAGCATGATCTAGGATAGTACCAAAATTACACAGAGAAACTCTGTCCTGAAAAATCAAAAGGGGGGGCATTCAAACCCCCCAAGGGGTCTCTACCCACAAGTTGAGAACCATTGGTCTACGTTAATATATGAATACACGGATAGTTAATCTTCACTGTTAGTTGGATAAGATTTAGATTTATCAGGGCAACACACCTCTGGGTATGTCTATATGAGGGTATGTCTAGAAAGATTTAACTACAGAGGAAGCCCCCACTCAAAATGTGAAATGTGGGTGGCATCATCCCATTATTTTGTCCTGAGCTGAGTACAAAGGAAAGAAGGAACTGAGCACTAGTGGTCACCTCCCTCTGCTTCCTGACTAAGGATACAATGTGACCAGTCACTCCATGCCCCTGCCACAATGCCTTCTCTGCCGTGATGGACTGTAGACTCACACTGTGAGCCAAGATATATCTTTCTTCCTTAAGATGCTTTTGTTAGGAAATTGGTCAGAGAAACAAGAACTATAACTAATGCATACTGACAAATTTCTTTTTCCTCCAAAATAATTAATATTTATGAAGGCAAGTCTACAAGATGCCTCCTCCCCGTTTTAGGTTTCCATTGCTGTGATAAAGACCATGACCAAAAACAGCTTAGGGAGGAAAGGGTTGATTTCATCTTACAGTCTATCAGGAAGGAACTGAAGCAGAGACCCCAGAAAAACACTACTTACTGGCTTGCTCCCCATGGCTTGCTCAGCCTGCTTTCTTATAGCATGCCCAGGAATGGCACCACTTACAGGAGGCTGGGCATTCCCACATCCATCGTCAATCAAGAAAAAGCTCTATTGTCTTGACTACAGGTTAATCTTCTTAGAGCTGTGACCCTTTGATACAGTTCCTTGTATTGTGGTGACCCCCAACCATAACATTATAGCTATATGGCTACTGTTATGGATCATAATGTAAATATCTGACATGCAACCCCAAGGGGTCACAACTCACATGTTAAGGACCACTGGTTTATGGGGCTGGAGAGATGGCTCAGTGGTTAAGAGCACCAACTGCTCTTCCAGAGGTCCTGAGTTCAATTCCCAGCAACCACATGGTGGCTCACAACCACCTGTAATGAGATCTGGTGCTCTCTTCTGGCCTGCAGGGACACATGCAGGCAGAATACTGTATACATAATAAATAAATAAATTTAAAAAAAAAAAAAAGGCTACTGGCTTAAGGCGCTTTCTTTTTCTTTAGATGATTTATTTTTATTTTATATGCATTGGTGTTTTGACTGCCTTCATGTCTGTATAAGGGTGTCAGATCCCTTGGAACTGGAACTACAGTTATGAACTACCAAGTGGATGCTGAAAATTGAACCCAGGTCCTCTGGAAGAGCATCCAATACTCTTAACTCCTGAGTCATCTTTCAGCCCCCAAGGGCATTTTTCTTTTCTTCTTCCTTCTCCTCCTCCTCCTCCTCCTTCTTTTTTTGTTTTTTTGTTTTTGTTTCTTTGAGGACAGGGTTCCTCTGTGTAGACCTGGCTGTCCTGTAACTCTAGATCAGGCTAGCCTCAAACTCACAAAGATCCACTTGTCGAGTGCGCCACATCTGCCAGCTCCCTAATTCACTTTGGCCTTGGTTATTTTTCTATTGCTGTGATAAAATACCAGGACAGAAGCAATTAAAAGGGGAAAGGTTCACTCTGACTCACAGTTAGGGGGATGGTCCATCATAATAAGGAAATCAAGGCAACAAGAGCTTGGGGCAGTTGATCAGGCCCAAAGCACAGTCAGAACTGCAGGTTCAGAACCGCAGGTTCAGAACTATGCCAGTCTCCAATTACATTGAGATTAGTGTTACCCTTTTTTTAGTTATTGTTTTTCAGATAGGGTCTCACTATGTAACCCTGGCCATCCTGGAACTCAAGGCTGGCCTCTAACTCACAGAAATCCACCTGCCTCTTCCTCCCAAATGATGGTATTAAAGGCATGCGCCACCATGACTGGCCAATGTTACCCTCCCTTTAAAGTGGTCAAGTCAGGAAGAGTGTATGCCCTCCCATGTCACCTTGCCTTGCCTACAACACCTTCCCCTGCAGTTTGCGAGCCCACTGTTCCTCAGCCTTCACGTTCTGGCCATATTTCAACTTGAATTCCACAGCCACAGTGATGTTGGCATCATTTTAACACTCCCAGATATTTGCGGAGAAAAGATCCAAAGTTAAACAGCCCCAGGAGAGAGGCGGGAGTGGGGAGGCTTGGGGGCTTCCGTAAGCCTTGGGCGACAGAGATGGAGAAGGGTAGGGGTCACATAGCATAGACTTGGCAAATAGCCATGTGCTCGGATCCAGGGGTCTGTTCCCCAACTCTCCACCCCTAAAACAAACCTGGCCTCCCGGGTCTTTAAAGGAGCGGGGAAGCAGGTGAACGCTCCGCGACTCCCAGAACAGGGGGGAAATGCTTCTGGCATTAAACAAAGCCTTTTTATATTTAAACTGCCAGCCCAGGATTTTCAGGAAAGTTCCCCAAGCGTCACTGAGTGTGTGCACAAAAAATTATGCCCCGGTGTATAAACACGGTTGGATGCAGAAACACGAGCGTGCAGGACCAAACTCCACTCCGCCCCGCGAACCCCGCGATCCACGTCCCGCTCACCCAGCGGGGTGGATAGCCCCAGGGGGCGGGAGAAGCTGGCTCCACCAGGAATTCCAGAGCCACAGGGAGGGGGAGGAAGCCACCGCCTCCGCGGGGGTTCGGAAGGGAGGAGGGAGAACCCATTGCTAAGCCACCCAGCTGGCCAGGTGGGGGAGGACCCGGAGGAATGCGAAGCGCAAAGCCAGGGGCCTGGGGGCTGGCGTGGGTCTTTGTTGAAAAACTGGAGAGGAGGTTCCCTGGCTAGGAGTCTGGAGTCCTGTCCCTGGAGGCGCCTCTGAAGGCACAGGACGAGGTCAGTGCTCAGGATCCGGTGTCCCCTGCCATCAGTCCTGGACAGTGATTCCTCAGAGTCCAGGAATTCTTTCTCCCTGGAGTCCGAGAACACTCTGGTCAGGTTCAATGGCGCTCCGAAGGGAAACTAGGGACCCAAGACCCTCCACTGGCTAATATCCTTGTGAACTACTTTTTTGTTTTGTGTTTAAAGGACACCACAGCTTGAGTGGGCTCTGCAGCTTCTCTTCACACCTTGCCCTGCCCAGGAAGACCCTCTACCCTAGGCCAGGGGTTCAAATATACCTGGGTTCAAATATACCTGGGTCCCGCGTTCCAAGACCGGATTTCCTTTTTTTTTTTTAAGCTGAGGATCGAACCCAGGGTCTTGTGCTTGCTAGGCATGCGCTCTACCACTGAGCTAAATCCCCAACTCCGGATTTCCTCTTAAAAGCCAGCCTATCTCCTAGAGGGGGCCAAGCTACCGGGCTACAGTATCACTAGCAGTGCAAGGAGCCAAAGCTGTCTGGGGATCCCTAGGGCATCACACAAAGCTCTGAGCTATTTAGTTCCTGCCTGTCCCTTAATCTCAGGTGTATTTCTGACACTCAACAGTGAAAATCGAGCCCTGGCCAGAATATGGTTACAGCTGGCCAAACTGAGGCTCAGGGTGGTTACAACAAACTGTTGAACTCCACAGCTGGCCAGAGGCAGAAATGTGACTCAAATTGATGTCATCAAGCCTCAGCTGTGGGGAACTTTATTATGTCTCAGTCCTGAAGCAAATGGATTTGTTTTCCAAGTACAGCTCCATCTCGAGTCAAAAACAGCTCCCAGTTGCTTCCTGGCATTGTTCACAGAGCACCTTTTGGGAGCCTGACCCACTGCCTGACAGAAAGAATCCTTCCTGTGCTGCCCACAGCCAGCTGTTCACAGCAAGAGGACATCACTTACTCCAGTCACCAGGCCAGTCCCGGCACAGCTGGGGTTCAGGCCCGCAGCTACGGCCTGTGTGCAAGGAGCTGCCCCCCGCCCGCCCCCACCCCAGCACAAGTCCCACGTACTTCCTCAGCACTGCTAGTGAGACTGAGATTTTTCTAGTGCAAAGCTGGCAAGCAGTGCCCAGTGTGTCTCACTGACCTCTTTCCTTATGTTCCCATGGTAATTTTGAACATCTTACTACCAAGTAAGAATCAGTCAGTTTCACAGCAAAATTTTTGTTTGTTTGTTTCAGACAGGGTTTCTCTGTGTAGCCTTAGCTGTCCTGGAACTCGCTTTCTAAACCAGGCTGGCCTTGAACTCACAGAGATCTGTCTGCCTCTGCCTCTCAGATGCTGGGATTAAAGGCCTGTGCCACCACACTCGGCCACACCAAAATCTTATTTTCTGATTTTTTTTTTCAACAGTCAGAGGGGCAGACAACAGTGAGTCCTTATTTATGCATCCTGTCTTTAAGCGGACAGGCCACTGAGGACAGAGAGGCGAGGGCCTGGGCAGACACCTACAGGTGAAGTAAAGGAGGGAGCTGGTCTTGACCTGTCATTGCTGGAGGCAGATGCAGAAGGGTCAGGAGTTCAAAGCCAGACTGAGTAACTTGGTGAGACTCTGTTTCAAAATAAAAAGAAGGCTGGAGACATAACTCAGTGGTAGAGGATTTGCCTGTCTCCAGCCTTCTGTAAGTCTGCAGGTTCAGTCCCTAGTACCGTAAAGGAAAAGGGAGGAGAGGAGAGGAGAGAGGAGGAGAAGGGAGGGGAGAGAGGAGGGGAGGGGAGGGGAGAGAGAGGAGGGGAAGGGAGGGGCTGAAGCCAGCGCCCCTGGCTCTCACACCTGCTCATTTTGAGCCCATCCAATCGCTGCTGAACCATTTCCAGATGACCTTCCTGCCTCTGCCTCCAGAGATGAGGCAGTCTTAGAAAACAGAAAGAGGTAGCCGGGGGATCATGGGAACTGAACTTGGGTCAATGTGGTAGTGGGCTTTACCTCATATACCATGCGGCATAGTGGAAGGAAAGGTCTCCAGCTGGACCCTGCAGAAAGAGGACTGCTGTATCTGTCATGAGCTGGGTATGGGGAAGAGGAAAGTCCTCACACTGGGCCAGCAGAGTCCAAAGAAGTGGGACAGTGGGATGGGGGGGAGGGCGACAACTAGGGTGGCAGCGACGTGTGGTTCAGATGGGGTAGCCATGGGGCCATTCTAACTTCCTCTCAAGCATGACGGGAAACAGCCAAAAGGATTTTAGGACTGGACCATCTGAGGAGCTGGTGCAGCAGGAGCAGACTAGCTAGGGAAAGACTGTCCCAGCTGCCTGATGAGACAGGGTGCTCTGGGTGTGGAGACCCTAAACCAGGGCAGATTCCAGGGACTGGAACATGGGCGGTTGGCTGTCTTCTTCATGCTTGTGCAGTCCTGGGGATCAGCAAGAGGACCCTGAGCATACCACTGAGCCACATCCCTGGCCTCCTAGTTTCATAAGTCAAGCTGGGAGCTGTTAACCCTTTCTTGTTCTGCAGCTCTCTTTGGAAAAACACGTGTGGAAATGACTCAGTGAGGCAGAAAACTTGCTGACAAGCCTGGAGACCTGAGTTTCACATGTGCTTGTAACTCCAGCACTATCAGGGATAAAAACAGCATTATTGGGGCTTGCTGGCCAGCCAGCCTCCAAAAAACACTGACTCCAGGTTCAGGGAGAGACCCTGTCTCAAAGAAATAGAGTGATAGAGGATGTGGTGATATTTGGTTGTTTTGTTTTTTTTTTTAATTTTTTTATTTTAAAGATTTATTTATTATGTATACATTGCAGAACACCAGAAGAGGGCACCAGATCTCATTGCAGATGGTTGTGAGCCACCATGTGTGTGCTGGGAATTGAACTCAGGACCTCTGGAAGAGCAGCCAGTGCTCTTAACCTCTGAGCCATCTTGCCAGCCCCGAGGTGATATTTGTAATCAAAGAAATAAAGCTTGCCTGAGGGTCAGAGGACAGAGCCAGCCACAGAGTTAAACATAGAGGTCAGACAGTGGTGGCACACACCTTTAATCCTAGCACTCAGGAGGCAGAGATCCATCTTGATCTCTGTGAGTTCAAGGCCACATTGGGCTCCATGAGATTGATCCAGTCTAGGAGAGAAACAGCCAGGCAGTGGTGGCACACACCTTCAACCCCGGCACTTGAGATCTCACACCTTTGCTACCAGTATTTGGGAAGCACACACGCTGTTAATCCCAGCACCAGGAAGGCTGAGATAGGAAGGAAATATCTAGGTGGAGAAAGGCATATAAGGCGTGAGGAGACAGGAACTCGGACCCTACCCCCCCACCCCCATTTCGGCTGAGGACTCAGAGGTATTCAGTCTGAGGATTCATGGAGACAGGATCTTCCCATTTCTGCTGAGGAGTTGGCAAGGTGAGACGTGGCTGTGGCTTGTTTCCTCTGATCTTCCAGCATTTTTCCTGATATCTGGCTCCGGGTTTTTATTATAAGACCATTTAGGATTCATGCAACATAGGAGAATACCCAACGTCTTCCTCTGGCCTCAAGGACACATGTATGTGTGGTTGCATGTCACACACACACACACACACACACACACACACTCGCATATAGAGTCCATGCCAGGCATGGTGGCACATGACTGTAATGCCAGCACTGATGAAACTGAGGCAAGAGACTCAAGGCCAGGTTTGGAGAAATGTCTCAGCAGTTACGAGCACTGACTGCTCTTCCAGAGAACCCAGGTTCAATTCCCAGCACCGACATGGCAGCTCATAACTGTCTGTAACTCAAGAGATCTAACACTTTCACACAGACATACATACAGGCAAAACACAAATGCACATGACATAAAAATAAATTTTAAAAAGGAAAAAGAAAGTTCAAGGCCAGCCTGGACCATCTCTAGCAATAAGCCAGCAACTCGGGTGCCCGCACCAACATGGGTGTAGTAGATAGCCATCCCAGCATTGGCCTGGAAGTTCCAACCCCCATTGAGGCTTCGGTAATGATCACGCCCACAAGGCGGGGCTGAGGAGGGAGCGGAAGACCGAGGAGGAAGAGGAGGTCGCTCTCTTGGTGCCAGGACGCTGGACGCTGGAGGTAGACCGAGTAGAGTTCTCCAGAGAACACCACCGGACTGCGCTATACCTTTGCCAGACCCTGCAACCTACCCCTTCATTTGTAAGTTACCCCACAAAATAAACCTCCCTTTTAACTACATGGAGTGGCCTAAATAATTTCACCAATACATGGGAAATGTTTAAGTCGGGTGAAAGGAACCAGGTGCCCATTCTCAGCATAGCAAGGGCTCCAGACAATGCAGATGTACTGGATTTTCTCACCTCCACCATAAACCACACTGCCATAAGATGGGGCCTATAGAAGTCTAGGGAAGTATGGCTGGATTACCCTTCCCAGCCAAAGAGGTTAGGTTATGGTATGTGAACTTCAGGGTGGAAATTTCTCCAGGCCACAAGGTCTCCCAAGACAGGCCTCGTGACCCTCCTTGCTGTATGGTACTGTGTAGTAATACGTTGCTATATGGCTAAAGATTTCAGTGGCCTGGCCTCATTAAACATGAGCCTCGCTGTCATCACAGCAGAAGTAATGCTGTAACAGCATCCTAGGGTGCTGGGGCAGGGCTCCACCTACTGCCATCCATTCAGGGTCAGGGACACCACTGACCAGGATGCCAGACACAGTCTTTTCTTTTCTGGAGCTGCATGTCAGGGACAGCTAAAGGGTCGGACCTGGACCATGGGGAGTACAGGGTTCTTTGCCTCCTTTGCCTCCCCAATTATGTGTCCCAAGAACTGAGAGGGGACAGCCCAGAGCCTTCTGTGACCAGGTATAACTGCAGCCGGGTTTCCAAGCACATGTTCAGGGACCTGCTGTAGAGCAGAGCCAGGCTCCACGTGACCTAGGAGGAAGACCCAAAGAGGTGACTGTGGTGATTTGACCGGCTGAGGGAAGTGTCTAGGAGGCAAGAGGAGGAAGGAAAGCAGCATGGCAGAATCCATTTGGAAGTAGCCTGGTCTGGGTTCGAATCCCGGCCTTGAGAAAGTTCCTTAACCTCCTCCCTGTGAAATGGGAACAATAATAACAGCAACCCATATTCAAGCAAGGAATGATGGTGCTACTTGGGAAGATTGAGGCAAGAAAATTCTTTGAGACCAAAAATTTAAGGCCAGTCTGGGCAACATATTTCCATCTCAGATAGATAAATAAGTAGCTGACGTGGAAGTTTTCTCTTTTAGACTTATTATTTTATTTTATGTATTTGAGTGTTTTGACTACATACCCGTATGTGCACCATGCGCTTGCCTGGTACCAGAGGAGGTCAGAAAAAGACCTCAGATTCCTGAGAGTTAGTTACAGGTGGTCCTGAACTGACACATGGGTGCTGAGAATTAAACCATGTCTTCCACAAGAGCAACAAAAGCTCTTAACCACTGAATCTCTCCAGCCACAAGTATGACAATTAGTGAGCTCTAGAGGTGGCCCTAAGCCCTTTCATGTGTTCTAAACCACTCTGTAAAACCACACTGGTATATATATGCAGCCCCCGGGGAACAGGATAGGGAACACACACCCAAGAGAGGGCAAATTATAGTCTTTCTTTCCTTTTGTCTTTTCTTCCCTTTTTGTGGGGGAGAAAGACAGGGTCTCACCATGTAGTCCTGGCTGTTCTTCAACTCACCATATAGACTAGGCTAGCCTAGAGTTCATAGAAATTGGTCTGCCTCTGCCTCCTGAGAGCTGTGATTAAAAGTGTGAGCCACCATGCCCAGATAATGATGATAACGATGATGATTTAGAGATAGGGTCTCACTATATAAGATCTCACAGCAATCCTCCTGCCTCAGCTTTACAAATGCTGAGATTACCACCCCAAGATGAGGTCAAGTAATTTAAGCAATCACACAGCAACCAGAGCCAGCTGACCAAACGAGGTCCTTGATCCTCATCTTCCAGAGCTAGTGAGAGTCATAAACAATGGTGTATGGGGAAGCACACCACCCTTGACTCTGTTCCACACACGCTCAGCATGTTATTGCTGCTGCTGCTGCTGCTGCTGCTGCTATGACAGTGACTGTATGGCCAGCTAAGACTTTGGGGACAAGGACTGTAAACTGGGCACATTAAACAACATGGACTGAATTTCTCACCGTGCTGGAGGCTGGAAGTCTAAGATAGAGGGTTGGCAAAGTCAGTTTCTTTGGAGACTTCCTTGGCTTGAAGAAGGCCACTTTCTTCCTCTGTCTTCATGGTCATGTCCTTTTCTAGGGAATGAACCCAGGGCCTTGCTCATCCTAGGTAAGTGTCCTACAGAGAGACATCCCTAGTGCTTGCCAGTTTGAGAAAGAATCTTGCTGTGTAGCCCAAACTGTTCTTGAGCTCATGAGCTTCCTGCCTCAGTCTCCCAAATAGTGTATATTACAGGTACACACCAGTACGCCTGGCCTAACCTCTTCTAAGGACAGCGGTCATTCTGGCTAGCTTTGGCCTTAGGATATGGGTGCTGTTGGTCAACCGCCAGAGCCCTAGCAGCCACAATGCTTAGCCCCAGAGCGTTCCAGGAGACAAACCTGAAGCCTACACAGTCAAGACTCAGCCTATCCTGGGGTGAGCTGGCCCTTTTCTCCCAAAGATATCCCCTCCCCCAATTTACATTACTCTTAACTTTGGACAACTGCAGTTTGCCTCTAGAATGGTGTCTTGTTTTGTCCCTCTCCTCTCCAATGGCCACCGTCAACTAGAGGGACCTCGGCACACACAAATCTGACCATTTCGCCTTTTTTTAAATCTTCCATGGAACCCAGGCACTTACACAGCATACCAAGCAAGTGATTACCTACAAGCACCATCCCCAGCTCTTGTTATTTGAGACAGTATCTCTCATTGTAGCCTAGGCATGGTACCTGAGCCACGCTTTCTTCCCTGTATCTTCTTGGCTTCCCCACCCCCATCCCCAACCCCTAAACCCCAACCCCCCCCCCACTAGCCCATGCAGTGGTCATGGGCTGCTCCTCAGCGAGATTCTATAGATGGCTTTGAGCTTCAGGTCAGCACTTCAAAGGGCCTTGTATGGCAAGCTGGCCCTGGGCCAACTAGCAAGTGGGGTGGATGGTGAACGCAGCTGTGCTGCCTGTGGTACAGACAGACAGCTAATTGTGATCCTACTGGAGCAGGAGCTATGGGGACAACTACCTCCTGAGGGGGCATCACTGCCTACAGCCCAGTCCGGAAGAGGGCCAAGCTTTGTGTCCTTTTCTACCTTTGTGTCTAAGGTAGAAAAATCTGGGCATAGATGAGAAGGGGGGACAGTTATCAGAGACTACGCCAATGCATACATGGGCCATATAATGATGAAACTCTGTATACATGAAGACCCAGAGAGATGCACACAGCAAGAGATAGCATTGTCTCTTGGGTCAGTCAGCCTAGATGCCTGAGTGGCCTTCCCCTGGGAGAGTTCCAGATGAGATGATGAGGGACTAGGTTAGTGACCATTGGGTTTCCAGTGATGCTGGTGTCTTCCGAGTTGTGTATTTTCAACTGTAAGGACCCTGTGCCTGCTGTTTTCGCTTCGTCACGGTGGCTGGGCTTTAAACTACTAGCTGCCTGGCCACTCAGGCCATAGCTTGGGGGGAATTCTGTTCCCCCAGACAGTGGCTCTGTTGCTCACTAAAGGTAGCTTTAATTAAACCTCTACCGTTCTAATAAAAGGCTAGGGTGAAAGCCTGCTAGCTCAGAGTTAGAGTAGCAATTGGCTAGCTTTTTCTCCTTGCTGGTATCCTCGGAAACTTCTCTCCTGCCACACCACCCCAACTGAAAAACCCACACTAAGCTCCTCCTAGCTTACTTCCTGTCAACTAGTTGCTAATCCCACCTCTCTGGGCTCAGATTAATTTTATTTAATTAACGCAAAGGCAATACATCTTTACATAGTTAAACAAATGCAGCATAAACAAATGTAACACATCTTTGCCTAGTTAAACAAATATTGCACAACATGTGCCTAAAGACAAAGAGATGGACTCTGATGTGATTTATCGCAAAGAAGCATTGGGCCAGGCAGGGTGACACCCACCTGTAATCCCAATACCCTGGAGGCTGAGGCAAGAGAATCATGAATTCAAGGCTCGCCTTGGCTACAAAGAAAGTTCAAGGCCAGCCTGAATTATACAAGACCCTGTCTCAAAAACAATAAATAAATTTAGAAGGCATATATGTGTATATGCAGTGATTTGAATAGGAATAGCTCTCCATAGACTCATGTGTTTGAATGCTTGGCCCATAGGGAGTGGCACTATTAGGAGGTGTGGCCTTTTTGGAGGAAGTGTTTCACCGGGGGCAAGGGGGTGGGCTTTGAGGTCTCATGTGCTCAAGCTTTACCCAGTGTGGCACACAGTCTCCTGCTGCCTATGGATCAAGATGTAGAACTCTCAGCTCCTTCTCCAGCACATGTCTGCCTATGTACTGCCATGCTTCCTGTCATGATGATAATGGACTAAACGGTAAGCCAGCCCCAATTAAATGTTCCCTTTTATAAGAGTCTTAGTTTGGGTTTCTGTTGCTGTGAAGAGACACCATGATCACAGCACCTTAAAAAAAAAAAGTTGAGCCTAAGCTGGGCAATGGTAGCACACGCCTTTAATGCCAGCACTGGAGGCAGAGGCAGGCAGATCTCTGAGTCTGAGTCCAGCCTGATCTATAAAGTGAGTTCCAGGACAGCCAGGGTTACACAGAGAAACCTTGTCTTGAAAAAAAAAAAAAAAAAACTACAATGGAAAGGAAGGAAGGAAGGGAAGGAGGGAGGGAGGGAGGGAGAGAGGGAGGGAGGGAGGGAGAGAGGGAGGGAGGGAGGGAGGGAGGAAGGAAGGAATAAATTGTGAGTAGTTTGCTTACAACTTGGGTCCCTAGGGTGGTAGGCTTTCTTCTCTGAAAGCGGCTACAGCCTTCAGGTTCAGAGTAGTGAGCTGTATAAACTCTGCACACTATGAAGTCCACCCCAGGGAATGGTGGGGCTCAGCGGCTCACTATCACTGCTGCTGATACATACAGCAACCAGTCTTAGGACGCTCAACATGGCCACCCCTCTTCTGAGTCTGGTTTCCATTGCTGTGGATCCCTTAGGTGGGACTGTTGTTGTTTCTCTGAAGGGTCCCAGGCAGTGTTTGTTCATGGTCAGTCTGAATTGTGGATGATCCTGGTGACATCTCAGAAAGCTACCTATTCTTCCCACTGTTCCTTTAGAGATGGACGGTTCTCCAAGAAAGGGTTACCCTTCATGCCTCGTTCAGCTACTGAGTGTACATGTCAGGGGCCCAGCAGCTTCTTGCAGTTTTGGTGGACACTGCAAACCCAAATGCAGTACTTTGACCTTGCCACAGCTTGGTAGTGCTCTCCCTGGTGACTAGAGCCAGCCTTCCTGCCCTTGGGCTCCAGCCTTCCTGCCCTTGGGCTCCAGCCTTCCTGCCCTTGGGCTCCAGCCTTCCTGCCCTTGGGCTCCAGCCTTCCTGCCCTTGGGCTCCAGCCTTCCTGCCCTTGGGCTCCAGCCTTCCGTCTGATGGGGAGGCGCTCCACAACCTGCCTTTCTTTGGAAGAAGCTCTTCCTCTCCACCTTGTGGCTCTCTCCTTGCCTGAGTCCCCCCTCCTCTCTCTCTCTCTCTTTCCCTCCCTCTCTCCCCCCCCCCATTCTTTCATGCCTAGGATCTCCTCTTCTCCATTGTCCTCGCTTTTGTGGTCACTGTCTGCCCTCCCCATCATGCCCCCCCCCACACACACACACCATCTTCTCCGCTCTCCTCTGGTCAGGTCCCTCCTTGAGATTTCTTCCTCTTCCCTGGCCTGGGTCTTACTGCTGAGGCTTTGCCTGGGGTCTGCTGGTTCTCAGCCCCAGCTGTCTTCCTGGTTCTTCCCTTCCGCTCTTCTCTCTCTTCTTAGCCTTCACTTGTCCTGACAGAGCCCCCCTTTCTCCTCACTGCTCCCCTCCAAACCAGCTTTACCACCAGGTCCCTCTACACTTCACTGATGCTTTCAACTGCCTAATAAGGCAATATATCAATAGATCTTATTTTTTTCTTTTTGGTTTTCGAGACGGGGTTTCCTCTCTGTTGCTCTAGCTGTCCTAGAACTCACTTTGTATATCAGGCTGGCCTGGAACTCAAGAGATCCACATGTTAGATAGAATCAGGCATCTCAAGTGCTGAGATTAAAGGCGTGCACCACCACACCTAGCTCCTTATTATTATTATTATTATTATTATTATTATTATTATTATTATTATTTGGGTTATTCGAGACAGGGTTTCCTGTGTATCCTAGAATGTGCTATGTAGATCAGGCTAGCTTCAAACTCACAGAGATCCACCTGCTTCTGTCCCCAGAGTGCTGGGTTTAAAAGCATGTGCTGTCACAGCTGGGCTCAACTCTTTTCCTGAAGTTTGCCTTGAGCTTTCTTCTTCCATTTTTAGCCATCCTCTGGTTTGCTGGGGTTCCAGGCAGTCTCCACCAGACGCTGCAAATCCATTCTCAGACTGAATGGAAGTGAAACTTTTCCCCAACATATTTTTATTAATTTTTGGGAGATTTTGTACAAATGCATCTCAATCACACTCACGTCCCAGTCCTCTCGGGTGCACCTCCCACCCTTGCACACACATACACCCCCAAACCCAGAAAACTGGACCCCCCCACTGCCATAGCCATTAACTATGAAGAGCTACGCTTCAGCGTCTTTATCAGAGTTTTTTTTGATTCTTGTTTGTTTTTATTTTATGTGCATTGTTGTTTTGCCTGTCTGTCTGTGTGAGGGTGAGGAGCCTGACAGGCGCCAGCGCTGACGACTCCACCCTGGGTTGAGTGGCTGCTCTGGCCTAGCGGGTAGCAGCAGGGCGAGGCAGGCCAGCGGAGGCCCGAGCCAGAGGACTGGCCCTACCCCGCTCCTTCGTCCGACCCCATCGCTGTGACCCCACACTTCCCTAGCTTGCCTCCTCTCCACTGAGAGCGCTGCTCCATTCTGCCATCGTCTTTCTCCAATTCTGTGAAACCACTTTTTAAAAAGCATCATCCCATAAGACCTGCCTTTTTTTTTTTAACCAGTTGTTCCAGAGATATTATGTGCTCTGCAGGCTCATCCTTCACCCCTGCATCTCCCCAGAGAAGCCTCCTTAGAGAAGCCCCACAGCTCCAAGGGTGCTGATGGCCGTCACCATCTTAAATTTCCTTTTGCTAGTGGACATCTTGAATAATCACTTTCTTCACTTTAAAGGCAGAAAGGTATTTGTTTTAAAGAAGTCTGGCTTTTCTTCCCTCATACAAGTATCCAATATGTGAAGCGTGAGAACAATTCCACAGAGGCTGTGCCATGCCCTAACCCCTCAGCAAGAAACCCCGCCTGTTGGACCAGGCTCATGCCCACATCAGCATCTTCAACTGCTCCTCCAATGACTGCATCAGTGCCTGCCTCCCCTCAGGTTCCGGGTGGATGTGAACTTCTCCTGCCGTCAGTGAGGCCACAGGAGAAGCTGACCTGAATCCCAGCATCTCCTTCTGGTGTCTTTTGCACCCTCTTCTGGATTCTTTGTTAAGGGGTAAGGTAGCGAGCCCTTCTCAAGTCCTGTGAGCCATCTTATCAACCATGAAGCCAGTGTGGGCTGCTCCTGAACATAGCCAGATGGTTAGAAGTACAGGTGACAACCTAGAACTTAGGACTCTCTTGGGAACTGGAGGGCGGCCTTGTGACTGAGCCCTTAACCTCTGCAGGCTGCTCTGTGTCTGGATCGTGTCAGAACTGAGCTGAGTCAGCTGACCTCCAGTCAGTCAGCACACACAGCGAAGGATTACACAGGGCAGGAAACTCCCCGCAGCTGGACCGCAATGAGAGAAATCTGTTCCCCTGGCATATAGCGCTGATGAGCTCCGTGAACTCTCATCCCACACAAATTCTGTCCTGTGTTTCCTCAGACCCCGCTGGATGACTGACCCTGGGCCACCATGCCCAAGTTCCCAGCAGCCTGTGCAGCAGGGCCTGGCTCTGACAGCTCTGGTAGAGAACCTCTTGTTTTCACCCAGGACTCCAGAGAACTATGGGCTGGTTTGCTTAGTACATGACTCCAAGCTTCTGTCCCTGGCTGTCCTGCCCCAGGGAATATCACCAGAGCCTAAGCCCACTGTGGTGCAGGGGTGTAGATGTGAATCACCTCCTCTGATAGGCAGTGTGCCCAGTGCCCCTCCACCCTCTGCCCTTAGCTGCCCTCGTCGGGCACAGACACATGCTCCAGAACAGCTTGGCCAAAGCCACTATATTTGTTTTCTACGGCTGTGGAGATAAGCCTCCACCAACAGCACAAACTGATGCTCTATCGTGAAGGCCAGACGCGTGAAACAGGCCTCGCTAAGCTTTGCCAAGTCTCCATTCATGGAGAATCCATTCCTCTCTCTGCCTTCTCCAAATTCAAAAGACCACTTCCATCTTTTGCTTTGTGGCCCCTTCCTCCATCTTCAAAGCCAGAATCTTCAAATCTCTGACTCCAACCCCTGCTTCTGCTTCAAAGGACCCTGGTGACTACATTGGGCCCACCCAGTGCAGACACCAAGGGTGTCTTTTTATCTCAAGGCTGTCTCATAGCAACCTTGATTTTAGCTGCAATCTCTGTCCCCTGCCACCTTTCATAGGGTACTCACAGACTTCAGGAATTAGGACAGAGACACCTGCAGGGCTCTTATTCTGCCTTAGACAGTGAAGGGCAGCATGATCTTAGCACCGTGGAAGGAAGAAGGGAGGGAGGGAGGGAGGGAGGGAGGGAGGGAGGGAGGGAGGGAAGACAGGGGGCAGGGGAGGGTAAGGTCCAGGCGGCAACCGGCAGAGTTGATGAAATCACCTGGATTCAAGTGCATCAGCCACGCACAGCTGAATGAGTTGCTTCCCTTATTTGAGCCTCAGTCTCATTTTATGTGGTTTGGTTTGGTTGGTTTCTTGAGGGCAGCCCAGGCTGGTCTTGAACTCAAAACAGCTCTCCTACTTCAGCCTCCACGCAAAGGGACTTGATGGATATTGATACAATGAGGAAGTGTCCTATGAAATCATGTGGAGAGCTTTAAAAATATCCAGCTACAGCCCCCACCCCAGCTCAGCTGCATCATTCTCCAGGCAAGGAAGAGCCAGGCACTGACACTTTGAAGACATTGCCAGGGATTATAAGCATAAGACGCCATGTTCTGCTCAATCTCCACATTTGAAAAATAGAAGATAATATGTCTAAACAGCGGAATACCACTCAGTGATGAAAAATAGTAGTAGGCTGCGGAAATACCACATCAATATGGGTAAAACTCAAAATTATAGTGAGTGAAGCCAGATCAGAAAAATGCAGTTTTTCTGTTTATATGCACTTCTAGAAATTGCAAACCGTTTTATAGTGACGGAAAGTAAATCAGTGTTCCCATGTGGCCAGAAGGAGGGATTCCAAAGCACACAAAGATGCTTAGAGTGTGATGGAGACGCTGACTGCTGTGGGATGTTGGTGAGCTCATCATCTATAAAATCATCTGTAGGTCCAATGTACCAGAGTAAAGTTCATTTTATGTGAATAAATATCTGTGGCATGCTCATCCATAGATGGGACATGTATACAACACCCCACTTCCCTAAGGTTGGGGGAACATCATGGCAGGCGAGGGTAGAAAGACCGTAAGAACCAGAGACAGAAGGGACTGCGCAACCAGCGTCTTCCGGACATGACAGGACTGCACTCATGAACTCACGGTAGCTGTGCCTGAGTAAGATCAAGTCGGTCAACATTCCAGTGTAGAGGAGGGAAGGTCTCCCGGGCCTCCCCCTAACTAAGGAGCTATTGATAGCCAGCAGCTGCTGAGGAGGGAGAGTCAGTTTTCTTTAAAGGTGTGCCCCCTGGTGTGTTGACCACACTCCAGGGCATGGCTCCACACCCATGACTACATGGGCAGCATAAGTTAGACCTAGTGGGCTGTAAAAAAAAAACCCAAAAAACATGAAGTTAGAGGGGACTGGGAGTGATCTGAGGAGTCAGGGTGAATATAATCAAAATATATTATATACATGTATGAAAGTCTCAAAGAATTAATAAAAATATATTGAAAATAAACTACATGCTTTACACACATTCATTGTGTATCCTGTGACTGAACTGTTTATGTCTTAGTAAAACTTATAATCAGAGCTGATTATAGTTTCTTCCTCATAGGGTGATGGTATAATTGAAAAACCTCAGGACAACATTTGGCACATAATCACTCAAGAGATATCTAGCAGAGTCAGGTGTAGCATCACAGGCCTGTAATCCCAGCCCTCAGGAGGCTAAGACAGCAGGACTGTGAGTTCAAAGGCAGCCTGGGTTACAGAGAGAGCCCTTGTCTCAATAAAAAAAAAAAAAGGTTGGGGGAGAGTTGGGAGAGAAAGTGTGGGACAGTGTTCTTAGTAATCCTGTCACTGGGGCTGGAGAGCTCTGGTCCCTCCCTGGCTCAAAGCACAACTGTCCTGCCCTCCCCTGACATGATCTGAGGCTTTGTGCTAGAGTATGGGAGTGGCTGGCAGATTTTAAAGCCCTTGAGTGATTGAATGGATTTGAGTAAACTGGGTCTCTCTCTCACCACATCAATAGCTAGCCATCAAGTCCCTCATGTGGAAACTGGGCTAGGACATTCCAGAGAGTTCTGTCTCACAGGCCAGAACTCATTCGTTCATTCATCAAGTATAACCCACTCCATTGTGCAACCCTGACCGGATGCGGGGATCCAGGACAGACCCAGGTTTCTGCCTCCTGGAAGCTAATCTGTGAAGGGAGACAAACAGACCTGCTGTGAGGCAAGGCCGGAAGAGGCCCATGACTAAGAAGCTTCAGCACAGGAGGAATCCAGGAGCATGTCACAGAAAGTGGAGACGGACATCTCTTCAGGCTCTTCTTGAAGATTGTTAGGCGTTTGCTGTGCAAGGAAAGACAAAGCTATACAACAAACTACTCCAAACTGGCGTCTTCAGGGAATATTTCACTGCGTGTAGAGTCTGCAGGTCAGGAGTGTAATAGGCAGGGCGGAGCACCTGGCCTCCCTCCTTAGTGTCTGTGCCTCTGCTGGAGTCTCATTTGCTCATGGACCAGCATGACTTGGAGACCCACCAACCATTGAGAGTGGATTGTCTGTGTAGAGTGGTGAGCTTCCTCACAATCGTGGTGGCTTTGGGTAAGGCATGGGTGAATGAGCCCATGTACTTTCCCACAGTATCATATTGGCTGAGGGAGTCTGAAGACCACTCTTCCAATTCTATGACATCTGTAATGGATAGTATTTTCAACCAGACAGGATCTGGAGTTGCTTACAAAACAGAACTCTAGCCCTGTCTGTGAGGGGGTTTCTAGATTTGGTGAAGTGAAAAACCCACCTTAAATGTAGGTGCCACCATCCCATGGACCAGGGTCCTGGACTGAATAAAAAGAAAGGGTGCTGAGCTAGTGCCGAGTTGGTACATTCATCTTGCTCCGCACCTTCCCCATCGTGATGGAGCAGCGCCTTTCCCACCATGATGAACTGTACCCTCAAACCGTGCACCAAAACAAGCCCTTCCCTCCTTAAGTTGCTTTAGTCTGGTGTTTTGTTCATCCTCTTGGCTGAAGAGGCCAGGAGCACCGCACCCAATGCGGTGATGGTATCTCCTATGTCCTGGGTGTTCTTATGCATCAGACGCCACGGTAAGTTCTCCTGTGTATTAATGAACCAATTCACTGAGTCTCTTAGCACGATCAGGGTCTGACTGGGTGTTTCCAGATTCTTGACATCCTGTTCAAGACAGAAATAAAAGTGCAAGGAGATTGTGAAGTAACACAAGCACTTTTTTTTTTTTTTAAACAAAGCAATCAGAACAGATCAGATGTCCAGGAGTGACAGCAGCCCACAGGGTACTGAAAAGTCCTGATTATTGTTCAGAACTTCCTTTTATGGGGCTCAACAGGAGGCGTAGTTTGGGTGGGTCTCTATTTTGATCGACAGATAAGTAACCATTTACCTACTGTACATGCCCATTCCCATAATACATCTGACTTCAGTCATACCCAATGCCTACTGATGCACAGGCCTAAGATAGGCAATTCTCCCTACAAATTCACTGAGGAACGCAGTTTGAACCCTAAAACAGTCCAGGCAGATTGGCCCTCTTTTCTTCATAATAGATACATTGAGAGTGTTTGAATAGAAAGTGTCCAAGTTTGATGTTTGCTAGGGGAAAGAGACGTGTATTTCATTGTTCCAAGTGGGGTGTGCAGCTTTATGAAGGTGGGGGCCACAGGTTGCTAAAAGTTGCTAGGGGCATTGTTTAGAGGGGTGTGTGTACATATTGTGTGCAGGTAAGAGTGCCAGGTGCGGGCGGTGATGGCGCACACCTTTAATCCCAGCACTCGGGAGGCAGAGGCAGGCGGATCTTTGTGAGTTCAAGGCCAGCCTGGTCTACAGAGCGAGATCCAGAAAAGGCGCAAAGCTTCACAGATGGGTTGGGGATTTAGCTCAGTGGTAGAGCACTTGCCTAGCAAGCACAAGGCCCTGGGTTCAGTCCTTATCTAAAAAGAAAAAAAAAAAAGCTTCCCAGACAAACCCTGTGTTGAAAAACCAAAAAAAAAACCAGTGTCAGGTGCCAAGTGCACTATTAGAAGAGGCCTGACAGACTACTTGAACAAGGACTTGAAACAAGCCCTGCACTTTCTCATTAGGCAGCGGCTGGACAAATGATACAGGACTTGACAATTAACCCAAACATAGAGTTGAGGTTTAAAAAAGAAAAAGGAGAATATAGATATGAGGTAGATCACTGAATCTACCCTGAGAAAAAAGATAAAAAAAATAATAAGATAAATAGGTAGATCATTGAATCTACACTAAAAAGAAAAAGGGAAAGATATAAAAATAACAAAAGGTAGATTATTGAAACTTCTATGAAAAGAAAAAAGAGAATATGAATATGATAAGAAAAAAGATCATGCGTAGCCCCATCTAGTAGAGTCCAGGCTGCTAAGCTATGGCCTCTGCTTGCCTGCCTCAAATCTTCATTGTCTCAAGGAATGTAGGGGAACCTGTAAACAGTTGGGGAGCTGGTAAATAGGAGAAATGAGGTCTGAGCCCAGATAGCCTGACTCCCCAGCCCTGGCAGCAGCTGCTGCTCTACAATTGACTCTTCAGTAGAGGCAAGTGTAGCTGGCTGTGCTCTGTCTATGGGGAGGGGAGGAGCCAGGCCCTAGAGGCCTTGAACACACGTGGAAGAGTCCTGAGTTCCTGCCGAGTATGGTGGGGATCGGTGGAGAGGTCTACAGCCAGAAAGCAGCATGGTCCCACTTCCTCCACGCTAGGCAAGAGCCAGGAGCCATGCCGCAAGGAGGTGGGACAGCTCAGAGAGAAGACAGGGAGAGTATTATTATTGATCATTACAAAGCTCCTCATCCATGAAATATTCTGATTTTGAAGAATGTTCCTGTAATATATATGAAAAAACTAAAAAAAATTTAGGTAGTATGTCACATTAACAAATTTAATTTAAATATAAAGTATAATATGTAAACTTTTTTGGTTTTTCAAGACAGAGTTTCTCTGTGTAGTTTTGGTGCCTGTCCTGGTCTCGCTCTGTAGACCAGGCTGGCCTTGAACTCACAGAGATGCACCTGGCTCTGCCTCCCGAGTGCTGGGATTAAAGGCGTGTACTACCCACCACCCTGCATAAACATTTATATATTATGCACCATATAATGGAATAATAGAAACTTGTAGCATAAATATACAAATGATGTATACTATTTAATAATATAAACATACTACGGGGAACCATGGAGTTGGCTTGGCTTAGCTGCCATGAGAGTTATGTGTCAGGTTAGAGTCCATGGCTCCTGGGCCAGTGTTCCTTCCAGTTCCTGAGAGACTGATGCACTCCCTCAGGCAGTGAAGTGTTCAGGCTGCTTTGTTTCTCTGTATGTTCCCTTAGTAGTCAAGGAAGCATGAAGGCTTGACAGGACCATTGGTCTTAGACATTAATCTTGTGTACCCTGTATGACTTGCAAACTTCGTTGTATCCTAGCAACTACAACTGTATTGATCCTGGCAATTATCATTATATCCTGTTCTGATAAAGGTATAAAATGTCTGATTGCTCTCAATAAAACTGCCACAGCCTCCGTTGTGCTGTGGCCCCACTGACCGGCCTGATTTAATTCCTCGAGGCCGTATCAGGTGAGCTTGGCCTGGTAAGTAAGAGTGGGTGCTTATAACATATAATTTGAATGCATGTTGTAAACTGCTGGGTACTGAACCTTGCTAAGTATGTGCTCTGCCACTGGGCTGATCGCCTACCCATGGGACTAGTGTTGAGGATGGTGCCCTGGATTCCAAGTGCGATATTAGATTAGATGAGATTGAAGACAAGGAGCTGCCACTGGGAAAGAGGATGGTACCCATTTAGGGGATGCTGACATGGGAGGCCTAGCGGAAGTGACCCAGGTGCACTGAGGCTAAAGGCTTGAGAGTAGGAAAGAAGGACTGATACTCTCTGGAGAAATGGAGATGGTTTCCTCACACAGTCCTTCCTCAGTACCCAAGAGGAACAGGCTCCAAGATGCCCACGGATCTCCAGCTGCTCAAGTACCTTCACCAAACTGCATGGTTGCATGCAAGCTGAGCATGTGTTCCCGTTTACTGTGACATCTCTAAATTGCTGTGAACTATTTATCTTGATATAGCTGATCATGTTACTTTAGTATCACTATGGAAAAAAACACCTGACAGAAACAACTAAGGAAAGGGTTATGTTGGCTGCTGGTTTCAACCCATGATGGGGGACAGGGGACCATGGCTGAGCAGCTCAGTCTAGGGCAGCAGGAGCATGGGTAAAGGTCATTCGCATGGTGATGGACCAGGGTATGGCTATGACCCAAACTAGGAGCTGGGCTATAACTTCAAAGGCCTTCCCCTACTAACCCACTTCCACCAGCTGTAGCAGATCTCTTAAAGGGTCCACAACCCCCCAAAACAGTGCCACCATCCAGGGAGCAAGCACTCAAAAGATGAGCATGGGGAAGATGCTGCAGATTCACACCGTAAAAAAATATCTCCATCTTATTTTATGGTGGTGCTGTTATTTAATTAAAAAAAATATTTTAGGGGTTGGGGACTTAGCTCAGTGGTAGAGCACTTGCCTGGCAAGCACAAGGCCCCAGGTTCGATCCTCAGCTCCAAAAAAAAAAAGAAAAAAAAAATTTTATTTCTTTATTTCATCTATATGAGTGCTCCATCTGCATGTACTCCTTTATTCCAAAAGAGGGTATCGGTTCCCACTACAGATGGTTGTGAGCTACCATGAGGTTGCTGGGAATTGAACTCAGGACCCCTGGAAGAGCAGACAGTGCTCTTAATCAGTGAGCCATCTCCCCAGCCCTTAATTTTTAATCTATATTCATTCATTCATTTGTTTGTTTATTTTGAGATAGGGTCTTACTATATAGCCCTTGGTTGGCCTGGAAATCATTATGTAGACCAGTCTGGCCTCGAACACCTGTCTCTGCCTCCAGAGTGCTGGGATTAAAGGTGTGTGTAACCATACCCAGCCTTATTTTTAATTTTTTAAAAATATTTTCGCTGAACGTGGGTGACAGTTGTGTGGTTTGATCTGTTTGTGGGGTCCCTGGCAGCAGGACCAGCTTATCCCAGATGCATGATCTGACTTTTTGGAGCCCATTCCCTGTGGTGGGATACCTTGCTCAGCCTTGATATAATGGGGAGGGGCTAGGCTCTCCTTCAACTTGGTATGCCAGACTTTGTTGACTACCATGGGAGGCCTTACCCACTCTGAGGAGTGGATGGGGGTAGAGTGGGAGGGAGGTGAGGAGGCAGGAGAAGGGGAGAGAGGGGAACTGGGGTTGATATGTAAAATGAAAAAAATTTTAATAAATAAATATATTTAAATAAAAAAATTTCAAACCATGGTGCTTGAATCTGTGGGTGGAAACTGCAAACACAGAGGGCTGACTGTCTGTCAGTCCTTCTGGGAACCTGGCAGAGAGTCACCTCTCCATGGATCAGGACTGTTCAATGGCCCTTCTCCAGGCTTGGGAAGCCATTGCCCAGAGCTTGTGGGAGGGGGTTCCTTGAGCTTATTCTGCCCAGAGAAGGTTCCTTTCAAGAGGTCTCTCAGTTTTCTCTTTTCTTTCCATGCTACGGTGGAGAAAAGGACACACAGAAGCCCACCTCTCCACACATACTCAACAAAACACTCACCAACATTCTCAGGCTGGGTCGCCTCTCAGGACCAACTCTTCCTGAGTGATTTCAATGACGGTGACTTCAAGGGGAGGCAAGATTCCTTAAAAACCCCCGCATAGCATCCATGTGGGACCAACTCTGCTTCCCTGGGTTCTCAAAGCCCAATTTAATCCAAGCTTATTAACACATAACATTTTAATTTGCCTTTCAATAAGTTCCACACTGTATAAGCGTAACAAATTTAATAATTTCAGAAGTAAGGATTTCATATGTTAATTACAATGCTCTATTTCTTTGTGAAGCTCAAACCAGTTGGGGTAACCCCTGTGGAAAAGAGATTTGTAGAACGAGAGTTTCTGGTGTCTCCATGTACCCCCACACCTCCAAAATGCTGTTTTGAAAGCAGATGAGAGGGGGGAAATGGGTTTCTTGGGCGCAGAGAATGAGCTGGACTCTGATGTTCTCCGGTGTCTTCCTTTGGGGCGCTTTATCAGAGGCTAAGACCCAGGTCCCATACTAAGTTGTCTACTTGATTCCAGGATGTACCAGAAAGGGAAGAAAGGAAGACGCCCGTAGACAGGCAGGGAAGGCAGCCAGTTAGAGCTTGTGCCACAAAGCTTGCTGCCACTGAGGGCTGCTGGAGAGCTTGGGAGGCAGAGAAGAACATGCCCATTTCATAGGTACCACTCCAGGAAGGAGGAATTTCGATGTGGACCTTCCAGCCTCTTCAACCACCCACTTCAGGCTGTGGTAGAGAATGCCCAGTCTGCTATGTGTGGCAAAGTAGACCCCAGGGAAGCCCATACCTCGGCCAGAGATGCCTGGCAGCCGGAAGCCAGGTAGTGTTCCCTGCTAGGTCGAGCTGAGGGACAGGAGAGCAGGAGGAGGTCTTTCAGCAGCCCAGATTTAAGTGAGGACCCCCAGCGTACAAGCAATTAATTCCCTAGCACTGGGTGAACTAGCGCTACATTTGCTGGAGATTCTGAGCCTCCACCTAGGCTATCCAGCAAATAATCTAAGTATTTATAATACACCAGCCCTGACTAAGTCTGGACGCTCACCCATGGACAAGGCTCTGTTTAGTCTGTACTTGTGTACAGCATGCTGTCTCAATGTCCCCAGAGGTGGCACATAGTGGTTATCTCAGTGGTGGCAGACATGCTTTCATTTTAAATTTTGTCCTTCGTTATTTATATGTGACTTTTAATTTATTTTTACTTATTTATTGTTTTGTTTTGTTTTTCAAAATAAGATTTCTCTGTGTAGCCCTGGCTATCCTGAAATGATCTCTGTAGACCAGGCTGGCCTCGAACTCACAGAGCTCCACCTGCCTCTGCCTCCCAAGTGCTGGGAATAAGGGTGAGCCAAGTCCAGCTCTTATATGATATGTTTACCTTAAAATGTTTTTTTGCATTTGTGTGTGTGTGTGTGTGTGTGTGTGTGTGTGTGTGTGTGTGTGCATGTACCATGGCCTGCATATTGAGATCAGATAACAACTTGTGGTAACTGGTTCTCTCCTCCCATTATGTAGAAACCAAGGATCAAACTCAGCTATTCAAGATTGGCAGTAAGTGTGCACATGCACGTGTGTGTGTGTGTGTGTGTGTGTGTGTGTGTGTGTGTACACAAACATATATTAGTGGGGCTGGAGAGATGGCTCATCAGTTAAAAGCACATGCTGTTCTTGCAGAGGACCTGAGTTTGGTTCCCAGTGCCAATGCTAGATGGTTCCTAACCACCTGTAACACCAGCTCCATGGTGATCCAAGGCATCTGGCCTCTGAGAGCATCTGCACACTCACGTGCACACTCATACACAGACACAGATATACACATTTTAAAAACAATAACAACAGATATTTTAAAAAGGGATGAGGGAACCAGGCAGTAGTGGCACACACCTTTAACCCCAGCACTTGGGAGACAGAGGCAGGTGGATCTCTGTGAGTTTGAGGCCAGCCTGAGCTACAGAGTGAGTTCCAGGACAGCCAGGGCTACACAGAGAAACCCTGTCTCAAAACAAAAACAAAAACAAACAAACAAAAACAAAAACAAAAACAAAAGCAAGGACTGCAGGACCAGCTCAGTGACCTTGCCTAGAATGGTATAAGGTCCTGTTTCTACCCCAACACCAAAAGATAAACGGTAATATGGTAAGTTTAATGTCATGTTCATTCTAGCACACTAAGAACATAAGCATATGAAAATATGAAAATATTGATTTCCATCAAAAATATCAAACAGGTAATTATACACCTGTGGCACACGCCTGTGACAGAGGATGTCTGAGGAACTGTCAGACAAGTGTAGAGGAGAAGTGACAGGTGGCTGACAAGCTGTTAGGGAGACGTGCAGGCAGGTGCACGAGATTGCCGAGAACAGGGAGGTGGAGGCCCTGCAGTCAGGCAGGGAAAGGCATGGACGTCTAGGGAGCACTGCAGACAGAGTGGGGTGCTAGCTTGTGGCAGGGGAACGTCTTTGGGGCTCACAAAAGCCTTCCAGCTTCCCAGATGATTTATACGGACCGAGTCCAGGAGAACCAAGTGCTGGGAGCCTGAAGTGTCCAGATCGGCACACCTTGGTGGTATGTACCAAGGGCAGGTGGTAAAGCATGAGTGACCGTAGCAGAATTCTAACTCAGCGCCTGGCCAAGGCCATCTCCTCCTGATGTGAGGGGCAGACAAAGGAAAAGCATCATTTTTGTTTGTTTGTTTTATTTTGTTTTATTTTGTCTTTTCGAGACAGGGTTTCTCTATGTAGCCCTGGCTGTCCTGAAACTCACTCTGTAGACCAGGCTGGTCTCGAACTCACAGAGATCCGCCTGCCTCTGCCTCCCGAGTGCTGGGATTAAAGGCTTGTGCCACCTCCACCTGGCTTAAAAGCATCATTTTAACAAGGAGGGGGCAGCCCACTTCACAGTTAGATGGGACACTGTCCCCTCCCCTCACTAACTCCGGTCCCAAACATGACCACCTTTCTGTATGGGGACAGTCTGATACCCCAGGGTGTGCATTTTTTCTCTTTTAGATGTCTCCCTTCACACAAACCCAACCTTGCCTCGTCCTTCCTCACAGCAACATGCTGCATCGTTTTCATGGGAGACACTGTGGCTGTAAGCATCCCCGGTGATACAGCGGCTGCCTCCTTTGGGAGGTCCTGCCCATCTCATCCTGCCTTCCCGTCACTGTCACACTAGACCTTATCTACTTGCTGGCTCCTCATGACAAGAAGCCCCGCCTGGTGAGACTCAAGTCATTCTTGCTCATCACTATGCCTGACGGGAAACAGCTACCAGAGGTGCGTGGGGGCCTGCTCTAAAACACACATTCAGTGCCAGCCTTCCGTCCCTGCCGTCCTATGAGAGAGAGTGTCGTCCCCTGCCCTTTCCTCCTTTCTTTTTGCCCACCCCCATTTCCTCTGTCGGCTTTGGACTCCTGGACTTAAAGGATCCTCGTTCCTTCCTTTCTGGAGTAGCTGGGCTATAGCTATGGGCCGTCCCTTCCCTTTTTCTTATCTTTTAAAGAAGGCTGCTCTTGGGGATGGAAAGATGGCTCAGTGGTTAAGACACTGACTGCTCTTCCAAAGGACCTGAGTTCACTTCCCAGAACCCACCTAGTGACTCATAACCATCTATAACTCCAGTTCCAGGAGATCTGACACCCTCCTTTGGCTTCTGTGCAGACAAAACACTCATAAAATAAAAAGAACACACACACACACACACACACGCACACGCACACGCACACGCACACGCACACGCACACGCACACGCACACGCACACGCACATGCACACGTGTGCTGTTCTGGCTAGCCTCATTTAACAGATGACGCAATAGGCCCGGGTCTAGACTTGCTGAAGCAGATATTGTAGGGACTTCTGTATCCCCCTTGCCAGCTCTTCCAGTGCCTGAAGAACAGACAGCCAACTGCCAGCCTCTCCACCTTTGTGTCTGAGGACTTTCTCTGGTCATCAAAGCTGACTGCTCACATGGATGGTGGGCCTGAGTGCTGTGGAGTTATCATCCCTGTAAGTAGCCCTCAACCAGTGGTGACAAGACCCAACTCCCTGCTCCTTGTGGATGCACTGTATATGACTCCTCAGAATCCCCAGTGGGGAGACCTCCAGGTAGCTAGAGTAACTTCATTCTATACTGGCTCTTTTCTGTCCTTGACCCCATCTCACCCCACCCCCATTCCCTGCTAGAGTATCTCTGTAGGGTCAGAGAACATATCTACATACCTGCCTCAGTATCCACCTTCTGCCTCAATGTCCCTGGGGTCATTTATAAATGACCCTCTAGCCAGGCTCAGTTTTCAGCCTTAGAAGACCAGTATCTGGAGTTAAAATGGTAAGCAAATAAAAGACTTTTTAAAAAATTATTTTATGTGTCTGAGTGTCTTGCCTACATGTATGTGTATGCCCCACATGTACATCTGGTGCCCAAGAAAGTCAGAAGACCAGAAGAGGGGGTCAGAGCCCCTGGAACAATAGTTTCAAATGATTGTAAGCCACTGTGAGGGTGCTGGGAACCGAATTCGGGTCCTCTGCTAAAGCAGTTAGTGCTCTGGCAGCTCCAGCAGCTCCAGCCATCTCTCCATCCCCTCCCCCCAAAGACTTCCTGCAGCCTCATCTGCAGGGAGCAAAGGCTTAGTGCCCTTCCCCCTCCCCGACTCCAGTGGTCTCTGCCCACCATCAGGCCTAAGTAGATCAGCTCTTTGGAAATCCCAGCTACTTCTTTACCCCTAGTGACGAGAGACAGGGCCACACTGATGACCACCAGAGTTCATTCCTTGGAAAGGATTTGTACCAGCAAGGACGTAACCTGGGCACAGCTCTGCTCCAGCCGAGCACCTCCTTTCCACTGCACACCATGGGGAAGCCTGCCTCCCGGCCCCTGCTTTGGGCTTGGGTCCAGGTATGTGGCTGTGGTGCTCACCTGCCATTGACCTTGCCTCAGGGTTGAAATGTTGTCCATGCTCACCTACAGTGACTGCAAGTGGACAGCTGAAACACCAGTGAACTCCTTTGT
Organism: Onychomys torridus; assembly: GCF_903995425.1. Taxonomy (NCBI): domain Eukaryota; kingdom Metazoa; phylum Chordata; class Mammalia; order Rodentia; family Cricetidae; genus Onychomys; species Onychomys torridus. The sequence goes on from NC_050447.1 coordinate 15,356,186, forward strand.
AGACTTTTCCAACAGCCATGCTCAGAGTCCCTGGAAGATGGACATGGCATCCTAGCCTGCTCTTAACCCTGAAAGGGCCTCAGGGTCCCCAGGAAACCCCTGGTTTGTCTTCTACCCCAGCTCCACAAGCCCCTTGTTCTCCAAATGCAGGCTTCTCACCTCAGTCCTCTGCTGAGACTTTGCGTAGCTTCTGATAATCAGAGTACAAGTCAGCAAGGGTCCATTGCTCTGTCCATTGTACAATGGGGCATTCTGACCTCATCTTTCACATGCTCCCTGACTGACGTGCACCTTGTCTTTCTGTTTGGAGATCCACCTGCAGTTCCCGCCTCAGGGCCTTAGCTCCTGCATGATCTGTGTCCTTGTAGCGGGCCTCCAGGGCAAGTCCCCCCTCCCCAGACTCACCTCTCCTCTTCTGCCAGATCATGCTGGTCTGCTAGCCACAGCCATTCTCCTCGCAGAAGACAGTGCCCTGCTTGTTAGCTATCTCCTCTCTGGGACCAGGAACTTCCTCCCTTTTGTTCTGTCCTATTCCCAGAACCTAGCACAGATTCTGAGTAATTATTCAGTAAATAAGCAGAGAGAGAACATGTGGACGAATGAGTGACTGCATCCCCACTGCCCAGGAGGGTGGACCAGATAGAAAGCCCAGAGAGGCTCCTCTGGGCTTCCCCAGGAGAGGAGTCTCCCTTCCACTGGAAATCAGAGCACTAAGTATACTAGAAGATACTCGCTTACTGCTGTGCCAGCTCAACCACCCAAATACTCCATTTTCCACCCAGTCCTCTCAAAGGCCCAGAGGAGCCCACAGAACCTTGGGGAAAGCATCTCTGATCTCTAGGTGGGGGGCCTGGCAACCAGGCTCTGAGCACCCCGATCTTCAGGGATTTCTTGAGGCTCTTCCTGGTCCCTTGAGTTTTGGTGGCTTCTGCTCAGCAACCCAGGCCCCAGGTGGAGGAAGCAAGTCCCTGTGGGAAGAGACTGGAAAGTAAGACTCTGGGGTCAGGGCCTCCTGGGAAGAGGACTTGTGAGTAGAGGGGTCCACTGGGAGTCACCCAGCTCCAATCACCCACAGCCCCCTCCCAGGGTGATGCCTCCATGGGAGCCCAGCCCAGGAACACAGTAGGCCATGTCCTTGGAGGATGCCTCAGGACATTGGCAAATGGTTTGGAAAAGTTTGGCAATACTCTGTGTCTCCCCAGGGTGCTCCTGGACTCCGGCTGCTCCGAAGAGGACATGGATCCTAAGAAGCCGAGTCCCAGGCTGTCCTCATTCTTTCCAAGGTAGGTCTCAAGGGCCAGGCAGTCCCGGAGTGTCTAAGTCTAGGCCTATGACATCTATAACCTCATTGGGTTCAAGCCTGCTGTCCGGCTCCACTGTCCCCTACCTGCCACAGCAGTGTCCTGTCGGTGATCAAGCCTGGCTTGGCAGGTTCCACACATGCTCCTAGCCTGGACCTTTCACCCCCAGGCAACCCTGGGTCTGACTCCCATTGTAGACCAGAAGGCCCCATTTAGCACACATGTTGTAACATGCCTTTAATTGTCCTGTTCTTCCAGACAAGCTCCAACATACATGAAGTAGAAAAACAAAGGCAAGTGTAGCTTATGCACCTGCATTTATATATATATATATATATATAATATATATATATATATATATATATGTTTTTCAAGACAGGCTTTTTTTGTAGCTTTGGAGCCTGTCCTAGTCTAGCTCTATAGACCAGGCTGGCCTCGAACTCACAGAGATCCACTTGCCTCTGCCTTCCGAGTGCTGGGATTACAAGCATGCACCACCACCGCCCGACTAGCACCTACATTTATTTTATTTCTCAAATACCATTTTAAATTCATTCTTTGTAAATTTCAAACATTATATAATATATTTGGATCATATCCACTACCTCCCTCCAATGCCCCTCCAGACTCCCCAATGCAGTGTGAATCAGAAGTTTCAGCCTGGCCAGGGTTGAACCTGACTCACAGTTTACAAACCTCCTTCTGTTGCTGTGTGGAGAAGAGGTGGAGAGGCAGGAGGATGACAAGGCCAGAAGGAAAAGTCAGAGGGAGGCTATCATGGGTAGCCGGGGGTGGGCAGATGTGGGATATGCATTTCTCTACCTGGTGAGCACTATGGTGGTCCCTCCACATTCGTCTTGTTGTGTTTTCCTCAATACGACCTGTGAATCCCAGCATCCCCCTACATGTTATACAGATGGTATGTGTATTCTGGGCCTATGGTGCAGGGGTCTGCCCCAGGCCAGACTAGGAGAGGGCTGATAATGAAGGAGGCCATACCACAGCAGAGACCAAAAGCAGCAAAGCCACCTCTGGGTGGTGTCTGCTCCCAGGCCTCTTCTGTAACAGTTGCTTTAAATAACAGGACTCTTACCCCCCACCCCCACCCCAAGTCCCTTCATGTGGGCCTCCTCTGCATGGGTTAGAGTGCTACAGGTTACAGGGGCTGTGCTCTCCAACCCAGGCCTCCATCCTCTAGTCTAGCCGTGCCTTGGGAAGGGCCTGGGGCCTCCGTTCCTTTTGGCACAGGGCATCATGCCCTTAGCCTGGGCCAATATAGACAATGTTCTAAGCACATAAAACTCACATGCAATCTCAGGGCCTTGGCATTCAGACTACAAGAAGCTTCCCGTAGCAGAATAGGGCAGTGGGGTGGAGGGTGCACCTCAGCTCCCTACTACAGCCTGCCTTTGTGGTAATGGTCTGGCCCACAGGTGGCACACAGGTTAGTCCAGGCTATACCTCCCCTATCCCTGCTTATTCAGATTCCACAGTGCCTTCATTTTACAGATGGGAAAGTGGAGGGTTTGGTGCCCAAACTTCCCAGCGAGACCCACTTACACTGCCCTGGTATGGACACACAGTTTTCCTCTGGCCTCAGGGGCACAGACAGACTCTGACCCCAACCCCCACCCCTCTCCACCCAGCTCCATGGGCAGGGTACTCACTCCACGCACATAGCAATGCCTGCCACCAGCTTCCCAACACACCTTAGCTTCAAACCCTTCTCCCAACTTCCGTCCCATGTCCCATGTCATGGCCATCTCCCGCGTCTGTCTCCCCCAGGCCCCGGTGACTGTCCCCTGCTGCCCTCTGCCTACGCTGTTCAGCAACAGTGCTGGCTGAGCTATGGCCCCAGCCCATCACATTTATTTTATTTTCTGCTATTTATTGTTGTTGTTGTTGTTTTGGGTTTTGTTTTTTAAGCACATAGTCCAGGCCAGCCTCCAACATCTGATCATTATGCCTCCATCTCCCAAGTGTTAAAATTAAAGCTATTGCCGGGCGGTGGTGGCACATGCCTGTAATCCCAGCACTCTGTGAGTTCGAGGCCAGCCTGGTCTACAAAGTGAGTTCCAGGACAGCCTCCAAAGCTACAAAGAAACCCTGTCTCGAAAAACCACCAAAAAAAGGGAAGCTATTTTCTGGTTTTTTGTTTTGTTTTATTTTTTGTTTCTTTGTTTTGGTTTTGTTGTTATTGTTGTTGTTGTTTGTTTTTTGAGACAGGGTTTCTCTGTAGCTTTGGAGCCTGTCCTGGTACTCGCTCTGTTGACCAGGCTGGCCTCAAACTCACAGAGATCCACCACCTGCCTCTGCCTCCCGAGTACTGGGATTAAAGGCATACACCTTTGATCCCAGCACTTGGGAGGCAGAGGTAGGCAGATCTCTGAGTTCAAGGCAAGCCTGGTCTACAGAACGAGTTCCAGGATAGCCAAGGCTACACAGAGAAACAATGTCTCAATTAATTAATTAATTTAAAAATTTTAAATAAATTTTATTTTAATTTTTTCTTTATTCACTTTATTTATTTATTTATTCAATTTTTATGTCCCTTTACTGGAGCAAGATCCCTACACAGTGATGCTGTATACAGGATCCCTAAACAGTCCTGGGTGGAAATTAAGAACACTTCATCTGGACAGACTTTGGTTACACTCTGCTTATTCGTGGAATAGTTTGATTATAAAGCTTTATACATAAGAAAGCTGTGAATTAGACCAGGCTTTCCAGTAATCATCTCTGAAAAAGTGGCATTTAATCTTAGCTCGATTTTTATAGTACTCAGAAGCCTGTGATCCTGTAGCTTCTCAAAACATCCAGAGCTGAGCAGAGTGGGCGCCTCACCCAGAGCTGAGCGGAGGGGGCTCCTCATCCAGGGCTGAGCAGAGGGGGCTCCTCACCCAGAGCTGAGCAGGCAGGTCCTCTCCAGAGCTGAGCTGAGCGGGCTCCTCTGCAAAGTGTGTATCAAAGAACACAAAGCTAGAGATTGGCTCAACTGTTAAGAGCATTTATTGCTCTTGCAGAGGACCCAGGCTTAATTCCCAGCACCCACATAGCAGCTAACAACATGTGTAACTCCAGTCTCAGGGGATCCAATGACTTCTTCTGACTTCGCAGACACCAGGCACACATGTGGTGCACATACATACATGCACCCATACACATAAAATTACCAAATAAATCAATCCTTAAAACAATAATAAAATATGAAGTGAGGGAGACAGAGTTTGACCTGATGTCATTATGCAAGTCAAACTTGGAAGGTCATATTAAGTATCCATTCTGATCAAACTCTTCATGTACACATTTAGTTTTGTTGTGATAAAGCTACTTGAACATTTTTTTTGTTAAAACAGTGTTATCTTTCTTGTGGAAAAAATTAAAAACAAGCATTATTTTATTCTATTTTATGTACCTCTGTGTGCATATGAATGAATGTGGTGCACTCAGAGAACAGGAAAGGATGTCGGAGCCTCTGGACTTACAGGTGGTGGACATGGGTGCTGGGAACTGAATTTACATTCCCAGAAAAGCAGCCAATCCTCTTAATACTGAACCATCTTTTCAGCCCAAACTCTTGTTCTTTTGTTTTATACTGAATTTGCTTATTTAATGAACAAATAGCACTCGGAGAACAACTTGTGGGAGTTGGCTGTCTCCTTCCACCATGGGGGTCTTGGGAATTGAACGCATGCTGTCAGACTCGGTAGTAGGTGCCTTTATCCACTGAGCCATCTCACCGGCACTAGAATGAAGCTGGAAAGAAAAAAGTGCATGTGTGTGTGTGTGTGTGTGTGTGTGTGTGTGTGTGTGTGTGTGTGTGTGTGAGAGAGAGAGAGAGAGAGAGAGAGAGAGAGAGAGAGAGAGAGAGGGAGGGAGAGAGAGGATGCCTATCCATGTGTGTGTGTAGGCAACAGCCTTAGGTGGTGTTCTTCAGGACCATCTTCCCTTTTTCTTTGAGATGGAGTCTCTTACTGTCTTCAAACTCACCAGTGGACTAGACTGGCTGGCCAGTGAGCCCCAGGGACCCACCTGTCTCAGCCTCCCCAGTGCTGAGAGTATAAGCACACATCACTAAGTGAATTCTGGGAACTGAACTCCGGTCTTGGGGCACACAGGTCAAGCGCTTTACTGAATGAGCTACCCCCCTAACCCTAGAATGAACTTTTAGTTAACAGGTAAAAAATGTGCATTTAGGGGCTTGAGTGTAACTCAGCAGTAGAGTATGTTCCCTGGGGGACAAGGCCCTGGGTTTGATCCCCTAGTACTGTAAAAGCAGAGTGCATCTTTCTTGGGTACCATGTCTTGTCTAGGTACACATGTCCGGAGTGTGAAGCTCAAATCAGAGCAGTTAGCACATTCATCACCTGCAGCATCCATTATTTCTTTGTGGAGAGACCATCCATCCTATAGCTGTTTCAAAGCATACTCAGTGTAGTTATTAAATGCACTCACCCCAGAGCTTACCCACCCTATCTTGGCAACTTTGCACCACATCCAACCTCTCCCCAGCCCTCTTCCCTTCCACCTTCCCACCATTCTTCCTCCTACTTCTGAAATCAACTTTTCTAGATTCCTAGCTTTGAAAACAATAAAGAGAAGCAGATAAAATTAATTTTAATACCATATTTTAAACTGACTATCCGAAGCATCATCACCTCGGCGGGTAATCAGCATCTAAAGCTGCAGAGGAAATCTTGTCCTCTTTGTCCTGCTCAGTCTTTGGCGTCAGGCTGCATGGACACAAACGCAGCACGTCTGATTCAGATGAGCCACGTTTCAAGCCCTCAACAGCCATGGGTGGCCAGGGGCTTCAACAATGAGCGGACAGCTCTGCTCTAACCCAGCAGCCGGAATGGGCCTTTACAAAGTAGAGCAGAGCGCGTCGGTCGGTCGGTCAGTCTCTGCTGGGAGGGATGCACTGGTTCTAGTTTCAGAGTCAAAGTCCTTACAAGGTGAACAGTCTTTGTCCAGCCACTGGTCCTCGGCTTCCTGCTGGGTCTTTGCTTCTCTCCTTCTGGGATGCTCTCATCCCACATCACTCCTGGCCTGCTTCCCGCCTCTCTTTAGGCTCTTAAGCGGACATCACATTCTTAGCGTGGCCTGTCTGACCACTTTAGTTCACTTGTAGCCCCACCCTCTATTTCTCCTTTCTTACCCCAGCCCCACCTCTAATTAATTTCTCTCCCAAGCGCTTTTTCTTCTAATTGGCTGTATAATGTTCCTATTTAATGTATTCACTGTCTTTATCACCCTTGTTAAAAATATTGGCTTCAGTGGAGCGGTGGTGGCACACGCCTTTAATCCCAACACTCAGGTGCCAGAAGCAGGTAGTTCTCTCTGAGTTTGAGGTCAGCCTGGTCTACAGAGTGAGTTCCAGGACAGCCAGGGCTACACAGAGAAAAACTAAAAAAAGTGGGGGAGAGGAGGGAGCTTTTATGTTTTATGCATACTCCTATGCCTGGAGTTTGGCACACAGGTATCAACAAATGTCCATTGTTATGGTGTGGGGGATAGATGGATGGATGGATGTGTGGAAAGATGGATGAATTAGATATGTGGTGGATGGATGGATGGATGGTTTGGTGGTTTGAATAAGAGTGGCCCCCATAGGCTTATATGTTTGAATGTTTGGTCCCTAGTTAGTGGGACTGTTTGGGAAGGATTAGGAGGTGTGGCCTTGTTGGAGTAGATGTGGCCTTGTTGGTGTAGATGTGGCCTTGTTGGAGAAAGTATGCCACAAGGGTGGGCTTTGAGGTTTCCACAGCCCACACCAAGTCCAGTCCCTCTCTCCTCTCTCTTCTCTTCTCTCTCTCTTTCTCTTTCTCTCTCTCTCTCTCTCTCTCTCTCTCTCTCTCTCTCTCTGCCTTCTGCCTGTGGATCAATATGTAAAGTTTTCAGCTACTGCTCCAGCACCATGCCTCTCTGTTCCCCACCATGATGATCATGGACTAACCCTCTAAAACCATAAGCAAGCCCCAATTAAATGTTTTCTTTTATAATAGTTGCCTTGGTCATGGCGTCTCTTCACAGCAATAGAACAGTAACTGGATGGATGGATAGATGGATGGATGGATGGATGGATGGATGGATGGATGGACGGATGGCTGTGTGGATGGAGAGGTGATGGATGAAAGTGTGGATAAGTGGATGGGTGTTTGGGTGGATGGGTTGATGGATGTGTGGATATTTAAACAGATGGATGGATAGACATATGGATGAATGGGTAGATCAATGTGTATATGCTTAGGTAATTGGATGTTTGGCTGGATGTTGGATAGATGGATAAATAGATGGAGACCTGTTAAGTGACAAGGCAGGGCCAGTGAAAAGGCCATTATTCAAACTCATATCCACAGACATGATGGAGGCCTGGGGAGCCTGTGGCCTCATCAGCGCAGGTTTCTAGCTCCACCACATGCAGCGACCTGCTTTCCTGAAGAATCCACTGTGCAGCATCAGGAGCTGCAGGAGGCACAGCTGTCTAGGACGCCCCTGGAAGCTCATTTTCTCAGGCCAACTTCTTATGTGGCCTGAGAAGGATTTAAAAGATTTGTGATTTGAAGATAAAATCTCCCAGTCTGCGCAATTAATGTTCACAGTTCATTGTTTGTAATTGCACATAAAAATTAAATAATGAGAAATTATATGAATTAGACTTCCCACCTTCCCACAAGGAATGGATTTAAGAAGAAAAGTTCCAGGGCTGGAGAGAGATGACTCAGAAGTTAAGAATATTTTTGCTCTTGCAGAGGACCTGGGTTTGAATCTCAACATCGCACAGCAAGTCACAACTGTCTATAACTCCAGTTCTAGGGTATCTGACATACTGATCTGACCTCCATGAGCACCAGGCACATACGTACATGGTATGTACAGGCACATACAAGCATGCAGACAAAACACTCATACACATTAAATAAATAAATAAGTCCCATTTCCACTTTCAAAGGACAGGTCCTATTAGCAAAGTGCTCTGGACCCGCCCTGAGAAACAGTGACAGGGTTGGCATGCAGAGCCCAGCTCAGCTCTGCACATGAAGCTGGCCACACCAAATACTTCACACACCCGGCTTCAGATCATCACAGTAGACAGCAGCAGAGGAGTGTGCCATTTATTAGCTCCGGAAACTTGAGGCTCAGAGGGCTCAGTTAGTTGGTCCCCAAGTCAAACTCACATCTGGGACTATCTGGTCAGGTATCTTGGAGTCCACAGGGCCTTTGCTGTGTCAGGCTTTGAAGGGTCTCCCGGCAGGCCAACAGATGCCACAGACACCATGGTGGCAATGCTAATGAAGACCACACCCATTTTTTCTATCGTCCCCTCGGGACATTTGAGTAGGTGAGTTTCCTAACACTGCATGTCTCTGAAGTACAGGGTCACACTTCTAATGACTCTGGAAGACATTGAAGTGTTAGTTTTTAACGTAAGAAAGGAAGAGACACTGCAATTTTGAATCCCCATTTGGACATTTCTCCATTTATTTTCAACTTTCTGGAGACGACCCGAAGAGACCCAACTGTAGATTCAAGCTTTATCCAGACTCTTCCTGTGCACATGGACTTCTAGGAGGCAGGCCAGGTCTTCCTATCTTTTGGCCTCAGTTTCCCTTCTAGCCCCAACATTCCAGAACAATCTGACTCTTGCTGCTGCCACAGAATGTCGGAGAGGAAAGAAGGTGGGGACCCAGCCCTCACCTCGATCCTTGATGACACTCCGTTGCTGGCAGCCTCTCCTCACAGGGTTCTTAGGTGCCATTCCCACCCCGCCCCCACTGGTGGCTTTGCAACTCACTCCACACGCGGGTGCCTTGAGGTGGGCAGAATGGCCCTATTCCCACCTGATGTCACAGCAGGCAGTGGCCACTGCCCCTCCACACTCCCTGCTCAGTGTCACAGAGCCCCTTCCTACCAGCTCTCTTCCTCACCGGGTGGAAAACCTGGACCACTGACTTCCCAGAATGACTGAGTTCTTACTGCAGGCAGACTGTAGATGCAAACGGTGTCTGGTGGCTCTGCCCTCCAGGAGCCTGGGTCATAGGCATGAACAGCACTCTTTACAACAACAAGCAAAAGAAACCAGAGGATCCCAGATGGGTGTGACAGCATAAAGATAGTCCTGAGTGACCGTGGGTCCACTTAGAAGATGGCCACACCCTTGATGATAAGGAAATGGGGGGGGGGGGCGCTAGGAGAAGAAATACAGGGCTATCCCCAGGGAGGGAAGCCAAGATTCCTGCCAAGTCATTCAGGGACTTGAGCTAAAGACCCCTGCTTTCTGTCAGTGTTAAGGGACAGAGAAGAGCGTGGGAAGTGGGGGCAGATCAAGGCACCTAATGTGCAGCCACTGGCCGCCTGAGGTTTTTGGTACCATTAGTCATTGCAACTTTATTACTGTCTTTTGGGTTGGCCAAACAGGCACGATGCAGCCAGGAAGGGCTGAAGTAAGGACACTAGTGAGTTTGGGCTTTGAGCCACTTAGACGTGAATCCAAACCCAGTCTTTGCCAGTCAGTCACCTAAGTTGCATAAGTCACCAGGCTCTGTGCCTCTGTTTCCTCGCCTGCAAAGTGACAGAAAGCTGTCTGGAGCCTAGAAAGGTAGCTCAGTGGTAGAGTACTCGGCTAGCATGTGCAAGGCCCAGTTCCATTCCCAGTGCCACAGAAAAAAAAAGAAAAGGACCTGCCCCAGCTCCGAGTTCTAGTAGAACACACAGTAGGTGCTTGCGAGCTTGGGTTTGTGCTTACTGTTTCAATGCTGGCATTGGAGCTGAGGGACTGATACTCACTAGAAAAAGCATCTACCATGGAGCTATGCCCCAGCCCCACACATTGCTTTCTCACGGTTTTGGAGAAGAGGAAGTCTGAGACCAGGTGTCTAGCACACGCAGGTGCTGATGGGGGCACTCTCCCTGGCTCACAGAGCCACCTCATTATGGTGGAGGGAGGAGGAGCCAATGTCTCCCTCTGCTTGTGAGAAAACGTCCATGAAGGTCTTACTCTAACATCTGCAAAACCTGATCACTCGCCCAGAGGTGGTGGCGCACGCCTTTAATTTCAGCACTTGGGAGGCGATGGCAGGAGAATCTCTGAGTTCGAGGCCAGCCTGGTCTACAGAGCAAGTTCCAGGACATCCATAGCTACACAGAGAAACCCTGTCTCCAAAAACAAAACAAAACAGAAAAACAACAACAAAAACCTGATCATTCTCCAAAATCCTACCTCCAGAACCAGCCACTCAAACCAGACACCATACACATTCAGTTCTTAACTGTTCTCTGTGGCAGCATGGATCCAGGCAGGGTGGCATGAGACCCAGAGATGTACACACCCCTCTCCAAGTTCCCCAGCACCTCCTTCAGAAAGAGAACATTGAGGAGGAGGGGTTGGAAAAGAGGCTGCACACTCCAGCTCGCTCAGGGCTCTGCAGAGTGCTCAGTGGCATGATGGAGTCCACCGCACTCTGTCCCCATCACTGCCACTGTCACATGATGACCACCGTGGTCATCACCACAGCAGTCACCTGCCACTCCCACCAAAAAGAAAAAGAACACCAGTAATCACTCTATCTCCTTTCTCCCTCCCTCCCTATCTCCCTCCCCCATTTCCTCTCTTTCCCATCTAGTTAGAGCCACGGGGCAAAGAGAGATCACATTCCCATTAAGCCCACTCTAAGAAGAGTGGCTAGGCACACATAACGACCAAAAGTCACCAACCCTTTGCCTCCTGGTCAGAGAGGTGAGAGAGAGTGTTAGAGTCTGGGACAAGATCGGCGATCTGCCTTGATTTACCAGTAGCTACTTGGGGGACAGTTACTGGGAGCAAACACAGAAGCCTGTGTCCCCAGTGTCCTAATCTTCAACAAGAGGCAAACCCTGCTGCACACAGAGATTTCCTGCCTTGCTTAAGGGTGATAACCATTGCAGACAGTCTACAGCCATTGTCAGACTAAAGGACACTGGTAGGCGACATTGGGCCAATGTGCCCTCTTTAGAACAAGTGTATATATATTTTTGGAGCACAGTAGAAGTGTAGAGTCACATAGAGCACTGGGCTAGACCTGGCCTGATCCAAGGTCAAGGGAGAACTAAGCTGATCACACCTGGGTAAGAGACAGCAAGATGGGATAAGCAAGGCCTGGGGCCTGCCCGCTTCTACTGTAGTCAGGGCTGGGTAGCAGGGTGGCTGGAATATAGGGGGGTAAGCAGAATCAACCCTAAACCCAGAACGGGAATCTAGAATCTTCTCTGCTCTGGCCCTTGTCTTCCTTGGAGGGTTTCTAAATCTTATGGTATTAAGGAGAAAGTGCCTGGTGGACTTCGCTAAATCTTTGGCTGTGCCCACTTCCTCCCGCAGAACCCCAGCCTCCCTTCCCTCTGGTAATCTCCACAGCTCACTCATAAATTATGAGCGCATTCATTTGCATGTCAGAAGCTCGGCCAAGAAATTAGATAAAATTGATCCACCGCAATTTATTCTCTCTATTTTTCCAAGAAATGGCCTCCCTCCCATGTTTTATTCATGGAGACACCAGCTCTCTCTTTTATCTCCAACCCCAGTAACATTTTCAATTTACTCAATTTATGGCTGCAAGATGCCCTTGGGCTGGGCAGGAGGGAGGCCACCCAGGAAGGTCCACTGCGCCCTGGGGCTCACCCAGCCAGGCAAGATCTCACAGGCCCTGAAGCTTTCCTGGGGAGCCGGCAAGGATGAAACTGTGCACCTAGGGCCCTGGGCTCCCTGGAGAGGTGAATGGGGTGCTGCATCCCTGCTGGACCTGGGAACTCAAACAGCTGCTCTCTTCTGGGCACCTCTGGCCTAACACTGGGTCACTGACCCCTGACATTGGTGACGGGGAGAGAAACACATGCCTGTCAGCCCTCCAGCCCCACAACCCCACCTGAAGAGGGTTCTTTTCCACCTGCAGGTTGAGGACACTTCTCGTCTGTTAGGAGTATGGTTTGATTTAATTGGTCTTTTTATACCTGGAATTGCTGCCTTCCCTGGGAGGCACTGTCTTTACACTGTCTTCACAGCCACAAGGTGGGTGGTGGTGGTGGCTCACTATCCACACAAAGACACCAGACATGTGTGTGACAGCCTACCAGGAACCTTTGGGCAGTGAATTCGTGGCTGTCAGAGCCTGTACGTTTGGCAATGTGAGGCAGCAGAGCTTGGTGGGATACTGCAGCACACAGAAGGAGGGACCCTTTAGAAAGAGTGACCATGAGGAAACACTGCAGGCCACATTGCCAGAGCTAGCCAGGTGGATCTCTGTGAATTCAAGGCCAGCCTGGGCTACAGAGCGAGATCCAGGACAGGCACCAAAACTACCCAGAGAAACCCTGTCTCAAAAGAAAAACAAACAACGAAACAAACAAACAAACAAAAAAACCCATTCTAATCTGGGAAGAAAGCCTCACCACTGACACCTGGGAAGGAAGGGCTGCATGTCAGCTGTCTCTGTAACAAAACCGAGCCTGGAACATACTAGGGCCTTACAATGGTATGGACCTCAAATGTCTCCAACACCCTAGTGTTAAAGGCTTGGACCGCCGCCCATAGAGCTACAGGGAAGTGTGGAACCTTTAGGAAATGGGACCTGGTTGCAAGAAGTTACACCATTCACCTTGAAGGATTTATGGGGCCCCTGGTCCCCTCTTCTCTCTCGTTGCTTTCTGGCCACCATTAAGGGAACAGCCTCCCCAACCATATGCTTCAGCCATGATGTACTGTACCTCCAAAAGCCAAAGGAACAAGACCAAGAAGTTTATGGATCGGTACCTCTGAAGCCGTGACAGAAAGCTAACAGTGTTCCTATCGATTCAAACACTCTTCTGTATACATAATAAACAAAAAAGAAATGAACTATAGCCTCTTTAAGATACTGCTTTGGGGCTGGAGAGATGGTTCAGAGGTTAAGAGCACTGCTTGCTCTTCCAAAGGCCCTGAGTTCAATTTCCAGCCACCACATGGTGGCTCACAACCATCTGTAATGAGATCTGGCGCCCTCTTCTGGCCTGCAGGGATATGTGCAGACAGAACACTGTATATATAAAAATAATTTTTAAAAAATACACTGTTTTGGCGTTTTCTGTTACATGCTGCTGAGTTAACCCTAACACAAATACAGCTTTCCAAGATGTGACTGCTCACCACCTCTACCTTTCAAATCTGGGGGCAATCCAGTTCATGTGAGCTATTATTTACAAACAAAACACAGGAGCTGATTCTTTTTGTTTGTTTGTTTTTGTTTTTGTTTTTATTCAAGACAAGGTTTCTCTGTGTAACAGTTCTGGCTGTCCTGGATCTCACTCTGTAGACTGGGCTGGTCTTGAACTCATAGAGATCCACCTGCCTCAGCCTCCCAAGTGCTGGTATTAAAGGCATGTGCCACTACCACCCAGCTCAGGAGCTGATTCTTTTTGTTTGTTTGTTTGTTTGTTGTTTGGTTGGGGTTTTTTGTTTTGTTTTGTTTTGTTTGTTTGTTTGTTTGTTTGTTTTTGAGACAGGGTTTCTCTGTGTAGCTTTGTGCCTTTCCTGGATCTCACTCTATAGACCAGGCTGGCCTCAAACTCACAAAGATCTGCCTGTCTCTGCCTCCAGAATACTGGGATTAAAGGCGTATGCCACCACCACCCAGCTCAGGAGCTGATTCTTAAGAAGAAGAAGAAGAAGAAGAAGAAGAAGAAGAAGAAGAAGAAGAAGAAGAAGAAGAAATATCTCTTCTTCTGTGTGTATCTGTGTGGTTGTGGTCATGTGAGCTTATGTGATCCACATGCATTCAGGATCCAGGGAAGCAGAGGAGGGCATCGGGTCCCCTGGAACTGGAGTTACAGATGGTTGGTAGTCACCATGTGAATGCTGGGAACTGAACCCAAGTTCTCTGGAAGAGCAGCCTGTACTCTTAACCCCTGTCCTCTAGCTCATGCCCTGTACTGCTGAGGCACCAATCCCAAGCCCCAACTGCGCACCTCACATAGTGTTGGAACATGGATGTAGGCAGAGGCTAGCCCCGAGCATGTGAGTAATGCTTCCACCATCATTCCCAGAACCTAGCATAGGAGAAGAGACACACAGGGCAAGCCTGATCAGCTGGCTCCAAGCATGTGAGTAATGCCTTTGAATTTTCTTTCTCTATGCATATAATATTTGCATTAATTCTGTGATTTTTTTTCATACAAACCTACAATGTATTTTGATCATATTCATCCCACTCTTCCCCTTAACTCCAACAATAACCACCTTTCCCTCTTTACCTTTATAAACTGCCATATGGGCCACGTCTGTCTCCTCTTCATCCAGAGGCAGTCCTTTGTCCTCCGGGACAAATATCCCTGCCCCCCCCTCCCTGGGTCCCTTCCCCTTCTCCCTCATCCTCTATCTCCTGTGCTTGTCTCTTATCCCTGCCCTCTGTCTCTCTGAGGCAAATAGATCTCCTGAGAACTTGGTCTTGGTGGTCCTGAGCTGATGCCAATTCTTTCAGTCTGGGCACACTGGCACCCACCTGAACAACTATGGCATCAAGCAGTGTCATGGCCAGGAGGGCTGGAGAGATAGGTTAGTGGTTAAGAGAACTGGCTGCTCTTGCAAAGGACTGGAGTTTGGTTCCCAGCACCCACCTGGCAGCTCACAACTGTCTGTAACTCCAGTTCCAGAGGATCTGGTGCCCTCGTCTAGCCTCCAAGGGCACTGTACATACATGCTCTTTAGGACCCAGTGCACCCACCTACAGTGCAGACCATTCAGAAGACAAGTTTCTTCACTCAAGGCCATAGCAAAGTCCATAAGGATGCTCCCCCAGGGTAAGGATAACATGAGTGCAGTCTCAGCACTCAGAAGACTGAGGCAGGAGGATTGACAGTTTCGGGCCAGCCTGGGTTACATGATGGTCTTGTCTAAAATAAATAAATAAAGCTGGGTGGTGGAAGTACATGCCTTTAATCCCAGCACTCTGGAGGCAGAGGCAGGTGGATCCCTGAGTTCAAGGCCAGCCTGGTCTATACAGTGAGTTTCCAGGACAGCCAGACCTACTCAGAGAAACCCTATCTAAAAAAACAAACAAATAAATAAAATAAAGTAGATACAATTAAACAATAGACTTATTGTTTTAACTAGTCCTTCCCCGTTAGCTGTCCGTGTGCATTAACCTCACTTCAAAGGTAAAAAGGCTGAATCCGGAAGAAGCTTCCAGGCCGCAGTCCCCAGGAAGATTCCAGTGACCTAAGCACTGGCTTCCTCACAATCAGTGCACAAGAGATCCCATCATACAAGTCACCAACCTCCAGACCAAGACCCTCTCTGGCCAGTCTCCCAGCTGCCATCAGCCGGGCCCAAGGCGCCCTCAAGTCTGGGCATCTGAAGCTGGTGATACTGTGTATCCAGTAGAGCCGACGACACTAAGAGGGTCTAGGCCAGACCTCTCCGACACAGCTCAGACACGAGGTCTCCCTCCCGCCAACCCTGTTCCCATCAGAGTGTGCTGCTTGTAAAATACATTCTTAAAACGCCTGTCATATTTTATCCGGTGTTTACAATTGATTTTCTTTTCAGGTGACAGGGACTATGAGCCAGCTGCCTAATCTCTCTATCAGCTGTGCATTCCAGCATCCTTCATACCACTCTGAGGCCTAGAACTGACTCAGGAGAGGGGTGTCCTCAGCTCTGGGTCTTGGTGAGCAAGTCGGGCTGCCCAGGTCAGCTCCCAGGTGATGAACAGAGCCTCTGTGTACCGCAGAAGCCGCTGTAGTGTCCCCATTGAAATATACGCATGAGGGACACTTGTTGGAATTCCTAAGCAGAAACATCGGCTGTGGCCTGTAGATGACTATACCGGTGCCATGGCGGTCATCTTGCTGGCCTCGCCCAGTGGCCAGTGATGTTGGGTTTTCACCTGTCTCTCTGAGGTTTCACTAAAGCGAGGACAGCTATGGGGAAGGGACACGGACAACAAATGAATTCATGGGTTCCTTTGGTGAATAATTCAGGAAGATCTACAAGACATTGAACACCTTTCTGGGCATGACTGTTTTGTTTTTGTTTTTTGTTTTTTGTTTATTTATTTATTTATTTATTTATTTTTGGTTTTTTCGAGACAGGGTTTCTCTGTGTAGCTTTGCACCTTTGCTGGAACTCACTCGGTAGACCAGGCTGGCCTCGAACTCACAGAGATCTGCCTGCCTCTGCCTCCCGAGTGCTGGGATCAAAGGTGTGTGCACAAATCTCATGACTGAGGAGCCTAGCTCGGGGTCTTGGGACTGAGAATGGCAATGGAAAGGCCTAAGGCATATATCTGGCTTCAGTCACCCCAGTGCTCACTCTGATCCAATCGGCTGTGGTCAGAAATCCCAGGGAAAGAGAAGGGTTGTGCATCTCCCCATCCAGGAGGCAGCACCTTGATTTTTACAAAGCCCCCTATCAAATACTGCTCAAGAGACCATTTTATTTGCCTTGCTAGCTTCGTTGATTTTTGCTTGTTTTAGTAACTGAGAAAACATTTATTTATGCATTTATTTTTATTTATTCAGTTTTGTTTGCTTGTTAACAAAGGATATTATTGCCTTGTAGCTCAAGCCGACCTGGAACTCACTATCCTCCTGCATCTGCCTCCCAGGTGCTGGGACTGTGGGTCTGTGCCCCGACCCCAGGCTTAGCCAACACTTAAAATGGAAAGCCTGAGGTAATAACCTGGACCCATTTTCTCTCCTTGAGAACAACCCTCTAGTCTGCCATCTTTTTTCTGCCAGTGATGGAATGCTGACCTCACTGGTGGGACACTGGCTCTGCCTACTAGATACACAGGACTGTGCTAGCCCCGAGGCCATGCAACTTGCTGCTTTGACTTTAGGGGTTTTCAGTATCCCAGAGGAGTGGACAGGAAATGGGACAGGCCTCCTGCCTCCCAGGGCGACCCTCGAACAACTCCCCCCATGGTTCCTGAAGCTGCTCATGGGGTACCTGCCTGTGTGCTGCCACCAAAGGAGCCCCCTGAGCAGACAGAAGGGAGAATTTCCAGGGGGCCCTTCCACCCACTTCTGCCCATGATACATCATTCTTCCTGGCTTACTCTTCACCCCTTCCCATGAGCCACCAAATGTACTGAAAAGTCCTTCCTGAAAAGAACAAGAAATCTGGGGATCAGTCCAGGACTGAGGAAGTCAGCCCTGTGCTCAGGGTTCTTTTAAAATTTACTTTTAGTTATGCATATGTGTCTGATGGTGTAAGCATGTGTAGTATCCACAGAGTCCAGAACAGGCATCAGATCTCCGGGAGCTGGAGTTTGTGAATCACTGGATGGAAGTGCTGGGGACCAATCTCAGGTCCCCTGGAAGAAGGGCAAGTTCTCTTAACCTCTGAGCCATCTCTCTAGCTTGTTCATGACCTTTGGTAACCTCTCATTCTGAGCACAGTATGTGGCTCACAACAGTACTAGCTGACCAGAGCCAGGCAAGACAAGGGACACCTTGCCCTCTAGTCAAGGGCTTTGAACAGGAAGCTAGAGGTGTCATTTTTAAGAAGTGGGGTGGGGAGTGGAGGGGCTCTGCTTCCCGGGAAGAGGGGCTTGGGTAAAGCCTGAGAGGAAGGCAGGACCCTGACAAGCAAAGCTAGTCACCAGGGCAGCCTCCAGTTTGTGGCACTTACTCCCTGTGCTGGGAACCTGCAGGTAGCCAGCTCAGCTCTGTCCTGCTGGAGGTCTTGGGCAAGGACAAGTGAGGGGTGGGGTGGGGGTGGGGAGGTGAAGACCCCTCGAGGCTCACTGTGCCCCTCATTCCTCCTTCTTCAAATTCAGGCAGCACTGGCTTGTTGGGTACCTACCATGTGCCTGGTGTCCAGCTGCTCCATGTGGCTGAGGGAGAAGGAAGTCTGGAACAAAGAATATGACATGACCACACCAGGACAGAGGGGAGGGAGGGGAGGTCTTGGAAGGGAGAAGGAAGTTATACTTAGGCTGTAGTTTGAAGGATTGGGGAGTGGGCAGTGCAGAACTGGAAGACGCAGGATCTGATGGGGAGGGTGAGCTAAGTACCCAGCACACCTTGCAGCACGGGGTGGTGGAAGGGAGTGGGAAACACACACGCTCACGGCCGGAGAGGTAGGCGGGCTCATGGGGCCTGGACTTTGTCCCAAAGCTGAGGTTGGTCACCGAAAGAGTGTAAGCAGGAGGCAGATGCTGCAGGATCATGCTGGAAGAGGCCAGTGCAATGTCAGGGCACTAGGAACAGACCCTGGTTCTGGGACTCTGGAGTTGGGACACAGTGGGCCAAGGCAATGCGTACAGTGGGGATGTGAACCGACTGCCTGCCCAGCCACCGAGTGAGGGCTTGCGAGGCTCTTCTTAATTCCATTGTGGAAATCCATCCTCACCCTGGGAAATCAAGGGACCTTCAAAGTCCCATGCAGGAGCTTGCCTTAATCTGGGCAGACACCCTCTCGTGGCAGCATGTCCAGCCCGTGTCATTTTAAAATTCTCTTTGTTCAAGCCTTCCCAGTGCTATGTCGCTTCACGGCTTAGAGAGGAGAGAGAAAGGTAGTTCTAGCAGGGATCTACCCAATGGGGACCCATTGCTGGAAGGTGGCCACTAAAGAAGTTTCCAGGCCTAGAGTCCTCGGTGTGCTGCAACATCGGTGTTGGTCTTGTAGCTGGGGGGGTGGGGGGGGCAGTTCTCCCCACATGACATCTGGACACTAAAGAGCATGGCAGCGTGGTAACTTCAGGGGTTTCTGAAGCCAGAAGGACTTCCTTGGCATTGGCCAAGCCACATCCATGGAGTAACTTAGGAGATGCATAAACCTACCCAAAGTCCCCCTAGCCCTGCATCACCCCATTAAATAGATAACCGCAAAGGACCTGTTCTGCTTTACAACAAGCTCAGGCCAGCGCCCAGCCTCAAGGGAACCGCACAGCTGCAAGGTCAGGGGCTGGCTTGAGATCCTCTGAGCCAGGCCTAGCTTGTGCTGAGGAAACTACCCTTGGTCTGGTGGCCAGGTCCTATCAAGCCTGCTTGTAGCCTCATTGTGTCCGGGCTTTAGAAGTCAAAGCCTGCCCCCTTCTGGTGACTGGTAATTGTCAGGATGACATGGGCTAGCAGGGATACTGCAAAGGTAGGGTAGAGGGCAGGTGAGTGCCTCTATGGCCCCTGTAGCTCCAAGGGTGGCATGCTGCTGGGTCCTCTCCTCACCACCACACCTTGGATCTTCATTGCAGCTGCTATCCTGCAAAAGCAAGGGAAGCTGGGCTGAAGGACAAGCATCCTGACCCTGAACTCATACTCCTTTGCCAGCCCAGGCTGCCTTCAATGGCCGGTGAACTATTTCGTAAAAAAAGTATGGGAGTGCATACTATAACCCTGGTATTGGGGAAGCTGAGGCTGGAGAATTGCTGTAAATTTAAAGACATGTTGGGATAGATACAATAAGATTCTGCCTTAAAAACAAAATAAAACCATAAAAAACCTGGCTGTCCTAGTACAGTTAAACGGTACCGTGTGTTCAAAGCATTCATGTGTCAAGACTGCGCCCATGAAGGGCAGTTCAGGATAAACATTTGTTTTTATGCTTTTTCACTTTTTAACACACGAGAAGCCTTAAAAACCAGACATGGTCTAACTGTTCACACTGCCCAGGCCAGACACCAACTGAGATACTGGTAAAGCATCTTTGCCTCCAGAGCCCAGGGCAGGTTCTGATTGTTCTGATCTCTGAGGGCAGAGCTTAAAGCTAAGACTCTTTGCAGGCAGCAGATCTGAGCGGTCAGTGTGGGCTTCATGAGCAGCCCTGTGTCACTGGGCTCATGTTCATTGCTGAGGTCCAGCTTTTACCGTCGGCATGGTAGACAGGGCCCAAAGAAACAGGAACGCCCCATGTAAACTGCTGGACAGCTGCTGCACCCTTTCCTCCTCACAAGCTGGCTGTGTCATTTTCAAAGTGATTCGGTGTCTTGTCGAGTCAGGATCTAGCTCCCCGGACTGTCTCCTGGAGAACCGAAGTGACTGACTGCAAGCCAGCTGGGCTCCATCACGAGGCAGAGGCAGCAGGCACAGAAGGCGATGGCTGATGCTGGCTGTCGACTTGAATGAACTGAGACCACCAAGAAAATCAGCGAAGCACATCCTGTGTGTCTGAGAGTGTTTCCAGGGAAGACTGGAGTGTGGGATGGCTAGTTCAGTGAAGCCCCATCCTGAACGTAAGCAGTACTGTCCCACAGGCTGGAGGCACAGACCGGAAGTAAAGGAGGAGGCTTGCTCTGATCTTGCTTGACCCTTCTTGAGCAAGCACCATGTTTTCTGCTGCTGTCCCCACAGACGAATCTCCCGGGTTCTTCAAACTTGGAACACAGGCCTGTACCCACAGCTCTCCAGGCCTTCAATGTTGGGCTGGGGCTTCTAGTACCATGGAATGAGCAGCTACAAATGAGGGCCCAAAGAAACAGGAACGCCCCATGTAAACTGCTGGACAGCTGCCACACTTTTCCGCTGCCTCTGCCTCGTGGTGGAGCCCAGCTGGCTTGCAGTCACTTCGGTTCTCCAGGAGACAGTGGGGGAGCTAGATCCTGATCAACAAGACACCGAATCACTTTGAATCTACACTCTTTAGAATGTAGGAGGTCATCATGGGCTACCCAGTCCCTGTGTGGGCCAATCTAATACATCTCTTACCATCAGATACCCATTCCATAGGTTCTGTTCTGTTAGAGAGCCCTGATTTGTACAGAAAGGTCTGTGAGTCCATCTTAGCTGTGCATGCTGGAGTCTTAGGAGGCCATCATCGGGCCCTGGGAAGGGGAAAAGGGCAGACACATTGTTGACAGTTTGCTTTTCCAGAAAATGTGTTGTTGTCACCCTCTGCATGGTTCTCAGAGGTTGGCAGTCTAGGCCCTGTCACTTCTAAGTGACAACTACCAATTCAAGCTGGATTCAGTATGCAGGTGGGTTTATCAGCTTGTGTAACTGAGCAGGCCAGAGCATGGCTACCTTCTAGTACCAGGGGACCCAGGTCTCATGCAATCATCAACAGGGGTTGCTTCCCACACTGCCCTGCTTTGTGGATGCTCCACTCTCGGTGGGGTCCCTCCCCCAACCCGAGCTCTAGGATGACATCCTAACAGTTTGGCATCCCATCAGAAAGGGCATATGTGCCTGGTTTCCAGAAAATTTTAGCATAGAGCCTGGTTCATGAGACCAACTGGGGTTATAGGCCCACCCCTAATCCAATGGTCAAGACCAAGTCAACAGGACATGCCGGGCCTGGCCCAAATCACACCTTCTCAGGTACTGGGTAGGGGGTGGGAAAAACACCTCTTTCATAAGATCACAGGAAAAGGGTGCCACTACCAGTTTTGGTAGTCTGTGGGCTGAGGCCTCTGGCTCTAGCTGCTCTTACTTCAGCCTGTCTGGTGTTGGGTCTCTAGCCTGGCCATGGGTATAATTTTATAAATAAAGAATTGTTCTGTAGACAATTCAAAAGAATTGGAAAAAAACCCAAATTCTCCTGGAACTGGTGATTCTAGCAAGGCTGTGAAATTCAAAGTTAATATACAAAAGTCAGTTGTTTTCCTATATACTAGAAATAAAAAGGCTGAATTAGAAATGCAAAATATAATACTATTTATTAATATAAACACTCCCAAAATGAAATACTTCAGGACAAACCTAAGAAATTTGTACAAAACTTTTGATGAAAACAAAAAACAAGGAAGATTCAAATAATAAATTAGCATTCCATGTTCATGGACAGTGTCCTGGTTGGTTTTGTGAACTTGACACAAGCCAGAGCTATCTGGGAAGAGGAACCTCAGCTGAGAAAAGCCTCCATTAGCTTGGCCCTTAGGCAAGCCTGAGGGCATTTTCTTGATTAATGACTGATGTGAGAGGGCCTACTAACGGTCAGGGGGTCCTGGGTTCTATAAGAAAGCAAGCCAAGCAAGCCATGAGGAACAAGCCGGTAAGCAGCACCCCTCCATGGCCTCTGCATCAGCTCCTGCCTTGAGTTCCTTCTCTAACTTCCCGAGAGTTGTAAGCTGAAACAACCCTTTCTTTGCCAAGTTGGTCATGGTATTTTATCACAGCACTAGAAACCCTAAGTAAGGGGGCTGGAGAGATGCTCTGTGGTTTGGAATACTTGTTGCTCTTGCAGAGGACCTGGGTTTGATTCCTGGCACCCACATGGTACTCCAGTTTCAGAGGATCCAATGTCCTCTTCTGGCCTCTTTGGACACCAGGCATGCACATGGTGTACATACATGCATACATACATGCAGGAAAAGACTTATACATACAAAAGTTAAAAAAAGAAAGAAAAGAAAAAAAGAAACCCTAAGTCTGGTAGGATGACTCAATGTGGTGAAGATGTTAGTTCTTGGACTGGGCATTAGCTCAATGACCCAGGGCTTGCCTAGCATGCCCAAGCCTTTGATTAGACCTCCAACACCAGGAAAATAAGAGAGAGAGAGAGAGAGAGAGAGAGAGAGAGAGAGAGAGAGAGAGAGAAAAAGAGAGAGAGAGATGGAAGGAGGGAGGGAGGGAGGAAGAAAGAAAGAAAGTTAATTCTTCCCATTTTCTGGATTGAGCAGAATTCAAATCAAAGCTCCAGCAAGTTATTTTGAAATTATTGATAAAATGAGTAATATGCTCTAAGGTGCTGAAGTTTATATGGAGACAGCCAACTTAATATTGAAGGATCAAGTCTAAGTCAGATAACAGACACTATTCAACTCCAAGCTTACTGCAAAGCTACGGTAATGACAACAATGTGGAATCCCAAAAAATGAGGGTCTGGAGAGCTGGCTCAGCTGTGAAGAGCACTCGCTGCTCTTCCAGAGGCCTGGGTTTGATTCCTAACACCCACATGGCAGCTCACAAACTTCCTGTAACTCCAGTCCCTCTATGGTCACTGCATACATTTAGTGCACAGACATACATGCAGACAAAACATCCATACATATTAAATAAGTACAATTTTAAAATAAATAAAGTGATAATCAAATCACGTGGACAGAATGGGGAGCCCAGAAAAGTGCCACACAATTAGTGGGCCCTTGAAAAAGGGATAAGGTCAACATAACCTTTTCAATAGATAATTCTGGAACAACTGGACCTCCATATACAGAACAATGAATCTCCACACAGACCTTACACTTGTCATATGAATTAATGGGTGTCACCTCAGAGTACAAAATGTAAAACTACAAAACCCCCAGAAGAAAATATAAGGAAAAAAGTCAGGAGTCCTAGAATTTAGTTATGATTTTTTAAAATACAACACCAAAGGCATTATCCATGAAAGAAATAACTAATGAACTGGGTTTAAATAAAATTCAGTCCTTCTAGCTGGGTATGGTGGCACATGCCTTTAATCCCAGCACTCAGGAGGCAGAAGCAGGCCAGCCTGATCTACAGAGCAAGTTCCAGGACAGCCAGAGCTACACAGAGGAACCCTGTCTTGAAAAACCAAATATAATGAAATAAAACTGAGCCCTTCACCTTGGTGAAAGACGGTGTCAAGGCTGAGGATATGCCTCAATAGTGGGGCACTTGGCAGTAACTGCACAGTCCTGAGGAGGGAGGGACAGAAAGATGGAGAGAGGAAGGGAAATACAAATTAAAACAAGGAGATACATGTTGGGAGGCAGAGGCAAGCAGATCTCTATGAGTTTGGGGCAAGCCTGGTCTACACAGTGAGTTCCAGGACAACCTGAGCTATGTAGAGAGAAAACACTACACCCTAAGGTGGTCTACATGTCTGATAATGAGCTGTCTCAAAAATAAATAAAAAACAAAAAACCCCAATGAGATACTACCACACACTTACAACAAATGGCCCAACTCCAGAAGAGCAACACCACCAAATGCTGGCTGAGAGGGAGGAACAGAAGTTTGTAGCTGGGGAGAATGTCAGAGGGTACATCCCTGAAGACAACAGTGCCAGAATTTCTTCCATAGGACCCAGCAGTTGCTCGCCTTGGTTTGTACCTCATGAGGTCAATCTGTGTTCATACAAAACTCTGCTCATAGGTACTTGAAGCATCTCTACCTTTAACTGCCAAAACTGGGGAGCAAAAAAGATGGTCTTTTGCTGGTGAGTGGTTCACCTGAGGTCTACCTAGAAGACGGCACACTATTCAGCGCTAAGAAATGAGCTAAGTCATGAAGAGGTGTGGAGGAGCCTTAGGCATCGATAAGAAAAAGAAGCCAGCCTGAAAAGCTACACAGAACTGCTGCTGCACAGCATGGCAGTCTGAAAAAGGCAAAACTCTAAGAGACTAGTGGATCAGTGGTTCAGTGATTGGGGAGGGGTGAACAGAAGAGCCCAGGTTCTGGGAGCGGTGCAAGCCTTCTGTATAACACATGACAGTGGGTTTGTCCAAACACACCACCAAGTAAGCCCTGATGTAAACCACAGGCTGGGTGGCAGCAATGTGTCACATGGGTCCACACGAGGACGGGTGCATGTCTGAGAGCTGGCCACGGCATACTTGGTCTGCTGTAGGATAGTCTGTCTAAAAGTAGAAGCACTGATCGATCTGCTCACACACGGCGGGGTAACCACTCACCCAAAACTCAGAGGTTTAAGACAACAATGTGATTTGTCATCCGTCTCAGGCGGCAGCTTGATGGAGCTCAGCTTAGCAGTTCTCCCTCAGGGCTGCAAGTTGCAGTCTGATGGCTCCTGGAGGTGGAGTAACCTCAACGGTTCCTCTTACAGATGTGCCATGCCACAGCTGCCAGGACCTCAGCAGGGGCTGTCAGCCCACACAGCATCCCCATGTAGCCTGGCTTCCCTGAAGCATAGTGGCTGGGTTCTCAGGGTGGGGATCCCCAGAGAGCAAGCTAGGGGAGGGAAGCCAGCACAAGCCTATGCTCTATCCCTGAATGCTATGGCTGCAGGAATATGTTCCTGCTCAGCTGGTTATAGCAAAGTCACTACCTGGAGGGATCAAGGAATTCCTCCAGAGGAAGCCAAATTCTAAGGAGCTTTTGGTGTTACTTGGCTTGTTATGTATCAGCTGTCTTCTGTTATGAAAATCATGTGTGCCTTCAGTTTTCCCAATTGACTTGTCCCTAAGAAGGGCTAACAGTGTGGACTGATTACTCTCTGGACATACACATTCCAGGTATTTGGAAAACAGCCTCAGGAAAGGCTTCCTCTGGAATCAGATATCTCCCTTAGCCACTTTCAAGGACTACCAGTAATAACAATCCACATGAAAGTCTCCTGATTTAAGGTAAATTTCACAAGGAGACATTTGCCTAAGTCAGGTTAAGTAATAGCTTTTCACAATTTAGCTCAGACCCTCCCTTCTTACAGCCTTACTAACTTTGTAGACCTCTAACTCCTTACCTAACCACTTCTAGGAGTATTTAGATAACCTGTACGCTAACAGCTATGCTCAGCCAGAGCCCCAGTTCAAGCCCCCCTGTAATTATCATCATTGGCAGCATCCGGCCAGGTCCATCCCCAGATGGTGGAAAGTTCCTTATCAGAGACACCTCTGCACTCTAAGAACAGACTTAAGCATCCAGGCCACCCGTTTGAGAAGGCCTGGTGGATGTGCCAATTAAGCTTAACTTCCTCCTTTCCCAGATCTCACCTCCAGTTCCAGATCTCCCTTTAACTATTACCAGAGGCATCTAGCTGTACACTAGCGACTGAGCACACTTTCCCCGACCCTGCAGAAAAAACGGCAGATAGCTTGAACAGATAGGAGCCACAGGAAAAAAGAAGGCAGTTTTATTTTCTCCCATTGACCCAGCAACTTATAGATTGTTAACATTTTCTACCAAACACGTTTAAGGTTATAGTTGAGCATGTAAAATCCCTCTTTCTAGATATTACTCAAATTTAGTCTTTAGTTAATTTATTAGTCACTTCCCCTTTGGGTTGCAAATGATAATTAACAATTCCTGCCCCTCTTTGTGATTCTGATCACCCCTCCATTTGACCCTGAAAGCAGACAAACGCTGCTGAGGAATTTCAGGCTGGGTGACCTGAGCAGAGGGGAGGATTGTGATTGTTTGGGTGTATAACTGTTAAGTGAGAGACGGATGTTGGATTAAAGCGAATGGACCAAAGAGCTTTGCGTGTGTAGATTGATTTGCCAACCTTAAGAATAGATTCTCAGCTGGTTGATAGCTTCTTCCTGGGACCCTGGAAAAGAGACTATTAGGGGCTGGACCCCAATAGTCTCCGAGACCTGAATGCCCAGCAGAGAGGTCATATTAGAAGAGGACATGTGGAGTTTGGAAATTCAGCTGTTGGTAGAGTTCTTGTCTGGTAGGCAGGAGACCCTGGGTTTGATCCCCAGCACTGATGAACCAGGTGTGGTGGTGCATGTCTATAATTCCAGCACTTAGTGGGTGGAGGCCAGAAATCCCAAGTTTCAGCTTTATAGTGAGTTCTAGGCCACCCTGGGCTACAAGACTCTGTTTCAAAAAAGAGAGGGGAAAGCCGGGTGGTGGCACATGCCTTTAATCCCAGCACTTGGGAGGCAGAGGCAGGCGGATCTCAATGAGTTTTGAGGCCAGCCTGGGCTACAAGGCAAGTTCCAGGACAGCCAGGAATAGTACACAGAGAAACCCTGCCTCAAAAAACAAACAAAACGAGAGAGAGAGAGAGAGAGAGAGAGAGAGAGAGACAGAGACAGAGACAGAGAGACAGAGACAGACAGAGACAGAGACACAGAGACAGAGACAGAGAAAGACAGAGAGAGAACAGTCTTGACTCTCCATTAGAAAATGAAACCTGGGGGCTGGAGAGATGGCTCAGGGGTTAAGAGCACTGACTGTCTGTGAGTCCAATTCCAGAGGATCGGACACCTTCACACATATATGAAGGCAAGACACCAATGCACATAAAATAAAAATAATTAAAAAAGAAAAGAGACCTGTACGCTGACCAACTCTAGGCCATGGCAGAGCTGGCTGCCCTGAGTAATACCTTTGTTTCCTGTCCTCCTTCTGTGACCTGTGTGCCCATCCTGACTACAGCTTCCATGCCCAGATCAAGGACAACCTCCCTCCCATCTGCCCTAACTCCTGGAGCCACTTCTTAGCTCTTTCCTTGGGGGCCCCCACATCCCCAACACACTATCCAGACATCCACCAAACACTCATTTCCACCCAGAACCAGGTAAGGGCAGCACCCCAGTCAGCCTGAGAGGCAGTAGGGCCATTTTTAGCACTCTCTGTCTCTGCTCACACAGGGCAAACCCTGATCTTCCACCATTGGCTGCTGTGCCCACCTGGTGTCCTAGGGTACATGGAAGATGTGGGCTTCTGGGAAGCACAGGCATGTCTCGGTTCTTCCATCACAAGACACACTGGGGAAGAGCTGTAGACAGTCCTCTGGACTGACTGAATGAATGAGGTCCTCTCAACTGAATGAATGAAAGAGATCCTCTGGACTGAATGAATGAACAAAGTCCTCTGATTGAACCTTGGTTCGTCAATGGCACCATAAATCTACCCACCACAACCGCACCTCCCATCTGTACATAATGGGACTAAGACCTGCTGGCACCTTCCTTCAAGGCTTAAAACTGAGCACTTGGCCTCACCCCTCCTCCTCACTGGCTACTACACAGAAAAGCCACATACTGTAAAAGTGGAAGTCATTTTACAGCTCAGATTTGTAAAACTAATGCTTGTTTCTTAGGTACATATATAATTAGAGTACTTTAAAATGTAAAAGAAAACAATTACAGAAGAATTACCCATATTGCCATAATTAGAATGAACATTTTGGAATACTTTCAGCATTTTTTGAAGCATAAATATACTTCACATGGCTGAAATCATATAGCTTATGTATTTGTAACCTATTTTCAACATAGTCTAGCATAAATCCTATCATTACATTTTCTCCATAAACTTACTTCTAATGTATGTTTTATATTTTTTGGTTGTGAGCCTAGCCTTTAATGGCTGAGCCATCTCTCCAGCTCCTAATGTGTATTTTAATACTGCATAATATTCCACATTGTGGTGGGTGGAATAAGCCACAATTTGAAGCTGTTCTTTGCTGCCTCACGGTCTCCTATGACACAGTGAGGAGCTCTGTGCTCCAGCATCTTGTCCGTCTAGACCTTTCTCTGAGCAGGAACACCCCTGCTAGAGTAGCCAACAAGCACAAACACTTCTGCTTTAGTGTTGGGTATATGGGAAGGACCAGCATTCCCCATTCCCTGTACAGGACACAAATCTGTAGCCTGACCAGTTAGCTTACTCTGTCCCTCTGTGATTGGGTGAAGAGTGATCTTGGGTCCAGTTGGAACCAGTACCTCTCTTCTAGGCCAAGTGTGCAACACCGGACAAATGTTCTACCACTGAACTTTATACTCTGACACCTTTTGGGATTTTCTAAGACAGGGTCTCTCTAAGTTACTCAGGCTGCCCTCAAACTTACCAATCTCTTGCCTCAGCTGTACTATCGGCACGAGCCACCAGGCTGAGTTCAATGTGAACCTTCTGAGAAGCTAACCTTCTCTTCCTGGCCTCTGAGCTCCCTAGATCTGGAGGGGAGCTGAGAGCGCCTGGGTAGCATACAGCCGACAGGAAGATAGCAATTGCCCAAGCCCTCTGTGCCCAAGGCCAGCAGCTCCTCAGCCATTTTCGTCACATGAACGGACAGATTCCCACACTTTCTTCAGTCAGGTTTCGTTGGTTCCTGACCCTTCAGTGCCGTAACAAACTTGCCTGACACATGTACCCACAGTTCAAGTCCTCCGTCTCTTTGTGAGACTGCCCCAACAGCAGAGCCCATAGATAGGGCAGAATGTTGTGAACGTGGCGCTGGCAGGCCCGCCTGTCAACCCTCCCTTAGAAGGAGGCGGAGCCTGGGCAGCCAAGAGAGGAAAGTGGGGAGCAATGTGGGGACCAGCAAGTGACAGCTCCCAGGAGCCACTTACCAAGTCACTGTCAAGAGCCACCAACTAAGATCCCCAAACACAGGCTCCTCCCCCAGCTCCTCTTGCTTGACATTTGGGGGTGACTCAGAACCCTTTCCTCCCTAGAATCAAGAAGTTAAGATAAAGTCTTTCATTTTACATTTATTTATTGTACGTGTGCAGGTCAGGGGACATTTCCAGGATTCTGTTATTTTCTTCCACCATGTGGGCCCCACAGATAGGCTTGGTGACAAACACCTCCTGAGCCATCTAGACCTCCTCAAAACAAATTCTTTAAGGAACTGATAACTGAAAACACGCTGACTTGCGACTCAGACACATCAAAACTGCCAAGTGAATTGGGAGGGTAAAGCCTGATGCTCTTCTCCCTGCTTTGAAAGAGGTCTCCAGAGGTAGGGGAGCCTGGTGCCCAGTCCCCTCATGGCCAGGTGCCCTTCAGCAGGCATGTAAGTCAAATTGTGTTATGGTCCTTAGGACAGGCCACAGCCTACAAAATCCTTGTGCTGTATGTCCTGTGCCCAGGAACAGACCCTCCTCGCTGGGACACAAGGGGCAGGTGTATAGGGACTCAATGGGAGGGACAGGCACAATTCTCACAGCTCCACCTTAATATGTCCAGCACTTGCTGAGCTATGGTCTCTCCCTTCCCTTTCTCCTCCGGGACTAGAGATGAGGACAACCTTGTGCTGATCTTATAGTCTCTAAGGGCCCCACTTCCCTTCTGGACTCTCATGCCTTTATAATTAGGGCTGGGGATATAGCCCAGTGTTAGAGTGCTTGCCTAGCACACCGAGAGTCCTAGGTTCAATATCCAGTACCCCTCCATCCCCCAAAAAATACTTTTATAATTGGTCTCTTCATTAGACTCTTTGGCCAAAGCTTTAGAAGGTAACATGTGTCTCCTGACATCATTGCCTTTTTTTTTTTTTTTTTTTTTTTTCAGGGAGAAGAGTTGAGGGAGACTGGGTTTCACTAAGCAGCCCTGGCAGGCCTGGAACTTGCTATGTGAAACAGACTAGCCTCAAACTCAGAGATCCACCTGCTTCTAAGATTAAAGGCATGGCCACCACACCTGGCGCAACACAGGACTCTAGCATGCCCTGAGTCTAAAGACGTTCCATATCCTTCCTCACTGTTTGGGGAGAAAAAGCAGGACCTGCCCAGGCCACACAGAATGGTTTCCTGACAGCAAAGAAACCCATACTCTGGGCCAAAGTCCCCCTGCTAACTGCATGAAGGCCAAAAAGTGAAGTTTGCTGCTATATAGACCAAACAAAGCAGAGTTCTCTGTAATTTGAGTGACCTTGCTCAAAAGACCCCCTCTCTGAGATTATCCCATGAGTCTACTCCAGAGAGTAGTCATAAGGATTCAACAAAACATGCTCCTAAGTACCTCATAGTGCTTGCCTTCAACATGACATCACACCAGAGTCTTGTGCTGAGGCCTATCTGTACCAAGGCCAGCACAGGCCCCCTCTTGGTGATAGAATAGGACACTTCCACCAGAGGTGACACGTCCTAGCCAGCCTCTTCCCCTTACTCTGACTTCCTTCAACATCTATGCTGTCTTCTCATCTCCAGAGAGGAGCCTAGGTTCTACAGAGACAAGGGACCCTGGCCAGGGTTCCCAAAAACCTTCAAATAAGCCCAGAATCCCTGGTTTCTGGAGTTAGGATATGTATTTTACCCCCACCCACCCAGAGCTGAGGACCGAACCCAGGGCCTTGCTTTTGCTAGGCAAGCGCTCTACCACTGAGCTAAAACCCCAACCCCTAGGACATGTACTTTAACAACTGCTCAAAGTGGGCCAATAAGCTGGCATAGTGGTCCAGATCTCTGGTCCCAGAAACTCTGGAGAATAAGTAAGTACAAGACCAGACCCTGCAATTTAGGAAGACCTATGGTTGAGATTGGGGAGGGGGGGAGGGAGGGAGAAAAAGAAAAAAGGAAGGAAGGAAAGAAGAGAGAAAGAGAACTCACCAAGGCTAATTCTGGGAACTTATCATAGAAGATGACCAGCAAGAGGCAGAAGTCTGATTTCAAAACAGTACAATGGGCTGGACCAATGGCTCCGCAGTTAAAAGCACTGGCTGCTCTCTCAGAGGACCCAGGTTCAAATCCCGGTACCCACATGGCAGCTCACGCCAACTGTGACTCCAGTTCCAGGGGATCTGATGCTTTCCTCTGGCCTCTGCAAGCATTGCACTTATGTGGTGCACAGACAAATACAAGCAAAACATCAACATAAAATAGAAGTGTTTTCTTGTTTTTTATTTTATTTTTTTCGAGACAGGGTTTCTCTGTGTAGCTTTGGAGCCTGTCCTGGAACTCATTCTATAGCCCAGGCTGGCCTTGAACTCACAGAGATTCACCTGCCTCTGCCTCCTGAGTGCTGGGATTAAAGGTATGTGCCACCACCACCCAGCTAAGAAGTGTTTTCTTAAATCAATCAATCAATCAATCAATCAATCAATCAAACAAACCAACCTGGTGGTGATGATACACATCTTCAATTCCAGCACTCAGGAGGCAGAGGCAGAGGCAGTCAAATCTCTGAAAATTTGAGGTCAGTCTGGTCTACAGAGGGAGTCTAGGAGAGCCAGGGCTACACAAAGAAACCCCCGTCTTGAAAAACCAAAAACTAACCAAATAAACAAAAAAACAACCAAACAAAAAAAGTGGCAGAAACCTTGCCTGGAGGTTCTAGGTTTAACGACCAGTGGGGGTTTGGGTGGATGAAGCCCCCCTTCTTTTTACAGGGGTGGGGTGTAGGGATCGGACCCAGGACCTTGGGCATGCTACACCCATTTCACCACCACTCAGCCACATCCTCAGCCCAAGGCTCACCTTCCCCTCTCCTCTTTCTGTTTTGAAAGAAAAGGTTTTTTTTTTTAAGACAAGGCTTTTCTGTGTAACAGCCCTGGCTGTCATGGGACTAGCTCTGTAGCCTAGGATGGCCTTGAACTCAGAGATCCACCTGCCTCTGCCACTGAGTGCTGGGATTAAAGGCGTGTGCCACCACCGCCTGTCTCCAAGGCTCATCTTGAAATTAAAAGTGCTTTTATTAGCACATATTAACTATGCATAATAATGGGTTTCACTGTGACATTTCCATACATGTATTTTGATCATATTCACGAGCTACCCCCTCTACCTCCCACTGATCCGTTTCCTTCTCATCTAGCCCGTCCCTCCCATCTCCACCCTTCTCCGACTTTCCCTGAACTCTTTCATGTTGTGTGTGTGTGTGTGTGTGTGTGTGTGTGTGTGTGTGTGTGTGTCCCAATGACTTTGATTAGGACTGCTTAGAGGAGAATGAAAAACTAAATCAGTGGCCGGCCATACTGCAACCATTAAGTGTCTACAGACCCTCAGGGAGACATTCTCACACTAGAATACCACACACCCATTAAAAATAATGGGGTCCTTATTCATGGATAAGCAGAGGCAGTTAGGTGGAGAAGTGGCTACAGAGTACAGTACAAACTTGTATGGTACTTGTTATAGGCCTTGGGCTACTCTAAGTGCTTCATACATGGAAATTCCTTTTGCTTTTTATTGTCAATTTATGAGGCGAGTACTCTTCTCATCCCATTTTGTAGATGGGGACACTGAGGCTAATAGTACAGTTACCTGTCAAAGTCATGTAATCAGCAAGTGGTGGAATTGGTAAGATGGCTCAGAATGCTGGTCCCGGCATGCACATGGGACCCCATCCATGGCTCCACCCAGCTCTTAGCACTGTATCCCACCAGGAGAGCTGTACATTGAGTTTTATGTCTGTATCTACAGCACTGATTAATCTTTTTCTTTGTTTTTTCTTACTTTCTAGACTTTTGACTCAAGAGTTCTATTTTGGGGCTGGAGAGATGGCTCAGCGGTTGAGAGCACTGACTGCTCTTCCAGAGGACCTGGGTTCAATTCCCAGCAACCATATGACAGCTCATAATTGTCTATAACTCCAGGATCCAACACCCTCACACACACATACATACAGGCAAAACACCAAAAAACTTTAAAGAGAAGAGAGTTCCATTTCTCTGAATCCATCCTTAGGAAATTATAAGAGAGGCAAACAAAAATATATGTATAAGGACGTATACACAGGGTGATTACAATAAGGATTTGGAGTTCACTGAATGTTCACCCTGAGACTGGTTAGATAGTGGTGTTTGCACAGGTAAAGTGACCGACAGTGACACACTGATGTTCACACTCTTTTAATGAGTGAAAGAGGCAGCAAGCTGCATTTGAGAAACAAAGCCATGTGGGACTCAGGAAGGAGTCAGGAGAAAGAGGCTCGAGTGCCCTCTCCAGGCACGCCTCTGCCGCTGTGTTATTTCTGCAAGGCCAGGTTTTCTGCTGTCTATTACTCCTGGAACAGTAGAAGCTGTTCCTTCTCTAAGCGGCTGTCACCCCAGCTATAAGACGGCAGACAGCAGAGTCCCCGAGGGGTCTTCGCCATTCACTAGAACTCTCAGGAGACCACTAGCACACAGGACTCCACCGGCAGGAAAACAAGAACCAAGCTGTCACTACACTGATTTCTTCCTTCAAAGACCATCTTCCAAGAGTCCAAGGAAACCGTGAGAAGGCAGGGCTGCTCTGTGCTGTCCAAGAGCACACGTTCTGTCTTTCCAGCCCAGCCAGAAAGACAGCCCCTCCAGCCCAGCCGTGCAGACAAGCACTAAAGGTTGATCAAATAACAATGCACAATTCAAACATTTACTTTTCAGACGCCTTCAGAAAGTTTATCATACACAAACAAGCACAGGAAAACCAAGAAGGGTTGAAGTTCAAGCCAATTCGTTTGCCTAGCCGCCCCAGAGAACAGGAGCATCACACTAAGCTGCCCACAGAGGCCTGGGGTGGGAGCAGGGCGGCTCCCTTTGGCAGTGGAGGAGAGTGTTTGGCAGCTGTAGAGTGGATTGGCTGTGAAAAACACTGTGGGTAAGTGTAACCAGTCATCAAAAGGTCAGGATCCCAAGGGGGCCTGAGAACAGCATGCACGCGTTAGTGAACCAGGGAAGCTCAGCATGTACATCAGTGGTTCTCAACCCTCCTAGTGCCGAGACCCTTTAATACAGTTCCTCATGTTGTGCCGACCCCCAACCATAACATTATTTTGCTGGTACTTCATAACTGTAACTTTGCTACTTAGTTCTTAATATCATCAGAGATACGTATTATCCAATGGCCACACCCACAGGATGAGAACCACTGGTGTATAGCGTCCATGGGCAGCAATTGGCACATCCTGACCAAACTCAGCAGTTTAGGAAGACTGCAAGAATTTGCCATCAGTAATGCTTCCTGAGATCGGAAAAGACAGTCTGGATTTCAGTTTGTGTTTTGTTTTGTTTGTTTTTTGTTTTTGAGACAGGGTTTCTCTGTGTAGCCCTGGTTGTCCTTGAACTCAGAGATCTGCCTGCCTCTGCTTCCCAAGTGCTGAGATTAAAGGTGTGTGGCACCATTCCTGGTGTTCAGTTTTTTGTCTTTAAGTAGTTGCCCACAGAGGGAGAAATCAGTCTTACACCTGACAGTCTTTGGTGGAGAAAGTCAGGCAAAGGCAACTGGGCTGGGCAGTCACTCCTCAAAGATCTCCATGCCCCAGGATGCAGGGCCAGGGCCCCATCCACATGCCCTGGCCCTAGACAACCCGTGTGACAAGTGTGCACCAGGAACCTGCTGGGTCTGGGCACTGTGTTAGCTGTTGGACACACAAAAGGACAAAGCGCAGTCCTGCCACTTGGGCCCATGATCTGCTGAGAGGACAGACAGACAGACAGAGTCTAGATGGCATTGGAATAAATGCAAAGAACTTGGGAGCCAGTTTCAGAAGCTCTCAGAGCTTAGAGTATAAGGGTGAAAATGAATACAGTGGAGGCACAGGAGGCAGGAGGGCCACCGTCTGGAAGTTACATGGATAAACGGGATCTGAGGCTAGAGAAGTCAACACAATCCTAGCAGGGGCTCAGGAGGACCTGCTCAAAGCTGCCCGCAAACCACTCTTTCTCAAAGCTGTGCCCAGACACGTGCAAATGTGTACAGATAAAATAAGGAAAACACCAGGTTAACAGTTAAAACTACAGTTCCACTGGGTGTGGTGCCACAGGCCTGCATGGCAGCACTCGGGGAAGAAGAGACAGTTAAGAGCAATAATCAGCCCAGAGACTCTATTGCTTCCCTCCTTGCCTTGTACAACTGTGTGTCCATCACCTTGGGGAAGGCAAGGCCGCATCAGCAGACAGCAGAGCAGCATGCTGGCACACAGCTGGCTTTTTCTCTTTAATTCAGACCAGGATCCCAGCCATTGGGATGGTGCCGTCCACATTCATGTTGAGTTTTCTCTCCTCAGTTAAACCTTTCTGGAAACACCCTAAATAGCACACCCAGAGGTGTGTTTCCAAGGTGATTCTAAATCCAATCAAACTGACAATGAAAATCAACTACCACTATACAGAAAGACCCTGTCTTTAAAATTAGACAACATGAGCCAGTGAGATGGCTCAGCAGGCATTAGAGCCACCAAGGCTGACTGTACGGATTCTGTCCTTAATTATGTCATCAGCCTGTGACGGTGGCCCAGCCTAAAAAGTGAGTGGGCCCTCTGTGCCTCCTCTTTTCCCTTTTCCAAACTCTCTCCTTCCATACCCATTCTCTATCTGTCCTCTCTCTCCCTCTCCCTCTCCCTCTCTCAATAAAGCTCTAGAAAGGTAACCAGGGTTCGTGACTTTCCTCCAGCACTCTCCTCCATCGTGGGTGGCAGCCAGGCACGAGCAGTGCCACCACCGTCGCCATAACCAATATGGACAACCTGAACTCAATACCTGGAACTCACAAGGTGGGAGAGAAGACTGATGCTCGAAAGCCGTCCTTGAAATAAAAACTGATTAAAAGGAGAACAAAGGGGCTGGAGAGATGGCTCAGCAGTTAAGAGCACTGACTGCTCTTCTAGAGGACCGGGATCCAATTCCCAGCACCCACGTGGCAGCTCACAACGGTCTGTAACTCCAGTGTAAGTTCCAGGGGATCTGACACACTCACCCAGACATACATGCAGGCAAAATACCAATGCACATGAAATTAAAAAAAGAGACAGAGAGAGAACAAAAAGACAAAGAAATCCTACCAGTTTCCTATGTTCTGGGCATCAAAGCAAAGCAAAGGGAGGATTGTAGTTACGACAGGTCAGTTACCAGAAAGACAGCACAGGTTAAAGACAGTTTAGCCAAAGCTGGGCGTGGTGGAATACACCTTAAATCTCAGCACTCAGGAGGCAGAGGAAGCAGATCTCTCATTTGAGGCCAGCCTGGTCTACAGAAAGAGTTTCGGGACATCCAGGGCAACACTGAAAAATCCCATCTCAAAAAACAAAACAAAACAAAAACCAAAGACAGTTTAGTCTTTCCTGCTGCCTCTGCTACACACCCCAGGGGCAATATTCTGCCTTACAAGGGGCCCAGAGACAGAGCCAAGTGACCATGGGACTGAGCCCTCTGAACCCTCTTGTGCCCAAATCCACACCCTTAATTTGTTTCTATCAACTTATTTTTGGTCTCAGCAATAAGAAAAGCAATTAAGGCCGGGCGGTTGTGGTGCTCGCCTTTGATCCCGGCACTCGGGAGGCGAAGGCTGGTGCATCTCTGTGAGTTTGAGCTGAGCACACACCACACCCTGATTTCTACCCCCAACTTGGAAGACACTGGGTGTGGTGCTATAACTGTAATCCTAGAGTTCCAGAGGTGGTGGCAGAAGGGTGGAAGTCCAAAGCTATCCTTGGCCACTCTAGGCTACGTGAAACCATATCTAAAAAAGAAAATAAAAATGATAAAAGGGCAGGTAAGATGACTGAGCAGGAAAAAGCACTTGCCACCAGGCCTAAGGACTCAGATTGGCACTTGGAACCCACATGGTGGCAGGAAAGAATGACTTAAGTCCTCCAACTCCACAGGTACACCCACACTGCCCCCCTGCCATGAACAGACAAATACAACTGTGCCTTGGGAGGCAGAGGCACGCAGATCTCTATGAGTTTGAGTACAGCCTGGTCTACATCACTGAGTTCCGGGACAGCCAGAGCTGTGTAGAGACACCCTGTTTAAAAACCAGACAACGAAAACCATTTGTTTTTAAAGATGATCCGAACAGCACTCACCTTCAGGAGGACCGAGACACCCAAATGCTCTAAGGGGCCTCCAAGAGAACCCTGCCTGGCCACTATGCCTTCCACAAGGACTCCTGGCTATGGAGGCAGTTATGAAGACACACTGTGCTTACTACAGACGCCAAGGCCAACAGGCACCAGACCATAGGCTGTGGAGTTCGATGGAGCTAATATGGCCAGTGAGCCTGGTCAGGCCTGATGGAGAGAAGACATGTGTTCACCAGGGTCCTGGTTGTGATGCTTTGGATGTAACCAATAAAACTGGAATCATCTACCCTGAGTCCAGCTGAAGGCTAACTCCAAATAGCGCTGTCTCAACCCCCCCCCCCCACTGTCTCAAATAACCCTGCCTTAAAAAAAGCTGAAGGATAACAGATGCCGGCGAGACCAGACATTAGAACCACTGAGAAACACAGAATGAGGCTAGAGAGCAAGAGCTGCTCTTACAGAGGACTTAGGTTCAGTTTCACTACCTGTTATTTACCAGGCGAGAGAAAACATGAGGTACAACGAACCCCATTATAAGAGTTTTTATTAGGAAAGAGAAAGACTGGAGGTGGGTAGGCCTACCGAAAAGAAGGTGCTGGGGGTGGGACATGAGAGAGAGAGAGAGATGCACGCTACCTCTGGGGAGAGGGAGAGATAGCAGGGGAGTGGGTAGAGCCTGCTTTTTTAGGTCACCTCGTACATGTGTATATGGATTTTCATGGCTACGCCACACATGCACAAATTACGTGATCACATTGCATGCAGATTACGTGACCATGCTGCTCATGGATCACATAAAGCCCTGTAAAGCCCTGGAGTGACTATGCATTTTGCCTGACTGCTGATAACGCATGTGCAGTCATGGGACTCCAAAAGTGGCTAAGAATAACACCACCACCCATATGGAGGCCCACAGTAGTCTATAACTCTAGTTCCAGGGGATCTGATGCCCTTTTCTGACTTCCTTAGGAACCAGGCAGAGGTGGTACATAGTTATTCATGCAGCAAAACATCCACACACATAAAATAAACTATGTAAAAGCTGGGCATGGGGGTTGGGGATTTAGCTCAGTGGTAGAGCGCTTGCTTAGCAAGTGCAAAGCTGTGGGTTCAATCCTCAGTTCAAAAAAAAAAAAAAAATTTACTCCCACATGGTGGTGGCACACACCTTTAATCTCAGCTCTTGGGAGGCAGGGCAGGTGGATCTCTGAGTTCAAGGTCAGCCTGGTCTACAGAGTGAGTTCCAGGATGGCCAGAACTACACAGAGAAACCCTGTCTTGGAAAAAAAAAAATACAACAACAAATTATTTTATTTATTGATGCATATGCTCACACATAAAACAGGCATAGAGGTCAGAGGACAATTTACAGGAATCAGTTTTTCTTCCATCATGTTGGTCCTGGGGACTGAACTCATGTTATCTGGCTTGGTGGCAAGCACCTTTACCCAGTGAACCATCTTGCCAGCCCTCATTATTTCCAAACTTTCTAAAACAATGCCAAAATGCTTCCTTCCCTGGACCCAAAAAGCAGCCTCACTTACCAATTACAGCCCAAAGGTAAAAGCATGAATATCTGGTTAAGGTGGCAAAACCAACTTACATGCATACGGACGCTCTTTTGCTTAGGTAGCTCCAGATTAGAAATGATCTGAACTGTATGCTGTAAAGGCCCAATGTAAATGAAGGCATCTATGCTCCAAAGTGTATGCAAACATTCAAGAGGCAGCAATACACACAGGGAGTCATTACTAAGACATACCAGAGAAGAGAAGGGTCTACAGTATGTTCAGATGCTGACACTGTAAGCGTAGAGAACAAGGAATGCTGTGCACCTGGAAACTGAGGTGGGAGGCTGCTCCTCACTGTTCACCAAGTTTGCTTTGAGTTTTTACTGTTTGTGTACCAGCAACTTCTCTTTTTTTCAGTGCTAGGTTTGGAACCCAGAGTCTCACACATAGGAGGCAAGTGCTCTGCTACTAACCCACACTGCATCCGGCCTTGTTTCTGAAACGTTTATCTTTTTAAGATGTGTTTTGTTTTTAATTATATGTGTGTGTGCATATATGTGCAGGTGCCTGTGGTGGCTGGAGACATTGGATCCCCTGCAGCTGGAGTTATTGAACCTCCAACATTCATCGAACTTGGGTCCTCTGCAAGAGCAGTGCACACTCTTAACTCTGAGTCAGCCCTCCAGACCCTAAAATGTTGGGGTTTTTGTTTTTAAATGTAAAATTTTTAAAAAGGGAAAATGATGCCGGGCGGTGGTGGCAAAGGCCTTTAGTCCCAGCACTCGGGAGGCAGAGGCAGGCGGATCGCTGTGAGTTCGAGACCAGCCTGGGCTATAAAGCAAGTTCCAGGAAAGGCTCCAAAGCTACACAGAGAAACCCTGTCTCAAAAAACCAAAACCAAACAAAACCAAAATAGGCAAGGGGGGGGGGATGGGGTGGGTGTGGGGTGTGGGGTGTGTGGGTGTGTAAATGATCTTAACATCAGAAAAATTTATGCTTTTCTTAAGAAAAAATACAAAATGTCTTCAAAAATCTTAACAAGCTATTATGTGAATTTTATTCTATTTAATTATTTAGAAAACAAGTAATGTTTTCCCTGTAGATAATAGTATTTGCCAGTACTTCTGAATGTCAGCAGACAGTTGTATGGGTTTTTGTTCTAGGGAGGGTTCTGGAAGACAGAGGGCCAGAGTGCTCCAACCTGGTTTGTTTCCCCTAATAGACAATGAAATGCATGTTCAACACCACTCCTCCTTAAGAATTGCATGTTCAAAGAGGGAAAATACATGCTTAGCATGTCCAAGGCCTTGGCTTTGATCTTCAGCACTGTCAAAAAGTAACAACAACAACAGCTGGGCAGTGGTGATGCTCACCTTTAATTGCAACACTGAGAAGGCAGAGGCAGGGGGATCTCGGAGTTCGAGGCCAGACAGTCAGGGCTAGAGAGAGAAACCTTGTCTCAAAAAACAAAACAAAACAAAAATAATAAAGGTAATTTAAAAAGTCAAGTCAATAACCAACATTCATAGCCACTCAACAGGCTAAACTCAAACACAGACATGTTGAGCAGGTCAAGGCAGGGAGCAGCCTGAGCTTAGGCACTAACAGGGACCATGTAAAATGGTCCACCCACTTTAGTAATCTCCCTGTGATCCAGTAATCTCATTCCTACCTATTTAACCAAGAAAAGGGAAAACATATATTCATGCCGTCATGAACAAGATTACGGCGACAGGGACCAGAGAGGTGGCTCAACAGCTTAAAGAGCACTGGCTGTTCTTCTGAGGACCTGTGTTTGATTCCTAACACCCATGTCATGGCTCCTAACTGCCTGTAACTGTAGTCTCAGGAAGTCAGCCCACTGCCCAAAAAATCCTGCTTCTGTGGGCAACAGGCATGTACAAACACACATGGAGGCAAAACATTCACACACAATTAAAAACACATATATGAAGACAACCTGATGATGAAAACGAGCAAAGAGATAGACGTGCCACACCCATCCACATGACGGCCTCCAGGTCAACAACAAAGAGAACAGAGCACAGGTGCACAAAACACAGGTCCTCACAAACACCCAGTTAGCAAAAGCAGTCAGTCTCCACCACATACACCCAGCATAATGATGCTCAGACAAAGCATGAAAACAGACACAAGGGGCATATCGAAGTAACAGCTCATCTCGCATAGAGTTACAT
This sequence comes from Onychomys torridus, assembly GCF_903995425.1. Lineage (NCBI taxonomy): Eukaryota > Metazoa > Chordata > Mammalia > Rodentia > Cricetidae > Onychomys > Onychomys torridus. Next base: position 15,397,250 of record NC_050447.1, read on the forward strand.
GAACAACCTAACTCACTAAGATACAACATCCCACTTACAATGGAGGGAAAGTTCATGCACTGTCCTCATGGCAACCATCATTAGACACAAGACAGTGGGGAGCGGGCTCTTGGGATGATGCCAGGGACATTTTATCTCTGTAATAGGAAGTCACCACTCAGCCCACATGGCCATACATTGATGAACTCCAGCTAAGTGGCCTTCTGAAAGGATGTACTATCCTCAAAATATTGTAGTCAAAAACTTGTGGCATGAAAACCATCACACTACTAGACCAAACTCTATTGACACAGGAAGTACAGAGCACCCAGATAGGTAAACGGTACCATGCCCATGCAAGCAGACAGAGTCACAGTCAACATACTCTACAAAACCATTGACTGGAATTCAAAACCAGTATGACCAAAAAAAAAGGGCGAGACTGGTTTCTCAAAGCATTCTTGGGACAATTGTGGAAATTCAAATACTGAAACTAGGTAAGTAAATATTCTGGAATAAAATTTTTATTATTCATGGTGTGGGAAGATTTTGAGACAGGTCTTTCCATATAGCCCAGGTGGGCCTTGAACTTGAAAACCCTTTGCCCTAGCATCTGGAACACCCAACATTCCAGGCTTTGTTATTAATTTTTCAACTAGGATGATGCTTTCACAATATGTAGGAAAATACCCCTATTCTTGAGAGATGCATGTGAAGATATTTAGAGGTGGTGTGATGAACTATACAATTTACCTTCATAGCAGAGCAAAAGGGTATAGAAATGTTTACAATACTCTTTCATTTTCAAAAAATTTTTAGATTTAATTTTGTATGTTAGTGTATTACATGTGTGTATGCACCATGTGCGTGCCTGATGCCCACAGAGATCAGGAGAGGATGTCAGCTCTCCTGGAACTGGAGTCATCATGTGAGTGCTAGGAACCAAACCCAGGTCCTCTGAAAGAGCAACAGGTGCTCCTAACCAATGAGCCGTCATCTCTCCAGCTACAGGACTTCTTACACAAATATCTTTGTAATAAAAATAGTTCATGCCGGGCGGTGGTGGCGCATGCCTGTAAGCCCAGCACTTGGGAGGCAGAGGCAGGTGGATCTCTGTGAGTTCGAGGCCAGCCTGGTCTACAGAGCTAGTCCAGGACAGGCTCCAAAGCTACAGAGAAACCCTGTCTCAAAGAAACATAAAAACAAAACAAACAAACAAAAAAATGGTTCCCAGTAAAAGGAAGGAACGTATTAAAATAAAAAAGAACGTCGATGTATTGTGGTAACCAGACTAGGACTCTGGAACAGAAAAATGATATAAGAAAATTAGTGAAACCCAAATGAAGTCGTAATGTGTAGTTAGTTAGCATTACACTGATGCACTAAGACATTAGGTTTGACAAGTGCTGCATGCTTCTGTAAGATGCTACCGGAGAAGCTGCATGAAGAAACTCTTTGTATCAACTTTGCAAATTTCCTGTAGAGCTAAAATTACACCAAATAGTTTTTAACATGAAGGCAAACATTATGTAAAAATCAGACATTTATTATATTTTAAAATAACTGAATAACTTTAGGGTTCAATGTAACAATGACCTTGTACAACTATCTTGTTTGACATAAAAACACTGTGTACATGAGAAAGTCTCCACAGGACTATATGTCAAAGAAAGCCACAGTTGTGTTCAGGGCTTGAACAGCAAGCAGTGCTGCAGCCAGGCAGGGCCTTGATTCTTGGAAGATGTAAAGCTGCCATCTGGGCCACAACCAGTCACCTTGTTCTTCAGACTCCTCAGCACATCCCTTAATTCTGTAAGGACACGGGTTGGAGTGCCCACTTGGCTGGCACTGACTTTAACAGAACTGCAAAAGGAGGCATAAAGCAGTATCATTTCCCATCCTAGTAGCCAACCTGACCCAAGGCCCAGCCACATCAGGACCAAACTTACCTGTGCAATTCTCCCACAGACTGAAGTGTCCTTATTAGCTCACTAAATTTTGGTGATAACCTTCATCTTACTGAAGGTCAAGGAGCAGCTTCCCAATCCCTATCTCCAGGGAGTAACATATATGACCTATAGGTTCCACCCTAAAAGATCAGGATGCCCTTTCCCGTCAGACTCCCAAACTCCTGACTACCTCTTGGGTACGCCCAGGTCCATGCTAATCATGCTCACTCCTCCCTTTGACTTTTTACAGCTCTCACGACTGTGGTGGGTAAGGACAGGTGGCTGACAGGAAAGCCCTATGGGCCTCTGTCTAAGGTAGGCTGTGGATGAGAGGACATAACTGAATGCAGGCAAAACCCCATGGTTTCTCTTGAGTCAGTATCACTGGGACCATGAAGTGATGAAGAACCTGACCAGTGTGAAATCTTGGCTCCGCCAGGCACTTGACTCTGGGCAAGCTAATACTCTCTGTGCCTTGAGCAGCTCATCCAGAAAGTTGAGGTAACCATAATACCAAGGTCACAGAAATGTTCAAGAACTGACAGCAGAGCTGGAAAGATGGCCCAGCCGCTTAGAGCACTTGCTGCTCTTGCAGAAAACCCAGGTCCAACCTCTACCAGCCACATGGTGGCTTACAACCATATGTAACTACAGTTCCAGGGGTCCAATTCCCTTTTCTGACTTCCTCAAGCACCAGGCACACATGTGGTACACATACATACATGGAGGCAAAACACTCAAACACATAAAATAAAATTTAAACAGAAAAAAAATTTTTTAAAGATTTATTTATTATGTATATAATATTCTGCGTCCATGTATCCTTGCATGCCAGAAGAGTGCACCAGATCTCACTATAGATGGTTGTGAGCCACCATGTGGTTGCTGGGAATTGAACTCAGGACCTCTGGAAGAACTGTCAATGCTCTTAACCTCTGAGCCATCTCTCCAGCCCCCAGAAAAAAATATTTTAAATTAAACAAAACAAAACCTAAATGGCATATCCATGTTTGGTACCCAATGGGGGGGTTGATATACCCTAATAGTTACCGGTCTACTTTGTACCACATGCTTCCTGCTACCCTTTTGTTTTGTTTTTGTTTTTCGAGACAGGGTTTTTCTGTGTCATTTAGGTGCCTGTCCTGGAACTCACTCTGTAGCCCAGGCTGGCCTCTAACTCAGAGATCCACCTGCCTCTGCCTCCTGAGTGCTGAGATTAAAGGCATGTGCCACCGCCGCCTGGCTCTGCTACCCTTTTTAATGGGGATAAGGGATTGTATATATTTTTATACTTTAATTCATTTTGTGTGTGTGTGTGTGTGTGTGTGTGTGTGTGTGTGTGTACAACTTAGGAGTTGGATGAAAGATAGGCACTGCTGCATCCAGCTTTTTATGTGCATTCCAGGAATCAAACTTGGATTTGTCATATTTGTGTAGTGAGTTTTACACACTGAGCTACCTCCCAGTCCCATGTGTGTGTTCTGAAACATAGTCTCATATAGCCAGGTTGGTCCTGAACTTATTATAGAGCTGAAGATGACCTTAAACTCTTGAGTCGGCTTAAGTGCTGGGGATTGGATAGGGGCTTCATCCAAGCACTATGCCAACTGAGCTCTATCCCCAGCTGCTTTTCTTCATTTTAAAAAACTTTCCCCAGTCATCAGTTTTGTTGTCTGGAGACTAAAAGAGCCTTCAGAAGCCATGGAGGCCCATCTTAGAGGCAATTAAAGTTCTTTAAACTTCCCCCAAGGAACTCCCGCCACTCCAGCCTGCCCAACAGACATGTCCGAACTGTCATATTATCTGGGTGCTCAGGAGGTGGAGTCACAGCCAAGGCTAGTTCCACACCTCCCACCATTTTATAAATGTATCTGTCACAACCATAGCAACACCTCAGTATGACAGAGCAGGCCTGTCCTCCTCTCAGAAGGGGAGTCTCCTATTTCTTTGATTCCAACAGAACCCTACAGAGGCTTTTAGAGATTCAAGACCCACAGTTGACTGTCAGCATTATGAGAAGACATTGCTTTTGCCTACCTCTCCCGGTCTGTCTGAATAAATCAACAGAGTAGTGTGGGTGTGCTACTAGCACCTCTTTTGTTTTTAGTAACCCCATTTTAGCCAGAAGCAAGCAAGCTGTAAGCCTAACAACCGAGGAAGACAAGAGCATCTAGCAGGAATTAGTAGCACCATCATAACAACACCGCCATGTGCATATTTTCCCTATAGATACCATCCATTTCATAGCAATTGCCAATGATCTCCATTTATGAAAGAAACATTTCCTATGTATATGTGCAACTTTAAAAAAAAGAGGGAGAAAGTCGGGTGGTGGTGGTGCACGCCTTAATTCCCAGCACTTGGGAGGCAGAGGCAGATGGATCTCTGTGAGTTCAAGGTCAGCCTGGTCTACAGAATGAGTTCCAGGACAGCCACTACTAAACTGAGAAACTCTTACCTCAAAATAAATAAACAAACAAACAAAGGAAGAAAGAAAGAAAGGAAGGAAGGAAGGAAGAAAGAAAGAAAGCAAAACAAAGCAAAGCAAAACAAAACCAAGCAAAACAAAATAAAACATAAAGGAGAATACAAAAGACTAAGAAATCAGGTCTATGCTTAGGAAAAACATGACAAAGTTGTCTGATGTCCTCCCTGACGCCCAAAGCTGGGCTGCTTCCTCTGGTCTCATCAGTACAGATGATGGTCATATAAATAATTAAAATTGGATGAAATTAAAAATGTGTATACTCATGCCAGACCCACTGTTGGCACACACCTTCAATCCCAGCACTTGGGAGGCAAGGCAGGTGGATCTCCCTGGTCTACAGAGTGCGTTCCAGGACAGCCAGGGCTGTACTCGAGAGTCTGCTTCAAAACCCAAATAAAAAGCCACATATTCAGTTACAGCGGCTGCATTCACACGTTCACCAGCCACATGAGGTAAATGACCTGTGTTCACCGTGCAGCCACAGAATCTGTCCATCCCCACAGAGGTCTACTGGGCAGCTCCAGTAAGAATGCCTCTCACAGCTCAAGTGCTACTCACCTGGCAATGGAGCCAAAAGTCTTGGTCTTTTGACAGGCACGGCACGGGGGCATCCTGAAGGAGCAGGCCTCTTAGATGGGCCTATCTGAAGCAAGGGAGGGGGAAACAGACTTTTGGGCTTGACTGGTCCTGCAGAGAATGAAAGCCAAAGCATAAACAGGAAGAAACGTCCAGCCACTCTCCCTGAGTGACTTCCCTTAATCTTTAGAAAGAACCTAAGCGAGGAGCAATCTGAAGGAATTCACATCAGGCTCCACCTTCCCAGACTGAGACAGTTCCTTAGTAGTCCAGTCTAGGGCTAGGCACGCTAGAGACCAGGATCCAATCAGGTCTGCTGTCTAGGGATGGCCTTCAGGCTAAGGATGTCTCCCCGACTCTTATTTTGTGTAATTTGTTTTGTTCTTGTGTTCTTTGAGACAAGATCTGGTTATGCAGTTAGGCTTGCCTTGTGCCACTTGGCCCAGCAGTTTAAATATCTGAAACCACTATTCAGATATACACATAACAACCTGAATTTTGCTTCTTGTCCCCAAATCCTAAATATTTACCAACTAAATCTTCAAAGGGGAGTTTGAAAATCATGGTCTAATACCAGTTTATCTTAATTCTCTGGTACTCTCACCCTTCCCTTCTCACAAAGCATTTCTGCCCCGCCCCAAGTTTTATTGATTCTGCCACATGGTGGTGGCACACGCCTTTAATCCCAGCACTCGGGAGGCAGAAGCAGATGGATGTCTTGAGTTCGAAGACGGCCTGGTCTACAGAGTGAATTTCAGGACAGTCAGGGATACATAGAGAAACCTTGTCTCAAAAAAAGCAAATCTCACTTTTATGCACAAAGATGTCCTCAGAGCGATGGATGCAGCTGAGGGTCAGAGCACTTGTTTAACCTTGTGAGACGCTGGGTTCCACCCCAGCACTGGGAGCAGGGGGTATTCCTGACCATAAATTGAACTTGAAAGACCAGGTGAAAAGTCATTTGGGGAGGTGCTAGAGGATGGTTCAGTGGTTAAGAGCACTGGTTGTTCTTCCAGAGGACCCAGGTTCAACTCCCAGTACTCACAAGGTAGCTCAGAGTCATCTGTAAACTGTCTCCTAGAAGATCGTGTAATACCTCTTCTAGACTCCCTGGGCACCAGGCATACACATGATACATAGATGTACATACAGGTAAAACACCCATTTTTTTTAAATCAAGATCTTACTGGAGAGCTCTTTTTTAATGTGGTAAATTGAAAATGTCCTCTTAGCATCCACTCCTTCACAAAAGCTAATTCAAGTAGCAGGGAAGTAGAGGAAAGGAGGTCACAGGGTTAGGAAGATGAGGACCCAGGAGTGCTCTGTTGTAGACAAACTCTCTCCTCAGACCTAAACAGGGATAAATATCCTGCTTTCAGGCTAGAAGAGGCTCGCTGAAGAACAGAGGCTCCTCAGAGGCACACAGAGGTTGGTGCTGAAGGCCAGCCAGGCCTGACTTGATGTCTGAACGTATGTGGTTAGACTTAGGCCAGGCCTCCCTCAGAGGGAAGAGATGGGTCTGGGGAACAGCTCTGAGCAACAGGATCCAGTCAGGATTGAGGTCAGTCATGAGCTTTCAAGTCTCTAGTTTAAACTAACCTGGGGCAGATCCTATCACACAGAAAAAGGAGCAGTGAGGCTGGAGAGATGGCTCAGTGGCTAAGAGGACTGGTTGCTCTTACAATAGATCCAGAGTTGGTTCCCAGCACACACATGGTCTCACAAATGTCGGTAACTCCAGTTCTAGAGGATCTGATGCCTTCTAAAACCTCAGTGGGCACCAGGCATGCCTATGGTGCACATACATACATGCAGACAAAATACTCACATATGAGTCAGAGTGATAAAACTAAAAAAAAATAAAACTAAAAAGGGAAGCTACAGTAGTGAGACCTCATTTTAGAAAACCACCATCGTTTAGAAATAAGAGCTTCAAAAACATTTGAATTTAGGGTAGGGGTTAGGAGAACCCAGTTTAAACATCTCTAGATACGGCCATAGGCTCAGTAGAAGGCTTTTTCAGGTTTGTGACTCGGTCAGGAGGAAATCCACAGCACATCATCTGTCCCCAACAGAAGAGACACTGCTGGAGGAGGCTGCTCTGCAGCACAGACAAGCACTGACCTGATGCTGGGAGCAGGCCAGCTTCCTGCCTGTCTCCAACAAGGGGCTTGACTGAGCGGGAAGGGGGAATATCCAGCAAGGGCCGGGGGCCAGAAACGGGCAGCAGAGGAGGAGGCTTGCTCACAGTGGGGGCGATCTTGCCCTGAAACAAGGCGGGAACGCTGCTCTTGGCTGATGGATCCGGAGCCTCGCATCCTAGAAAGTAGAAAGAGTAATGGTTAGCAGAAGCCTGCAGTCCAGGCCAGTGAGCCTTTCTAGCTAGTCAACCAAGTTTCACTTCTGCTTATTCAAGAAAGCCTTCTTCCCTTTTATTCATTTAGAAGGAACAGGACTGTCGTGTTTTAGCTTTCTAGATTCCACCCGCCCTGAGAAAGTAAGTACAGTAACTATAGAAAACTAAACACTCTCTTTTGTCAGATAACAAGTCATTAAAGCTTTAATGCATTCCAGGTCTCACACACTTCACTCAAAACAAGCTAATAAGAAAGTTACTACTTATTTATTTACTTACTTATTGGGTTTTTTGAGACAGGGTTTCTCTGTGTCACCCTGGCTGTTCTGGAACTCGCTCTGTAGACCAGGTTGGTTTTGAACTCAGAGGTCTGCCTGCCTCTACCTCCTGAGTGCCAGTATTAAATGAGTGCGCTACCACGTTCAGCTGGAAAGTCACTACTTTAAGAGGCGAGATCATGAATGAAATGTTCTTTAAAATCCTCAACATTAGGAACCATACACATCTTTATGCTTACAACAGTTATCAGAACTGTAAGCATGCCAGTGTTAACAAAAAATGAAACCCAGAGCTGGGAGGGAGGAAATTACGTGTCAATGTGGAGATAGAGGTCGTTTTACTTACTACAAATCTGGTCCAACATATGATATGAATGGAGAAAGGGAACCACTGGGGTGGAGGTGAGGGGAAGGAGTAACCCAAACTCAGGATGTATGAAACAGCTGCCTGGAAGCCTCTTCCACTGCAAAGCTGACTTAAAGAAAGCAGAGAGGTACTGTCAAGATGGCTCAGGGATAAACACTTGCTGTATAAGCCTGAGTTCATCTCTGAGCCCACGGAAACACGGAAGGAGAGAACCAACTCCACAAAGTTGTTCTCTGACTGCCACACGTGTGCTGTGGCACACTCATGCCCTCTCTCCTCACATCATGCACATGCATATAACAAAGAAATTCCTTTTTAAAAGTCTGAATGGACGTACCCTGAATGGTTGTGTGATGCTGCTGCTCCCTAAAGCTGCCAGTTATTAAACAGAAGTCCCAATGCTAGGTGTAAGACACCTCCCTGTGTGCTATTAGTTAGGGAGTTTCCAGAAGCTTCCAAAGGAATGCCACTTCTCTTGGCTGCTGCACTCACAGATGCACCGTAGACAGATGTGGTTACCCCAACAAGACTGGACCTGTCGACATTCTATCATGGATCCAGGAGGGGTTCATGAGGCCCCACACCTCCCTGAGGAGCTATGGGCAGTTAATGGCTGCTGGGGAGAAAGGGCATCCTTGCATTTCAGTAGTGTGGCCACTAGTGAGTTGCTTGTGCCCCAGTAAATAACCCCACACTCATGCTTATGCAAGCAACCCTAATTAGACTCAGCAGGGCACAAAACCAGCCCTGAAAGCAGGAGGGGACTTGCTGTGAGAGAGGTGAATTCAACAGGACCGAGAAGGGGGAAGAAAGGGTAATGAGGTATACATGACCAGAGTTCATTATGCACATGCACGACATTATCAAAGAGTAAGTCAAAAAATGTATTTTAGGGCCAGCGACAGCTCAGCCAGTAAAGATGTTTGCCACCAAGCCTGACAACTGGAATTGAATCACTTGGATCCACATGGTAGAAAAACCAATTCCCATAAGTTGTCTTCTGATCCACTCTTGCTCATACACACAATAATAAATTTTTAAAAAATTACCTTAAATATATTTTTAAACATCTGATTCAAAAGAAACTTTAACCTCAAAAGAAGCATTTTAGTCCATAAAGGTTAGAAACTTAAGAGTGTTTCTGTGTGCAGACCAGTTCCTTTTGTCTCTCTCTCTCTCTCTCTCTCTCTCTCTCTCTCTCTCTCTCTCTCTCTCTCTCTCTCTCTCACACACACACACACACACACACACACACACACTCTATTCTCTCTTTGAATGATATACATAGCTTTCTTCCACACATGGGTTTATAGGAAAAGGATGTACCTAGAGTCTAGAACTCAGAAGGGAAGGGACAACGCCACCTACCTTGCAGTTGCTTTTTCCTGATTGTCAGGTAGTCCAGGAGCACACCCAGCTCATCACTGTACAAATGCTTCCCCTCACTCAACAGGAAAAGAAGATGACAGATGCCGGATGGAACAGAGTAGCTGTTCAGGAGCTCACGGCCCAGGAAGTCATCCACCAGCTCAGAAGCCCTCTGAGAAACCCCAGTGCTTTGTCCAGAGAAAAACGCCTTCAATTCTTTAACAACCAGAAGCAGCGCATCCTCCAGGGGCACATGCCCATGTACTAGAGACAAGAACAAGGTGTTTTATCATATGGGGCTCTCTCTATATATATTTTAAAGAAATCATTATAAAATAACAAGAAAAGACAATCAGAAAATGGATAATCCAACTGCAAGTTGGATTAACTGTCTTGGTCTTTGATGACTAGAAGTGACTAGAGCCCTCCACAGCAGGTACTCTATTTGATTTCAAAATAGACAGTATTTCTTAATTGAAAATTATAGAAAGGCTGGGCATGGCAGTACATGCTTCTAATTCCAGCAGTGGGATATAGAGGACCTCTAGGAGAAGCCAGTCTGGTCTACACAGTGAGTTCCAGGATAGTCAAAGTTACATAGAGCAGTGGTTCTCAATCTTCCTAATGCTGTGACACTTTAATACAGTTCCTCATGTTGTGGTGACCTCCAACCATAAAATTATTTTCATTGTTACCCCATAACTGCAATCTTGCTACTGTTGTGAATCCTAATGTAAATATCTGTTTTAGACAATCCTTGTGAAAGGGCCATTTGACCCCATAAAGGGGTCATGACCCACAGGTTGTAAGAACCACTGACATAGAGACCAGACTCCACCTCAAAAAAAAATTTTAAGTAAATACATAAATTATAACAAGCAACAGCTGTAGGAATACATGATATAAGTGTCAATAAAATTAATCTGGGGGCTGGAGAGATGGCTCAGCATTTAAGAGCACTGGCTACTCTGCAAGAGGTTCAATCCCCAGCACCCACATGGCAGCTCACAGCCATCTGTAACTCCAGTTCCAGGGGATCCGACACCCTCACACAGATATACATGCAGGCAAAACACCAATGCACATAAAAAATTTTTAAAAATTTGAATTATTTTCTTAGTGCATGCAAAAATGAGTTAGAAAGAGAGCAAGAGAGCATTCGGGAGCACAAGTGCACAGGTGTGGCACACACGTGGAGGTCAGGGAACAACTCTGCAGAAGCCGTTTCCTTCTACTGTGTTCTGAGCAGGGTCTCACTTCTAACACTGTACACTGTCGACGCCAGGCTAGCTGGCCCACCAACTTCTGGATAATTCTCTCTTTACCTCTCATCTTGCCATAAGAAGTCTAGGATTACAGATGTGTGTCACAGCATCTGACTTTTTGTCTGGGTTCTAGGCATCGAACCCAGGTCATCAGGCATACAGCACGCACTTTCACCTACCGAGCAATTTCCCAGGCCAGAAAGTCTTAAAGAAAAGAAACCCAGTTTTTAAAAGACCAAATTGTCACATCAAAAAATAGAAACAAAAGCCAAATGTGATACCACATGTGTAATCTCAGCACTTGAGAGGCAAAGGTAAGTTCAACATCATCCTAGTGTACTTAGCAAACAAACAAAACCCAGAAACGGGGCAGGGACGAGAGAAAATAATGGAGAGTGATTGTGGTCGAAGTACATAACATACTGGACCAATGTCATTATGAAACCTACCACTTTACAATGATAGACAATAAGGGAGGACAACGATGGAGCAAAGAATGAAAAGCTGGAAGGTGAGGGTGCTCTGTGCCCTACAGCATCAGATGCAGCACTAAGAGGAAGGGACACCCAGAAGAGATGGCAGGAGTTGGAAAGGGCAGCCATGAGAGTTGAGAGGGGTTACAGATAGTAAGGAACTGCTAGTCTTCTGCATCCTTAAAGAGCTTCTTTCTTTCTTTCCTTCCTTTCTTCCTTTGTTTTTTTTCGAGACAGGGTTTCTCTGTGTAGTTTTGGTGCCTGTCCTAGATCTCACTCTGTAGACCAGGCTGGCCTCAAACTCACAGAGATCCATCTGGCTCTTCCTCCGAGTATTGTGTCAAAGGCGTGCGCCACCACCACCCAGCACAGGAGTTTATTTCTAATTGTGTACTTGACAGGTTGGCACACGGGACTTCCAGGCTAGTGCTGCCGTGTGAGGAGTAACCCACACCCTCAGTGGTCTTGCAGTCTCTGACAAGGCCCTGTGGGATTTTAGACCATAAAAAGCCTTCCTGAGTCTTGTCGGGAGTACTTTAGGAGAGAAATACTGTACAGACAACAAATTCTAGACCCAAGAGCAGCTTCCCCAGGCCTTCCTGGCTGCAGGCAATGCAAAGACATCTTCCAGTCTCTCTTAGGTCTGTCTGGTTAGTCTTCATGACAGATGACTCTTAGATGGACTCCCTACCCTGCCTGGCCTGCTATGTATCATCATGTTCTGAACAAATTCCAAGCCCAGGGCTCTTCAGAGCTGCAAGGGCCATGATTGTATTTGGCTAAATTTTACACTATGTTTATTAAGGTTATATTTAGGAAACAGTATGACTATATTACATAACAGGCTTCAGGCTTTAAACACTCGTCTTGGCACAGAAGCCACACACTTGCTGAAAGAGAACAGTTGTGACTGGTTTACTACACAGACACAGCTCATCAGAGCTTTATGATCTGATTTATGAACTTTATTTATGATCTGAATTTGATAGTTCAGGGAGGACAAGTAAACCATGTCCACATTAACACTATTCTGAACATAAAAAAAAGAAATTGCCAGTCAGGTGGCCGTGGTGCATGCTTGTAATCCCAGCACTCGGGGGAGGCAGAGCCAGGAGGATCTCTGTGAGTTCAAGGCCAGCATGGTCTACAGAGCGAGATCCAGGACAGGTACCAAACTACACAGAGAAACCCTGTCTCTAAACACACACACACACACACACACACACACACACACACAAAATAATACTCAACAAATATTCTACCTATTTTGTGATGATTTCTTAAATGATCTTGCATGATGTCAACACTTAAGTAATGAAACATAATTAGTCCTTTTCACAACTGGTTCAAATTAAACTTTTCCCAGGAGACTGAGATTTGTAATTATTGAAAGAGTGTATTCTTTTACATTTTAGAATATATGTGTACAGTAACTGTGACTTTTGCCTTCTAAACTACAGAGTACAGAAGAACTGTAATTTCACACTCTCAAGTGTAGAACTGAACAAAAGCTGGCAGGTAGGCAAAAGAGATGCCATGATCCTGATAAAAGAGCTCAGCCTTCCCATGACAGAAACAAGAGCTTATCATTTTTCTCCCTTTAGACCCAATGTGACAGCTGAATTGAGAACATTAATGTGATATTCACTTCTCTACCAATTCTTGAATGCAGTAGCTACACGCAACTGCAGATAGGCAGGACGCACAGAAGTAGCTCTCTTGTGGAGAGGAAGAACGGCAGAAGCAGTGAAGGGTAAGGTTTTCCGCTCTTGCTCTGACCTCTTGGTTTTTAACTCTGCAATCGGTTCTGTGTTTCTTATTTAACAAGCCGGATACATCTACACTTGAAGGTATGGGGATGAACTAATTCTAGCTACTAGTGTCCATGGGCTCTGTTCAAGGGAAAGATCCTCTGACTTAGCAAGAGCATCCGATACTGCTGGAACAGGTGACCCAGAGTCTGAAGGGAAAGTGTGCTCAATTGCTGCTAACCAGGACAGAAAATGAAGCCAGGTATAGAGAGTCTGGGATACAAGAGACACTTAATGAGTCTGAACAGAATAGTGCAGGGTCTTCTGAAAGAGGACTGGAAGACTCAGGAGGTCTGGGTGAGAGAGATGCAGACTAGGGAGACTCCCAGGATGCTTTCCCCTGCCTCCAGGAGGAGAAACACCATTTCCAGCTCCAGCTGCAGAAAATGGAGTAAAGACAAGAGCAGGAAAAGCAAACTTGACCACAGTGCAGAGGACGAAGGATGTGTTCGGATGTGGGCATCTGTCTAAGCTTGTACATTCGGGGAGCAGAACGGGGATCATTTTCACTGGGCGGTGGTGGCACACTCCTTTAATCCCAGCACTTGGGAGGCAGAGCAGGTGGATCTCTGAATTCAAGGCCAGCCTGGGCTACAGAGTGAGTTCCATTCTACTCAAGACTACGCAGTGAGATCTTGTCTCAAAAATCAAACAAAAAAAGGGGGGAGGGCATTAATTTTCATGTACTCTCATGAATGCTAGAACAAAGAAATGGATGAGAAAGCACAGAAAAGCATACTTAAAAAAAAAAAAAAAAGTTTGGGTCAATGCCCCCACAAAGGCTCAAGTGTGAAGGCTTGGTCTCCAGCCATTGTGTTGAGAAGCAGGGTCTAGCAGGAGTCAGGTCACCAGAGTGTACTGTGGAATGGGACACTGGGTCTGGCCTCCAGCGCTTGTCTTTCCCTTTCTAATGATCAGGTAAGCAGCTCCCTCTGACACCACCACAATGACAGACAGCACCATGACTCTCTATGAACTCAGATGGAAAACAAAGAAATTGGGATCAACAAGCCTTCTATTTAAGTTGATCACCCCCCACCCACCCCCACGCGCGCGCACGCGCCACCCCCCCACACAGGTGAGGGAAGTAGATTAATACAAAGTTTAAGAGAATCCTTGGAAAAAGGACAGTGTTAGATTTAGCCATCAAGAATATAAAAGCTAGTGGTAAGATTTGGCCAAAATCCCCACAGATGGCAATCTGTTATAAACATCACTGACAGGATATTTTAGGCTCTTTTGTACTTGAGACAGGGTCTACATAGCCCAGACTCCTGGGCTCAAGTGACCCATCCTTCTGCCTCTGCCTCTCAAGTTCTGGAACTACTGTGGAAGCCTGTCATACCTGGCTGTGTGATCCTTACACAGATGCAGTAAAGGTGATTTAGGTTTTAGTTTTCAGCGATACATAGAAAAAGGACTTTGTGGTACCTACAAGACTTTCTTCCTCAACTAAAAGCAGTTCAGCTACAAACATGAACCTTCAAAGTACGCCAGCATACAAAGAAAGGCACCTCAGGTTTAAAGCAGGGTTTGTCTCTAGAGATACTTTTAGAACTGACACTTACTTTTGATGGACTCATGAAGCTTGATTACGGTACAAGAGGAATATTTCACATTAGACGGCTCCACGAGAATACAGAAGGGGGAACCATCATCTTTAACATCCTGCAGTGCACGAGTGAGGTCCGATCCCGAGGCCAGGTGAATTGTTTCCACTACAAGACCATGGTCCCGTAGGCGGCGGCCTATGGCTGTCGCATAATCCCTTAACAAACACACACACACACACACACACACACACACACACACACACACACACACACACACAGGGAGATAAATAAATGAAAACACTGGTTACTTTTCAGTTTAACAGGAGAAAAAAATCCACATCACCACTATATAGTTAAGCAAGCAAAGAGTAAGACAATGTTTTATTTTATTTATGTTAGTGAAGTGCAGTCTTTTCTGAAACTATAAAATCCTTTGTAAATATTGACTTAGGAAAGAAAGCACACCAGGCATGGTAGCACATGCCTTTAATCCCAACACTTAGGAGGCAGCAGTAGGAGGATCTCTGGGAGTTCAAGGCCAGCCTGGCCTACATATTGAGCTACATAGGACAGCCAGGGCTAAATAGTGAGACCCTGTCTTGAAACAAAACAATACAAAGACAGTAGAGGATATGCTTTTGTTCGGTATACTGGGTACTGTGCTGAGTAAGCACCATGAATAGCCTTTTAAAAATGGAAGCATTCAAGTGTTCTTTGATGATGTCATGTCAATTGAGAGGCCGTAAAAGAAGTTTAAGATTGTTTTAAAGAGCAGGTGAGAAGACTACTCCAAAGAACAAGGCAATCTTCACCTCAGTTTGCTAAGAGGCTCTCCCTCCCCACGTCATCTCCATCAGGAGGGTTCTTTCATAGGAGAGGACGAGGGACAGTAGAGTCAGCCAGCATTCACCACATTAGCCAACGCTAGATCAAAACCCCAAGTGATTCATGCCCTGCTTCCTCAGCCTCCATCCTCAGCCAGTCTCCCCAAGCCTCTCCCTGAGTTGATGTGGTCATTCATTCCTGCCTAGTAGTTATTTAAAGACCTGCAAAGCCCTGCTCTGCAACCCAAACTCCTTACCAAGTATTCTCAGTCCTTACAAGACATACACTAGAAAAAAACAAAGTAAGTAAACAAAAGGTATTACTTCAACCCATCTAAACACGCTCTCCTCATACTACTAAGCTTCAAACGTCTCATTCTCTTGCCAAACTAATCCATCATCCCTGGTGATCAACTCTCCCCTTTTTTCTTCTGTTTCCCCCCTGCCATTCTGTTTATTATTCACATACTAGTCCTCAGCCCAGAGGTGCAATACAAGTGACATTATTCTCTGCAATCTCTTTACCTTATCTCCAAACTATGGTAACCCACTCTTTCTTGTATGAATATTTGGCTTCTGGTGGGACAAGCCCTTAGTACATTTCATCTCTCTCTTTTAAGACAATCACATGTAGTGTAGGTTGGCTTAGAACTCACTGTGTAGCCAAGGATAATCTCAAATTTCTGATACTCCTGTCTCCATTGCCAAGTACCAGGCTTGTAAGAGCACTAGGGAAGAATCACTCTTCTAACTGAGCTATGCTCTCAGCCCTACATCTGCTCTTCTAGCTGTGTGTGTATGTTTTATACTATTAGACAGCACCTCTCACAAACAAGAGTTGTTATTGAATTATACTTATGTTCCTGTGCACGGAGCCTTACATGTAACAAGTCAGTCAAACGCATGTCTTACAGAACTAAAGCTTATTGGGATAACAGGAAAACATGTTTCTGGCAATTTAGCAAAGTATAGATGATTTCAGAAAATAAACTTGGGAAGAAAACAACAAATAGGTCATACAGCCCATATTTCAAAGTCATCGCAGAAATAATTCCTATTAGATGACATGGACTGAAATTAGTGTTTTACAGTATAAAGGAATGAATCAGCCAACTACTGTAGCACTATGAACCTTCCTGACATCAACGTGACAAGAGAGCAAACAGCATGCCTTGCTTACAGGGCATCAGCAGCTGCAGACACACTGTGGCTGATGTAATCCTTCACTGCATCCACTCTAGTGTCCTGATTCACGGCTAACTGCCAGGCCAAAGAACACCAGGCAGGAGCTAGGGAACATGTGAGGAGTAGCTGCTAATGCCACTCTAGATGGAGAGGAGAAGAAATGCAGTCTCAGACAGTCTTCACTACAAGACTGCCCTCAATTAGTGCCGGCCGCCCAACTCTGCTGATGGGAAGATGGCCAGAGCATCAGGATCATGTTCAGTCCAACAAGCAGCTGGAGTCAGCCACAGTTCTAAATGAAATACAAGATGATCCAAGTCAGATATATGACACTTGCTACTAATGCTAAGAAAGCTAATCTAAGGGCTGGGCAGTAGCTCAGGTGGCAGAGAACTGGCATGGCATGCACAAAGCCCTGAATCTCCAGCACCACATAAACTGGGAGTTTATGCCAGAGATGGCTCAGAGGTTTAAGAGCGCTAGCTGCTCTTCCAGAGGTCCTGAGTTCAATTCCCAACAACCACATGGTGACTCACAACCAGCTATAATGGGATCTGGTGCCCTCTTCTGGCATGCAGGCATACATGCAGGCAGAACACTGTACACATAATAAACAAATATTTTAGAGGGAGGGAGAGAGGGAGGGAAGAAGGAAA
Source organism: Onychomys torridus (assembly GCF_903995425.1). Lineage (NCBI taxonomy): Eukaryota > Metazoa > Chordata > Mammalia > Rodentia > Cricetidae > Onychomys > Onychomys torridus. The sequence goes on from NC_050447.1 coordinate 15,414,378, forward strand.
GTCAAGCTAACTAATCTAACTCAGGTAGTGTGGCTCAAACCTGTGACTAGTCCCTGGGAGACTAAGGCAGGAGAGTTGCCACAAATTCACAGCTGTCTTGGCTACACACCAAGACCTTGCCTTTGGGGAGGCAGAGGGGAAGCTAATTTAGTCAAAGACTAATGCAGTGACCAGGCCAAAACAGCCTTGTGGCAAAATTGCTAAATGCTGAGGCAGCAAACCTACTATACATGCTGAGTCTTTTCCACCTCTAGGTTCAAAATCTGTTTAAGTTACTACACGATCAAATTAATCCAGGGCATTTCTGGACATCTTTCAATTAAGAAGAATTCCATCATTCAACTGTAAAAGGAATGGCCCTCTCCCACGCTGTGACTGACCTCATTTCTTCCAGCATACTGTCTCCCAACCCAAACGTCCTACAAATGAAACGGAGCTATAATTTTGCTTTTGAATAGTGAATAAAAATTCTGAGTTGCCATAAGATTGCAGATTTTAAAAAAAGAAGAAAGAGAAGAAGAGGAGGAGGAAGAGAAGACATCAACAACAGGATATGTTGACTGATGTGTGACCCTAACTAAACCTAGCACCTGTGAGGCAGAGGCAGTCAGATCTCTAAGACAGAGAATAACCTGGTCTACATAGCAAGTGCCAGACCAACGGGCTATACGGGCTATACAGCCAGACCTTGTCTCAAAAAAACAAAAAAGGGAGAAAGCTTAACAATGCCTTAATAGAGCCGTGTTCCATATTCGCACGCGCCTGGTATCATGTAGACTCTGTTCACTGTGTGATCCTTAGGACCATGTAGTGAGCGACACTGTAACAAGCACACAGCCCTCAAGCCAACCCTTGTCTACCAGCCAGACTCTGCCAAACACTACAGACACAGACCTAAGCCAGGGGCACGGCTAGTACCTCTCAAGAAATCACTGCTATTAAGACAGTGGACAGAAGCAATTTTAAAACAGCGTAGAAAAGCCCTGACTAATGAGATGGACAGCCTAAAAGGGGGTGAAAATACAAGCAATAAAGAAAACCTGAGTAAGACAGGACTCTGGAAATGATGACCCTACTTCCAATTTAGTTAGGCCAACAATGACAATTGGACAATCTTAAAGGAATGTCCCTAATGTTGACTCCCAGTAAGTTATGTACTCAAGACTGATCACCTAAGTCATAGTGTACACACACCCTCATTTGGTAAGATAAAAAGAAATAAAGTCACCTCTGACTTGTATCCATAGAGACAATAACGCAATCCGAAGGTCTCTCTCGATTCCATGCTTTCTGGAGCAGTCGGTAGAAATGCTGGAAAAGCGCCTCTCTCTGAGCATCCCCGCCACTGGTAAGATCTGCAAAACAGATGCACTGGGGCTTCCGCATAACCAAATCACCATGGTGGAGGGCGGAGGGCGGAGGGCGGAGGGCGGCCTTACAAAAGGAAAACAGTGCTTCTGCAGCAGTCAGCACACTGTAAACAGTCTTGACACAATTCTTACCTAGCTGGAAGTACTGGTATTGCTCATGGTTATCTTCATTCCTTTTTGAATAATCAAACACATTCCCCCATAATTCTTCAGTACTGCTGGAAGTATGAAAATATTTTCTCAAATTGTGCAGATGTTTTCCCTCTGAACATGCCCCCACAACATAAAAACCCCATCCAGATCACCCAATGCAAGCTACAATCACCTAAGACAGCAACTGTTTAGAAATGTGAGCCAAGAATCTGTTCTCATTTTAGAGTATTATGTGAGTCTAAGAGTTTCTGCCATTTCTCATCCATTTCTTCTCATCTGCTACAGTAAAAAGTGCTAAACGGAGTCACTATCCTTATTAAATAAGATGCAAATCACAAGACAAACAGACTGACTCATGCTTACAGCGTTCAGTCAGAAGGACGGGAAATATTTGTATAAGAATGTCCAACTGGGAAAAAAGGTGTTCACTTCTACACTAAGGGTCTTTGTTAGATGCAGGCAAACTCAACTCCTTGAGCTTTGCTCCCACACTCCTAAGTACTCCTTGGCTCCCCCGAGCAAGTTATGTTCCCTTGTTAAAAGTACGCAAAACAGTGCACAGATGCTGGGTAATCTATTAACCATCCAAAGTGCTCCCATTTGCTGTGATTTAACAGAGCAAAGGGGGAACTAGATGCCTCTGTACCCTAAATCAGGCACTTTTATTGCAGCTCCCCAGTATCTAGATAGCCATGTTTTTGTCCACAAGGAACGTCCTGCCAGGGAGAGAAGTCTCAGCGGACAGCAATTAGCTGCCTTCCCACAAGAGGCCTCACGCACGCACATGGCGGAGCGTCACTGGCTGCACTGTCACACTGACTGCTCAGTACACTGCCAACAAGCAGCCATCCCACTGCTCCTGCTCTCTGGTTTGGGGTAAGGTTCTTCTCATTCTTTCTCAGAACCATGAAATGCTTGCCTGAGTCCCAGACTCTCCCTCTTCCTAGAGAATGGAGCGCCCTGCAGTGTTCCCTCCCCGTCACCTGCTGCAGCTGTGTCTGCCTTCTCTGACAGATACAGGCCACTGCGTCCAGCCATCCCCAAGTTGTCAGCTTTCTTTAAACCTGGCTACATTTGTTCTTGCTGGCTTTCCCTCAGTCTCTGTATTCCCTTCCCCATCTCCTTTTCTTTTTCCTTCTTCTCTCCATTCCTCCCTTCTTCGTGGGGGAGGTAGTGTCAAACCCAGGGCCCCATGCCTACCAGGTAAGTTCTCTACCAGACTTACATCCATGGCCCCATATACTTTCTAATAATAAAGTAGAAAGTGTTCCCTTGCCTCCCCAACCAAAGAAGTAGAGGAGATCGCAAGGGATCCCAGAAGCTGACATCTGGCCATCAGGAAAAGTAACTGCCTAGACTCCACTCTCGGCTTTACCTCCTAGCAGGAAAGAGTTGATCCTCATCTGTCTCAGATTCCTCACTCCTATTTGGCTGGCTGCTCAGTTTGTTTTGAGGCAGAGTCTTACACGGGCCTCTAATTTAATCTGTAGCTAAGGTGGCCTGAACTGATCTCCCTTCATGCCCTATGGACTAGGGCTAGAGGTGTGCGCCTTCACGGCAGCTAAATCCCGCCCTTCTAAATAGAAACTGTGAACGCCTGCTGGGGGACTCCAAGGGCGGCTAAGGCAAAGCCCAGGGAACGGGACCTGAAGCAGAGTGAGCCCTCACAGGAAGCTGACCGTTATTAGTCACTTCTGCCTCTAGGCTCCTTCCAGACCAGGGCCAGAAACCCTCTCCTTCAGAAGGTAACCTAACAGAGAAGGCAGTCTAGGTCTCTCTCTCTTTCAGGAAATGGTACCTGAGAGAAACTAACCCCTATTAACAGTCACTCCTGAATTCTATATTTCCAAGTGCTTCTGAACTTGAGGAAGCATTTTTCAATTTTGAATTATTAATTTAATATGTCACAAAACTCATCTCTAATGGAGGCAGAAGGGAGGCCTTGTCAAAGTTCATACACATAAAAATCAATTCAAATACAGTTCAAGGAAAACTGCTTTTACCAAAACTACACAGTAAGATCCAAGGTGAGCAGCTTGAAATGCTACGCTGATTCACCTGCTTAGAGGCACTCCCCTGATGAATACAAAAAACAAGGAAAGGAGACAGAAGAGCCTTGAGAGTGAAATGTGCATGCTTCAGAACAGTAACCGTGAGTCGCTACAGTCACTAGAGAAAACAAGAGGACGTGGCGGCACCTGGCCCAGCTCCAGCTACTTGAGGCTCACACAGGAGGATCACTTGAGCCCAAGACTTACAGACCAACCTAGGAAACAAAGCAAAACGCTGTTTAAGGCCAGGCATGGTGGCGCACACCTTTAATACCAGCACTTAGGCAGAGGCAGGTGGATCTCTGTAAGTTTGAGGCCAGCCTGGTCTATGTAGTGAGTTCAAGGACAGCTGGGGCTATGTAGAGAGACCCTGCTTCAAACAAACAAAGCCCCCAAACCTGGTACAGTCTAAACAGAAATTTTCACTTTAATATCATATGCTTTTATATGTCTATCTGCTCCTCGGTTAAAAAAAACCTATTTTTCTTATATATACAAGTTTTTTGCCTTCATGTATGTCTGTGTACAGTGTGCATGTATGATGCCCATAAAGGCCAGCAGAGATTTGGGACTAGAGTTAGAGAGAGTAGTGAGACATCATTAGGTATTAGGAATCAAATCTGGGTCCCTTCTGGAAGAGTGCCAGTATTCTTAACTGCTGGCTGAGCCAACTCTCCAACCCCATTTTTAAAAACGACTGATATTTATATTTGCCTCTTAAGTACTGATTTGTCTTGCAGTGACCTTTTTTGAGCATATAACAGCAATTAGACAGTAGCAGAAAAGCACCTAGAAAAGAGTCACAGGCCTGCTACAGAGAATGAACAAAGCAAGGAAGTCACCCAGAGATGGCTGAAAAATGCCACAGACAAAGACCTGGTGGCTGAGGCCCTTCTGGCCATGGGTATACTTCAGTTAAGAGTCCAAACGACTATGGAAAGGTAAAAGTTAAAGTAGAGTGGTTAATATGATCAACTTGACCCAAGGGACTTCCCTAAAGCAAACATTAATAGCACCAATTTCAACAAACATCTAGATCTGCACAGTAAGAACACATTTGCATTGCTACCTAAGCTTTTAGCAAATTGAGCCACAACAATAAAATCTCACCTTAGCCTGTCTTCACACTCCTTTAAGTAGCCCTCTTGGGGAGAATGAGAAGTTGGCAGAAAAGGTTTAGATGGCCTACTGCTAAAAAACAACAAAGACAAATTATACTCAAGAAGAAATTATTTCCCATAGTTCATACATTAGTTTCCACAGTTTTGGTACACTCAAAGGTGATTAAGTCTTCAGTAAAACTGGATTTCAAAAATTTGAACAATGGCTTTTTTCAAGCATCTCTTTGTCAGAAGCTCTACTCTGTTCCTGAATACCTGTTTCTATTTTTGCTTGTGTGTTTGTTCAACCGCTTCTGCAAAGCTGGCAACTGAATGTGTAGCTCTGACACAGAAAAGACCACTACAACTCACCCACAGAAGGGGCTTCAGCTTAAGTCTGAGCTGCCCAAGTGCATAAATCCGAAAGTCACCATGCAACCCTAGAAGGATCTGCAACCATCAATTATAAAAGCAAGAAGCACTGGTTTTGTTTTAAGCTTCTTTTAGATGGCTGCTCCACCAACACCATCACATTTCCAAGGATTCACTGCCACCTGGATCATACCTGGCACTTACTTCATAATGGAGCTCCTGGCTGTGCACATCAACTCCAGAGTAAACATCCTCCACTAAAGCCGCCATTACATTCACACTCCAAATACACTTTGACACACACAGTCACCATCTGCCCCATTTAAGAGATGTGTTATTAACATAGATTGAAACCCAAGACAAAAAGCATGGCCAACCTTAGAAGACACTGCTTGCTGCAAGTTGTTACTGACAGAACCAAGGGTTTTGACAAGAATGTTACAACTTTGGACTGAGAGGGTTAAAGAGTTAGTAGAAAGCATCCCATTTCCAAAAAGGGTGAGCGCAGATGCTCCACTCGACCCTCTTCTCAATGATCCTAGCCAAGTTTGAAGGCCACGAAAAGGAATAAGCAGATGGTTCAATGTGAGCAAGTCAAAAGGAAGTTGCATTTGCCTTATACGGCTTCCTAGCAACTAAACCAAATGATGCCAAAAAAGCCAGCCGGCTCTAAGGAGCAACACTGCAGGGTATTGGAAACCCAGCGGTCGGGCAGAGCAGAGAAAGCCTTAAGACACCCCCACCTGGCAAGACAAATCCTTTACCCACCAATACCACCCCCCTTCCCACTTCCCTGTAGCTCCAGCTCAGTCTACCTGCCCATGCTGAGGGCAACCTTTCAAACTCCACTGACATCAGTGGAGCAGACTGGCACTACTATCAAATACTAACTCCCACTTCTGCATTGGAGGAAAGGCTCCATACTCCCTTAGCACACTTCAGCCAGCTGGACAAAGGATCCTACAGGCCAAAAAGACAGCATCCTTGCCACCCGTGGTCAAATGCTGCTGAGAAACTCAGGCAGTGTTCACAGGCCATGATCCCAGAAGCCCAAAAGCAACCCTAGTGGAGACAGGATGTGCTCTGATCTTCTTAAAAACAGATTGAGTAGTCAGTAAACAGACCAGAAGCTTCCCTGAACAGGGTGCCTGAAGGAATACACTCTGGCATGAACTGCCTTAGTGGGAGTACCTATACGTAAATGCCATATCCTCCTATGCGCAAATGATCAAATGTCCTGGATATTAAACATTGCATGGTCACCCTGACCAGGCAATGCAGTATATCTGGTGATCCCCATTAAGACCTCAGTTCCTCTCAGTCAAATGGTAGGCAATAGGTCAAATACTGTTCAATAATAAATAGAACTAATAAATCTGTTTTAATAAATAAACAATCTTCCCAGATGTTCAATAAACAAAGATGTTTTGATGCGTTATATTGAATCCCTGTAACCACCACACAAGCTGGAAGCTTAGCTTCCCCACACACTGTCAAAAAAGACAAGGAAAGTACGGCTCATCTCACAGGACTTCACACAGCTACAAAGCCCAGATTCAATTTCCCGTGGGTCAGACTCTAAAACCTGGACTCTTTTAAATGTATTGTTTATGTATATGTGTGAGATATGCATGAATGCAGGTGTATCTTTGCTACCACACACGTGTGGAGGTCAGAGGCTAACTCTGGAGTTGGTTCTTGATGTTTCTGCTGCTCTGTGTACTCCACGTTAGCTGGCCTTGAAGCTTTGGCTAATGCTCTCATCTCCACCTCCCATTATTGCCATAGGAATGCTAAGATTACAGATGCAGGCCACCACATCCAGCTGTTCTCACAGGGGTTCTGGGGTTAAATTTGGGTCATCAGGCTTGCATAGCAAATGCTTTTACCCACTGAGACATGTCGCTAGCACCCCCACCCCAACTTCTTTTAATACCTCTCAGCCCAGTGCTCCAAGCCAGCAAGCTATTTTTTTTTTATTTATTATTTTGTTTTGTGTAAAGGAAAAGGAAATCTATGAAAGGGCAAGGAAGAGGGATGAAAACACTGCCATTTTTATGAAAAGTAAACTAACATCATCTTCATAATAATGATCCTAATCTAAGAGTCCGAGAGATGAGGGAGGCTCCATAGCACATTGTGCTTGCCTAACTTCTCCTAGCCAAGGTATACCAATAGGAGCCTTTGGTGTAAGAGCAACTCAAGACTGTCTGGATGAGTGGGGAGGAAATAGAACTCCCATTGTAGGGAGGCAAAGAGAAGAATCTCCTCAGAAGGTAGTTTGACAGTTTCTTAAAAAGTGCAACAGGAGCATTATTTGTAATAGCCAGAACCTGGAAACAACCTAGATGCCCATCAACTGAAGAATGGATTAAAAAAATTTGGTACATATACACAATGGAGTACTACTCAGCAGAGAAAAACAATGACAGCATGAAATTTGCAGACAAATAGATGGAACTAGAAAAAAATCATCCTGAGTGAGGTAACCCAAACCCAGAAGGACAAACATGGTATGTACTCACTCATAAGTGGATTCTAGATATAAAGCAAAGAACAATCAGACTACAACCCACAGAACCATAAGGCTATATATATGACATGTGGGACCCTAGAATGACTGTTGCTTATAATAAGATTTGGTTTTACTCAATTACTGAGCAACACTCAATGAAACATTACACTATTAATGTAAGAATTTTATACTGTATCAAGCTGATAATAGAAAAATAAATAAGTGTAAAAAAAATTTGAATTATTAAAAAAAAAAACAAAAAACTGGGGTTGGGCATTTAGCCAGTGGTAGAGGCCCTGGGTTCGGTCCTCAGCTCTGGCAAAAAACAAACAAACAAACAAACATATTTTGCTAAAGCAAAAAGGGGAAACTAGAGGCTCATCATTCCTCTCCACATTCTATTCTTTCCCTTGTATTATATATTTTAAATTTTTTATCGGTGGATTCTGCTGGAGTATCCACTACAGATAAGCACTGGAGGGCTCCTGTTGCAGATCACACTCTGGAGAGATGGAAGGATCTTTCTACTGACACTTGAGGGGGGACTCGATCTGGTGTTGGGTGGACCCAGGGATCAGCTTATGTCTTTCCTCAGGACAATGAAATTCCTCATTGGGTTTCTGAGCGCTGAGTGTGCCCTGTGGCTGCAGCTGAAGCCCAACATGGTAGAGACCTATTGGGCCTTCATGAAAAACTCTCCTCTTCTGATGCCAATGGGGATTGAAAGCCCAATATGACCAGCTTTGGCAAGCATTAACATAAGCCCAGGAACTGCAGCCATGTGGTTGGATTCTCCAGAAGGTAATGCATGGTAACTCCTTTTTCAAGTATGTTTGAGAACATGTCACCCAGACACCTAGGAGATTAAGGATAACACTGAAGATCACTGACCTCCATTCATTAACAGTAGCATGCCAGCTAAGCATTTTCATTCTCATAATCCTATTCAAGCTGGAGTAGTACCTACTTCTCAGGAGTGGCTCTGTGCAACCTTTTTTGGCCTCCTGAAATTCATTTATCCCCCCTGCCCCTTTGAAGATACCTTAAAATTTGTGAGGCTGAATGGAGCCATTATGAGACCATTAGATCTGCTCCTTGTGAGCTGCCTGTTTTTTCTTTATGGTTCTTAGTTGTTCTTTTGCAGAGTTGCCAGATTAAGTCGTGCTGGGATCAAGAATAATGGGCCTCAGCGGTTCGTGTTCCTGGAGTTGTGTCCATGCCAATGGATACCCACACACTCTAGAAGAGAATTTGACATCGCTGCTGCCATTGTTGCTATTATAACAGTGATGACCACGGCTACTACTGTTTCTGGGATTGCCATTTCATAACTGGTCACTACAGCTAGCACAGTGGAGACCCTGGCAGCAAAAGTAGCTAACACAGTTAATTAATCTTTCATTCTATTGGGCATGACAAATTTAAATCAATAGTTATATACATTTTGATTGGCTTTGAAAGTTATAAATTTACAAACTCACGTTTCATTTGCTCTCAGGATACCATCTTACAAGGACTCCAATTTGCAGTAAGGCTCATTAAGGAAGGGAATGGCTCAGTTGCCTTTAGCCTACTGGCTATGGATGGGTTAAGACTTCTGTTGGTCTTTTCTGTGTCAAACACACAGATTGCAAGCCCAGCGCCACTTAGAGATCTTTGGCAACAGTTAACTCTGCAGCTCTCACACGATTGAGCCTGTATGATAATGAGTATTCAGAGACTGGTAATGCCTGGGGGGCACTCACCAACCTAAGACAGAACGCCTGTGTGGCCTGGAAAGGTGTCTCCATGACAAGTAAGATGACCTGCTGACTTCCGACGCAACCTAAGTCAGAAGCTCATTTTTTAGTAAAAGGGGGGGACCTGTAGGGCCCTGACCCCCGTTTTGAGTAACTGTTGCCTTGCTTGCTGACCTTGACCTTGATATCCTCCCTATGCTAATTCCCTGCCAGATTCCACCCTCCTGAATGCTTAAGGGAAGCTCCTTGTCTATGTATCCAGCATATTGAGCGTTAATAGCTTAGATACAAGATTGTAAAACATCAGAAGCGGGGTTGGGGATTTAGCTCAGTGGTAAAGCGCTTGCCTAGCAAGCGCAAGGCCTGGGGTTCGATCTTCAGCTCAAAAAAAAAAAAAAAAATATCAGAAGCAAACTTCTGCCCTCTGGAGTTCTTCCATTGTGCTGTAAGCCTGTATTTAGGACCTCTTCCCTCCTTCAATAAATGGTATTCAATAAATGGTATTCAGCATTAAAAAAAAAAAAAGGGAGGAGGAGGAGGAGGAGGAGGAGGAGGAGGAGGAGGAGGTCAAGAACATGATGGGGAAACCCACAGAGACAGGTCCTAGTTGGAGCTCACTGACTCTGGACTGACAGCTCAGGAACCTGCATGGGACCTAACTAGACCTGCTGAATGTGGGTGACAGCTATGTGACTCGATCTGTTTGTGGGGTCCCTGGCAGCAGGACCAGGACTTATCCCAGGTGCATGAACTGACTTTTTGGAGCCCATTCCCTGTGGTGGGATACCTTGCTCAGCCTTGATACAATGGGGAGGGGCTAGGCTCTCCTTCAACTTGGTATGCCAGACTTTGTTGACTACCATGGGAAGCCTTACCAACTCTGAGGAGTGGATGGGGGTAGAGTGGGAGGGAGGTGAGGAGGCGGGAGAAAGGGAGGGAGGGGGAACTGGGGTTGGTATGTAAAATGAAAAAAATTTTAATAAAAAATAGTGCAACAGGAGCTAGAGAAATGGTGCAGTCAGTAGAATGCTTGCTGAACAGCCATGGGGGCTGAGTTCAGTCCCTAGCACTCCTGTTTAGAAGACAGGCATGGGGGGGGAACAGCTGGAGAGACGGCTCAGTGGTTAACACCACATACTACTCTTGTAGAGTTGCATTTCCAGCACCTACATCAGGTGTTGGAAAAACGTGAAGACCCAACACCCTCTTCTGGACTCCATGGACACCTGAACTCATGTGTGCACATACCCACACACAGATATAAACATAAAATTAAACTTAAAATAAGTCTTGATAAACAAATAAATACCCTCCCTGCCCCCCCCAAAAATAAAACAAGAACAAAAACAAAGTACCATAGCTGAGTAGGGCAGCATGCACCTGTCATCTTAGTGCTGAGGAGGCAGAGGCAGCAGCAGGGTCCCTAGGGTGTGCTGGCCATCTAATCCAGCTGACTTAGCCAGTTTTGTATTAAGCAAAACACTCTTGTCTCAAAAATAAGTAGAGAGTGACACCCAACATTGACATCTGGTCTCCGTACACTTACACATATAAACACACACACACACACACACACACACACACACATACACACACACACACACACACACACACACACACACACACATAAATAAGTAAAACATATACTCATCATATAAACTAGCCAGTCCACTCCTAGATACTTACACAATAAAAATGCTTGTTTTCTTACTGTAATAAACAGCTGTGGCTGTGTAACTCTAAAGAAAAGTATTTACTTCATAGTTACAAAGGCTTCAAATCCAAACAGCTAGTTCCATCTAGGGCTCCCGTAGTAAAAAGTGGGAGCAAAGATCATAGGGCCAAAGAGAACCCAGAAAGACTCCCTGCTACAGTACAGAGCTCTTCCAGAGGCAGTGTTCTCAAAGGCTGACGGCCTCCCACTAGTCATGACCTCTCAAGCAGCTACCTCCCAACACCACCACATTGGGAATCAAGCTTTTGGGGACACACACTCAAACCACAGAAGACATATCTGTACAGACTATCATGTACTCTACCGTTTGCAGAGGCTTTGTGTGAAAAGCGACTGGAAACCAACCAACAAACTGCCATATACTCATTCCCTCATTGAGCTGCTGCAACAAAGCACCAGAAACCATGTGGCTTAAAAGACAGAGTTTTTTTTCTGAGTTCTGGTGGGAAGTCCAAGGTCCACTGCAGTCTCTCCCTAGCTAAGAGACAACTGCCTTTCAGAAATCTGTTTCTTCTTATAAGGCAACCAACCAATCCAACAGGATCACCTCTGGCATCACTCAATCTTCATTACCTACTACATGCTCTGTCTCAAATATAGTAAGCACTGGGGATTAAGAGTTTCAACACAGGGGGCTGGTGAGATGGCTTAGTGCTTAAGAGCACTGACTGCTCTTCCAGAGGACCCAGGTTCAATTCCCAGCACTCACATGGCAGCTCACAACTGTCTGTAACTCCAGTTCCAGGGGATCTGGCATCCTCAAACCTACAGGCAAAACACCAACGAATATAAGATAAAAATAAATAGGTTTTTGTTTGTTTGTTTGTTTTTAAAGAAGAGTTTCAACACATGGCCCCACCCCAGATAGATATCCACTGCTCAGTTGCAGGCCACACCAGTTAGGATAGAGACACACCCCCCCCACACACACACCCCACACCCCCGCTGAACCAAAGGCCATGCTATGTTCTAGAAGTCCAGCCCCCAATGCTGATGGAGACTCCCTGCTGGACCAGAGGTCATGCCAGATGAGAGAAATACAGACCACAAAGACCAGAAAACCAAAGAGGAAACAGAAACCAAGGAACAAAATGTCATCCAACAAAGACAAACTCAGAAATTGCCACCTAGACCTATATTCATCCCAAATCCAGATGCCTAGACACCAGTATAAGAACAAAATCAACAGCCAGGGCAATATGGCACCACCAGAGCCCAGCTATCCTACCTACAGGAACCCCTGAATATTCCAACACAGCTGAAGCACAAGAAGATGACTTTAAAACCAACCTTATGAAGATGAAATTAATAAATCCCTTAAAGAAAGGCAAGAAGAAAACAAACAAAACAAACAAACAAGCAGGTGAAGGAAATTAATAAAACTGTTCAACACCTGAAAATGTAAATAGAAGCAATAAAGAAAACACAGACTGAGGGAATTCACAAGATGGAAAATCTAGATAAGTAAAGAGGAACTACAGATACCGCATAACCAACAGAATAAAAGAGATGGAAGAAAGAATCTCAGGCATTGAAGATAGAATAAAAGAAATAAATACAGCGGTCAACAAAAATGTTAAATCTAAAAAGTTCCTGACACAAAACATCCAGGAAATCTGGGACATTATAAAAAGATCAAACCTAAGAATAATTGGAATAGAAAAAGGAGAAGGATCCCAGCTCAAAGGCCCGGAAAATATTCTTAACAAAACCACAGAAGAAATGTTTCCTAACTTTAAGAAGGATGCTTATTAAGGTACACAGAACACCAAATAGATTGAACCAGAAAACTAAGTCCCCCACCACATAATAATCAAAACACTTAACATACAGAACAAACAAATAATATTAAAAGCTGCAAGAAAAGGCTAAGTAACATATATGCTCAGACCTATTAGAATTACATCCCATTTCTCAATGGAGATTCTAAAAGCCAGAAGGGCCTGGATAGACATCTTGAAGACTCTGAGAGACCAAAGATGCCAGCCCAGACTACTATACCCAGCAAAAGTATCAATCGCCATAAATGGAGAAAACAAGATATTCCCATGACAAAATCTAATTTAAACTATCTGGGATAAAGCCTACTTGATCATGGTGGATGATCTTTTGATGTGTTCTTGGATTCTGTTTGGGAGTATTTTATTGAGTATATTTGTACCACCATTTCCTAAGGTTAGAAAAATTTTCTTCTATCCACAAATCCAGCCCTACAGAAAGGAAAACTCCAATCCAAGAAGGTTAAATACACCCATGAAAACACAGGAAATAATCTCATACCAACAAAACCAAAAGTGAAGCGTGCATGCTCGTGCATACACCCACACCACCACCACCACCACCACCACCACCACCAACAACAACAACAACAACAACAACAACAACAACAAAATAACAGGAATTAACAATCATTGGTTATTACTATCTCTCAACATCAATTAACTCAATTCCCCAATAAAAAGACAGGCTAACAGAAGAATAGATGCAAAAACAGGATCCATCCTTCTGTTGCATACAAGAAACATACCTCAACATCAAAGATAGACATACCTTGTAGTAAAGGGTTGGAAAAAGATTTTCCAAGCAAATGGACCCAAGAAGCAAGCTGGTGTAGCTACTCTAATATCTAACAAAATAGACTTCCAACCAAAATTAATCAAAAGAGATCAAAAAGGATACTTTATACCCATCAAAGAAAAATATCCACCAAAAAGATGACATCTCGATTCTTAACTTCTATGCCCCAAACACAAAGGCATCCACATTTGTAAATGACACATTACTAAAGTTTAAATTACATCGACTCTGACATATTAATAGTGGAAGACTTCAATGTCCCACTCTCACCAATGAACAGGTCATCCAGATAGAAATTAAACAGAGAAATAACAGAATTAACAGATGTTATAACTCAAATGGACCTCCTAACAGATATCTACAGAACATTACACCCAAACACTAAAGAATATATCTTCTTCTCAGCACCATGTGGAATCTTCTCCAAAATTGACCACATACTCAGTCCCAAAGCAAGTCTCAACAGATATAAGAAAACTGAAATAACCCCTGTATCCTAGCAGACCACCACTGAATAAAGCTGAATTTCAACAACAGAAAGCCTACAAACTCATGGAAACTGAGCAACTCTTTACTGAATGACTACTGGGTCAAGGAAGAAATAAAGAAATTAAAGACTTCCTAGAATTTAATGAAAATGAATACACAACATACCCAAACTTATGGAACACAATAAAAGTAGTGCTAAGAGGAAAGTTCATAGCACTAATTACCTACATAAAGAATTTGGAGAGATCTCATACTAGCAAGTTACCAGCATACCTGAAAACTCTAAAACAAAAAGAAGCAAGCACATCCAAGGAGAGGTAGATGGAAGGAAATAATCAAACTTAGGGTTGAAATCAATAAAGTAGAAACAAAGAGAACAATCAATGAAACAAAGAGTTGGTTCTTTGAGAAAATCAACAAGATAGATAAACCCTTATCCAAACTAACTAAAAGACAGAGAGAGAATATCCAAATTAACAAAATTAGAAACAAAAAGAGGTATATAACAACAGACATCAAGAAAATCCAAAAAATTATTAGGTCTTATTACAAAAATCTATACTCTACAAAATTGGAAAATCTAATAGAAATGGACAATCAAGATCAGATAAACAATTTAAATAGACCTATAACCCCTAAGGAAATAGAAGCAGTCATTAGACATCTCCCAACCAAAAAAAGCCCACGGCCAGATGGTTTTACACAGAATTCTACCAGACTTTGAAAGAAGAGCTAATACCAATATTCCTCAAAACATTCCATAAATAGAAACAGAAGGAACATTGTCAAAATCCTTTTATGAGGCCACAGTCACCCAGGCACCCAAACCACACAAAGATTCAACAAAGAGAATTACACTTTCCCTCATGAATATTGGCGCAAATACACGCAATACAATACTCCCAAACAGAATCCAAGAACACATCAAAAGATCATGTACCATGATCAAGTAGGCTTCATCCCAGAGATGCAGGAATGGTTCAACATATGAAAATCTGTCAATGTAATCCACCATATAAACAACTGAATGAAAAAAAACCCACATGATCATTTCATTAGATGCTGAAAAAGACTGACAAAATCTAACACCCCTTCATGATAAAAGTCTTGGAGAGATCAGGGATACAAAGGATATACCTAAACATAAAGGCAATTTACAGCAAGCCCATAGCCAACATCAAATTAAATAGAGAGAAAATCAAAGCAATTCCACTAAAATCAGGAACAAGACAAGGATCTCCACTCTCTCTATATCTATTCAATATAGTACTTGAAGTTCTAGCCAGAGCAATAAGATAATTAAAGAAAAACAAATGGATACAAATTGGAAAGAAAGAAGTCAAAGTACTGCTATTTGCAGATGATATGATAGTATACATAAACAACCCCAAAAATTCTACCAGGGAACTCCTACAGTTGATAAACACCTTTAGTGAAGTGGCTGGATACAAGATTAACTCAAAAGTTTTAGCAGCCCTCCTATATACAAAGGGCAAATTGGCTGAGAAAGAAATCAGGGCAACAACATCCTTCACAATAGTCACAAAAAATATAGAATGTCTTGGGGTAACTCTAACCAAGCAAGTGAAGACCTGTATGACAACGACTTCAAGTCTTTGAAGAAACTGAAGAAGATATCAGAAGATAAAAAAATCTCCTAAACTCAAGGATCAGTAGGATTAACAGAGTAAAAATGGCTATCTTACCAAAAGCAATCTACAGATTCAACGCAATCCCTATCAAAATTCCAATACAATTCTACAATTCTTTTTTCTTTTCTTTTTTCTTTCTTCCTTCCTTCCTTTTCTTCTTGCCCCCCCCCCTTCTTTTTTTTTTCTGAGACAGGGTTTCTCTGTGTAGTTTTGGTGCCTATCTCACTCTGTAGACCAGGCTGGCCTCAAACTCACAAAGATCCGCCTGGCACTGCCTCCGAGTGCTGGGATTAAAGACATGCGCCACCACCGCCTGGCTCCCAACACAATTCTTTACAGACCTTGAAAGAACAATACTTAACTTCATATGGAAAGACAAAAATCCAGGACAACTAAAACAATCCTGTACAATAAAAGAACTTCCAGAGTTAACACCATCCCTGATTTCAAGCTCTACTACAGAGCTATAGTAATAAAATCCACATGGTGCTGGCATAAAAGACAGGTGGCTCAATGGAATCAAATCAAAGACCCAGACATAAATCCACCTATGAACACTGATTTTTGACAAGCCAAAATTATACAATGGAAAAAAGAAAGCACCTTAAATAAATGGTGCTGGTCTAACTGGATGTCAACATGTAGAAGAATGCAAATATATCCATATCTATCACCCTGCACAAAACTCAAGTCCAAGTCAACATAAATCCATATACAATGAACCTGATAGAAGAGAAAGTAGGGCATAGCCTTGAACGCACTGTCACAGAAGACAACTTCCTAAACAGAACACCAAAATCACAAACTCTAAGATTAACAATTAATAAATGAGACTTCATGAAACTAAAAAGCTTCTGTAAGGTAAAGGTCACTGTCAATAGAATAAAATGGCAGCCTACAAATGGAAAAGATTTTTACCAACTCCCCATCTGACAGAGGGCTAGTATCCAAAATATATAAAGAACTTAAAAAACTAGATACTAACAAAGAAATAATCCAACTAAAAAAATGGAGTACAGCTCTAAACAGAGAATCTCAACAGAGGACTCTCAAATGGCTAAGAAACACTTAAAGAAATGTTCATCATCCTTAGCCATCAGAGAAATGCAAATCAAAATTACTGAGATTCCATCTTACACCTGTCAGAATGGCTAAGATCAAAAACATAAGTGACAGCTCATGCTGGAGAGGATGTGGAGCAAGGGGAACATTGCTGGTGGGAGTGCAAACTTGTACAGCCACTATGGAAACCAATATGGCAGTTTCTCAAAAAATTAGGAATTGATCTACCTCAAGACCCAGCTATACCACCACTCCTGGGCATATACCCAAAGGACAATCCATCCTACCACAAGGACACTTACTTGCACAACTATATTCGGAGCATCTATATTCATAATAGCCAGAAACCGGAAATAACCTAGATGTCCCTCAAATGAAGAATAGATAAAGAAAATGTAGATTTTCAAGTTATACTCAGCTGTTAAAAAAAAAATAACATCATGAAAATTTCAGGCAAATGGAAGGAACTAGGAAAAAAAAAAACATCCTGAGTAAGTTAACCCAGACCCAGAAAGGTAAACATGGTATGTACTCACTTATAAGTGGATATTGCTGGGCGGTAGTGGCACATGCCTTTAATCCTAGCACTTGGGAAGCAGAGGCAGGCAAACCTCTCTGTGAGTCTACAGAGCGAGCTCCAGGATAGGCTCCAAAAGCTATACAGAGAGACTATATCCAAAAAAACCCAAGTAAATAAATAAAAGAAATAATAAGAAAGAAGGAAGGAGGGGGGAGGGAGAGAAAGAGAGAGAAGGAAGGAAGGAAGGAAGGAAGGAAGGAAGGAAGGAAGGAAGGGAGAGAGGAGGGAGGGAGGGAGGGAGGAAAGAAAGAGGATATTACCTGTAAAGTAAAAGATAATCATGCTATATACCCGGAGAGGCTAGGTAACAAGGAGGCCTTGAAGGGCTCAAGGTGGGGCGGCACATGGAGCTCCCGGTAAGGGGAAATAGAGTAAGTTTCTGGGGTGAACTGGGGGTGAGTAGGGATGGGAACAGGAGGATCAGGTGTGGGGGATAGAGGGAGAGAGTATTGGGAGAGACGACTGGAATTGGGGGCATTTCAGGGGCAAGGAAGAAACCTAGTGCCATGGAAACTCCCAGAAATCTACAAGGATGACCCTAGCAAAGGCTCCTAGTAATGAAGAATATGAAGCTGAACTGGCAAGGCTCCCGGTGGAGAGATTGAAACCACAACCCAGATACAAAACCTTCAACGTACAATTTGTCCTGCCTGTAAGATGTGCTGGGGTAAAGGTGGCACAGAATTTGTAGAGATAGCCAACCAATGACCCATCCAGCCTGAGACCCATGCCACAAGAGGGAGCCCACCCCTGACACTGCCTGGAGGGCCAGGACCCAGAACCTGGATAACCCAGAGACCTAAGTAAGATAGAACCAAACATGACTGGCAAAAAAGAAAAAAAGAAAAAAAGTCAATGAAATGATCCCTAATGATACTCTGATACACTTCTAGACCAGAGCCTAGCATAACTGTTACCGGAGAAACTTTAACCTGCAACTGATGGGAGCAGACGCAGAGACCCACAGCCAAACATTAAGCAGAGCTCTGGGAATCCTGTGGGAGAGGGGAAGGATTGTAAGACCCTGAGGGGTCAAGGACACCACAAGAAAACCCACAGAATCAACTAACCTGGGCTCACAGACACTGAACCAACAATCAGGGAGCCTTCATGGGTCTGACCTACGTTTTCTACATATATGCATGTATGTTTTAGTTGTGTAGCCTTGTGTTCTTGTGAGACACCTAAGAGTGGGAACAGAGGCTGTCTCTGACTCCTTTGCCTGCTTTTGGGACCCCTTTTCTCCTACTGGGTTGCTTTGTCCAGTCTTAATACGAGGGGAGGTGCCTAGTCTTATTGCAGCTGTATGCCATGCTTGGTTGATATCCGTGGAAGGCCTTCCCTTTTCTGAAGGGAAACAGAGAAATGGATCTGGGAGAGAAGGGAGGTGGTAGTGGTGGGGACTGTGAGGAGTGGAGGAAGGGGAAACTGTAGTTGGGATGTAATATATGAGAGAAGAATATATTTAAAAAAAAAGAGAGAGTTTCAACATATGTAGTGGGGATATGGACTAGAAGCACTTGCCTGTGTGCAAGGATCTGGGTGTAATCCAACACTGCAAATAAATAAATGATAACAAAAGGGAAGCAGATTTACCTATCCAGCAATATGGATGAATCTCAAAATAATTACACTAAAGGAAGAAAAAAAAAAAGAATAACCCTGAAAGTATTTTCTACACAATTCCCCTTATATATTTTTTATAAAGTTATATTATATACAACTTTATACAAAATGTAAACTAAAGTAGCAAAAGTGACAGATTGTTGCTGAAGACAGGCAAAAAGGCAAGCTGAGTTACAAAGAGGCCCAAGAAAGCTTGGGGAGGTGATAATGTGTTCACTCTTTTGATTATAAAGGTAGTCTGACATCCACTGGCCAAAGTCAAGCTATACATTTTAATGTGCAGCTTATTATTATACTTCAGTGTTATAGAGCTAAAATTATAAAAATAATATTGGGGGAAACCTCAGCCCTTCTATGTTTATTTTTTGTTCCTTTAACAGCAGCAATGGGTTTCAACATTTTCCAGCTTTGTGCTAATCAGAAGTTACTCAGGGTCTGATGTCACTGAGGAGGGAAGTCCTCATGAAGACACTCAACACTTTTAGGTTAAATACGCACACATTCCCAAGGCCTCCAGGAAGGCCAGGGTGATTATTTTTAACTTTTTACTGTTGCATCTCAATTACCTCAACTTCTAAGACAGCCAATCTATTAAATTCTCACAGTAGGAATCTCTGGGGATAAATTTTAAAATTAAAAAGATTTTTAAGGATCCACTCTTAGAAGTTCCATCATAATTTTAAATTTCACTAGAAACAATTTGAATTTTAACATTTCTCTGGAGAATTTTACCCAAGCCTCTAGAAACAGACAAAGTAACATGGCTTTGCCAAAGAGACAAAAACCAAAGGAGCCACAAGCTCCTTCCCTGGCCCTGTGTCAACCCGTGTTTTAGAGTATGGCAGTGAGGCAGTAGCAGGGAGGGGAACCGTGCTACAGTCCAAGAGCCTGTGCTAGAAGTTAAGACCCCAGGGGAGCAGTGCCTAAGAGAGGAGCCTTGGCAAAGGGTCACTAGGTCACTGGCAGAGCTCTTCTTGGAAGAGATTAAGGTAGCTCTTATAGAGGACTCCTGAGTTCTTGTGAGTGTCTCATGGTCCATCATTTTAACAAAGTCAAGGCAGCAGGCCCCTGAAGCCCTTAGTCATACCACACAACAATCAAAGAGCAATGAATTAATGCACGCATGCTTGCTCTGCTAGCTTTCTCCTTGGTATTCCATCTAGGACCCAAGCCCAGGGTTGGTGCTGCCCACAGTGGGGGTGGGGGGGTCCTCTCACCTCAATTAACACAAGATAACCCATCACAGACATCTGCAGAGACCCAGGTGATTCTAGACTGGTTTCTGTTGTTTGGTGATGTGATAGCTCTCTTTGTTCAGCATGCACTCCCATCATAACCAGCCACCATGAGGGCCTTGGGAGCATTAAGGTGGCGATGGAGCCAGGCCTGTTAATCTCCCAATAAACTTCTTATTCTTTATGTTAGCCTGCCTCAGGAAATTTCATTATTACCTTAGTTAAGGTCTCTACTGCTGTGATAAAACACTATTATCAAAAGCACCTTGGGGAAGAAAGGGTTAATTTCAGCTCAGTCCATCACAAAAGGAAGTCAAGGCCCAAGTGAATGAAGCAAAGTCAGGAAAGTCCCAGCCTAACTGCTTATGGTTTGCTCACTCTGGACTTGCTCAGCCCACTATCTTAGATACCTCAGAACCACCTGTCCAGGGATGGCATTGATCAGTGAGCTGGGCCCTCCCCCCAACATCCATCATTAATCAAGAAAACGCCCCATAGGTTGCCCAGAGGCCAATCTGGTGGGGCTATTTTTCTCAACTGAGGTTCTCTCTTTCCAAATGACTCTAACTTATGTCAAGTTGACAAAAACTAGTCAGCACAATTAGAGCAACAGGAAGTGAGCTAATATACATAAGAGGTTTCTGATAGTTACTTTATTCCTAATTATGTGTGTGTATGTGTGTGTGTACACACGCATGCGCATATAGGATGTGTACATGAGTACAGTTGCCCTTGGAGGCCAGAAAAAACAGCACTGGATTCCTCCTAGTGCTGGAGTTATAGGTGGTTGTCAGCCACCTGATGTGAGTGCCAAGAACTGAATTCAGGTCCTCTGGAAGAGCAATATACATTCTTAACCACTGTGTCCTAAACGGTGTCCATATCCACCATTACTGTTTCTTACGGAACAGTTCTCAGCATTCAAAACGCTCATGTGTGACGGCTAGAGATGGCTCAGCAGTTAAGAGAGGGCTTTTCCAGAGGTCCCAGGTTCAATTCCCACCACCCACATGGTGGCTTACAACCTTCTGTAACTCCAGTCCCAGGAGATCCAACACCCTCTTCTGGCCTCCATGGGCACTAGGCACACATGTGGTGCACTGACATGCATGTAGGCAAAATATAGAAATTTTTGAAAAAAAAAAAATAGAAAAAAGAAACACTCTTACTGGAGAGTGTTGGCTCTTCTTTAGATAGTTTTGTGCAAAAACAGGTTGCTAGGAGCTGGCCCAAAGTTTCTGTTTAAAAACCCATGTTTAAGCCTCACAATGCCCTCTAGTGGGGATTTTTCAGAAGATTATTAAGAGGCCAGTGGTAGAATGAGCTCTATGGGACACAAAGGTAACCAGACCCACAGCTTTGCCAGTATCTGCCATGTCAGGCCAGAGTCCTCGCCAGACCTTACAGGTTCCCACCTCAACCTATCTGACCTAACTTCCTTACCCTGACCTTATTCTCTCAACAATCTCAGTTGTCATTCCCCTGTCTTCTGTGCCTAAAACACACATCCCCATTCCCAAATGTGCCTGACCCAGGAGGACCGTCCACCTTCCTAATCACCTAGGCTCCCTGTTCTTCTGACAAGTGCCCCCAACATCTGACACACCATTACCACCATCATCGCATCACCTGAAGTCCTGGTTTCAGACAGATTTTTAGGTTTTACTCAGTCTTTCTGTTCCTGGGTCCCATTCCGGATAAACTGCATTAGCCATCAGGTCGCCAGAGGCTCTTGATGACCTTAACAGTCTTCAGGAGTACTGGCCACATATGAAGTACTCCCGCCCTGTGTGTCATCTCACTCCTGGTGGGAAGAAAAGCTCCCAGACAGGAGTTCTGTCTGTTCGCTGCTGTCCCTCAACACCTGGGCCAGACCCTGCCGCTTGCAGGTATACAAAGACCAATGCTACAAGAATGCCACATGAGTCACCGAGACCTCCAGCATCAGAGGGCCCTCCTTTCTCACACTGTAAAGAAACAAAGCAGGTCTCCAGGAGGGTCAGGTGACCTGCTGGTTAGAAGAACCAGAACTTCTCTGATCTCCTGTTGCCAAGTACTGGGGACCACTCAGCACTGCTAGCCCAACACTTGAAGCTGCCCTAAACTGAAGCAAGAGCTGGGAACTGGTCTTGGTCTGCAGTCTCAGCTATGTCAATAGCCTCTTCTGTAGAATATGGTTGATTTGGGTCACCAACTTGAATATTTTATTGCATTTTGCCACTATTTTATACATGTATCTAGACAAATAGAGGAATGTGTGGCACTCCTCACAGGGAGAAAGCTAGGGAATGAACAGGGAGAAAAAAAGAATGAGTTCTTTCAGGCCATGTCAGAGCTTATTAGGCCCTGGCCAATCACCAGAAACCCACATGAAGTGCCAGGAAATTCCATCAAAGCTATGTGCAGTGGGAAAATGTGAGTAGCTTTTCCCCCTGCCCACCAAACACCCAGTGTTAAACAATTGACAATTCTACCTCACTTGACTCCCCTGCTCCTCAGGGTTGCACACTCTATACCAGGCTGGCCTCAGACCCATGGCAATCCTCCTGCCTCGGCTTCCCAAGCGTTGAGATAATAAGAGTGACCTATACTATACCTGACTGGTGGTTCTACATTTTACTCACTCCTCTTTCATACTTTCTCAGCAAAAGTAACAGGCATTTTCCATTCGTGGCAATTGCTGGGCACCTTTCAGCGTGTGCTTTAGCAACACCTGGATGAACTGAGGATCCAATCTTCCTTCCTTACAGATCTGAGCACCTACAATCTATGAAGGGTGCACTACCAAATGTATTTTTTGCCATCCAGTGTACAGCATGCTGTGAGTCAGTATTTACAGGACCCCTGAGAAGGTTTCGTTCCTCAGAGAGTAAACATTCACAGTAGTAGCCCCTACTAGCCTCAAAACAAGGTTGCATTTCCTCCAAAGTCTAGCCTTTAAAACAGCACAAAAGCAACCCAATTTATAACACTAGGCCAGAACATGATTTAACTACATATACATATACCATACTCAAGGGATATGTTTAGTGGGACTTAAAATCTTCCCCACAAAACTCAAATAAATGGTGAAAGGGGTGGGGGAAGGGTGCGTTCAAACTTTTATCCGAAATTAACAATATAGAAAGTGTTAGTATGGTCACAATACTCTGGTTTGTCTTGTTTGAGACAGGGTATCACTACATTGCCCAGGCTGGCTATACGCCAACTCAGGATCCTCTCGCCTTAGCCTTCTACATGCTGAGCTTAGAGCATGAGCAATCTTATCCACCTCACTGTTCAGTTGTTGTTGTTGTTTTGGTTTTTTCTAGACAGGGTTTCTCTGTGTAGCTTTGGTGCTATCCTGGATCTCGCTCTGTAGACCAGGCTGGCTTCAAACCCACAGAGATCCACCTAGCTCTGCCTCCCGAGTGCTGGGATTAAAGGTGGTGTCACCATCGCCCGGCCCACCTCACTGTTCTTTAGTAGCAAAAGTAGGGGGTCTTGAAATACTTTACCCTATTCCATCACAGTTACAGACATTATTAGAACAGGACACATGAATCTTTTTTATTTTTTCAGTCCCAGCCACCAAACCCAGGGTCTAGTGCATGCTAAGCCAGGGCTCTACTACTGAGCCACACTCAACCACAGCATGACTTGAGTTGGTAATAAGGACCCCCCCACTTCCCATAAAATAAAACAATTACCAAATGCCACTTTAAATAGTCAATTTATTCTATTGTAAGGTGAATTGTGTCCTCCAAAAAGATACCCTGAACCATTTATAATGGATCATGCCTATAATCTCAGCACTTGGAACACTGAGGCAGATGACTGAATTTGAGGCCAGTCATGACCATATTAATCCCAGGCCAGCCTACACTACAGAATAAGACCTTGTCTTGTAACAACAACAAAACAACAACAAAAAAGTACAGTGACATCCCATACCCTGGTATCTGTGACTATGATTTTACAGTGGTCTCATTAAGCTATGGGAGATGCATTCCAAGACCCCCTGTGGATACCTGAAACTAAAGACAGAAAGGCATCTGTGTATGTCTACACACACACACACACACACACACACACACACACACACATTATAAGAGATGAAAAGTCTTTAAGGAACAATTAAAACAATACCCTGCAACAGATTTTGTGCATGTGGTCTTTTTATACTCTCATCCACTCACACAAAGGAGGCATTTTGCCTCTTCCCTTTGGCACACCTGAACTGCCAGGTTTACTGCTCTTGTGCTTTGAGACATTAAGTAAAATAAAGGGTACCTGAATATAAACCCTGTAATGCCAATATAACAAGTCTGGTATCTGTAGTGGCTACTTAGTAACCAAAAAGGCAGTGTACACAGTGTGGCTACTCTACACAAAGTGATGTTTCTTGCCCTGGACAAGACAAAGTCGAGTATTATCCTGACTCAGAATGGGATACAACTGAAAAGTCATCCATCGTTTATTTCTAGAGTAAACATCTAATATTTTCAGTTCATGGAAGACTGTGGGTAACTTAAAGTGCAGAAAGAGGAGACATGAGGAAGGAAGCACACAACTGTGTTGAAAATAGGACCTTTGCAGAGGTAACCAAATTATGACAAGGTCATTCCAGAGTCAACTGAGTACGCATGCAATGACTAATGTCACCAGGCAATCTGGACACAGAGGTGGAAAGGGAACATCGTAACAGTGGAGGGAGATTCTGCAGAGCTGCAGCTGGGAGCCAGGCAGGGGTGGGAGGGGAATCCACAGTTAGGAAAGGAAACAGGCCCTTCAGAGAACCTGGGCACCAAGCTCTGCCACCCTGACTTCAGACTGCCCATATCCAGAATGGGAGAACATGAGGCGCTGCTGTCCTTTGCCACCCGGGTCCTGCATGTCATTAGAGTTGCCTATTCACAGTTGATTCTTTCAGGGTCCTGAGGGCATTTCCAAAAAGAAATGAAGATCAGACTGTAGCAGGACTGAATACCTCACTCTTCAAGTCAGTTAATATTGACCTAACAGATGCCTCATGCTTGATTTACAGACTCTACTTTCAGGAGTCACTGTTACTAACTAGAAGTCATAAATACAAGCGCACAGACACACGTCGTCTACCATTCTCAGATTATGCTAACAGAGAAAATCTCAGTCCCCAACATGGAAAAGTATTTGAGAAATACACAGCAGGGATTTGTCTTGAACAATCTCTGACCCTGTAAATTTTTCTTTAACCACAAGAATTACAAATACCTAAGTCTCAGACCGGGAAACTACACAGCCTTCTGGGAGGAAGGAACAAATGCCTTAGCTGTTCTACAGATCTGCACCTCTGGCTTCTCACGGGTTGGTGGAAGGAGACAGGAACCACGTGGCTGTTTGGAGACATGACATTTTCACATCTAATTGGCACTTGCTTCTGAGAAACAATACAGTTTACCTATGTTAGAATTGTGGGAAAAGCAGATCTGTGGAATCTGGAGCCATGTCTCTCTTCAATGAATGACAAGGGAGTCACTGCAGAAGTTCTTGCTTCACCTACAGGAGCTGTGTGTAGATGACATCAACTGTTCCGATTGCCCACAAGCCGGATAGCAATGCTCTATCTGCATGACCTCAGCTCCCTCAGCCACTGCTCGACATTGTCCCTTGGGGTTGTTTAGCAATGTCAGGAGCCAATAAGCTTCCTATAGTACTGTGACAGTATGATGTACAGCTGGATATGTCCAAAGGAGGCTATCAGGTTGTCACTCTCCATCTTATTCCTTTGAGACAGCATCTCTCCACTACACCTGGAGCTGCATTGCCCGTCTACACCCTTCCACGTCCACCCCCGGCATGGAGTTACAAGCATGAAGATAACCCATGTCGGGCTTTTGATGTGGGTTCTGGAGATTTGAATTCAGGTTCTCACACTGGCACAGCAGGTGCTCCTACCCACTGTCTACAATACTGCAACTTTTGATATCCAAAGATGTCCAACCCACACAACCTGACTGTTCAGACAGAGAACAAAACTGTCAACTTTTGACATATCTTCAATAACCAGACCACTACCTGCTTCCTAGAGGGCCCTTCCTTCACTCCTGAGAACAACTAACCGAAGAGCTAAATCGAAGTTGGAAAGAGTGTGTGGTTAGCACTTAACCAGAAACTGATGTTTCACATTAGAGCCTAGAACATTCACCTTGGCCAATACAGTATTTGGGTAGAAAGGTACTAACTTTTCACATCCTCCACTCCATCTCTGATTACTACATCTGTGAAGGTAGATGTTGTCATCTACATTTTCCAGATAAGAAAATACTAAGAGAGGAACGAAAATGGTCCATTCATTAATTCAACAAGTACTAAGAAGATAAATGCCAAGTAACATAACTCCCAATTTTCTGACCCTCTACCCAATGCTCTGTTTACTATAAACCACTGGCATTTTTGAAAAAACAGACTTCCCAGAACCTAGACTACTCACATTTGCCGGAGGTGGAGATTATATTTTGATTGTAGTAACACAGAAAGTTGTTGTGCTAATGCACAGGGCCCCCATTCTTCTATACACTCCATGCAAATGTCAATATGGTGGCATGTTAGCAATAACCAAAATAAATTAGAAGACAGTTCTGCTGATTTTCCACTGCCTACATTTCCATTTCTTTGAAGAGACTCAAGAGGAAATGCTCCTCTCATTGACAACACACTCAAGGATTTGCATTTGCTGATCTTATAATTTTTAAGCCGGGCAGTGACAGAGCACGCCTTTAATCCCAACCGACATGGCCTGTTCTGTCAGCCTCGAGATCACAGGAAAGCTGAGTAACAGCACCAGTGTGAACACAGGTGCTATCTAGTGAGTCCAAAGACCAGGTCGTAGCAGCCAGCACTGAAGCCAACATCTGGAAACAATGAATGCACACCTTTAACCTACCCTGTAGCTGTCACTTCATGTAGTTTTCTTAAATGCCAAAGTCAAGTCCCAAGTGCCAGACATTTGAGATATGGAAATGCTTTTATTTCCAAAACTGTATTTTGGGGCAATTTATAAACTTCAAGCACCGTCAAACTCAGAAAAATCTCATTTATATTTATATTTTCACCCTATCTCATTCTAAAGGGCTGAAAGGGCTGTAACTACACAGGTGTGTTGCTTAACTTGACACAAGAGTCCTGGGAAAAGGAACCTCAATTTAAAAAAGGTCTCTAAGCCAGGGGCAGTGGCATAAATACTTACAGGCAGAGGCAGGAGGATCTCTGTGAGTTCAAGTCCAGCCTTGTCTACAAAGTGAGTTCCAGATTAGCCAAAGGTACATAGTAGGGGGTTGGGGGAGGGAGAGATGGAGAAAGAGAGAAAACGTCTCCATCAATTGTGTGTGTGTGTGTGTGTGTGTGTGTGTGTGTGTGTGTGTGTGTGTCTTTACGAATGGATGCCACATGTGTTTGAGTGTCTGCAGTCTGAAGAGGTCAGAAGAGGGTTTAGATCCCCTAGAGTTGGAGTTCCATACAGACATGAGCCACCCAACATGGGTTCTGGAAACCAAATTCAGGCCCTCTGGAAGAACATGAAGTGCTCTTAATCACTGAGCCAATTCTCCAGTCCTGTGCAACCTTGCTTCTAAATTACTTAATAGAACTAGTGTATAATCTAGCAATCTCACTTCTGGATATATATCCAGAAGCACTCAAAACAGGATCTTGAGATACTTGAACACAATGTTCATGATGACATCATTCACAACAGCTAAGAGGAAGCAGCACAATGTCTTCAATGGTAGAATATACAAATAAGTTATGTACTGCTAAGAGTTCTCCAAAGAAACACAACAAGTGTGTTTGAGTGTGTATGTGTGTGTGTGTGTGGGGGGGAATTAAGAGAACTTGGGCTAGAGAGATAATTCAGCAGTTAAGAGCACTTGCTGCTATTGCAGAGGACCTGGGTTCAGTTCCTAGCACCTCCATGGCAGCTCACAATACCCATGACTCAGTACCAGATCTGATGCCTCTTCTGACATCCTTGGGCTCCTGCACACAGGTAGTACACATACATACACTCAGGCAGGAAAGCACATGCACACAAGCTCTCTCTCTCACACACATACACACACACACACACACACACACACACACACACACACACACACACACACAAATACATAATTTTTTAAGGAGAGGCACTAGAGACATGGCTCAGCAGTTGAGAGCAGTGGGTGCCCTTCCAGAAGACCAAGGTTCAAATTCCAGCACCCACAAGGCAGTTCATAGCTGTCTGTAACTCCAATTCCAGAGAATCAGATGCCCTCTTCTGGCCTCCATGGGCACTGCGCACACATGATATAGAGAACACATGCAGGCAAAACACCCATACACATAATATAAGAATAAAATGGGGGGGGGGGACTTTAAAAACAAATCAATGAGGCTAGAGAGATGGCTCAGTGGTTAAGAGCATATGCTGCTCTTGCAGAGGACCCCAGTTCCCAGCACTCACCTTGGGCAGCTTACAACAGCTTGTTATTGCAGCTCCAGGGATGAGGCTCTTTATATATTTATTTTTGGTTTTTTTTCTTCCTTTGAGATTTATTTACGTATTTTATGTATATGAATGTTCCGTCTGCATGACATCAGAAGAGGGCATCAGATCTCAACATGGATGGTTGCAAGGCACTATGTGGTTGCTGGGAATTGAACTCAGGACCTCTGGAAGAGTACTCAAGTGTTCTTAACCACTGAGCCATCTCTCCAGCCCCTATTTTTGTTTTTTTCAAGACAGGGTTTCTCTGTGTAGCCCTGGCAGTCCTTTAATTCGATTTGTAGCCCAGGCTGTCCTCCAACCGAAGAGATCCTCCTGCCTCTGAGTGCCAAGATTAAAAGTATGCACCACCAACTGCCCAGCCTGAGGTTCTCTTGATTGACTCTAAGGACATCTGAAGTCACACACATACACACAATTTAAAATGAAATATTTTTTAAATGATCTCTGTCCCAGTTAGCTTTACCTGTCAATGTCACACTATAATCATTTGAGAAGTCAATTGAAGAGTTCCCTAGACCAAACTAGTGTGTAGGCGTGTCTTTGGGAGTTTCTCTTGGCTTGCTAGTTGACAAGCAGGTGCCCTTGGCTATATGAGAAAGCCAGCTAAGCATGACCATGGCAGCAAGTCAGTAAGCAGCATTTCTCCATGGTTTTCTCTTGAAGTTTCCTGCTGAGTTCCTGCCCGACTTCCCTGAATGACAGGCAGTAACATGTAAGCTGAAATAAATCCCTTCCTCCCCTAGGTTGCTTTTGATCAGAGTGGTTTATCACAGCCACAGAAAGAACACACCAAACAGTTGAAGCAAATGAACTCAAACCTGGGTAAGAAATCATCAACTCAGATGAAAACTTCAGCCAGAGAGAAAAGGATAGAGGGAGGGTGGATTGACTGATTAGTTGATTGATTGATGGACTGAATGATTCTGGAGGACACAAAAAACAGATTTCACCAGGTGGTGTTGGTGTACACCTTTAATCCCAGCACTCAGGCAGCAGAGGAAAACAGAGACTTGTGAGTTCAAGGCCAGCCTGGTATACAAAGGGAGTTCCAGGACAGAGAAACTCTGTCTCAAAAAAAACAACAGTAACAACAACAACAACAACCAAAAACAAAAACAAAACAAAAAACCAACTCAGAAGTCTTAGAAGTGAGAAGTTCCATAAATCAAATACATCACCAAGAGACCTGGTGGACAGAGTCTCAGGGAGTGAAGGTTAAGGAGTTATTGAGATCGAAATGTAAGTGGACAGAACACTATGACCACAACATTCAGATCTCTAGGACATGACTTATGATCAAACCCATGAAGCAGAACCTGTGGTGCAGAAAAGGGAACCAATGTAGACCGAAGGCATAGAAAGCCAACAGAAGATGGGCATGGTGGTTCATGCTTACAGTCCCGGCACACAGCAGGCAGAGGAAGGAAGACTATTAATAAGTTCAAGACTAACCTGGGCCACATAATATGTTCCAGAACAGTCAAAAAATAGTGTAGGATCCAAAACATCAGAAGGGACTAGGCATGGTCACTCATGCCTTTAATCCCAGCACTCAGGAGGCAGAAGCAGGAGGATCTCTGAGTTCGAGGTCAACATGGTCTACAGAGTAAAATTATAACAAAAAAATTCTCAACTCCAGAGAAATAAATGGACATCAAAGTATCAGAGACAGTATTCCAAATAGCATTACCAAAACAATCTCTAGAAGACTAAGAGTACAAAATGAGAATAGAACACTGAAAGCTCCTTACAAAGGAAAACTTGAAACCTTACCTATAGGCTCCTCAACAGAAATCCCAAAAGCAGAAGAGCCTGCTCAATGTATTTCAATCCCTGAAACCAAGGAACTGCCAACAAAGACTAGTATGTCTAGCAAACTCATCATTTAAAATCAAGAGAAGGGGCTGGAGAGATGGTTCAGAGGTTAAGAGCACTGATTGCTCTTCCAGAGGTCCTGAGTTCAATTCCCAGAAACCACATGGTGGCTCACAACCATCTGTAATGAGATCTGCTACCCTCTTCTGACCTGTAGTCATACATACTGTATACAAAATAAATAAATAAATCTTTAAAAAAAAAATAAAATAAAATAAAGAGAAGTAAATATATAACAAGCATAACTTAATTTATGATCACTAAGTCACCATTGAAAAGTGGCTTAAAGGAGGAATACTACACAAGGAAGAGGAACAAAATTATATATAATCATGAGAGTCTGGGAAAGAATAATCTGACTAAAAACATAAGATATAGAAAGGGTCAGTGGGGCACGCCTTTAATCCTAGCACTCGGAGGCAGAGCAGCAGTTTGAGAGCAGTGAGTTTGAGGGCACCCTGGTCCAGGACAGTTTTTGTTACAACAGAAAAATCCTGTCTCGAAAAAACAAAAAACAAACAAAACAAACCAAAAAAAGGGAACAAATCAAACAGTATTAACTCTGTAAAGAGCAAACCTCTAACATAAAGAAAGGGAAAGTTATTACGCACTTTTCAATAATAACTCTAAATACAATCATACTTCTCCAATTAAAAGACAGGCTAGGCGACTAGGTTATGAAGAGAACCAAGTGTCTGTTGCCTCCAAGAAACCTCATCTCACTGGCAAAGACACACAGAATGCAGAGGGAAGGACAGAAAACAACAGTCCAAGGAAACGGAAGCTGGAAGCAGCCAGGGACAGCCATTCTCATAGCTGCTGAAGGAGACTTCAAGTCAAAGGCAGAAGGGACAGCAGGGACAGCAGTCATTACACAGAAACAAAGGGAACAAGCCACCAAAAAAAATAAGTTATGAGTAGATATGTACCAAACACTGATGTGCCTAACTTCACAAGCAAAAACTACCAAACTGATAGGAATCTCCAAAGGAGGAGGAGGAAGAGCAGGGGGGATGGGGGAGAGCAGAGGAGGAAAGAAGAATTTCAAGCCCTAAAACAAAGTAAGAGCCAACCAAATCTACTATGTTCAGCAAACTCACCTTATTCCATAGATAGCTATTCAGCCATGTTAACTGCAGCTCTATTAACAACAAGCTAGGAAATGGAAAGCAAAAGGTCCTTCAACTGATGGATGAGTGACAAATCGTGGTATATGTACACTATGGAATACTAGTCAGCAGTTTAAAAAAGGAAAAGAAAGACTGAAATCATGAACTGCATAAGTAAACGGATGGAACTAGCATAGAGCATTTTGAGTGAGGTAACTCAGACCCAGAAAGACAAACGCAAAACATTCTCTCTCATCTGACGCTCCTAGCTCTAACTCTTCAGGTGAGTACCCGGAGTAACTGTAGAAACCAGGGAAGTAAAAAGGAACTATTGTCAAGGCAGGGGATGGGGAGCAATAGAGGAGATAGCAGGGTGATCTGATCAGGGAAACGGGGAAGCGAGGAGCCTCTAACTGGGAGGACCCAAATGCAGAAGGAGGGAGGGCAAAGTAACAGTAAGGATGTCTGAAAAAGTCAAAAGCAATCAAGCTATTAACTATTTCTTAAAAATACAATAATAAATATAATACACCTAAGTCTGTACATAAAAACGCATATATACTTCAAATGAAATGCTCTCATCTAGGCTGAAAACGCTCCTTCCAAGAGCCAAGGACCACCTAACAAAAACCCCAATATCAGACATAAGAATCCCTCTTTTGAGTGGTTGGTCAGGGTTGTCCAAGAGACTCCCAATTATATAGGCTATTGCTATCACCCTTGGCTGCCCCCAGAGGTGGACAGCTAAGTCCCTATGCTGAAAACACCATGCACCTCAGGCACAGGGGCCACGGAAGCTCCCAACCAAAGGAGGGAAACGACCCTGAGTCCTATCCAGCTATGACACCTATGGACCACAACAGCTAGCATGGCAGGACATACCTAAGATGCAACAGAGGCATGCATACTGTGGTAGTAACCCACAGCTCTCTAATTGGACTTTAAGACCTGCTCAACAAGAGGGAGACCATGCCTGGGACTGGAAATCTAGCCAGCTATCCAGGGCTAGTGAAGTCATGGATCTTGGTGATCTACAACCATCACATTACTAAACAAGCATTGTCCCTAACTATACCAAGTATTTATCCTTATACCAACAGACAAATACAGTCCTCTCCCTCATCAAGGAAATTTTTTGCAAAAGAAAACTACAACCAATCAAACTGCAGAGCTATGAAGCCCAGTCCCAATGAAGACATCTATAGAAGAACTCCCACAATCAGGGAACATTGCAGAAAAACTGTAAGAGACAGAAGATCAGGAGTTTGCTTTGAGACTGTGTCTCCTAGTAATGTTAGAAGATACATCCATAAAGTCTCACCAACATGACTGCCTAAACATGAGCTAAACAAGGACAATAGTCATGCCAAAGTGGACAAAGGAAAACCCACAAGGCCTACGAAATCCTAAGAGCAGGAGAAATCTTTCCCAGGGAAGAGCACACTAATTGGTTATCCAATACCAAATGGTCAGCCTAAAAACATATACACACACAAAAACCAAAACCAAAAGCCAGGCAATGGTGGTGCACACCTTTAATCCCAGCATTCAAGAGGTGAAGGTAGGTTGATTTCTACAAGTTCGAGGCCAGCCTGGTCTACAAAGCAAGTTCTAGGACAGCTAGGGCTGTTACACAGAGAAACCCTGTCTTAGGAAAAAAAAAGAAAAAAAAAAACCATGCATACAAGTAACATACAGACCAAGCAGGTTATATTTAGGAATATGTATGTATATTACATACATGCATGTAATAACACCAAATGAAAAAGGAGGCCATAAATTTGAAAGAGAGCAAGGAGGAGTGTACAGGGGGAAGGAAAGAAAGGAAAAACAGAAATCATGTAATTATTGCCCTAGTTAGGGTGACTATTTTTGTGATAAACAAAACATTGCAAACAAAAGCAAGCTGGGGAAAAAAAGGGTCATCACAGTCTATCATCCAGGGAAGTCAGGACAGAAACTCAAACAGGACAGGAACCTGGAGGCAGGAGCTGATGCCAAGGCATGAAGGGGTGCTGCTTACTGGCTTGCTCTTCATGACATGCTGTTTTCTTATAGAACCCAGGACCACAAACCCAGGGATGGCATCACCAGACAGACTAAACAGAGAAATGCTGGAGCTAACTGACATTATAAACCAAATGGGCCTAACAGGTACTTACAGAACATTCTACCCAAACACAAAAGAATAGACCTTCTGGACACTTCATGGAACTTTCTCCAAAATTGATCACATACTCAGATATAAAGCAAGTCTCAACAGATACAAGAAAACTGAAACAACACCCTGCATCCCGTTCTGACCATCACGCATCAAAGCTGGATATCAACAACTGAATTCCAAACTCATGGAAACTCAACAACTCACTACTGAATGAAAATGAATATATAACATCCCCAAACTTATGAGACTCAAGGAAGGTGGTTCTAATAGGCAAGTTCATAGCACTAAGTGCCTACATTAAAAAAAATAAACAGACAGATCTCATACTAGTAACTCAATACCTGAAAGCTCTAGAACAGTGGTTCTCAACCCGAGGGGTTGTGACCCATTGGGGTCACATATCAGATATTTACATCGCAATTCATACAAGTAACAAAATTATAGCTATAGCAATGAAATAAAGTTATGGTTGGGAGTCAGCACAACATGAGGAACTGTGCTGAAGAGTTGAAGCCATTAGGAAGGTTGAGAACCACTGCTCTAAGAGCACAAAGAAGAAATCAAACCCAAAGGAGAAGGCGTTAAGAAATAATCACACTCAGAGCTGCAATCAATGAAATAGAAACAAACAAACAAACAAAAGCACAAAGGATCAATAAAATAAGGAATTGGTTCTTTGGTAAAATCAGTAAAATCAATTTGGTTAAAAAAAAAAAAGTAAGACTGACAAATGCTTATCCAAATTACCTAAAAAGTGGAGGGAAAATATACAAATTAACAAAACTAGAAATAAAAATGGGACATAACAACAGACACTGAGGAAATCCAGAGAATCAAAAAGACATACTTTATAAACCTATACTCTACCAAATCGGAAAATCTAATAAAAGACATGGGTAATTTTCTCAATACATACTACTCACCAAAGTTAAATCAAGATCAGATAAGCAATTTAAACAGAGCTATAATCCCTAGTGAAACAGAAGCAGTCATTAAAAGTCTCCTAACAAAATAAGAGCCCAGGACCAGAAAGAAATGTTTCAGTGCAGAACACTATCAGACTTTCAAAGAAGAGTTAATGCCTGGGAGTTAACTACAGTCCTCAGCTCTACCAGATGAACTATTGGAGGAAGAACTAATGCCAATACTCTTCAAATTATTCCATAAAATAGAAAGAGAAGGAACACTGTCCAATTATTTTACAAGGCCACAGTTACCCTGATACCCAAACCACATAAAGGCCCAACAAAGAAAGAGAATTACAGATCAATTTTTCTTATAAACATAGGTGTAAAATTTCTCAATACAATACTTGCAAACAGAATCCAAGAACACATCAATAAGCTCAGCCACCATAATCAAGTAGGCTTCATCCTAGAGATGGTTAATCATACAAAAATTGATAAATGTCCGCTATATAAACAAATTGAAAGAAAAATAAAACACATGATCATCTCATTAGACAAAAAGCCCTTCATGGTAAAAATCCTTGGGAGATTAGGGATACAAGAGACATACCTAAACATAATAAAGGCAATTTACAGCAAGCCCATAGCCAACATCGAATTAAACAGAGAGAAACCCAAAACAATTCCACTAAAATAAAGAACAAGACAAAATTGTCCACTTTCTCTGTTCTACCTATTCAATATAGTACTTGAAGTTTTAGCTAAAGCACTAAGACAACTGAAGGAGATCAAGGGGATACAAGTTGGAAAGGAAGAAGTTATAGTATATTTATCTGTAGATGATATGACAGTATATTTAGTGATCCTAAAAAAATACTTTCAGCAAAGTAGCTGGATACAAAACTAAGTAACAAAAATCAGTAGCTCAATGAAACATTTCACTATTAAGATAAGAATTTATACTGTATCAAGCTGATAACAGAAAAATAAATTAATTTAAAAAATAAAAAAGAAAAGAAAAATTTGAACTATTAAAAAAAATCAGGAGCCCTCTTATATACAAATGACAAACAGATTGAGAATGAAATAAGGGAAACAACACCTGTCATAATAGCCTCAAATAATATAAAGAATCTTGGGGTAACTCTAAGCAAGTAAGTGAAAGACTTATATGATTAAAAACTTCAGCTGAGTGTGGTAGCGCACACCTTTAATCCCAGCACTTGGGAGGCAGAGGCAGGCAGATAACTGAATTTGAGGCCAGCCTGGTCTACAAAGTGAGTTCCAGAACAGCTAGGGCCTTTACACAGAGAAACCCTATCTTGAAGGAAACAAAAAACAAAACACTCTCAAGTCATTGAAGAAATTAATCAAAGATATCAGAAAATAGAAAGATCAGGGCTGGAGAGATGGCTCAGAGCTTAAAAGCACTGGTTGCTCTTCCAGAGGTCCTGCATTCAATTCCCAGCAGTCACAAGGTGGCTCACAACCATCTACAATGAGATCTAATGCCCTCTTCTGACATGCAGGTATATATGCAGGCAGAACACCATATACATAATAAATAAATAAAGCTTAAAAAGAAAACAGAAAGATCTCTCATGCTCATGGATTGGTAGAATTAATATAGAAAAAATAGCCATCGTATCAAAAGCAATCTACAAATTTAACACAATCTTCCATCAAAATCCCAACACAATTCTTCACAGATCTTGTAAGGAAAATTTGTAGCTTCCTATGAAAAAACCCTGGATAGCTAAAACAATCCTGAACAATAAAAGAATGGAGCGGGGTTATCATTATCCCTATTATCCCCGTTTCAAGTTATACTGAAGAGCTATAATAATAAAAACAGCATGGTATCGGCACAAAAACAGATATGTTGATCATTGGAATAGAATCAAAGACCCAGACATAAATCCACATACCTCTGGACACCTGATTTTTTGTTTTTATAAAGAAGCCAGAAATATACACTGGAAAAACCACAGCATCTTCAACAAAAGGTACTGGTCAAACTGGATGCCAGATGTAGAAGAATGCAAAGAGATCCAGTTATCACCCAGGACAAAACTCAACTCCAGATGGATCAAAGACCTCAACATAAAACCAGATGCAGTAAGCCTGACAGAAGAGAAAGTGGGAGTAGCCTTGTACTTGCTGGCACGGAGACAACTTTCTGAACAGAATATCATTAGCACAGGCACTAATATCTACAATTAATAAATGGGACCTCAGGAACTGAGAAGCTTCTGCACGACAAAGGACAGTGTCATTCAGACAAAGCAGCAGCCTGTGGGGAAAGACTTTTACCAACTACACATCTGACCAGTAGAGAGCTACTATCCAAAATATATAAAGAACTTTAAAAAACAAACAAACTAGGTATCAAGAAAAAAAAATAACCCAACTTAAAAATGGGATGTAGATCTAAACAGAATTCTCAATAGAGGAAAATCAATTGGATGAGAAACACTTTGAAAAATGTTCAACATCCTTAGCTATTAGAGAAATACAAATCAAAACTACTTTTGAGATTCCATCTTACACAAGTCAGAATGGCTAAGATCAATCACACAAGTGACAGCTCGTGCTGGCGAGGACGTGGAGCAAGGGGAACACTCCTCCACTGCTGGTGAGAGTGCAAACTTGTACAGCCACTACGGAAATCAGAGTCTGTTGCTCAGGAAGATAGAATCAATCTACCTCAGGATCCAGCTGTACTTGGGTTGCTATTGTTATGATGGAACACCAAGACCAAGAGCAATTTAAGGAGGAAAGGATCTATTTGACTTAAGCTTCCACATCCATAATCCATCACTGAAAGAAATTAAGACAGGAACTCAAACAGGGTAGGAATCTGGAGGCAAGAACTGATACAGAGATCACTGAGAGGTGCTGCTTACTGGCTTGATCTCCATAGCTTGCTCTGCCTGCTTTCTTATGGAACCCAGGACCACATGCCCAAGGCTGGACCCCACCCACAATGAGCTGGGCCCTCCCACATCAATCACTAATTAAAAAAATGCTCTATAGGCTTGCCTACAGCTCCATCTTATGGAGGCATTTTCTCAATTGGGGCTTCTTCCTCTAGCTTGTGTCAAGTTGACATAAAACTAGCCAGCACAGACACAGACCAAAAGGATGCTTCATCCTAACACCAGGGACACTTACCCAACTATTTTCATTGTTACTCTATTCATAACAGCCAGAAATTAGAAACGATCTAAATGTCCCTCAACAGAGAAATGGATAAGAACCTGGGAAGTGGTGCACGCCTTTAATTCCAGCACTCAGGAGGCAGAGCAAGACGAATCTCTGCGTTCAAGGCCATCTTAGTCTACAAAGTGAGATCCAGGACAAGCACCAAAACTGCGTGGAGAAATCCTGTCTTGAAAAACCAAAACCAAAAAAAAAAAAAGAATGGATAAGGAAAGTATTGTATATTTACAAAATGGAGATTAAGGGGTTTTTTTTGTTTGTTTTGTTTTTTGGTTTTTCGAGACAGGGTTCCTCTGTGTAGCTTTGGTGCCTGTCCTGGAACTCACTTGGTAGCCCAGACTGGCCTCAAACTCACAGAGATCCGCCTGCCTCTGCCTCCCGAGTGCTGGGATTAAAGGCGTGCGCCGCCACCTTAAGTTGTTTTTTAAAACAAAAAACAAAAACATGACATCATGAAAATTGCAAGTAAATTGATAGAACTAGGAAAAAAAAAAATCATCCTGAGTGAGGTATCCCAGATCCAGAAAGACAAATATTGTATGTATCCGCTTACATGTGGATATTAGCTGTTAAGTCAAAAATAACCTGGCTACAATCCGTAGGACCACAGAGTCAGACATAGAGACTAGGGAATACAGATAGATCTCATTAGGAAAGGAAATAGGATGATTATACGGATGGATAGGGAGGAGGCTGGGATGGGAGATCAAGGGGATCAAGAGGGGGATGAGGGAGGGGATACGGAAGAGGCAGCTAAAATTAAGGGCCATCTGAGGGGCAGTATAGAAACCAAATACAGCAGAGGCCTTCCAAAATATATGCATACATGAAGGTGATCTAAATGAAAGCACCAAAGAATGGGGGAGACAGAGTCCCAACTGGACATCTCTTGTCACCAAATGAAGCTTCCAGTACCAGGACTGGGTTATATCTGAGTTGTTGGCAAAAGGAGTCCAATGCCTACATTCTAGTGTCTTTGATACAGGAAGGTACTCTGCACTCTACCAAAAGAAAAACGTAAATACCAAGCCAGCCATAAACCCTTTGATCTACAATGGTGTCCTACTTGCAAGACACACTACTGCAATGGTGGCACAAAACTTGTGGGAGTAACCAACCACTATCTAATTTGACTTAAGAACCACTCCACAAGATAGAGCCCATACCCAACATTGCTTGGGTGATCAAGAACCAAACACTACATAGACCAGGGACCTAGGGTAAAATCAAATACTTTGGGTCTAAAAAGAAAAAAAAAAAAATAGCAATAAAATGACTCCAATGACATTCTGCTATACTTAAAGGTCAGTGCCTTGCTCAGCCATCATCAGAGAGGATTCCTCCTGCAGCGAATAGAAACAAACACAGAGACCCACAGCCAGACACTATACAGAATGAGAGACCGTGGAATACTCAGTCCTAAATGGGATGTCTGCATCAAATCCCTCCTCTCAGAATTCAGGGAACCCCTAGAAAGAGGAGGCAGAAAGAGTATAAGAGCAGGACAGGATGAAGGACACCAGGAGAACAAGGCCCGCTAAATCGACATGGGCAAAGCTCACATGCACTCACGGAGACTGAGGAAGCACACTCAGGCATGCACGCACGGGTCTGCACCAGGGCATGCACGGGTCTGCACCAGGTCCTCTGCGTATATATTATGGCTTCCAGTTTAGTGTTCTTATGAGATTCCTGACTGTAAATGAGTGGGTCTCTGACTCTTGTGCCTTTTCTTAGGCTCTTTTCCTTCTGTTTGTTTGTCTTTGTCCAATTCCAACATAATAGTTTTTGTTCTATCTTATTATAAGTCTGTTTTCTTTTTCTTCTTTTTTTAAAGATTTATTTATTTATTATGTATACAGTGTTCTGTCTGCACATATCCCTGCAGGCCAGAAGAGGGCACCAGATCTCATTACAGATGGTTGTGAGCCACCATGTGAGTGCTGGGAATTGAACTCAGGACCTCTGGAAGAACAGCCAGTGTTCTTAACCTCTGAGCCACCTCTCCAGCCCCAGAAGTCTGTTTTCTAATGAGAGACAGAGGGGAGTGAAACTGGATAGAAGGGGAGGTGAGGAGGATCTGGGAAGAATAGAGGGAGAGGAAACCATAATCTATTTTCAATAAAGGGCAAAAAAATAAAAGGAATACAAATACAAAAGAAAACTTCTTCCTGTTTGCAGACAACACCAATCCTCTATTTAGAAGACTCTTAAAGACTCTACCGAAGACTTTCAACAGGTAAACCAACAAAGTTGTTTTTCATGTGGATGCTAGGGATTTGAACTCAGGTCCCTATGGTTTTGAAACAAGCACTTGAACCAATGAAACATGTCCCCAGCCCTTATTAATATTTTAAGTAGGATACAAAGCAATTAGTTTTATTACGGCATTTTCATGTGTCATTATATTTTGTTCTAATTTTCGATCTCCTTCATTCCTGCCTTCTTATAGGTGCCCGTACAGCCCTCCCCCAATACAGTTTCCTGTTCTGCTCTCAGGTTACATTATCCTGTTTTTCCCCGGACTCCCCCCTTAGTATATCTTCCTCCCCACTCTCAGGCCACTTCCTACAAACTCACACACATATATAAAACACATACATACAACATATGAACTTGAATCTAGGTTCTACGTATGAGAGAAAATCTGTCTGAGGAACTTGATTTTTTACAAAAGTTCCAAAATCATGCTTTGGAGAAAAGATAGCCTTTTGAGCAAACAGTGCTGGCAAACTGGATATCCACATGTTAAAGAGGGATAGCTAGATCCCTACTTCTCACCCTGTCCTAGAATCACAGGCCTTAATATAAGACCTGAACTTTGAGACTTCTAGAGGGGAAATGGGAAAGACTTCCGCACAGGCACAGGCAAACAGAACACATCAAATTAAAAGCCCTGAACAGCAAAGCAAGCCATCAACAGTAACAAGAGAACCTATGGTGAGAGGTTTGTCAGCTATTCATCCGACCAGAGCTGTATCCAGAACTCAAACATTATAAACACAGGCTGGCGAGATGACTCAAGCAAAGCGCTTGTTAACCAAGCCTGAGGAGCTCCGTTCCAAGCCTGAAACTACACAGTGGAAAGAAAATCAACTCTCACAGGTTTCTCCTCACCTCTACACACGTGGTAGCACATCATGTACACA
Organism: Onychomys torridus; assembly: GCF_903995425.1. Taxonomy (NCBI): domain Eukaryota; kingdom Metazoa; phylum Chordata; class Mammalia; order Rodentia; family Cricetidae; genus Onychomys; species Onychomys torridus. Next base: position 15,455,567 of record NC_050447.1, read on the forward strand.
CGTACACACACACACACACACACACACACACACACACACTTTCCTAAGGCAGATAAATACATGAAAAATGTTACAACCAGCCATCAGGAAAATGAAATGCATTTCAAGACCATATTGAGCTAGGTGTGGTGGTACATGCCTTTAATCTCAGCATTCAGGAGACAGAAACAAGATCTCACCGTAGTCAGAATGGCTGTCATCAAGACAAATCTCCCGATAGCTCTATTAATAAACTCATAGAGCAATCATGGAAATCATATAGAGGTTCCTTAAAAAGAACTATACTAGGGGGCTGGAGAGATGGCTCAGCGGTTAAGAGCACTGTCTGCTCTTCCAGAGGTCCTGAGTTCAATTCCCAGCAACCACATGGTGGCTCCCAACCATCTGTAATGAGATCTGGCGCCCTCTTCTAGCCTGCAGTCATACATGCAGGCAGAACACTGTATACATAATAAATAAATCTTTAAAAAAAAAAAAAAAGAACTATACTATATACTATACTATCCAGCTACACACTCCCAGCATTCACCAAAGGGATCAAAGTCAGCATACAACAGATATCCCTGCATACTTATATCTATCTTCAAACTGTTCACAATAGCCAAGATACCCATCAACAAGTGAATGGATAAAGAATACATGGTGTACACACAGACAGACACACGTACACACAACATATATACTGGTTATTACTCAGCAGCAGAGAAAAATGGAGGGCTGGTGTCCTAACTTCCAACTGCTATGATAAAACACTGACTAAAAGCAACTTGGGAGAGAGAAGGATTTATTTGGTTTATATGTCAACATCAGAGTGTGTCACCAAGAGAAGCCAAGCAAGCTCTGGAGGCTCGAACTTGGAGGCAGAGCAAAGGCAGACTACGGGGAACATTGCTTACTGACTCACTTTTCCTGCTTCTATTCAGCCTATTCAGCTGGCTTTCTTTTTCTTTTTTTCTTTTTTCTTTTTTCTTTTTTTTTTTTTTTTTTTTTTTTTTTTTGAGACAGGGTTTCTCTGTGTAGTTTTGTAGTTTTGGTCCTGTCCTGGATCTTGCTCTGTAGACCAGGCTGGCCTCGAACTCACAGAGATCCACCTGCCTCTCCTGAGTGCTGGGATTAAAGGCGTGCGCCACCACCGCCAGGCTCAGCTGGCTTTCTTATACAGCCTAGGCCCACCTGCATAGGAATAGCACCACCCCCAGTGGATCAGGACCTCCTCTGGCATTTGGCAATCAAGAAAACAGCCACAGACATGCCCACAGGCCAATCTGACTCCTTCCTCCCAGGTATGTCATGAACAACCAAAATTAGCCACCACAGCAGTGGAGACAGCTCAGTAGGGAAGGGCTTGCCATGGTGGGAGGATCTAAGTTTGATGAACAGAATTAATAGGAGGTGGATGGAGATGCGTGTGTATAGTGGTCCCTACCTGTAAACCTAGCACTGAAGACGTAAAAACAGGTAGGGCTTGCTGGCCAGCTAGCTACCCTAGCGGTGATGCTTTAGGCCAGTGAGAGACTCTATCTCAACACACAAGACAGATGGTTCCTGAGAATGACACACTCAGGCTTGCATGCACAACTACACACCCAACACACACCAAGAAAAAGGGAACGTCATTTCAGGAAAGCAGATGAGACTGGAGATCGTCTCGATAAACCAGCCTCAGAAAGACGTGATTATAAGTTTTCTCTCTCATGTCAAATTTGGGGGGGGGGTGCACAAAAGTAGATTGAGACTAATAAAGAATAATAAGGGAGTTGGGGGATGGAACAGAGAGGATAACACAGGATAAGGGGGTGGTAAGTGTGACCCAAGTCTATTACACAGATGTATGGAATGTCACAAGGACACCTGTTTTCTATGCAATTAATATATGTGGATAAACTGTTAAAACAACAGAGAAGGGGCTGGAGAGATGGTCAAAAGCACAGCGTGCTCTTCCAGAGGACCTGAGTTCAGTTCTCGCACCCATGTCAGGTGGCTCCCAGTGGATTCCAGGGGATGCGTTGCCTCTGGCCTCCACAGGCATCCACACACATGCACAAAGACACACAAATAGACACGATTAATTATTTTAAATCTCTAAAAGCAGAGAAGAAAAAAAATACAAAAACTTGATAGCAGCTTCTTTTGAGTATGTAATTATTCCAAAATAGTTTATTTAAAAACAAAACAAACTGTGTATTGCTTTTGCAGCCAGAAAATGAAAAGGATGTCATTTTTTAATTATATGGACTAAAAATTAAGTGAAATCAGAAATAATTGTCAAAATTAAATCTTGATACCTGCACTTCTGGCTTCATCCAATTTTGATATTTTTACCCCAGAGTGCATTAAAAGACACAAGACACATGCAAAAAATATTTCGCTTTACCTTTTCGCTACTGAAGGTCTTCTATGTCCTAAATGGTGCCTGATCAATGAAAACATCTTAAGTCCTGAAAAGATATTTCAACAATTAAATCAGAAGATCATTTTTCACAACATTAATACCAGCAGCAATGCCTGTTTCCAGCCCACACTCCCACCCTGCAACTGTCAATTCAAAGCACACACAACAAAGAACTAACAATTACATCCCAGAGACACTTTATGAATTCCATTTCTGTGCAAGAGAAAAGAAAAATGTCAAAATGAGATTGCAGAACAGGACAGAGGAAGTATAAGCTAACAACCACAGTGGCGATGGATAATTTTTAAAACTGGGGGTGCAGCTCACTGGTGGAACACTTGCCTAGCATCACAAGGTCCAGGTTTAATGCTCAACACCCCAAAAGACCTAAGAAAACCTGAACTTTATTTCACTGATTTGGGCTTCCTTTGCTGAGTCTTCTCCCTCAGTGCCACATGCTGCTGGACAAAGGTGACAGAGAAAAGCCATGTCACCAAAGCACCATAAAACACCTGTTATTTAGGGCCAGCAAGGATTTTTTCCCCTTAATCAACTGATTTACTAACAAGCGTCCTAAGAGATGATGAAATGTCTAAGACTAAAAGGTAGAAACAATAAAGCTTGGTAATAAGAAAAAACACTAAGGAACCCTTTCTATTAAAATATACTTCATGTTACCTTGGTTTATTTCTTTTCATGCTAGAGACTGATACTCACAATACACACAACTGGAAGCCCAGCACTTGGAAGACTGGGAGCTCCTTGGTGCTACCTAGTGGTAGAGTGTTTACCCAACATGAGAGAAAGCCCTGAGTTCAATCCTCAGAATGGGCAACAGGTGAACTTTATGGTGGTCTTTTTTGGACATTCGCAGTTGTGTGACCACCATAAAAAGAAATGCAATGGCCAGCTCTACGTTCCCCTCTTCTCAGCCCCCAGTAACTAAAACTAGTCTGTCTTGAGGAGTTGTCTATTCTGAACATTTCACATAAGGAAATCCAAGAGCATGACCTCTTCTCTTATGTCTGGCTTCTTCTACTCAGCACACTTTCAAGTGTCTGCACTACAGAATATAGTACCTTTTTCTTCCTATGGCACGTTAAAATCTTTTAATGGGGGGTAGCTGGAGAGGTGGCTCAGCAGTTAAGAGTACTGGCTGCTCTTGCAGAGGACCCAGACTGGATTCCCAGCACCCATACAGTGGCTCACAACAGCCTTTAACTCCTGTTCCACGAGATCTGATACCCTCTTCTGGCCTCTTCAGGGACCAGGCACACACATGGTGGGCAAACAGCCATACATGCAGGCAAAACATTCATACAATAAAAATATAAAATTTTGTTGTTGTTGTTGTTGTTTTTTGTTTTTTCGAGACAGGGTTTCTCTATGTAGCTTTGTGCCTTTCCTGGAACTCGCTTTGGAGACCAGGCTGGCCTCAAACTCACAGAGATCCACCTGCCTCTGCCTCCCAAGTGCTGGGATTAAAGGCGTGCGCCACAACCACCTGGCTAAAATATAAAATTTTTAAATAAGCCTTTTAATGATGTTATTAAATAAGCCTTTTAATGATGTTATTATTTTGAATTACGTATTTGTGTCTAAGTCTGTGTGGGTATACACACATGGATGTGGGTACCCACAGAGGCCAGAAGTACCAGATGACCCTAGGGCAGGAGTCACAGGTGGCTGTGAGCCTCTGGATGTGGCTGCTGGAAACTGAACTCGTGTCCTCTGCAAGAGCATCAAGCATTCCTAACCACTGAGCACAAGCCCCCATTCCTAATGCAGACGCTATCTCCAAGCGATGACAGCCTGCAAAGGAAAAGTTAGTTTTCTCCAACGGGTCTCACTGGTTGGGCCCCATGCCCTACAGTAGACAGCCAACACAAAATGAGCTCAATGTTTGAAGAGGTTTTCTGTCACAAAATGCTTTGTCTGGGCTTTTAGTTTGTTTTACCTTACAGGTCTTGTGCTTATGTATTATGATTTCCAATGTTGTGTTTTTATGGCATTTTTGTGTGTGCAATGTCTGTCTGTCTGTGCTTCTTGTGCTTTTCTTTGGTGTTTTTCCTTTTTTTGTTTGCTTGTTTTGTTTTTGTCCTGTTCTATTTTGTTGGCTTTTATTTTATCTATTATTATTATTTATTATTATTATTATTATTATTATTATTATTATTATTATTTAGATGCCTGTTTTCTAATGAGAGAAGGAAAGGGTGTGGATTTGGGAGAGGGCATGGAGGTGGGGAGGATCTAGGAGGAGTTGGGGGAAGGGAGACCATACAATATACTGCATGAAAAAATTTATTTTCAATTTGTTTGTTTTTGTTTTTTCAAGACAGGGTTTCTCTTTGTAGCCCTTGCTATCCTGGAACTCACTCTGTAAACCAAGCTGGCCTCTGCCTCTTGCCTCTGCCTCTTGAGTGCTGGGATTAAAAAGACATGTGCCACCACCACCTGGAAATTTTCAATTTTAAGAAAGGGGAGCCGGGCAGTGGTGGTGCACACCATTAATCCCAGCACTCGGGAGGCAGAGCCAGGCGGATCTCTGTGAGTTTGAGGCCAGCCTGGGCTACAGAGTAAGTTCCAGGACAGGCGCAAAGCTACACAGAGAAACCCTGTCTTGAAAAACCAAAAAAAAAAAAAAAAAAGGAAGGGAAAAAAACCAAAGTTTTAAAAAAGACAAAGCTCACTCAGTATATGTCTCAGTGGCGTCAGTGGCCGAACACTTTCTATAGTACAGCAAAAGAAAACCCAAGAGTATTACTCAGCCTTAAGGAAGAAATTCTGACACATACTGCAACATGGACAAGCCATAAAGACATCCGAAGGACAAAGGGATATAAACATTACTGTGTTCCACATTTAGGAAATACCTAGATTAAATCATGAAAACAGAGCAGAATGGTGCCTAGCAGAAGCTAACGGGGAAAAATGGGAAGTTGGTTAATAGTTAATACATTTCACTCTGGCAAGATAAAAAGCCTTGCAGTTAGATCTGTTTCACGACAATGTGAATACACTTGACACTGAGATATGCAGCTGAAGATGGTGGCGGGGTTAGAGGTTAGATGGAGGGAATAGCTAAGGCAGCAAATTCTAAGTGTTTTTAACCACAATAAAAACCAATTGTCTAGTTTCAGTCTGTTGCTGACCAACAACAACTTAGGAGGAAAGGGTGTATTTGGCTTACACTTCCAGATCATATACTCCATCACCGAGGGAAGTCAGGGCAGGAACTTAAAAAGCAGGAACACGCAGACCAGCACTTGCTGGCTCACTCACAGGCTCATACTCAGCCAGCTCTCTATACAGCCTAGACACCTGCCCAGGGAATGGAGCTGCCCACAAAAGGCTGGGCCCTCCCACATCAGTTAGATATGTCCCAAGACCAACATGATAGAGACAATTTCAACTGAGACTTTAATACTAACTCGGAACAACAATCCATAAGAGAAACAAACCAAAACCCAACAATAGCATACTACTTCACTCCTGCTAAGACAGCTGTAAGGAAGATGATAGGTAGTAGGGTGGGCAGTGTAGGTCAATGTCCTAAGAATGCACAAGGCCCTGGGTGCTACATCCAGCCCCAAAAGTACTGATGAGAATGCAAAGCATTCAGGAGCCTCATAGATTGATTCCTGGCAGGAATATAGAATGGTACTAAAGCTTCAGAAAGTGGTGTGGCATGTCCTCAAAAAGGCAAACATAACTTTACCGTATGACCTAATAATTCCACTCTTACTTTTCCAAGAGAAATGAAACACAGGTCCAAGAATGTTCATAAGCAACATTAGTCGTGATAGCTAGAAACTAAGCAATTTAGATGCCCATGAACTTGTGAATGCATTGAAATACATACATACATACATAAAAAGATTGGGCATGACAGTGTACATCCGAAACCCCAGCTGGCTACAGTGTGAGACTTACTTGAGACCCAACGTTAGAACCAGTATAAGGTGATCCCATTTCAAAAAACACAAGAAAAAAAAAAAAAAAAAAAAAAAAAAAAAGGAAAACCAACAAAGAGGAACTAAGTCTGGCAACATGCTATCAGATGACTGAACTTCAAAAAACACTATGCTAAAAGCCAACTACAAGAAAAATTAATAACGAAATCAGACTTACAAGTTAGACAAGGGGGCCAAAGGCAGCCAGTTTGTTTTTTGGTTTTTTTGTGTTTGTTTGTTTGTTTTGTTTTGTTTTGTTTTGCCAGTCAATTTCTATCAACTAGTAAGCTTAGTCTGAAAACATAGATAAAAATACATATTCATGAGACAAGATTTGGGCCATTTAATTGGCTCAGAGAGTAAATTCGTATGTTATCAGGCCTAACAAGTTGAGTTCCCTGACTTCCCATTCAATCACAGACCACCTATGATGAAAGGAGAAAACCTCTGACATCCACACACTCATGAGCCCACACATATACATACCAAATAAATAAATGTGAGGGGGGAGGACAGTGGTGGCACGCGCCTTTAATCCCAGCACTCGGGAGGCAGAGCCAGGCGGATCTCTGTGAGTTCAAGACCAGTCTGGTCTACAGAGCCAGATCCGGACAGGCACCAAAACTACACAGAGAAACACTGTCTCGAAAAACAAAAGAAAAAAATTCAATAGACAAAATAGTAACGCTCTTCTTCACAATTCTTTAGAAGTAAAAAAGAAAAATACTGTAGCTGTCCGATTATATATGTGGGAAAAAAAAGAAACATCTTTCTACAAAAAAAAAAAAAAAAATCTGGAAACGGGGTCACCCCACCAGCCGGTTCACTGTCCCCAGAACTGGCAAAATGAGACCTCTTAGAAGCAGCAGATTCCCGCACATGGTCAACAGAGGGCAGCATGGAAATCAGCACTGAACTGCGGGCTGCCGGGAAGCCGGGGCAGAAGGTGCTGACTCAGCAAAGCCTTCGCTTCCACCGTCAGAGCCAGAAAACAGATCAAAACAGCTAAGAGCGGGAGTTGGGCGCCAGAGAAGGAAGGGCTGCTGCTGCAAGGCACTTTCTAGGCTCAAAGGCCCTCCCGGGCACCATGCCTTAAAACAAGGCCCAATCGTGTTATTTTCCTCCCTTCTTTCTTGAGACAAGGTCTCACTCCGTAGCCCTGGCTGTCCTGGAACTCCCAAAGTACACCACGCTGGCCTTGAACTCGGAAGATCTGCCTGCCCCTGTAGGATTAAAGGCCTGTACCAGCATGCTCATCAAACATTCTAATTATTAAAATGCTTCTTTCAGACAGAGCAGGAACCTCATAATTAACCGCTGACCCCCAAGCAGGCCAAAACTAAGCCTCAGACTTCCCACTCATTCAACGCCGCCAAGCTAAAAGATGTGAGGAAAGCGATTTCTACCCCGCCCTCCTTTACTGGGGAGGAATTCACAGACCAGTATACTGAGAATGTGGCACACCCTGTATCGCAGAAAGTCCCGGATTCCATCCCAACACAACAAAAACAACCAAATACAACCATCAGGCAGTCCAAAAGATAATTACATCACCATAGGAGCACAACTACAGGGCTGTAACAGGAAGAAACAGTGGTTTGGTGTGCTCTGAACCTATACCGGTCTCTTAAAAACCATCATCAGAATAGCAGGCAGGGTGCACGCTGCCTATTTCAAAGCTATCTTTTTTTTTCTTTTTCTTACATTTACTTATTGGGATAGAGGTGTGCTCACGTGCCACAGCAGTGGTGTGGAAGTCAGACCATCGTCAGGCGCCTAGACCCGCTGCACCATCCCCTCGGCCCCATCCAGCCTATTTCAGCCCTGAGAAACCAGGCAGAGGGGACGTGACTTGCCCAAGGTCCCACAGTTGACCTTCTAGATTCACGTCTGGGTTGGGTCCAGTCGCCAGGCTGCACTGGAGGAACCCGGCCGCCAGGCGGGAACCAGGAGCCGGCCCAAGCAGCCAGCCCATCCCCCACTCACCGCAGGGGAAACTGAGGCCTGCAGGAGCCAGGTGGCGCCCAGCCTCCGAGGCCCAGATTCTGCCTCCCAGCACCCCAGCAGAGGAGTGTCACGGAGGGGCCGGGAGGACCTCACTGGAAGGCGCAGTCGGCGACACTCACCTGGAGTGGCGGAACCTTGCCTCAGCCTCTCTACTCCTGCCTCGCTTGGCTGTGGCCACGCCCCCTCGCGCCACGCCCACAAAGCTCGCTGAGTGCCGCAGCGCCCCCTGCTGCGGCGGAGGTGCATAGCAGAACACTTTTCCCCTACTCCACCTCCCAGAAACTGGGGCCTGGAGCTGGCTCTACCACACTGATTTTTCCCGCCTTCTTTACCTTTTCTTTTTTCTTCTTTCTCAGTCCCTCCTCTACAATATCTTCCTCCCTCCAGTTTTGTCTTTCTTTTTTCTTTTCTTCTTGTTTTTCTGTTGTTTTTTTTTGGCAACCAGATCACCTCTCTGATTCAGTATTTGTGTACTACACAAATACTGTTCAAAATGTTGAGTGTATGGCAGAACAGACAGAATTTCTGCAGCCAAATGCTTCAGTTCTATTACAAGAGATGACATTGATGCACACCTTTATTATTCTAGACTCAAAAGGCAGAGGCAGGCTAGCTCTCTGTGAGTTCAAGGCCAGCCTGGTCTGCACAGTTATTCCAAGCCAGCCAGGGATACCAAGTGACACCCTGTCTCAAAATACTATGACACTAATCCAAAACCCCATCACCCACGGTTGCAACACACGTGACCACTGATAAAGGTCACATACACACATATTCACCAACCCAGGTTTTTCTGATGTTGTTTATCTCTGTGAGGATGCTCACTGTGGAGTAGTGTGGCCTACGAGCAGGTGGAACAGCAAGGCAGTGAAGGACCTTCTGCCTGCTGGCTTCTCCTCGGGGCATTGCTTAGGTGTTTTTTGGTTTGTTTGGGTTTTTTTTTGTTTGTTTTGTTTTGTTTTTGTCTTTTTGATATTGATGAACCTGTGATCAGTTCATTTCTGAAGACTGGTTACTGAGTGAACCATTGTAAGCATCTATTAATATCATATCCAGGAAACAATAAAACCCATAAATGTAAGAAAACGGTTACATAAAAACAATTATTTATTATTTCCATCCCTACCCCCAGTGCTAAGGATTAAATCCAAGTTCTTGCACATCCTAGGCAAGCTATGTACCAACAAATTAACAAGTTATTCTTCATTGACACTCCAGTAAGTAACCCCAATACACCCACTGGTTTGCCAAGTTGGACTTTGGTGGAGTCATTAATGTGGGCTGTCCTTGGCTCCTTATATGTCTCTTTTTTATTTTTTAAGATTTATTTATTTTATGTATGCATGCCCTATCTGCAGAAGAGGGCATCGGATTCAATAGAAGTGATTGTGAGTCACCATGTGGTTGCTGGGAATTGAACTCAGGACCTCTGGAAGAGCAGCCAGGGCTCTTAACCACTGAGCCATCTCTCCAGCCCCCTTATTTGTCTCTTCACTTTAGAGATTATAACTGTGTACCACCACACTCAGCTCTCTCCGTCTTCCCAGTGTAGTTAGTGAGCAGAAAACAAGGAGTATTGACCAGAGTGAGAAAGGATCATGGGAAACAGGAGCGGGAATGACAGGGCAGGCATCTCAAGCAGAATTCTGAGTGAAAGCTATTTTACATGTCAACTCAGCAGAGCCAAGGACTAGTTCATCAAACACTAGTCAAGACCATTCTAAGAAGGTGTTTTTGAAGAAAAGATAACAATTAAATCGGATTTTGAGGGGCTAGAGATAGCTCAAGAGTTAAGAACACTGGCTGCTCTTTGAGAGGTCCTGAGTTCAATTCCCTGCAAGCACATGGTGGCTCACAACCATCTGTAATAGAATCTGATGCCCTCTTCTGGTGTGCAGGTGTACATGCAAAGCACTCATACATAAAATATAAATAAATAACATTTTTAAAAAATCAGATTTTGAATAAAGCAGATCGTCTGCTCTAATATAGATGGACCTCATGCAGTCAGTTGAAGGACTGACTAAAGCAAAACTGACTGCCCTCTCCAAGCAAAAAGGAAGCTTCTAGAAGGCCTTCAGATGTGAACTGCAACAAGGCCGGCTTCTCCATGGGTCTGCAGCCTGAGGGCTACCCTGATGATTCTAAACACATGAGCCTCCACAATCATTTAAGCAGTTTCTTTTTACACACACACACACACACACACACACACACACACACACACAATTGTATTCTTTGGAGAACCCAGAAAAATGCGATTCATTTTCATCCTTTTTTATAACAGTGAACTATTTTAGTAAGTTAATGCCTATTACTTGGGGACTCATTAAATATCCACTTGAGCACAAATGGAAAGATAGCCATGCCTTTCTTAAAAATGAAGAAAGCAGCAACACTCCAGTAGTAAAATATGATTTCATTCATGGCTCTTAAAAAATAAAAAAAAAAAAGAAGGAAAGAAAGAAAAGCCAGCAACGGTGATACATATCTATAGTCCCAGCACTCAGGAGGAGGAGGAGGAGGAGGAGGAGGAGGAGGAGCAGAAAGAGGAGGAAGAGGAGTTCAAAGCAGATTGGGCTACAGTGAGGTCCAGGCCAGCTTGGAATGCTGTCTCAGAAACCAAAGAGGAGAGGACTGTGGATGCAGGTTAACTGGTAGCGCTGCCTAGCATACACAAGCTCTGAGTTCAGCACACATCTGTAGTCCCAGCACTTTGGAGGAGAGGCCTGGAGAATCCAGAGCTCAGATCCACGCACAGCTACATAATAATTATGAGGTCAGCCTGGGATACATGACACCCGGCCTCAAAAGTAATAATAATAAAGCCAGGTAGTGGTGGTTCGTACCTTTAATCCCAGCACTCAGGAGGCTGAGGCAGGTGCATCTCTATGAGTTCAAGGCCAGCCTGGTCTACAAAGCAAGTTCCAGGACAGCCAGGGCTGTTACACAGAGAAACCCTGTCTCAAAAAACAAACAACAAAAAGATAATAATAACAATAAAATAAAAAGAAAGAAAAGAATAAAGTCTCTACGTACACAGATGTGCATTGTATATCCACCAAAAATATGTAAGCAGAGCCAGTCAATGGCTTAGCTAGTAAAGGCACTTACCATGCAAGCCTGCCAACCCTACTTTTAAACTCACAGATGTTTTGGGCTTTCCTAATTTTTCTCTAGAGCCCCTTCCCTGCCATGTGGCTGACCTCCCTGACAGTTTAATCTCCTCCAGTCTTCTCTGGACAGCTGCAAGATTTACAGCTTGCCTGCCCTGGGTCTTTTTGGAGTTGTTTTGTTTTGTTTGAATCTAATAAATTGTCCTCAAACTTCCATTTGAGCCCCTTCTTAAATTCTTATTAATGAGAGAGACTAAGAACCCTGATTTTTCCCAAGGCTTCTTTCCTGCCTTTTTACCCTTTAACCGATGGAGAAAGTGAACCTGTTCCTGCACCCACCCACAGTGTCAAGCAAACATTTGTCCCTGTCTCCCTGGAGGAAGTCACACAATAGTCTAAATTAAAGTGAAGAATGTCTGTTCGTCTTTCATGGAATAGAACCAAGATTAATGCACAGGAATAGTCAGAAGTGAAATGGCAGGAGATGGGGCAGATACATCTCTGAAGGTGACTTTTGTCTGGGCCATGCTGGAGCTCAACATCATTGCCTTGTGCCTAGGGAAGTGCTCTCTTCCTTAACCTGGAAGATGGCACTTCCTGAGGTATTGTTTCATCCCCATGTGATCTGCAAGAATTAAAGAGTCACACCGCCAAGTAAAAACAGACAGTAAATGTCAATTCTTCTATGCCCTCTCGAGATGATCTAAATATATACTAAACCATGGGTTACTGGGTAGTCACCCAGACTAAACTGTGGAATTTCTTTCTTTTCTTTTTCTTTTTTTTTTTTTTTTTCCAGTTTTTTTTGAGACAGGGTTTCTCTGTAGCTTTGGAGCCTGTCCTGGAACTCGCTTTGTAGACCAGGCTGGCCTCGAACTCACAGAGATCTACCTACCTCTGCCTCCCGAGTGCTGGGATTACAGGCATGCACCACCCACCACCCAGGATTTCTTTACAGATTTGGTGGCAATTAAGTGATTTTGTAATCTGCATCAACATCTTTCTTTAAAAAGGAATGGGAAGTGGCTAAAGAGATGCCTTAGCACAGGGGTTCTCAACCTCTCTGATGCTGTGACCCTTTAATATAGTTCCTCATATTGTGGTGACTCCCAACCATAAAATTACTTTCGTTATTACTTCACAACTATAATTTTGCTTCTGCTATGAATCATAATGTAAATATCTGTATTTTCCAATAGTGTTAGGTGACCCTAACGAAAAGGTCAGAATCCCAAATGGGTCACACCCCACAGGCTGATAGTGGTTAAGAGTACTAGCAGTTTCTACCTGAGGATTTCAGTTCTAAGCACCCACATGATACTCACAACCTCTACAACTCCAGTTCTAGGGGATATAACACCCTCTTCTGGTCTCTGTGAGCAGAGCACTGCAGACAAAACATCAATACACAGAAAATAAAAATAAATCTTAAAAAATTTAAAAAAAGAAAAAGAAAAGGGTAGAGTAGAAAAATGTGAAGAAGCATCACAAGTCAGGATGGATAAGTTTATCTTTACTTCATCACAACACAAAACACACTTATTGCCTACATTATTTTAAGATGTGTTACTTTTGTTTATGTTGCATTTGTTTAACTCTGTGAAGCTGTGTTACTGTGCCTGTCTAAAACACCTACCTGATGGTCTAATAAAGAACTGAATGGCCAATAGTGAGGCAGGAGAAAGGATAGGCAGGGCTGGCAGGCAGAGAGGATAGAGGGAGAAATCTGGGAGGAGAGATTGAAGAACTAGCCAGAGAAGGAGGAGGACATCAGGGACCAGCCACCCAGCTACACAGCAAGCCACGGAGTATGTAAGATTTACAGAAGTAAGAGAACAGGAAAAGCCCAGAGGCAAAAGGTAGATGGGATAAGTTAAGTTAAGGTAAGCTGGCAAGAAACAAGCCAAACTAAGACTGGACATTTATAATTAAAAGTAAGCTTCCGTGTGTGCTTTATTTGGGAGCTGGGTGGCGGGACCCCCAAAGGGTAAAAGAAAATCCAACAACAGGATGGATGCAGATCAGTGGTACAACACTTGTGCCACCAGCTCTACCAAAAACAAACAAACTGTCATATCAGTAATGGTTTTACAGCCACACTGTGGTGAAATGAGTGATGGGCTATCAATTCAGGTGAATTTTAGAATTAGTAATGGCAGGTAAAACAGTTCTCACAGGAATGTTCACAACGGGACACCACCTTCACAAAATTTACAAAACCCAGCCAAAAGTTGCTTAGGAATATGAATGTATGAACTTAAATGATGAGGCTGGGGGATGCTCTTCCAGAGGACCCAAGTTCGATTCCTAGCACCCCACATGGCAACACACAGCCATCTGTAACTCAAATCCCAGATCCCACACCCTCTCCTAGCCTCCTCAGGCACCTGCAAATATTTTTAAATATATAAATAAATATCATTTGTACAAAACAACTTTTATCAAAAGCTAGGGTGGAGTTTGTAGCTCAGTGGTAAAGTATTTACCTACAGTGAGTAATCCCCAGAGTACAAACATACACACACACACACACTCATATACACACGATAATAGTAACAGCTACTATTGAAACAGCACTATGGTTCTGGGCTGGACACTTGGCTCACGTCATCCCTCCCCTCCCAATTCCCGGTCAAACACCTGAGCAGCTTGCTTCCCTTACCTTCCCACTCTGTAGGGAGAACTGAGAAAGGTCAGCCACCTACCTGGGATCACAGGCTAGTAAGTGACGAAGTATCTTGCTGGGAGAGCCACCAAAATTGTGAATGGGACAAAAGCAGCCTCAGCCTCTGCCAGCCACACTCACCTGACCAGGAACTTCCGGCCATGAGGATTTTTTTCCTGCCCCTCCCCCAGTCTTCCTCCCCAGGGGGTTGTACCTGCCTTTGAGAAGGGAGGTCCAGGAGCACTGCGAGCTAAGTCTGAACAAGTTGCACACCTATCCCCTCCTCCCAGAGGCTCAGGCTTAACTTAAACTGGGAGAGTCATTGAATATTTATTATGCCATATGCCTGTGCATTTTTATTGTGGCAGATGTACATAACAAAAATGAGAGTGAGTTTACTATCCTAGGCTTTAATTTGTTTTTGTTTCTGTTTTTGTTGTTTTTCGAGACATAGTTTCTTTATGTAACAGTCCTGGCTTTGTAGTGCAGATTGCTCTCGAACTCAGAGAGATCCGCCTGCCTCTGCCTCCCAAGTGCTGGCATTGAAGGCACGTGGCTGCTCCAGGACAGCCAGGACTACAAAGAGAAACCCTCTCTCAAAATCAACAAAGACAAGGTCTCACCACTGTGAACAAGTACTTCGGAACAAGAACTTCGGAACAAAAACTTCGCCTGTGAATGAAAACCGAAAGGAATCTGTGGCTGCTCATTGGCTGCTCATTGGCAGCTCATTGGTTTCAGTGTGTGGAGAGACTGGAATGCCACAGGTCCAGAGGTTATAACCTTAATTTGGGCTAAGTTCTGGACCTCAAGACAACCATTCCTTGCCCACCTCTGTGTCAGAACTAACATCTTGTGACAACAGAGAAAAAACCTTTTAGAATCTATTAACTAAGCAGGCAACAAGGTTCCACCAATCCAAAAACTGAGAATGTGATTAGATAGCATCTTGAGCCTACAGAAAAGTTTACCCTACCTGCTCTTCTGATGGATCTTTTCAACCTTGGCTGTCCTAAAATTAGCCCTGTGGTCCAGGCAGGCCTTGAACTCACAGAGATCCACCTGCCACTGCACTGCTATCCCAGCAATGTATTTTAAACTTGCTTTGATTCATGACTTTCTGTGTTCTGTAAGACGAGAATAACCTCTTGAAACTGCTTCCACATGCAACATAGAACAGGGTGGGTGGGGGATGGGAGGGTAGACACAGGACCTAAACCTATGTTCCTGGGCCATGGCCACTCAAAATTGCTGCAGAATAAACTATCTCTTATTCCCTTTAAGATGAGAGCTGTAGTTTTGACACTACCTGGCCCAGGCTGGCCTCAAACCTATGACTCTCCTGTCTCAGCCTCCACGTACTATGTTTACAGGCACAAGCCAACTCACTCAGCTCATTTTTTTTTTAACTTTGAAAAGGTTTTTGTTTGTTTGTTTGGTTGGTTGGTTTTTGATGTTGTTGTTTTGTTTTTTGTTTGTTTGTTTG
The DNA here is from genome assembly GCF_903995425.1 of Onychomys torridus. Classification (NCBI taxonomy): domain Eukaryota; kingdom Metazoa; phylum Chordata; class Mammalia; order Rodentia; family Cricetidae; genus Onychomys; species Onychomys torridus. The sequence continues at coordinate 15,471,189 of NC_050447.1, forward strand.
TTTGTTTCAAACAGGGTTTCTCTGTGCAGCTTTGGAGCCTGTCCTGGATCTCGCTCTGTAGACCAGGCTGGCCTCCAACTCACAGAGATTCGCCTGGCTCTGCCTCCCCAGTGCTGGGATTAACAGCTTGCACCACCACCACCTGACTGTTTTGTTGTTGTTGTTTATTTGTTTATTTGTTTATTTGTTTGTTTTTTGTTTTAAGTTAAGAGCACTGGTTGCTCTTCCAGAGGACCCAGGTTCAATTCCCAGCACCCACATGGCAGCTCATAACTGTCTGTAACTCCAGTTCCAGGAGATCTGTCACCCTCATACAGACATACATGTAGGCAAAACACCAATGCACATAAAATAAAAGCAAACTTTAAAAAAAAATTTTTTTTTATAAGCTAGGAATGGTGGCCCACACTTTTAATTTCAACATTCAGGAGGCAGAGACAGGTGGATCTCTATGAGTTTGAGGCCAGCCTGGTCTGTACTGCTAGCTTAGGCCAGCCAGAATTACATAGTTTCAATAAAACAAAACAAAGAAGAAAATATACAATGTATTTTTATTGATCTTGTATTCTGTGATCCTGTTAAATTCTATGCTCATTCTAACTATTTGTTGTTGTGTTTCTTATGATTTTATATACAGGATAAGTCAGCTACATTTTGCTTTCTGACCTAATTCCTTTCATATTCCCCCCCCCTAATGGCCCCAGCTGGACACCACCCCCCCCAGCACAATGCTGAACAAGAGTATTAAGAATGGGGGCTGGAGGGCTGGAGAGATGGCTCAGAGGTTAAGAGCACTGGCTGCTCTTCCAGAGGTCCTGAGTTCCATTACTGGCAACCACATGGTGGCTCACAACCATCTGTAATGAGATCTGGCGCCCTCTTCTGTCGTGCAGACATAAGTAAGACAGGACACTGTGTACATCATAAATAAATCTTTTTTAAAAATGAGGGCTGGAGAGATGGCTCAAAGGTTAAGACCACTGCTGCTTAAAGACTGGGCTGTTCTAGTTCCAGCACCCACATGGGGCTCACAACTGTCTGTAATGACCTCTTCTGACCTCCCTGGGCACCAGGCATGCACACAGTACATAGATATGCATGCAGAAAAACACTTGTACACATAAGTGGTTAAAAGTGGAAACTTAACTAACTGGACAGTAGTGACACACACATTTAATCCCAGCACTTGGTAAGTAGGGGCAGGTGGATCTCTGTGAGTTCAAGGCCAGCCTGGTCTTCAGAGCGAGTTCTAGGACAGCCAAGGGAACACAGAAAAATGCTGTCTCAGAAAACACACACACACACACACACACACACACACACACACACAGAGCAATAGACCTATTGTTTTAACTATTCCCTTCCCCCACTTAGCTGTCTGTGAAAAACAGGAAAAAAATAAAAGAGTTGACCCTCTTTCCCTCTTAGAGGAAAGCATCCAGTCTTCCACCATCAGATACGAGGGTCACTGGAGTTTTATATTCATCCTTGATCATGCTGAGGATGTTCCCTTCCATTCTGTTCCTCTGATGTCAGTTGTCTGTTGTTGCTGTGATAAAACATTGTGACCAAAAGCCCCGGGCTTACCAAGCTGGGAACTTTACTCACTGAGCCAACTTGCTGGCCCTGTACTTTTTGTTTGTTTAGTTTTTATCATGAAATGTTGGATTTTTGTCTAACATTTTTTTTTTCTGCAGCCATTGAGGTAAATGGGTGGCATTTCCCCACCACTCCTAAGTATTAAGATATCATTTCCATGCCACAACATTAGCCCTTTGGAGGTGCATAAGTCAGTGGTTCTAAGTATCCATAGCATTGTTCACCTATCATCTTAACGTGATCCCTGAACCTGTGTCGTCCTGGGAGGAAAGTTTGCGCTTGTCATCTGCTCTTCCCTGTTGTCTCTTTCCTGAGCCTCCTGAGAGCACCTGGTTTACTTTCCATCTTGATGGATTTAACTACTCTGGCTACTGTGTGTAAATGGAAAGATCGAATATGTTGTCTTTTGTGTATGGGCTTCTTTCATTTAACACCCTTTCACGGCCGGCTCACTTGGGTACATTCATCAGAATTCCCTTTTGACTACTTCGAATGAGTTGGTGCCATGTTTTGTTCATTCATTCATTGATAGACATCTGAGTCACTTCTGAGTTTTAGTCTTTATAAATAATCCTTCTATACACATTCATTCACAAGTATTTGCAAAAACATGTACTTTCAGTTCTCTTGGGTATTTACTAGTTACTTTTAGTTACTATGATAAAATAATATGACCAGGGCAATTTAAAGAATCCTGTTTGGAGCCAGGCATGGTGGTGTTTGCCTTTAATCCCAGCACATAGGAAGCAGAGGCAGGTGGATCTCTGTGAGTTCCAGGCATAGAGAGTTCCAGAACAGCCAAGGCTGTTACACAGAGAAACTCTGTCTTGAAAAAAGAAAGGAAGGAAGGAAGGAAGGAAGGAAGGAAGGAAGGAAGGAAGGAAGGAAGAAAGGAACGGGGGGAGAGAGAGAGAAGAAAGAGAATCTCATTTGGACTTAAGATTTCAGAGTGAGAGTTCAAACCATCGAGAAAGACATGGCCTCAGGAAGCTAGCCAATCACATTTCATCACACAGTGGAAAGAAGAGCTACATACCTTCACTAGGAAACCATGGGTGAGAAAAACCTCTGAAGTGCCAGGAATTTGGGAGAGCTTATTAAATACCAAAGATCCACACTGAAGAGAAACCTTATTAATGTCAGCAACATGATAAGAGGTCTAGATGGAGTTCAGATCTTAATATTCTTTTTTTTTTTTTTCAAGACAGGGTTTCTCTATGTAGACCCCGGCTGTCCTAGAACTCACTCTGCAGATTAGGCTGATCTCAAACTCATAGCTATCCCCCTGCCTCTACATCTTGAGTGCCTGGATTAAAGGCATGCACCACCACAGGCCCTGTAGATCTTAATAAGCTTTTTTTTTTTTTTTTAAGATTTATTTATTTATTATGTATACAGTTTTCTGCCTGCAGGCCAAAAGAGGGCACCAGATCTCATCACAGATAGTTGCGAGCCACCAGGTGGTTGCTGGGACTTGAACTCAGGACCTCTGGAAGAGCACTGAACTAGCCAATGCTGTTAGTCGATCAGCCATCTCACCAGCCCCTGATCTTAATTATCTTAATAAGCACTTAACAGCACACCAAGGAATAAAACTGTATCAATGCTCATGGTGTGAGAAAAGCTCCATCTTCATCCATATTCAAGAACTCATATAGGAGAAAGGCCCTTTTCATGTCATGAATGTAAAAACAAAAATGTTAAGCCAAGCAATGGTGGCACATACCTTTGATCCCAGCACTGTGGTGGCAGAGGCAGGTGGATCTCTGAATTCAAAGCCAGCCTGTTCTACAGAGTAAGTTCCAGAACAGGCAGGGCTACACAGAGAAACCCTGCATCAAAAAACAAGGAAAAAAAAAGTTAAACCCCAGAGGATCCCCATAGATTAGTGCTGCTCTCTAGTCAGAGAAGCTTCTATTGGCATTAGGCAGTGATTAATGCAGAGGCTCACTGGTCCGAATTCTGAGAAGTGACTGTTGAATACTTAGAACTAAAGGGGACATCTACCCACATGCCAAGGCTCAGTGGACCACACAGAAGAAGAGGCTGTGGAATATCCCTTTATACTGTGTGAATATATGTCACTATGATTGGTCCAATAAACAAACTGACTGGCCAATAGCTGTACAGGATAAAGTTAGGCAGGAAAGCCAAACTCAGAATGTTGGGAAGAGGAAAGGCAGAGTCAGGGGAGATGCCAGAAGATGCAGAAAAAGCAGGATGTATAGAAAATGAGGTAACAAGCCATGAACCATGTGGCAAAGCATAGATAAGAAATATGGGTTAATTTAAGTTGCAAGAGTTAGTTAGTAACAAGCCTGAGCTATGGGCAGAGCATTTGTAATTAATATAAGCCACAGTGTGTTTATTTGGGAAATGGCTGTGGAGATAGAAAACTTCCACCTACAGGAGGCAGGAAGAATATAAGAGCTAGAGGATATGAAACTGTCTTCTGGACATGGCATGGCATTATACTCATGAATTCCTGGTAGCTGTGGTGACCTGCCCTATATCAAATCTGTCAGCTTCCCACATGGATGACGGCGGAGCTCTTGAGGCTCACTAGCTGAGGGGCTATTGGCCATTAATGATTGCTGGAGGAAGGAGAGTCAATTTTCTTCAAGGATGTTGCCACTGGTTAGTGTAGATGTAACCGTCTTGTTAAATAAGAAACACAGAACCAATTGCAGAGTTAAAAACCACGAGGTCAGAGCAAGAGCGGAAAACTTTACCCTTCACTGCTTCTGCCGTCATTCCTCTCCGCAAGAGACCTACTTCTGTGTGTCCTATCTTTTTTATAGACTTTCTGTTCTGCCTTCTCATTGGTTGTAAACCCAGCCACATGACCTCCTCATCACAGCCTGTTTGTACAGACCTCCAGGTCTTCTATGGTTGGTATTGAGATTAAAGGTGTGTGTCTACCATGCTGGCTGTGTCCTTGAACACACAGAGATCTACCTAGCTCTGCCTCCCAAGTGCTGGGATTAAAGGCGTGCACCACTACCGCCCAGCTTCTGCTCTGGCTTGCTCTGACCTCAAGGCAACTTTATTAACATACAAATAAAATTACATTTCAATACAAATAAAATATCACTATAGGTTAGTTTCCCAATAAGTAGCCCTACACTAGTGCTTATGCAAGCAGTTCGTCAGCATTACTGCAGAGCTACCAAGGAAAACAGAATGAAGTGCAATGTTGCAGTTACTTTAGGAGAGTCCTGACCTGAGTGACTTTTTGTTTGTTTGTTTGTTTTTTGAGACAGGGTTCCCCTGTGTAGCTTTGTGCCTTTCCTGGAACTCATTTGGTAGACCAGGCTGGCCTCACAGAGATCCGCCTGCCTCTGCCTCCCGAGTGACGTTATCTTTAAATGTCAGGCAAACTGCTGTTAGGAAAAGAAGGCAAGGGGTTGGATAGATGATAGAGCAGTAACAAGCACTTGTTCTTTTTAAGGTGGCCCCGGGTTCTGCTACTAGCACCCACATGATGGCTCACAACTTTCCTTAACTTCATTCCGAGGGAATCCAAGGCCCTCTTCTGGCTTCCCCGGGGCACCAGGCACACACACAGTGCACAGACATCCCTGCAGCAGGCAAACACTCATACACATAAAGGAAAAGGAAAAAATCAGGGACGCAGGAAACCAGGTAGAGGTCCTTCTAATCATGGAGTCTGCGATGACAGGGACCACAGTGGCAGCTGTGGAGGAGATGAGAAGTGAGTGGACTGTTTGTTTGTTTTTTGTTTTGTTTTTCGAGACAGGGTTTCTCTGTGTAGTTTTGCGCCTTTCCTGGAACTTGCTTTGTAGACCAGGCTGGCCTCCAACTCACAGAGATCCGCCTGCCTCTGCCTCCCGAGTGCTGGGATTAAAGGTGTGTGCCACCACTGCCCGGCGTGAGTGGACTTTTGATGTGTTGAAGGGAGAACCAACTGACCTGATGTATAAGGAGGGAGGGAAGGAAGGAAAGAGTGTAAGAGGAAGTGTGTGTGTGTGTGTGTGTGTGTGTGTGTGTGTGTGTGTGTGATGAACTTGTTAATCTACAAATTTGTTTCTGAAATGGCCCACATATTTATCACCGTGAGGTTTAAAGGATATGGAATGTGCTAGAACTATCCAAGGCAATTGCCCCACTCCCATAAGAGACAACAGCCTTTCATGATTTTATTGGCTGTCGTTCTAAGAAGCTGTCTATCTTTCTCTCAATGATGGCTTTTTGTTGTTTGGGTTGTTTTTGTTTTTTTTTTTTTGGTTTTGGTTTTTGGTTTTTGGAGACAGGGTTTCTCTGTGTAGCTTTGGTGCCTGTCCTGGAACTTGCTTTGTAGACCAGGCTGGCCTCAAACTCACAGAGATCCGCCTGCTTCCGCCTCCCGAGTGCGGGATTAAAGGCGTGCACCACTGCTACCTGGCTCTCTCAATAATGTTTAAGGCCTTTTGTTTTTCCTCTTAAATATGTATTTTGGTTGTGAGCCTAGCCTTTAATGGCTGAGCCGGGCGGCGGTGGCGCACGACTGTAATCCCAGCACTCGGGAGGCAGAGCCAGGCAGATTTCTATGAGTTTGAGGCCAGCCTGGTCTGCAGAGCAAGTTCCAAGACAGGCTCCAAAGCTACACAGAGAAACCCTGTCTTCAAAAACAAAAAAAGAAAAAAAGTAAGTGAGTATTACAATGTACTGGAATGAATTATGGCATCTTCATACATATATGTTCCTAAACTCTGTTCTTCATCTTTCCTCTCCCCTGTACCCTCTTCCTGCCTTCCTCTGCTTCCTTATTACATTACCCTCTCTTCCTTACCCTTCCCTTAGGAGCCCTTCTTTCTGGGCTGGAGGGATGTGCAATGGTTAAGAGCACTTGCTGCCCTTTACAGAGGACCTAGGTTCAGTTCCCAGGCCCCTCGTGGTGCCTCACAACCATCTGTAATGCCAGTTCCAGGGGATCTGATCCCTCTTTCTATCCTTGAAGGCACCAGTATGCATGATGCACACACACATACATGCAGGCAAAACACTCATACACACAAAATAAAACTAAATAGACCTTTTAAAAACATCTCTTTTCTCTCATGATTGCCTTTCTAGTTTCAGGACACACACACACACACACACACACACACACACACACACACACACACACACCACATACAGTTTTGTTTTGTTTGTTTTGTTTGTTTTGGTTTTTGGAGACAAGGTTTCTTTATGTTGTTTTTGGTGCCTGTCCTGGATCTGGCTCTGTAGACCAGGCTGGCCTCAAACTCACAGAGATCCGCCTGCCTCTGCCTCCCAAGTGCTGGGATTAAAGCTGTGTGCCACCGCTGCCTGTCAGAGTCGTGTCCCGCCTTGCTCGGAGCTGAGGATAGAACCCAGGGCCTTGTGCTTGCTAGGCCAGCTCTCTACCACTGAGCTAAATCCCCAACCTCCTCATAGTCTTTTTTTTAATAAATGTTTTATTTTTATTTTTTAAATTTATTTTATGTGCATTGGTGTGAAGGTGTCAGATCCCTTGGAACTGGAGTTACAGACAGTTGTGAGTTGTCACATGGGTGCTGGGAATTGAACCCCAGTCCTCTGGAAGACCAGTTAGTGCTCTTAACTGCTGAGCCATCTCTCCAGCTCCGCCACATACAGTTTTAAATCTAGGCCCTATATGTAAGGAAAGCATGCAGAGTTGGTCTTTCTGGGTCTATCTTATTTTGGTTAACATAATGATTTCCAGTTGCATCCATTTTCCAAAACATAAACATCATGTTTTCAATTTCCCTACACCTACATGAAAGTCCATTATGTGAGCCAGGTGGTGATGGCACACGCCTTTAATCCCAGCACTTGGGAGGCAGAAGCACGTGGATCTCTGTGAGCTCGAGGCCAGCCTGGGCAACAGAGTGAGTTCCAGGAAACTCGCAAAGTTATACAGAGAAACCCATTCCATTTTTTTACCTAATAATTTGTTGATAGATTTCTGGGCTGATTCTACTTCCTGGCTATTGTGAACAATACAGCAATAAATATAGATGCACATGTGTCTCCATGGTGTGCTGACTCAGCCCTTCAGGCAGAAACTCAAAGTTGGCAGAGCTGGGTCATACGGCATCTCCAACACAAGGTTTTGAGAAACTTTCACGTGCATTTCCATAGTGGCTGTACCAGTTTACATTCCCACAGTCAATAATGAAAGATTCCTCATCCAGAGCCAGAGAGATGGATGCTCAGTGGTTAACAGCATGTACTGCTCTTGTAGAGGGCCTCGGCTTGGTTCCCAGTACCCAAGTCAGTTGGCTGCCAATCACCTACGCATAACTCCAGCTCCAAGTCAATTGGACTCCTCTGGCCTCTGGGGGCACCAGGACACAAATGCACATATCAACACAGAGACACACACATTAACATAATTAAAAGTAAAAAATACGGAGTCTTCTTTCCCCACACCCTACCAACAATTGTTTTCTTAATGGTAGCCATTCTGACTGGAGTGAAATTGAATTCCAAATTAGTTGGTTTTGTTGTTGTTTGTTTTTCAAAACAGGGTTTCTCTATGTATCCCTGACTGTTCTGAAACTCACTCTGCACACCAGGCTGGCCTCGAACTCAAAGATCCACTTGCCTCTGCCTCCCGAGTGTTAGAATTAAAGGTGTGTACCACCACGGCGCAGCCAAAACTAGTTTTAATTTGCATTTCCCTGGCAGATAAGAATGTTGTACACATTTTCAAATACTTACTGGCAATTCGTATTTCTTCTCCGGAGCTGTCTGCCATCTCCAGAGCTATACAGACTGTTCTGCACTTCGGGTTTGTGAGTTGTCGCCCACACTGGGCGGGGCTTCTCAGGGTGACCGCTGCTCTTCGGAGACATCCCTATACTCCTATCAGGTTCCCTCACCCACACTTCTGTTAGTAACCCCAGTAAAAGCCCCTTGCTTACCAAGTTGGACTTCGGTACAATCACTACTTTGGTCTGACGTAGGTTCCCTTTCCTGGGTGAGTAGATGGTGTCGTCTCTCCCCAGGAAAGGTCTGTCACACAGCTGATACGTTCCTTCATCTCCTATTTCTCCACAGATTTTATCACGAGGGGACCTGACCTTTCTTGACAGCTTTCCCTGCATCAATGGAAAGGTCCTAGGATTTCTTTCAGTACTTTTTCCCTTTGAGACAGGATCTTATGTACCCCAAGCTGGCCTCACTTGCTATGTAGCCGAGGATATCGTTAAACTTCGGATCCTTCTGCCTCTGCCGTTTTGTGATCATACGTCTGCACCATCACAACTGACTTGAGCATGTACTGTCTGTCCTGAAGTCTACGTATGTGCCAAATTACACTTACTGATTTCTATATGTCAGACTATTCTTGCATGGCTGGAGTGGAACCAACTCTGTTTCTTGAATTTGCCAGGATCTTATTAAAAATTTTATGTCTGTGTTCATCAAGGAAGTCAGTTCATAGAGTTCTTTTTTGTCATGACCTTATGCATTTTAAGTATTATGATAATGCTTGTTCTTTAGGATGGGCTTGGTGGGGTTCCTTGTGTTTCTGTGTGTGTTTCGAAACAGTCTGAAGACCATTGGTGGTGTTCTTTCTTTCTTTCTTTTTTTTTTTTTTTTTTTGGAGCTTGCTAGGCAAGTGCTCTACCACTGAGCTAAATCCCCAACCCCGTGTTAGCTTTTCTTAAAAGGTTCAGTACAATTTGGCTGTGAACTCATCTGCTCATGGACTTTTTGGTGTTGGGAGACTTTTTTTTTTTTTTTAAGACAGGGTTTCTCTGAGTAGCCCTGGCTGTCCCAGAACTCACTTTGTAGACCAGGCTGCCCTAGACCTCACAGAGACCCACCTGCCTCTGCCTCCCAAGTGCTGGGATTAAAGGCGTGCACCACCACCAGGCTGTGTTAAGAGACTTTTAATAACCACTTCAATCTCCTTGCTTGTTATAGGTCTGTTTAAATTACTTGTATCCTCTTAATTTTTGTAGATCATATATGTCTAGGAATTTATCCACATCTAGATGTTCCAGGTGTGTGTGTGTGTGTTTTTTCCTCATAGTCATAAGATTTTAAACCACTTGCATGCTCGATGCTCTTGGCAAACAGAAGAGAGCATCAGACCCTTGGAACTCAAGTTACATACCGTTGTGAGCCACCATGTGGGTGCTGGGAATTGAACCTGGGTCCTCTGCAAGAACAGCCAGTGCTCTTAACCTCTGAGTTATCTCTCTAGTCCCTTTTCTTTAATTTTTTATTCATTCATTTTTTGTATATGTGTATGAGTGAACAAATGCTATAGCATGTATGTAGAAGTCAGAAGACCACCAGGAGGGTTAGTAATCTCTTTATACCCCGTGATGCCTAGAGATTTCAACTCAGGTCCTCAGGCTTTGGCTGCAATCTCCATTACCTGCCAAGTCATCCTACCAGGCCCTGACTTTACTTTGAAATTATTAATATTAGTACTGGTATTATTTTGTGTGTATGTGTGCATGCTCCAGCGTATATCTGTGTTTATGTCTCAGTGTGTGTTTTGTATGTGTGTATCTGTATTTGTGTGTGTGTATCTCTGTGTGTGTCTATGTGTATATCTGTGTGTGGTCTGTGTGTATATATGTGTGTGTATATGTGTGTACCTGTATCTGTGTGTGTCTGTGTGTACCTGTTATCTCTGTGTGTGTATGTGTATATATTTGTGTGTGAGTCTGTGTGTATGTACCTTATCTGTGTGTGTCTGTGTGTCTATGTATATGTGTATACCTGTATCTGTGTGTGTCTGTATGTGTATATTTGTGTGTGTGTGTGTGTATGTATATGTGTGTGTCAGTGTGTGTCTCTGTGTGTGTGTCTGTATGTGTATATTTATGTGTGTGTCTGTGTGTGTATATGTGTGTGAATATGTGCATGTCAGTGTGTCTCTGTGTGTGTGTGTCTTTGTGTCTATATGTATGTGTGTCTATGTGTGTATATCTGTGTGTATATTTGTGTGTGTGTCTGTATGTATTTATGTGAACAATGTGGAGGACAACTGAGTCATTTCAATTCTCTCCTCTACCTTTATGTGGGTCCCAGGAACAGAACTCGGGTCACTAGGGTTGGGTGACAAGTGCCTTCACCTACAGAGCCATCCAGCCACCCTCTAGCTCTTTCTGACTGATTTTGACTTGAAGTCTACTTTACCCTATACAAGAATAGCTACAGGGCTGGAGAGATGGCTCAGGGG